>NC_081189.1:45423658-46138658 GCF_902713425.1 Acipenser ruthenus
ACTTATGTGATGATAGCCACTTGCTTAGACCTGAATAACTGGCGTGTTACGCTGTCATGGGAAATGTCTTCAGCTGCCCAATTAAAGTGCTTATTTAGAACTGGATAAGCTTTACAAATGCACTCTTTTAGTTGCAATCGTTTTTTTTTCAAGATGTGCTATAGAGCAAATATAGCTTGTCGAACAAGATTTTAAAGTGATCTGTAGCTCCAACATCCTTCATGACAACACTGACTTCAAGCTGTAGCCGATGAGCAGAGCACTGTCATGCTATAACATTTGGAAACATGTTTTGCAACCTGCTCACAAAACCAGTATTTCACTCAAACATCACTGAAGCTCCATCACAAGCAACTGCTACTAGGTACTTGGTGAGAAAGTCTTCAGTTACAATTACCTTTTTGAACGCAGACAACAAACTGTTTACGATTCCCCCAGCAGACAGATCACTCAGCTCAACAAAGTCTACAAAAACATTCACTGGAGTTTTTGTTTAAGGTTGTGGCTTCATCAAGTAAAAGACTCACTTTAGGAGCAAGTGCTATAATTTCGTCAAATAACTTTTTTTTTCATTTGAGAGGAAATGTGATGCTGAATGTTTGAGCATGCTACGTTGGAATGCAAAATCCACCCCAGGCCCAGTCCATTCAACTGCTGCCAGTCAATTTCTTATTCAAAAACCATATGAAGGCCTGCTGTGCTTTGCTTCTTTATAAGCAGTACGGAAGATTCTGGCTGTTGTTTCTATTTGAGCAGACTGTGCATTTGCAGCCATTTCCACCATTTTTGCCTGCTCCAAAATACCAGAAGCTGCAAGATGTGCTTTGGTTTGTGCATGTTCTACTATCTTTTTCTGGAGTGCTTTCTGTTGCTTGTTTTTAACAGTACAAGAGGAACTGACACTGGCTTCAATCCATTCCATTGCCAGCTTCATACCTGCAGATTATTCAGGCCCCAGGCTACCGACTTGCTGAACACACGGCAACCAAGAGTTAATCCATTTATTACTAACCAGGGGTACTTGCTTTGGAAATATTTCTTTTTGTTCACATTTCCATCCTGCAGGAAGCAAACTATGAACTATTTAATCGTCTTTACTAGTACTAGTGTTATTCTGTGTTTCAGAATCACAAGAAACAAATGCGATTTCTGAACCACTGTCGTCTGCAGTTTCGTGAAGATGTTTAGAAGTACCTGGCAAATATTCTGGTTGTTTCCGTGGGTTTCATCATCAGTCTTTGTGTCCGTTTTCTTTTTCTTACTAGCGGGCTCATTCTCCCTTGCACCTGATTTAATACGACTATATCTTCTTCCGACCTTGTGACATTTTCATTAACACTTTATTTTTATCGCCTCAACAAAAACTGATCGTTTGTCGCAGTGTGAAACATTGATGCTCACTCACGCTCCAGTGACATTCCTATGACAGCTGAGTCAGCCCTGGCGAGCCCCGGCACAAATTAAGCACTGCATTTACAGTGCTGAGAAAGTTTGTGAACCCCAATGATAATTATGGAAATTCCATAGTTTTACCATGATAGCCTTTCTTAAAAATCCAATAGGGTTTCTATTAACCAATTCCATGTCTTTTGAAACAAAATGATGTATGACTTAGACAAACAATGAGTAATTAAGATTCAGGGTATGTGAAAAAGTAAGTGAACCCTTGGTTTTATCAGCTCAATTAAGGGGATAATTAGAATCAGGTGTTTAAATAATTAGGTAGATCTTCAGGGGTGAGTTTGGGAGGCCCCACCCTATATAAAGATCAGAAACTTTGTGAGTTTGGTCTTCACCATACAGATGTGTGGAAACACGTCATGCCACGATCAAAATAAATCTCTGAGGACCTCAGTTATTGATGCTCATCAGCCTAGAAAGGGTTACAAAATCATTTCTAAGGATTTGGGGATTTTGGTAGGAGCGGTCGTCCTACCAAAATCTCTCCAAGAACAAACCGGAAGATCATCAAGGAAGTCACAAAGAACCCCAGAGTAACATCCAAGGATCTGCAGGCCACTCTCGCTTTGGCTAATGTGAGTGTTCATGACTCAACTATCAGAAAAAGAATGAAAAAGAATGGTATTCATGGAAGGATAGCCAGGAGGAAACCACTGCTCTCTAAAACATTGCTGCCCGTCTGAAGTTCGCCAAAGAGCACATAGATGATCCACAAGACTTCTGGAACAATGTTCTCTGGGCAGACGAGTCAAAGGTAGAACTTTCTGGCCTCAATGAGAAACGTTATGTTTGGCAAAAACCAAACACTGCGTTCGTACAGAAGAACCTCATCCCAACCGTCAAGCATGGTGGTGGGAGTGTGATGGCTTGGGGCTGCTTTGCTGCCTCAGGACCTGGATGGCTTGCCATCATTAACACAACCATGAATTCTGCATTGTATCAGAAGATTCGAAAGGAGAATGTCAGGCCATCCGTCCGTGAGCTGAAGCTGAACTGAAAGTGGGTCATGCAGCAAGACAATGATCCTAAACATACAAGCAGATCTACAAAAGAATGGCTGCAGAAGAAGAAATTCTGTGTTTTAGAATGGCCTAGTCAAAGTCCGGACCTAAACCCTATCCAAATGCTGTGGCAGGACCTGAAGCGAGCTGTCCATGCAAGGAAGCCCTCAAATGTCACCGAGCTGAAGCAGTTCTGTAAGGAGGAATGGGCCACAATTCCTCAAAACCGATGGGAGAGACTGACCAACAGTTACAGGAAACGCTTAGTTGAAGACATTGCTGCTCAAGGGGGTGCCACCAGTTACTGAATCTAAAGGTTCACATACTTTTTCACACATGGATATTGAATGTTGAATCATTTGTGGATAAATAAATGCTGAAAAAGTATCATGTTTTTGTGTCATTTGTTTAATCAGGTTATCGTTATCCATTATTAGGACTTAAATTAAGATCTAATAATATTTTAGGTTTGAAATATGTGAAATATGTGAAAATCCTAAGGGGTTCACAAACTTTTTCTCGGCACTGTACCTCTTAAAGACCCGAAACCTGAATAAGATATATCAAAGCCACTCGACGAGCCTGTGACGCAGTCATGGTCCGCCCCTGAGGGCATAAATATACTGCGCTCACAGACCTCAATGTCATTTTTCTTTTCGAGATCTGACCTGACAGCAGGAGCTGGGTATCAGATAAATACTTGCTGCTTATGATTGTATAATGTTCAAGTATTATTTAACATAATTTATGCAATCATTTATATAGTTTTTTTTATGTATTACGCATATATTGCACACTACAGCCTATTGTTTGTTGTGTCCCACAGGGGCCTTGTGCCCCGCATGAAGCCAGCGGTTTGAGTCGCTCCTTCCCGGGGACCAAGCAAGTCGGCTGACTTTGTGCTCCACCCTAGGCTGCATCGCGCCGGCTGGAGTTAAATTAAATTCTTGTTTTTAAATCACGAGACGTTTGTTTTGTGAACTGTTATCTTGTTTTTACATAAATACATGCACAGCTGCTGGGCTCAGCAGCCCTGAGCTGGGCCAGGATACGTGTTTCGGTTGAGATTGCTTGCAGTCTCTCCCACAGTATCTTGCTGCTGCTTTGGTGACTGCTTTTGCATCACCATTGTGAAGGCTGCTAGTACCTCTAACATGCAGGCTTCCCTCAGTCTCATGTGTGGTACTGAGTGGTTTTGCCAGTGGCTTGTACATATATGTCGATCTTAACAACACAGGCATAAAGGTGTTTCTCCCTAATTTTTTTTAGCCCTAGCTACTTGTTACTGGGGTTCCGTTTGGTAACACACAAGGCAGCCTCTCGGTTTAGCCTTGTAGAATTCTAGTCATTCTGCAATATGGCTTTGGTACACTTACCCATATGGTATGAGAGGCGAAAGTAACAAAAAGTAAATATAATGCAAACTCTTCTATTAACAAAAGAATGAATCTATTAACAACAAAACAGCATACCTTAAATTGAAATTCAATTTACTCAATGACGAAAAACAGCATACATTAAATTAAAATTCAATTTACGCTAGGGTGCGCAAGACCTTTGTTTGAGCTGTGTACTTTTGCTCCACAGTTTATTTAAATAGTTTTTATTTGAACTGTGCAAGCACAAAGTGTCAATCATTCCCCTCAGCCTCACCCACTTCCATCGAGGAGAAATTGGGGCTTGCTCTAGCTGTCTGCTGACACATTCAGCCAATCACAGCTAACTTTAGTTGGAACCCAAAACTGACACTCAACAGACGAGTTCTGGATAGCTCCGTGTAGTTGTCCCCCCTACAAACAGCAAAAACGTTGAGTCATATATCGTTAGTTTCTGCTACGTTTGTGCCGGTTTGTGCCATTGAAACGAACGTTTGTGGTTTTTAAGATATTAAGATTATTTTTTAGGGTAGTGACGTCACTCAGCCCCCCTACAATAATGGAATTGAACTTAGATATTAGATATTCAGCGTTTCTCATAACTATACATAAGTCTAACACTGTCAGAAAGTAAACAGAATTGTATACATTTGAAAATATATACATTTTCATAAGGGTTATATCACAGAGTGACCCTAAAACCAGTCTTCCCTTGTACAAGGTGTGAGCATCTTTTTTGAGTGAAAGGTGTATGCGGCAGAGATTTCTGGCTCCTTGATAGAAACAGCTTAATTTATTTGAGGTTTGCCCACTGACGATGGGAATGAGAATGTAGAGATGGGAGTCCAGCTAACAAGATTTAAGTTTTTGCAGGTATCAAGTAAAGACCCTGGTTGCCCACACCTGTGATGTAAAACGCTGGATGCACAGGCCTGTCGTGGTGTTCGCAGAGCCACTTCGAGCTACGCCAGGAGGAGAATTCAAATCTTGCTGGGAACAGCTGACTGATTAGATATGGATTGGATGGTATAGAATTAAATACATTGCTAATAGTAATGTTGTAGGATCATGTGTTTTGTATCCTTTTGAATAAGTCTGTGTAAGGTCTGAAAAAGAGAACTCCTGGTATCAAAAGGTCAGGCCGACCTGCTGAAAGTTCCAAGCCACCCTTATCGGGCAAAAGCATATTTTTTAATTAGAATCAGAGCCTTAAAACATTCTGATCCAGCTAGAGCAGAATGGCAAACTATATTTAACAGAGTTAATATTCTAGAAGCAATCGAACTAGGTTTAATTATAGTAAGAAAAAATAAAAGTATTTAAATAAATAAGAAACCTAATATAATAACATTAAGTAAATGTATGAGCAGTCCTAAGTTTTAATATTTAAAAGTTGCATTTGCTGCTAAGCAGGCGCCTAATTAAAAATTAACCTCTTGCCTTCTGTGTATATCAATGAAGTAAAATAAAATTGCAATTTATAAGAGATTGCTATATTGAAGTATCTGAATTAGAACTACATGTTATAAAATCATTTAAAGTATAAACTGTAACTTTACATATACAGTGAACCGATTTGTAACCTCATCATTACCTGCCTGTAGTAAAAGCAGTGTTGGAGATGACTCATTGGTTTTGGCCGATGAAACAGGGATTTTTTCTGATGGTCAGCGATTTAAAAGCCAAGATCCTCTCTATAATGAGCGATCTTGTTAATATTAACAAACAAAATACTTTTCAGATAACAGAAGGTAGGAGTTTATATTAAAATAAACATTTTTCTATACATCACAGAAATTAATTAGAACCTGCCAAGAAGAGATGGAGGCACATAGCGTAGAACTGGGCAGACACATTTAATAGAGAAAAGTGTAAAGTACTGCACGCAGGCAACAAAAATGTGCATTATAAATATCATATGGGAGATACTGAAATTGAAGAAGGAATCTATGAAAAAGACCTAGGATTTTATGTTGACTCAGAAATATCTTCATCTAGATAATGTGGGGAAGCTATATAAAAGGCCAACAAGATGCTCGGATATATTGTGAGAAGTGTTGAATTTAAATCAAGGGAAGTAATATAAAAACTTTACAATGCATTAGTAAGACCTCATCTAGAATATTGTGTTCAGTTCTGGTCACCTCGTTACAAAAAGGATATGGCTGCTCTAGAAAGAGTGCAAAGAAGAGCAACCAGAATTATCCCAGGTTTAAAAGGAATGTTGTATGCAGACAGGCTAAAAGAATTGAATCTATTCAGTCTTGAACAGAAGAAGACTACGCGGTGATCTGATTCAAGCATTCAAAATCCTAAACGGTATTGACAGTGTCGACCCAGGGGACTTTTTTGACCTAAAAACAAGGACCAGGGGTCACAAATGGAGATTAGATAAAGGGGCATTCAGAACAGAAAATAGGAGGCACTTTTTTACACAGAGAATTGTGAGGGTCTGGAACCAACTCCCCAGTAATGTTGTTGAAGCTGACACCCTGGGATCCTACAAGAAGCTGCTTGATGAGATTCTGGGATCAATACGCTACTAACAACCAAACAAGCAAAACAATTTTAGTTTAGTCACAATAAAACTATTACATTCTAATATGTTAACAGTGGCTTGAATTTATATGAAAATAACTGGACCTTCCATTGAAAGCTTAAATGACTTCATAACAGATCAATGCAGTAAAATAAAATTATTGAAGTATCTGAATTGGACATATGTTATAAAGTCATTTAAAGTTAAACTGTTGAAAGAACATATTAAAAGTTTATTATAACAGATGCTTGACATTGACAATGTTGTAGACAAATTGTTGACACATTTGAGATAATGTTCATTTAATTTAATCAATTTAAGAATTAGTTCAGTTTCTGCCTCCAACTAAACAAAAAGTATTTTAGACATTACAATATCAATTAAACTAAAGAATATAAATGTTTAGTTTATATAAAGGTTTTACTGCAATAAAAAAACAGAGACTGTTAGATTTGAATGTAAGACAATAAAGAGTAAACTATGTTTAATAACTTTAATACACAATAGACTTACTGGAAGAAAAATAGCCTCGCCTTTTACCTGCTTGCAGCATAGCGGTGCCAGACGTGGAAAGTTCTTTTTGGCAGTCAAAGCGAGATTTACTTGTCATCAGCACTTTTGAATCCAAGGCCTTTCTATAATGAGCAAAATTAACTCTCATCATTATATCATAGAAATTAATGAAAACTTGGCAGCCGAGGCGAGCATTTAATTTAAATTAGAAAAGTTGTCTACAGTATCAGTTCTTATCAGGCAGGTAGCGACTTTAATTGGGATGATGTTTGAGAGCCACAAAATGACTTAATGCGGTGAATTTGGAAAAGTGCTTACAGTGGAGTTTCATATTAATTAAAACACTAGTCTTGGCCAGTAAACAGGGTGTCTGAAAATCTGCTTGTGCAGGCAAATTTTAGAAACAGAGGTCAGGCTTAGTCCAAGAATATCACAGTTAAATAAGGCTTTTATATTTAACATGTTCAATGTAGCTTAAATTTAAATGGAAATAACTGAACTGACCACTGTATGCCTAGTACTTTCATGTAAGGGCTTATGATAAACCCTTACAGTCTTTGTTCAATAAATTGTTAACACACACCTGTATATGAAAGTAAACTAATCTGAAAAGTTGAAATATACTGCTCAGAGGAAATATATTGTAGACCCAGGTTAATATAATCACACAAAAAGTTGATGTTATATATAAAACAGCATCTTTTCTAATACACATATAAACTTGTATCGTATTGTATTATAGCAAGGATCCTGTGAACTTTGGTTCACCTAACTTTTTAGAGAAAGAGGGGTTGAAAAAGAGAACTATGAGATCATGTTCCAATATTTTTGGAAAGGAGTTATATTCAATTCATTTTGAAGGTTGTTATGTAACTCCAATTAGTTTTAAAAAGAGTTGACCAGATCCTTCTAGAATATATCATTAACGCAAAGATAAGAACTAAGGTAGATTGATGATCAGATTTAATCGGGACTCCTGATATATTCAATGAAGGGAAAATCCTATATAAGCCCAGAGCAAGGCCCCATTTGATACCATTGAACTTGATCTTGCAAGCCGATGTGGTCCATGCTGTGAGGGTCGCTGAAAAACTGATTGCTATTTGGGTCGAAGTCAGAAGTCTCTGCCTTTTGAAGACAGTTCTTATTTTTCATATATCCTACACTACACTTCCATATACTGGAAGTTAAGCATATATTTGAATTTATATCTCGTTTATATTGGATGCATTGCTATACCGTATAGAAATTATGTTGTAGTCTTAAGAGAGATTTAGCGGTGGGTGCTTTAGCTTTTTGCATTTTATAGCCTGAAGGCTAAATATGTAATAACCATATTTGTATTACTGTATTGAGGCACCAATGCTGTTAATCCTGTAAATGCACTGGATCGCCCAGATTGCTTATTACTTGTGATTTACAGTGGTCTGTGCAACCAACCAATCCAATTTTTAAAGCATTTAATAAACTGAAAGAGCACTACTACTGCTCTGATTCGTTAAAACTTCAAATTAAATGAGTCTGTGCGATTTTCTTGATTATTAAAAAATTGTCTGGACATATAGCATGCCCAGTGCACGAACAAAACCACTTACAGGAGTTTAAAACATCTCTGTCCTCCTTAAACGTCTCCTCTGGGTTTAACCCTTTGCGGTCCTATGTCTGACATTACAATTTTGCCTTTCCAACATCATCAAAAAGACATAAGGCACTGGTCTCTAGTCATTTTTCTCTGGAAAAAGCTGAGAAAACCATTCAATGGACGAGTGAGACCGATAGGAGCCGAGAGAAGCCAAAAAATAATAATAAAAAAAAAAAATAAGGGCCGGTTCTGAGCAATACACATAGACCCGGCACCACAGAGATAACATGGCCATAAACAAACAAGATAGCTGCTTCCGCATCCAGCGCTCAAAGAATATCACAGACATTTGCAGAGCTTTTTGAGATGTTATAGCAATAAAATAATGACTTGGATCGCATTATTGAGGAGTTTGGTGATAAAATGAGTGGTCAGGAGATGATTTATTGGTATGCACGACTATGAAGAGGTATGTGAAAAATACAGCGAACAAGGGGTGGGGCGGGGCTGGAGATGCAGTACTGAGTGTCCTGTTGATATGCAGTGCCTTTTAAACCTGTTTTACTGTGAAAAAACAACATGGGGCGAGCTAATTAATGATCCATATAGACAACTGATCAAGAAAATCACTATTAAATAAAAATCGACCAATATTTTTAATTTAAATTGTTTAACATTTTAAAATGAATATTAAAATCATTTAAACATTTTAATTCCATATGCAATCTTGTAAGGTAAATTGGGTATGGGCATTTAAACCCAGAAAACCAAAGTTATGCTGCGCCAAAAGATGCGGTAACCTTAACTCGTGCACAAACCTTCCGCTAAAATAAAGTCTATCAAAAAATATGAAAGAAGATATAGAACAGGCTACTGCAGATAGTCAAAATGGGCTACTTTATGGCAGTAAACAGGCTTCCAATAGATGAGCGTATTAAGCAAAGCAAAGAGATAGCAGAATCGGCTACTAATCTCTTGGAAATCTCTTAGGTAACAATCGTGCTGATGAATTAGCACAAGGAGCAGTACAGTGCCACCAAAATTTGACCTGTCAGGCAGTAACTGCCAGAGTTGAATGAAGTGTATGTTTGTGTGTGTGTTGTATGTTTTTAAGAATCACAAATAAATATGTGGATTATAGATTGCATGAAAAATCAAAGATGTTATTAATTTGGCTAAAATGATTTAGGAAAAGAAAATATACATTATACTATTTAACTTTAGAGTATAATTTAAATAAATTAAATTCTGTTTATAACAGTTAACTGGTGGTGAGAACAAAGGCTTGGGGCCAAAGTTTGGCAAATATGTGCGCAGCCACTTTCGCTTTGGCAAAAAATGACAGCATTAGCGAACCGCCACGATAGCGCACAAAAATGTGATTTAGAAGTCGGGGCTAATGCATATCAAATAGTGAATCATGCGTCCAGCCAATCAAAGCACAGTTGGGGGGAATAAGGTTACAATCCATTACGTAGAGCTTTGTTATGTAAAACACAACAAGCCAGGATGATATTGCTAACCTTCTGAAGAGTGTACTGTAGAGTTCCCCCAGAGATATCCAAACATCGGAATCGCATTTTGAGGATTCCAAATATTCGCTCAATTACAGTACGAGCACATTTAAAGGTACGGTTATACCTCTGTTCAGCAGGGTCGTTGGGTTTAGCTGCAGTGTCAGTTGCCACCGCTTCAGTGGATACCGGTTGTCCCCTATCAGCCAGCTTCTCAGACTGTCATCTCACTGAAACACAGCTGCCACCTGCGAATTAGCAAGGATAAACGAGTCCTGAGCGAAGCCAGGATGGTTTGCATACACATTTGTGATGTAGTTGTTGGCATCACACACTTCTTGCATGTTGACAGAATAGGTCCCCTTACGATTTATGTAGAGGTGCCTATCTTGTTTGGTGAGGACACCAGGAAACCCATACCTCCCACGAAAACCCTGCTTTGTATTTTGTTGCAGCTTGTGAGAGACAATGGAAATTCTCCTGCCCACTTTACTAAAGCTGCAGGTACATCTCGCACTGCACAGTCGACTGGCTCATGTCTGCAGTATACTAGTAACCCACAGTACGTTGGAACAAGCCAGTGGCGTAAAATGTTAGTGCAGCGGGTCCCCTTTGTGCTGAAGCAGTTGGCAGATGTCAGTGATTGTTTGTGTGTGGAGGCAAAATGGTGGTATGGCACTTCCTGACTTTTGTAGCTTCAAGCTTAAACAACAACTAATTTTATTGAAGTTTTTTGTAATGAATAGATAGATCTCTATTATTTTGTTATCATTTGAACTAAAATCCCATCCCCTAGATCCAGGTCCTCAGCCATACATTGTGTAGAACATCAGACTTGTGGGTAGCTGTGGATATGTAGGGTGATGAACACGGTCAATCAAAATCAGAGCATATTGGCAGTGGGGCTGGAGGCTGGTTTTTAAGCCTTTGTGAAAGAAAGCTGTCTTTGCAGCTATGTTTTAATATATGAAAATAGTGAACTTGCTTTATACTACACATTGAGAGATTTCATATTCAATGTTTCTGAGAATTTTGTTTTTTTCCTGTATCTTATTTTGGAATATATCTAGCATTCATTCAAATCCAACGACAGAGTGACCGGGCAAATCGCACAGCGTTGCTAAGCAGATGCAGAGCTTGATCTAAGGAAAGCAATTATCTGAATTCAGTTGTTTAATTTAGGTTTAAACATTAAACAGTATACATTTACAATTTGCATTTTTTGTAAAAATGTTCATGCCATGTTTTTAAACAATACTATGCCCTCTCTCTTCCTCTGAACAAATCACTGGCAAAAGTGTGAAATATTACATTTTCACAAAATACAACAATTAATCTTTATTTCACTGACAAACTAGATGGTAATAATTGTACTCACTTTAAATTTAACCACGTGACCAATTTAGAATCTTTTATGCAATAAAGTGTGTAGGAGAATTAAAATAAACACAGGTTGCCATGGAGATATATATATACACACACACACACACACAATTTCCTTGTGACTAAAGATTTCTGTTGCTATTTGACATAATTTAATAGACATTAATGATTTATCAAATGTGAAAGTATGATTGAATATTATATGGTAAAATATAATTTCCCATTCCAAATAAAGCTGACAAAATATATTTAGATTTGAAGGGCCATATTTTCAAAGCGTTAACTCCTGCTTTAATTAATTCCTGTGTTTTTTTTTAAAGAGGTAAAACGCTTCTTAATTTTACAAAACCAGCACCAAGCAACTAAGTTATATATATATATATATATATATATATTTTCATTTTGTAACATTAACATGATTTTTTCTCCTTTCAAAATGTAAGAATAGAGGAAACATTTTGAAAATATGGCCTAAATGTGGAATATGGCCTAAATATGGAAACTTCTACCTTTCACCCTATTATTGAAATGTTAACTTGACAAATGAAAATATTTGTTAATTACCTGTCAGAACTTCCCCATGTAATAACTCCAATATTGTTTACATTTGACAAGAACAGGAAACAAGAACATACTGTAGGCTGGGCTAGTACTGACTGTTTCATGGCTACCAGATATACAAGCCTATAAATAATAAAAGAAGCAGCTCTGCAGTATGAATCGGATGATTAGATGCATTAAAACACAAAGACGTAGAATATGTCAACTTTTTGTTCATGATTGCATAGAACATTTCGCAACTGCAAAAAAGGCACAAAACATTTTAGATTACCTTGTGAAGATAAAAATCAGTTATTCAAGAATGTTTTGAACCAGGTCAGAAATTAACATCATGCATGCCATAAGACAAACATGCCCAGGTAACTGGCTTTAATTTTGGAAAGTAACATTAATTTAAATTGTATCAGTGATGCCTATTTGAAGGCACCTCCATAAGTACACTATAGAAATGCCAACAGGGTTCAACTGGACAGAAGGTGGGCTTTGATAATCACTTTGGTTTGTAGAAATTAATGTCTTCTTAGCTCTTTAGATGTCATACAGTTATACAACCCCTTAGGGAAAACCACCATTTGCTAAACACACTTCCTGCATTAAGCTTTGAACAATGAAATGATACACTGTTTTTCTTTCATGTTCTCAGCCTCCTTAAAATAGCTTTGTCAAATACAGTAGAAAGGAAAAATCCCCCTCTGGCTCCTGTGTGCATGCTTTCAGTCGCAGGAAGCACACCCACCTCAGAGCCTGACCTGCTTGCTGTATTAGGTGAGGAGATACCCTTTTTTCTCCTAGTCGCAGGTATGTTCTGCTGAGAGAAAGAGAGAGAGATAGGCCGTCCCTTTTTGTCTTGAAGATAGTGCAGCCCTCCCCTGAGCAGCAGCAGCCTGATTGCTTCTAGTCTGCCTGCTTGTTTGGTATGCATGAGCACAGCTGCACCAAAAGAGGGGAGGCAGCTTTCTTGAGGTTGATCAGATGCTGGAAGCAATTGTACTTTGCCACCATTGAAGTACTGGGAAGTGCCAGTTCTCTAGTACTGAAGAGAGGGGGCTGTTGTTGGCTACTATGGTCATGGGGATTTGAGTGGACAAAAAGAGACCAGCCTAACACTTTTGGCAAACCAGGTTCACAAAGTGGGATTTAAAAAAGGGGGTAATGATTCAGCCGGATGCTCCCCGGCCTCTGAACTGGACCATTCGGAAGCTGTGCCATGCAGCTTTTCTTCCATCAGTCCGACTTCTAAAGGTATGGGCAAGTTTTCTGTTGACGTAAATGTGATGGTTTTGGAGGCTTCTCAGCAGTGTGTCAAGCAGACTCTACCCTGAAAAGCTTTTATCTAGTTTCAACCTGAATTATTAATTTATTCGAAGAGATTAAGGGATTAATCACTATTTGGTGATATTTTCATACAACTGTGGTTTGTGTGTTACCTTGACTGTTGTGTGCTATTTGCAATTGTATTTGCAGTCGTATTTGTGGTCTTTACTTACTAATACTGTAGTACTAGGGATTCTCTAAAGACATTTTATAAACAGAGGGCTAAATAATGACGAAGTGTTTTTTCAAGGCCATTTTCTTCATGGCAAGGATAATTTATAGTAACTTTTTGTTGCTCTTTTATCAACAATTAGAGTATTTCCATATGCAGAACACATGTTGTACAGATTAGTTATAGGGAGATTTCTGACCAGCCAGTTGTACTACAGATAATCTAAAATAAATCCTGTGTTTAATTACTGCTTAATAGCGTATTTTGTACAGTGTACAGTATCTGATACAGTTATCTGTTGTACACAAGAGTATTGCAAATAGGGTGTTAATTATACCAATTCACAGTATTCAAAGTATATAAAAGCCCTTGTATGGGTACTTAGTATGTGTATGCATGATGTAGTCATTATCTTTCACAGAAAAGTGTACAGTATGTGCTTGTATGTGTAAAGTGAAACAGATGGTTATTCTTTAGAAATACTGACAAATATGTTGTTAATGTTAGAACTCACTTAACTCCCCCCCCCCACCCCCCCGTCTAATAATTAAATCAGCAGCATGTAAGGGTTTGCATGACCATGTTTGTTTTAGCGTTGAAGAAACAAGCCTGCGGTAATCTGTTTATGCAGGGTAATAAGTGCTTGCAGTTTTGTATGAAATCTGAACAGAATTAATCCTTGCACTTTCAAAACTACTACAAGTCCTTCCTCAGCTGGATGGAAAAAACAGTGCTGTAAACAAGCTGTATATATATATATATATATATATATATATATATATATATATATATATATATATATATATATATATATATAATAAGAAGAAGAAGAAGAAGAAGAAAAAAGAGAAAAGGATATTTCAGGTACTTAAAAAGGTAGAATAATTGATTACAAATCAATTATCAGGACGTTTCGGACTACAAGTACTTCATCGGCTGAATACAAAAAAACAGTGTTTTATATTATATTATTATATTATATTATATATTATATTTATATTATTAAAGCACTGTTTTTTTTGCATTCAGCCGATGAAGGACTTGTAGTCCGAAACGTCCTGGTAATTGATTTGTAATCAATTATTCTACCTTTTTAAGTACCTGAAATATCCTTTTCTTTTTTCTTACTGATCATTTTGGTACACAGCAGATTTCCTTTTTCTCAAACTTTATATATACAGTGTGTATATATATATATATATATATATATATATATATATATATATATATATATATATCCCTTTTTCTTATTATTTTTGGTTTTTGAACCTTTTATGGTCAATTAATTGCACTACTTATTTTAAAATAAACAATATTAAATGATGTGTGATAGAACCCAATTTGTTGCATGCAGCTAATTGCAATCCACGGTTGATTTACATGTGTTTTACATACAATATGCATGTTTCAGTTCAGTGAATACTGTATATACAGTAACAAATGTAGGAATACGTCAGATACTTTACATTTACCTCTTTAAAGAATGATAGTAGAAGTAAGAGCTACCCATGTGTTTTGCAATTTTACCCACAAGTTCAAAATAAAAGTGCATTCTCAAAATAATATTTCATTTGTTCCTGAAAACGGTTGCAAACACCCCCCTCCACTTTTAGGGTGTGTTCACACTGGGTCCGTTTAGAGGGTTTGGTCTGACCTTGTATGGTTCGGAATGTTTGGTGTGAAGTGTGAACAACAAAGTCCGCTTGGGAAATTAACTGTACCGAGTCCAACTAAAGAGGGGGCCTTGATCCGTTTGGCAAACGCACCGAGTCTGGTTCGCTTGCTAAACATCATTGTGAACAACTGCTGGACTCTGTCCTTTTGCACAATGGAAACAAACTATACAGGGTAACCTGACTCAGAAGTAAACATTTTGTGCATAGTTTACAGTTCATATTCTGAGGAAACAAGTAGAGCAAAAAACAAAAACATTTATTTGCGAACTACATTAGGGTTACCAGACTTCCCGTGAAAATGGTGATCGTCACAGTTTCAGCCCTAATTTGTTGTCCCGGTCGGAAACAGTAAAAATGTTAATCGTCCCGGTTTTGCTATTGTATTTTTTTATTTAAGTACAAAACTACATCAGTGTGCTCCACAAGTTAATAGCAGAGAAATGTATTAGGTTGTGTTAGTGCCATTCAAAAATAAAAAAATAACCAATTATGTGGTTTATTTGTTTAATCATTCTAATTATGTGTATACCTTATGTTTAAATGGTAATAGCTGATCAATTTTTGTAAATCCGGCTTTTTGTACATTTAACAGGTTTTGACTAGATGACATTATAAAGAACACAATGAGCTGCTATGATCTGCAATAAATTCACCCAATGTTGATTTTTTTAACTATTTAGTTATTATATATGGTTATTTTAACAGCTTCAGAGTTGCTACGTCGTCAGTGATTTGAAAAAAAAAAAACTCCCAGCTTTTCACTGTCGAAATCTAGACAGTGGGAGAAACTGTAGCTCTGACAGAAATTTGGTCAGACACCAAAATCCAAGCTGAACTGGAGAAAACTCACAAAAATAGTAAAATATATTCAGTCTTTTCTTACTTTGTTTAATACCGACAGTAGGAGAACTGTGCAGAAATTCTTAAACTGCATTATTCTCCTACTGTAGGCATTCATACATGTATTAATTAAATTACTGATGTGCTCCCCCAGTGCTTTCTTCCACCGCACTATATATATGAATCTAAAACATGCTATATTAAAAACCAGAGCAATACATCAGTAGCTGCCATCTGTCAATATGCCTTGTAAGGATAATGTAAACATCCAGTTCACACACCATATAAATGAACCAAGTTCACTTGAAAACTGCACTGTGAACACAAACAGAAAAATGGAAAAGGACCAAAAATAATGGAACTTTAGTTTATATCCAAATGAACTTGGTCTATTTGCTCACAGATAAGTGTGAACAGCAAGCACATGGACACATTGTTTCAAACTAAACGAAACCAGACCGAGTCTGTTTGAAACAGACCCAGTGTGAATGCAGCCTTAGAAAGGTTCCAGCACCGTTGATCCTCAGCATTGGTAATATCTAACAGAAATAAAGAAATCGGGCCTGGGATATAAAGCAAATAATAAAAACTCATCTGGTTAAAGATTTGATTCACTAGGGCAGGGGTTTTCAACCGGGAGTCGGGGGGTACGATTCAGAAATGCAAAAATAAAAATGAAAGTAAAAGAAAATAATGATCTTGAATTGAATTTTTACGGTATTATATATTATCTCTAAACCACTATGCATAAATATTTCATTTTTGTTTAGCAGCTCAAATCTTTATAGAAGCCCTGAACCACAGATGAAAAACAAAACATAGAATCTATCCCGTACGTACTTTCGCATGCATATTTCCATTGAGTGGATTTCCACTCTGACATTAGGGTGGGTGAAACTGGCAATTCTGCATGTGGAGAGCGCTCTGTGCTGCTCACAAACTTTGCTGTTTTCAGCGTATAATTGAATACTAACCGGTGAAACACAATCCTTATGCACTTTTTAGAAGTATAAATGCTCCGGTAAACCTAAGTAATAACTACAATACTCATACTTTGATGGTTTTTGAAATGGATACAAGGAAAACGAAGGAAGAAAACACAGGAGTCTACAGAAAGTGCAAATCAACAGAAAGTTATACTATAGTGGTTTAATTCAATTTGATTAATTGCCTGTGGCATTGACTAAACTATCAAACGAAATGTAGGCCTGTTGTCCTCCTTTGGTTTTACCCCTGTGCCGGAGTGTAATTCAACTTTATTTATATAGTACCTTTTATCCACACATGTCACCACACCACTTTTGAAACTTACAGTTACCCAGTAGCATGCAAAATCTTCCACCTTCTTTTGACCCAAGTAATTATTGTTGTTTTTTGGCTGCTTTTATTGGGAAGTAGATGTCGTTAACCCGGAAGAATAGGTGCAAAGGAAGAGTTCTAATCACTTCCCCACCGTGTGACTTCTTAAGTGTGACTTCATTGCAATGATCTCTGTTGATTGAGTTCAGTGCTGCTTTACTGCCTAAACACATCTCTAAATTACATTTCTTCTTAAGTGTGACTTCATTGCAGTGATCTCTGTTGATTGAGTTCAGTGCTGCTTTACTGCCTAAACACATCTCTAAATTACAATTTCTCATGTAATAAATGGCCTTGCCTCAAGCTTTGAGCAGGAATTTATTAGGCATTTTTGGGCTTCAACAACAATTCACCCACCATGCTGGATTTGACTACAGATTACTCCAAATATCATACCATTAAAACCAAATTAAAGTGAACAGTGCCATGCTGTTGAGTATGAGGTCTCCAGCAACCATAGGGTTTCAGTTTATGGACACATTAAGTTATTCTTTTTATTTACAACTGTATAACCCTTACGTTTTCAGATTGAAAATTTCATCTCAGATAGGAAAGAAATGCACAATGCCGATGCAACATAAAAGGAACTGTTTCAACCAATTATTGTTCCCATCTTAAACATCACTCAATGAAACTACCCAGTGACATTTTCTATAGGCATTTTAATGATCACCCTTCATGTAAATGTGCTTTATTTTGCTCTTATCTGCCCCCTATTTTACTGCATTTAATCCTGTACTTCAGAATACTGTAATCTGCCAAGTGTTTAACCTGTAGTACTTTGTATTTAATCATATCCTGATGTAACTATCACTATTTAATCATATCCTGATGTAACTATCACTATTATCTGCTGTATTATTGAATTGTGTTTTGTCACACTTGTACTTTGCTTGAACAAAAGTTATTGTATTTCTTGCTCTTATTGTATTACTTGTATTGTAACACTTGAAATGTATTTGCTTACGATTGTAAGTCGCCCTGGATAAGGGTGTCTGCTAAGAAATAAATAATAATAATAATAATAATGATCATAGTAAGGCAATGTAATTGGACTGCATCATAATAAAGTGAACTAACTTATTAATTTGCAGCTTTGCTGAAAAACAAAGACACATTATTAAACAAATGGCACACTGGCATACTATGGATATTACCATTAGTATTTATCAAAAGAAGACTTTTAAATGATACTAGAAAAAACCATGAGAATGAGAAAAAAAAAAACCTTTGATTCTCTTTGTCATCTAAAATGCAATTGTGTCAGTCCCTGGAACTGCGATACATATTCTCTATTGATTCCTATAACAGTGGAGAGAGACGTGTGTGTATTTGCAGCTTGATAGACAGGTGATCGAGACGGAGGTTGGAGCTGACACACCCGCAGGCACGCAGGTTTTATTTCAAGCAAACAGCTCACATGACACTACCAGCGATGGCAGAGCATGGAGAACAAACATTAAAATGTACAAACAAGCAAAATAAAACACTGTACAAAAACAAAGACGGTCTGCTCTATTCCCCTACACAGGAGGTCCCGCTCATACACCTCGCTTTGTTGGGATTTAAACCCTGATTGGTAAACAAACCCCAACCCTGGTTAAACACAGAGTCATCCTCGGTTTCGGTTTCTTCTTCAACAATTAAACCCGGCTTCCTCTCTTTAAGCTCCAATCCTGGTTAAGACACACGGTCATCAGAAGGTTTCAGCTGTGTGTTTTGATAGCGTGGACGGTCCTAATCCTGTTGCTTGTTATGGCCTTGCAGCAGCCCTGAGGTGCACAATTTGGACATTTTTATACCTGACGACCCGCTGGAACACCTACCTGCTGATTAGGATCCCACAGCTGGCAATCACACACAGCAGGTAGGCTCTCCCAGGAGCGTCAGGTTCTTCATTAACTATTTACAATATTTAATTTTTGTACCCTTGAATTAAATGAATTCCATTCTGATTTTGGAGTCAAAGTACTACATATTTGTATAGATCTTTATTTATTACCTGGTATAAGGGATTGTGACAGAGAGCGAATTAATCCAAGTTAACAATCTCCTTCCCGACCTGTGAGGGCGCTGTATAACAGGAACAGTGTGCCTCATACTGGATGGTCTGGCAGTTCATTTCAGGGTCAGTCGGAAGCCAGCCATCCAGGAAGGGAGTGGAGTCACAATGCCCAAAGTCATTGCCCTAATGCGGTAAGCGATGTGTCAGTTTTGGACTGGAGGAGACCTGATTGAACTAGCTATCGCAGGGAGCGTGACAAAGGGTATAACAGGGGATGTGACGATGTAATCTGTTATTATTATTATTATTATTATTATTATTTATTTCTTAGCAGACGCCCTTATCCAGGGCGACTTACAGTCGTAAACAAATACATTTTAAGAATCATAGTACAAGTATTAATACTATTAAGAGCAAGATAAAATACAACGATTTCAGTTCTAGTAATTACAAGTATATTACAAAATACGAATCAATATCAGAGCAGATAAGTGTCAGTGATAGTTACATCAGGATACGATTAAATAATGCAATGCTACAGATTGAATAACACTAGTGGCAGATTACAGTACAGTACTCTGTAAAGTACATGATTAAATGCAGTAAAATAGGGGGCAGATAAGTGCAAGTAGAGCGCATTAAGGAAGAGTGATGAAGTGTCCAGAGGGAAAAGAGGAGTTCTACAGGTGCTGTCTGAAGAGGTGAGTCTTGAGGAGGTGCCGGAAGGTGGTCAGGGACTGGGCAGTCTTGACCTCTGTAGGAAGGTCATTCCACCACTGCGGGGCGAGGGTGGAGAAGGAGCAGGCTCTGGAGGCAGGGGAGCGTAGAGGAGGTACAGCCAGTCTTCTAGTGCAGGCAGAGCGGAGAGGTCGAGTGGGGGTGTAGGGAGAGATGAGGGTCTGGAGGTAGCTGGGTGCAGTCTGGTCAAGGCATCTGTAGGCGAGTACAAGAGTCTTGAACTGGATGCGAGTGGTGATCGGGAGCCAGTGGAGTGAGCGGAGCAGTGGAGTTGCGTGGGAGAAGTGAGGCAGAGAGAACACCAGGCGAGCCGCAGAGTTTTGGATGAGCTGGAGCGGATGGGTGGCGGACGCAGGGAGGCCAGCCAGGAGGGAGTTGCAGTAGTCTAGGCGGGAGAGTATCAGGGCCTGGACAAGGAGCTGGGTGGCATAGTTGGTGAGGAATGGAAAAAAGGCACTTTTGAATATAAAAAAACTATATATATATTTTACTGCATCATCATTCACACTGGTGTTGATTTAAAATAAGCTGCTTTCAGGAGACCTACAGCCGTTCATCATTGTGAGTCAGAGCACTCTCCATTGCTTTTGCCATTGCCTGACGTGAAGTTTTTGCATGCAGCAGAAGAAAAAGGTGCTTTTCTTTTTAACCAGCACTCCATTTCTTTTTTTTTTAAAACTTTTTACACTCTAGCCCTATTTCCGCCTGTTTTTCATTTATTAACTACTGGGTAGTTTGTACTGCATGCATTTAATATATCAAATGAAAGGCCACAAAATGTGCTTTCATATTATGTAAGTTGCAACAGGATCAGGTATACTATAATGCTTTCCCCCCCACATTTTTTGGTCACTGCTATATATATTGTAATCATAGATGGCTAAAAATAAAACACTGCACCATTGAGCATCAATATGAAATGAACAACGACGGAGCAATTGACTCAAAACGAAACCTAAGCTGTTAACTCTGTTACATGATGAGGGGCTTAACTGCAGGCAGTCGTAATTCCGTCTAGGAGTACCACATACACACACTGAATATGTCATTGGAATGCTCCGAGTCTGTACTTTTAAACAAGCCTGCATGAGGTAGGTGGCTTTTACAGTGCCTGAGTAATATGTGCATAACTTTCGGTGAGCTGGCGCCCCAAAATAAATGGGGCTGAGTTTCAACAGTTAAAGCGAAAGTCACACGCTTGCAAAACAACGCCTAGGTAGACTTACTATTTCCTCTTTTTTTCAAAACTGTTTACTTACTACAGTGTACTGAGTTTCTATAATGCTTAAAGATAGCGGCCGAGAATCACGTACGAGAGAATAAAGTCTCGTGGCACTTAAAATATCCAGCACTACTTTTATTTATTTATTTATTTTAATCAGAACTACTCAGAATGCGTCTCATAGTGCTTTTGTCACTGACACCCACTTCCTTAGAGATTGTTGTAGCGTTTCAGGCATTCTAAATTGGGTGGAAACAGTAGCTTGGCGTCTTCAAATATCTCTGCGGGATTTTCCCACACTGAAAGTTGCAGATATGCAGGAGCAACTTGGAAAATGCATGATTCCAGCGATACCGCCCTGAAATTCAAGCCCTGATATATATATATATATATATATATATATATATATATATATATATATATATATATATAATTTATAATACAATATCTAAAAAATGAATAAGTAGCGTGTGACTGTATGGAGCTGAACAACAGGTCTGTTTTACCGAGCCGTATTGCGTTGGAGGAGCAGGGACTGCCTGATCATATGACTTGACCTGCGATCAAGTCACGTGCCGCTTTTATCAGGTGTGCTGCGGTGCGAACGTGACGCAGATCAAACCCTGTAAATGTCTGACAAAGCATCACCTAGGAAGTATGAGAGTGACGCTGAAAAGCAGAAACACAACAAATGTCATCGCGAGGAAGATATGTTAAACAAAACACCAACGCTGACACGCTATAACACAATACCAACACATGTATGTAAAGGTACCAGTACTTTGGAAAATACATTGGAGAGAAATCAACAGGATGAAATGACCTAGGTTTATATGGATTACGGTGGGGCAATCTCCATGGAAAATAAAAATACGTCTAATAAATGTTTTTCTCACTTTATTTAGTTTCGGGTTATGTGTGTTTCCATGTAGTTTTCTTTTAGACTGAGAAATTATTTTTCCAAATGCAAATAAACTAATTCTTATTAAAACATGGAAGGCTATGTTTGTGCCTGAGTTCCAATTTGGCGTGACTTACTGATATCGTACTTAAGAACATAAGAATATAAGAACATAAGAAAGTTTACAAACGAGAGGAGGCCATTCAGCCCATCTTGCTCGTTTGGTTTTTAGTAGCTTATTGATCCCAGAATCTCATCAAGCAGCTTCTTGAAGGATCCCAGGGTATCAGCTTCAACAACATTACTGGGGAGTTGGTTCCAGACCCTCACAATTCTCTATGTAAAAAAGTGCCTCCTATTTTCTGTTCTGAATGCCCCTTTATCTAATCTCCATTTGTGACCCCTGGTCCTTGTTTCTTTTTTCAGGTCAAAGAAGTCCCCTGGGTCGACATTGTCTATACCTTTTAGGATTTTGAATGTTTGAATCAGATTGCCACATAGTCTTCTTTGTTCAAGACTGAATAGATTCAATTCTTTTAGCCTGTCTGCATACGAAATGCCTTTTAAACCCGGGATAATTCTGGTTGCTCTTCTTTGCACTGTTTCTAGAGCAGCAATATCCTTTTTGTAATGAGGTGACCAGAACTGAACACAATATTCTAGGTGAGGTCTTACTAATGCATTGTAAGGTTTTAACATTGCTTTCCTTGATTTAAATTCAACACTTCTCACAATATATCCAAGCATCTTGTTGGCCTTTTTTATAGCTTCCCCACATTGTCTAGATGAAGACATTTCTGAGTCAACATAAACTCCTAGGTCTTTTTCATAGATTCCTTCTTCAATTTCAGTATCTCCCATATGATATTTATAATGCACATTTTTATTGCCTGCATGCAATACTTTACACTTTTCTCTATTAAATGTCATTTGCCATGTGTCTGCCCAGTTCTGAATGCTGTCTAGATCATTTTTAATGACCTTTGCTGCTGCAACAGTGTTTGCCACTCCTCCTATTTTTGCTTACTGTACCAGAATCTAAATCATTAATGTAGATTAGGAATAGCAGAGGACCTAATACTGATCCCTGTGGTACACCACTGGTTACCTCGCTCTATTTTGAGGTTTCTCCTCTAATCAGTACTTTCTGCTTTCTACATGTTAACCACTCCCTAATCCATGTGCATGCATTTCCTTGAATCCCTACTGCGTTCAGTTTGAGAATTAATCTTTTATGCGGGACTTTGTCAAAAGCTTTCTGGAAATCTAAATAAACCATGTCATATGCTTTGCAATTATCAATGTTGCATCCTCAAAAAAGTCAAGTAGGTTAGTAAGACACAATCTCCCTTTCCTAAAACCATAACGACTGTCTCCCAGGATATTGTTACCATATAGGTAATTTTCCATTTTGGATCTTATTATAATTTCCATAAGTTTACATATAATAGAAGTCAGGCTTATTGGTCTGTAGTTACCTGGTTCGGTTTTGTCTCCCTTTTTTCGGTATTACGTTTGCTATTTTCCAGTCTGTCGGTACAACCCCTGTGTCAAGAGACTGTTGCATAGTGGTTAGCGGTTTGTAAATAACTTCTTTCATTTCTTTGAGTACTATTGGGAGGATCTCATCTGGCCCAGGGGATTTGTTTATTTTAAGAGCTCCTAGTCCCTTTAACACTTCTGCCTCTGTTATGCTAAAGTTATTTAAAATTGGATAGGAACAGGTCGACATGTGGGTCATGTTGTCCGTGTCCTCCTTTGTAAAAACCTGTGAAAAGTAATCATTTAATATATTTGCTATTTTTTTTTCTTCATCTATGATTTTGCCATTTGTGTCTTTGTTAGACATTTAACCTCCTCCTTGAATTTTCTCTTGCTGTTATAATATTGGAAAAACATTTTGGAATTGGTTTTAGCCCCCTTAGCCATATTGATTTCTATCTCTCTCTTGGCCTTTCTAACTTCCTTTTTGACTTGTGTTTGCAGTTCCAAGTACTCTTTCTGTGTACTTTGTTTTTGGTCCCTTTTAAATGCTCTGTAAAGTGCCTTTTTTTCGCTGAATATTTGTTTTAGTTGTTCTATTAAACCATTTTGGCCATTTTGTTTTAGATTTAGATTTGTCTACTTTTGGGATGTAATTGTTTTGCGCATCTAGTACTACACTTTTAAAAAACAGCCATCCTTTTTCTGTGGATGTTTTCTCTGTTTTACTCCAATCTACTTCTGTTAGTCTCTGTTTCATACCTTCATAGTTTGCTTTTCTAAAATTGTAAACCTTAACTGTAGTCATTATTTTTGGGGTTTTAAAAAATACTTCAAATGAGACCATGTTGTGGTCTGAGTTTGCCAATGGCTCTGTGACCTCTGTTTTAGTTATTCTGTCTTCATTATTTGAAAAGACTAAATCAAGGCATGCCTCCCCTCTAGTCGGTGCCTTGACAAATTACGTTAGGAAGCAGTCATTTGTCATTTTCACCATTTCAATTTCGTCCGTCGTGCTCCCCTCCGGGTTCTCCCATTTTATATGGGGGAAGTTGAAATCCCCCATTAGTATGGCTTCTCCTTTTCTACACGCATTTTGAATGTCAATGTATAACAGATTATTTTGCTCAGCGTCTGAATTTGGCGGTCTATAGCATGCTCCTATTATTATGCCCTTTGTTGATTCCTATTATTATACCCATGTTGATTCTGCATTGTTTTCTTTGTCCTGATTTAAAACCTGGGCTTCAAGACTATTTCTTATGTATAGCGCTACCCCTCTGCCTCTTCTGTCCTGCCTGTCTTTCCTATACAGTGTGTACCCACTAATATTATATTCGTCTCCATCACTCTCAGACAACGAAGTTTCTGTAACACCTATTGCATCGTAGTTACTTGTTAGTGCAGTAGTTTCAAGTTCTAACATTTTGTTTCTGAGACTTCTAGCATTAAAATAAATACATTTAATACTTGTCTTACCTGAGTTGTTGCCCTTGTTTTGATGTGGTCTCCCTTCTGTTTTTTTGTTTTCTCTCCCCTTCCTTATTAAACCAAGTTTTTAGGATGTCTTAAAACACAGCCTGCCTCATTTGTCCCCCAAAAAACAAAACAAAACAAAAAAAACAGACAAGCTGTAGCATTACACAAATAATAATAATAAAAAACAACATTACACAAGAAAGTGCTGTGTACTATCCTTGTATTATTTGCGAAACATTTTTTGACTGCATATATATTTACTACAACCCTATTATACACGTACATATTCGTAACAGATAAGGACAACACATTTCCAGATAACTTGCTTTTACGACAAAAGAGTCTGCAGTTTGCACTTCCCATTTTGTATTTGAAACTGCCAGTAACTAGCGCAAAACTTTTCAAACATTGAATCAGGTAAAATATGGATCAGCTAAGACTGAATAATTTGACATTAATGTTAGTCGAGCATGGTGGTAGTAAAACAGTAAAGGGAAGCAAATGAATATGCAAAGAGGGGCCCCCAAAACGATAACAGCGCTGGGCCCCCATTAAACTTAATTTGTCCCTGTGTGCCAGACAAGTTAGATGCACCATTTCTGGGTACAGCAGCTGCCTTGACCATATAAGGTACCATTTCAGTCACAAATAATAGAACGTTATCATGGTTAATTCCTTCTGGCCATAACAAATTCAATGATTTGTTGAACAGTCTTGCAAAGGTAGTGTGGTTTGTTTTTTTCTAATTCCTCTGTAGTGAGTAAGAATATTTTGCCAGCACTGTCTTTTTCCATGGTAACGATTACGGCATTGGCTATATAACGGTTTCTCCGAACCATTTCCATTGCTTCTTCGTATTATTTTGACAAATAATTTGTTCTTAATGTTGACTTATTGGGAATGTGTTAGTTGGCATTGTTTTCAAAAAATTATTTATGATTTTTCAGTTTCAATAAGGGGTATCAGCTGCTGTAAATGCACAACATAAATCTTTTGAAAACTGTGATGATTTTCTTGTAGAAGTAGAATCACCACTGCTTGATTGCAGAAGAAGCTATTTGGTTTTTTTAGCTTTTCAACTTACACACTCCAGGCGTTTGACTGTTTGTATATGCTGTTCCACGAGAAAGTGCCTATCATCAGTAATAGATTTGTCAAAAGCTTGACAAAACAGTATCAGTCCATCTATAGTAAATACATCGTCCCCAAACTCCGAAACGTACTGCCGCAGCGGCACAGATTTGGAAGTCTTTGCTTTAGGCATTAGTATTTGTCACAAGATTTCTAATTTTAACCACAAAAATAAAGAAAGAAAGAAAGAAAGAAAGAAAGAAAGAAAGAAAGAAAGAAAGAAAGAAATATGGCTATGTGACGCAGTGGGTACTTGTGTCAGGATGGCAACTCACTACTCACAAACAGCATCAAGGAAATGCTTCAGGTTCTGGCACTGTCAATCTTTTATTGTTCAACTTCAATTTAGTGACAAAAACAATAAAAAAACAAAACAAAAGCCTAGCTTTCTTTTGAGCATGAACTAAACACAAGAATTTTCTTTTTAGATACAATATTTCTCTGAAATACCTCTCCACTCTGCTATCCCTCTCCGCCACAAACAAACATGGCTTTGTTATTTTTAAATGGTGTGGTGTCTTCTCCAGGTGGTTAATTGACTGACTGATCAGGCCACCAGGAACTGCAGCCTAGCATCTCGGGCTGATCAAACAGACAATCAGTCTCCACAGAAAGACACCACACCAAACCAATTACCTAATTTAAAACCATGTGGCTGTGCAAAGGGTGGCTGTCATGGCTCCAGGCTGTTCCCCTATTCTTAAGCCAAGATGACTGCCAGCCATAGAAACATATTTTATTGTGCAGGGCCTCTCCCCTGTCACTGGCTCCCACCTGAAAAACTGAAATCCGAACATTACACGGATCAGTTTAAATATTTGTCAAAAAAAATGCAAAATATGATATGAGTATATAATATACAATGTCATATGCAACAATATGAAAAATGAAATCAATAAGGCACTGTGACAGAAATACACCGCATCACGCACAAGGTGACATATCACAAAATTGCTTATTTCACAGCATTTCACTGTCTAAAAATAGGTATTTCAAGATAATTCACTTTTAAACACAATATTTACTGAAGCAGAAAAAAATAGGATTGTCACAATTAAAAATACAGCATTTTCTCTACTTATTATACAACAAATGTTACTAAATATTTAAATTCTGACCTGAAAAACAGTAAATGCTAAATTGTAGAATATTTTGTTTTTTATGTCCACCTTTAAAGACATTCTAATTTCACCACCTGTGACTTATCAAACAAAACAAAAACATAAATAAGTGTAAAAATAACAACAGACAAGTGAAATGTCCCCTTCTTATACTGGACAGAGCGATCTTCAGCAGAAATATTTCCGATCTGTGATGCAGCTAGTGCAGAGGCCTATGTGTTCAATCAAAATAAACTGTCTGCCAGGTTTCTAAATGCAGTGTTACAGGAAGTGTGTCAATAAGGTGAATGTTTGCTGTATTTATTTTTAAATGATAAAAAATATGTATATTTATACCATTCTTTTAGAAATTGACATTTTCACAGGGAACTACATATTACAGGGCAACGGGTACATTTCATGGAAATCGTGAAATCCATGATAACTGTGAAAACAATATAGCCTTAGTCATAAACATCTGGGCCCTATTCATAACCTAATTTTGTTCACGTTTCTCCTTTGCTGTAACACATAGTTGTGTCTCTTAGCTAGTTGCATTTTGAACATTAAAATTAGAATGTGCACCTCCCCCCTACAAAAGGTCTCCAGCTCCTTCAGATGTAAACAGATTATGGTCAACAATGCAGTTTATATCCCTGGCAACATTTCTGACAAGCTGCGACTGAAGGTTATACCTTGGCAACTTTTTTTTAAATTTTTTTTATAAATTTAGTCGTCGCCAATTTTTTACTCCGGTTTTCTCCCCAATTTAGAATTCCCAACTATTATCTGTATCCTCGGCTCACCGCTCGCAACCCCCCCGTCGCCTTGGGAAACGGCGGCTGGAGCACGCGTCCTCTGAAACGTGCTCCTGCGAAGCCGTCATTTTTCGCAATGCGGATCCACAGCGATGCCACCAGACCTATAGTGCCGGAGGACAACACAGATCTGGCGGCTCCACTGCAGAACCACAGGTGCCCTATCGGCCACAGAGGTCGCTGATGCGTGGTGAGCTGTGGATTCCCCTGCCGACCTAAGCCCTGCCTACCCGGGCAGTGCTCGGCCAATTGTGCGCCACCCCCTAGGAACTCCCGGTCACGGTCAGCTGTGACATAGCCTGGATTCGAACTTGCGATCTCCAGGCTATAGGGCACATCCTGCTCTCCGCGCGGAGCGCCTTGACTGGATGCGCCACTCGGGAGCCCCCAATATACCTTGGAAACTTCATCGGTAATTCTTAATTAAAAAATAACAAAATACTAAATTATAGTCACCACAACCATGTACTTAACTTGCATAACATGCCAATGTGAATATATTCTTGTTTGCACGGTAAGTGAATATTTCGTTATGACAAAGGGATGTTTTTTTTCACAAAACACACATTTTTAATGATATAATGTTTTCTGAAACACCACAATAAAGATTTCACTTCACATAAAATACATATAAATTCATGTTAAATAAAATATGGACTGTTGACATTTTTCAACGCCCTCTGAAGATAGGGATTAGAGAATATGGAAGGGAATGAGTCTACAGACAGCTGAAAGCAGACTCAGTAGATTAAACAGTGGTGGGCAGAAAGCACAGTTGAAATAAAAATTGTTGTGTGGTGTTGTCTATTTCTGTGTCTTTGACCTAGGGTGACTAGATAGCAAGAGTGAAAAATCAGGACACTTTCAGGTTTTTTTTTGGGGGGGGTTATAATATTAGTCTGTATGTAAAATAAAATAGAAAATAGAATGTGCACATACCATATACTGTAGGTCGTATTCCCACGAATTGTCAGCACCAGCAGTCTCGTATTTCTTGGATGACTTGGCCATGTGCATAACATCCTTTCTGCCGATATCTGCAGGACTCCTTGCAGCTCATGCTGAAATTAATTTTTACTTGTGTTTCGCACCTCACCAGATCAATACTGCTTCGATTCCTCTTGCAAGCTTCAAATCAGTGACAAGACCGATAGGAGTGTTGGTGCATTACTGTGTGACACACTCGGGTAAGCTCTGTAGCAACAACGGGTATCCAACGTTTCATTGGGCTTGCTGAAGAAGTTTGAGACGAGGGAATTCTGTTTTGCAGTTTAGCAGTTTTGCACATGTTGCTCAGTCTCTGACAGCATCTGTAAACCTCACAACCCTTGACTATACTGGACTATATGGCAGTAATGGCACCCAATTGTATCAGTACTTACATCACCTTGTACTTGCACTTAACTGCTCCACACTTTGCTGTATTCTACTACTGTGCTCAATCATAACGATTTTCTGTATCTTGTACTTGATTTACTCTTAAAGGTAACCGTATTCACATTTTTTTAATTGCTCTTGTTTGAAATCGTTCTTATCCATTTATTGTATTTACTACTTGTTCTCAATGGAACTTACTCTTATAAAGCACATATTTACTATGTGTAACTGCTGTTAGTTGAAATCGCTCTCAAATGTAACATTTACTGTATTTTTTATTTTCTCTTATTTGAATTTGCTCATATTTATTAGTAACTATTGTATTTTATAACTGCTCTTATCTGTAATGTAATAATTTGTAATGTGATATTTTGTAACAACTGTAAGTTGCCCTGGATAAGGGCGTCTGCCAAGAAATAAATAATAATAATAATAATAATAATAATAATAATAATAATAATAAAAATAATAGTGTTGTAACCCACCGGCGTGATGCTTCACACCGTGACTGATGCCACATTCTTTTTTACACAATTTATAAAATGCCTATGTAACACAGTCATATGATTGAATCTAGGTATCATTTTTCCCCGCTCGTCAACACCAGCCATCATAACACTTTGACAGTAAAACCGTGCAGAAGCATACTTATACGCACACCCGGGCCCCGAAAACACACGGCACATCCCGCATCATATACAGTACAGCAGCCACATATACAGAATTTCCTAATGAGAATCTAAATCTCGATCAGGTGTGGGACAAAGCCCCTAATATCGGGACGATCCTGATATTATTGGGAAGTCTGGTCACCCTACTTTGACCTCTTGTGTCTTTGTAAAGACAACCATAATCCATCACCAAGAGATGATGATCTGTTCCCTGTAAATCCTTAAATCAAACATATTGGTAATTATTTAATTCAGCCAAACACAGATCACTAACAGGTAAAGACTGATTGGACCATGTCCAAATTTCAGATTTGTTTATGTCAGCCAGCCCTGTTTGTATACATTTATTTATTTATTTCTTAGCAGACGCCCTTATCCAGGGCGACTTACAATTGTTACAAGATATCACATTATACATTATTTCACATTATACAGATATCACATTATTTTACATACAATTACCCATTTTTACAGTTGGGTTTTTACTGGAGCAATCTAGGTAAAGTACCTTGCTCAAGGGTACAACAGCAGTGTCCCCCACTGGGGATTGAACCCACAACCCTCCGGTCAAGAGTCCAGAGCCCTAACCACTACTCCACACTGCTGCCACACATTACCTATTGGAGCCCTCTGCCAGAATCTCCCCAGGGAATAGAAATTGATACCTAATCCTTCTGAAATATTTTTTTGAAATTCCCAATTTAAAATACCAATTTAAAAAAAAAAAAAAAAAAAAAAAACACCCCCACACATTATGTCAAAACAAAACTAAAACAAAATGCCCAACAAAATGTTTTTTTCTGAATATTCTAGCCAAGAAGCAGCTTTATTTTAATACCACTCTGCATTTATGAGTGTACTTCCAAACATTTAATCTGTTGCAGATACCTATTCAGACCACTGATGTGGTGGTCCCAGGGCCGGCCTTAATGGAGGGTGACCTGTGCCCCCGCACAGGGTGCCGCGATCAAGGGGCGCCAAAATCAAAATTTCAATGAACAAATATGTTCGCAGTTTTTATTTGTCCCTAGTTCGATTTATCCACACATAGGTGTACGCTTTGAGATTAACACTTATGCAATGTCACACACAGACACAATTGTCCGGCGCCAGTTACGTCAAATGTCAAGTGCTACTTGGTACCAGAGATACAAGAACGAGATGGTAAACTCTGCTATTTTAACATTGGTAGTTCCGTCCTTGCTTGCGCGAGGAGTTGTGAGAAATAAGTTGTTCTGGAGAGCAGTTTTTTCCTATCTACAGAATGTAAAGGTTTGCTGCTTGCCTCAGTCTGAGCAGTCTCACGATAAAATGACTTCATATTTTTTACATGATTCAACTTGATTCATAGAGAGACACCCCTGCTTGACACTTACATATCACTATTAATACGATTAATGCATTTGACTGGCCCGTGAACTACTTTATATCGCCCAAGTCCATCCTGAAATTGCCTTACACCGTGTAACAATTTTTTTTTTTTTTGGTTCCTGGGTAGTAAGTGTTATTTCCTAATTACTTATGCCTCAAAAGTATAGAAAATGGCTATTATTCCCCACAAACTTTGCTTTTGTGACCAGGACAGTGATATTTTGAAATTCACCTATTTCCAATGAGAAAACGGGCGAATTTGTGTTTTTTCGTTCACATAAAGTCAGAAAAAAACAACATGAATCCAAATTAACATGTATTTATACTAAAGTAATACAAAAATGACTACAAAAGATTTAGAAGTGAGTAGTTTTTCGAGATTTACGATTATACTGTAAATCACTTTCACGAATCAGCCCCCAAATGTAGTCTCCCATCATGTTCTCGTTATACTGTCCTTGGTAGCGGCGTTCAAAGTCTAGTATATCCTGGTGGAAGCGCTCGCCTTGCTCCTCCGAGTACGCTCCCATGTTCTCCTTGAATTTATCAAGATGAGCATCAAGGATATGGACTTTGAGGGACATCCTACAGCCCATTGTGCCGTAGTTCTTCACCAGAGTCTCAACCAGCTCCACATAGTTTTCGGCCTTGTGAATGCCCAGGAAGCCCCGAACCACTGCGACAAAGCTGTTCCAAGCCGCTTTCTCCTTACTAGTGAGCTTCTTGGGGAATTCATTGCACTCCAGGATCTTCTTTATCTGTGGTCCGACGAAGACACCGCCTTTGACCTTTGCCTCAGACAGCTTAGGGAAGAAGTCTTGAAGGTACTTGAAGGCTGCCGACTCCTTATCTAGAGCTCTGACAAATTGTTTCATAAGGCCCAATTTGATGTGCAGTGGTGGCATCAGCACCTTCCGGGGGTCCCAGCCGTACTCATCATACTTCAAGGCGTCCAGCAAGGTCTTGATGCTGTTGTAATCCTCTTTGAGGTGCACCGAGTGAGCCAGGGGAAGAGAGGGGTACTTGTTACCATTATGGAGCAGCACGGCTTTGAGGCTCCTGGATGAGCTGTCAATGAAGGAGAGTATAATGAGAACATGATGGGAGACTACATTTGGGGGCTGATTCGTGAAAGTGATTTACAGTATAATCGTAAATCTCAAAAAACTACTCACTTCTAAATCTTTTGTAGTCATTTTTGTATTACTTTAGTATAAATACATGTTAATTTGGATTCATATGTTGTTTTTTTCTGACTTTATGTGAACGAAAAGACACAAATTTGCCCGTTTTCTCATTGGAAATAGGTAAATTTCAAAATATCAGTGTCCTGGTCACAAAAGCAAAGTTTGTGGGGAATAATAGCCATTTTCTATACTTTTGAGGCATAAGCAATTAGGAAATAACACTTACTACCCAGGAACAAAAATTGTGTTACATGGTGTCATGAGCACACTGCCTTTGGAGGCGTTACTTGCTTGTTAAGGGGTGGATGAGATATAATGACTTTGGAGAGGAGAGAAGAGTTCAGGGAGATATTAATGATTAGAAGGAAATTTATAATTACATATTCAATTTAAATATATATTCATTACAGATTTGAAATAACCTTGACATTACACTTAAATAATATGACAAATATTAAGAAATTAAGACAAAGAATAAGACATACATTTAATAAAATAAAATAGTTTATTAAACCAAGATTATTCAAATATTGTATCATTAGCTAGTTAGATAATCACTTACAAGAGATCATCCCGCGGAAATCTAAAAAAGGAGCCTTTTTTATGCACTGTGTTTCCACAGTTAAATGCTGCACATCGTCGTGGCATGCTGTTTGTTGAATATACAGTACAGAGATGGTTGTACAAAGGATTTATGTCTTTGATGTGGCTTCTCAAAAACCACATCAAAGATCTCACTTTGAAGCCAGTATGCGAAACGTGTTATGAGTGCAGAGTAGACAGCCTCAGAGCTATCTGATACCAAACAACTGAAGTCTACGATGCTCTTATTGCATTGACTGAATCGGAGAGAGCAGAAGCTGGCAGCCGTCATGAAGCGTTTGCGCTCTCAGACCAACTCACTAATTATGATTTTCTCATCTCTATCATGGTGTGGTATGACATCCTTTTCCAGGTCAATTTGATAAGCAAGAGCATGCAAAGCAAACGTAGCAGCTATAAATATGATTACAGCTTGCCGCAACAATATTGAAAAATACAGAGACGAAGGGTATGAGATGCTTTGATAAAAGCAAAAGAATTAGCTGAAAAACTGAGTGTCGACCCTGTATTTAAGACAACTTCACGCCTTCGGCATAGAAAATGCCAATTCAGCTACGAGGGTAAAGATGAAGTGATTACTGATCCCGAAAGCAAGTTTAAAGTTGATTTCTTCTACCAGTGAGGGTCAAAATGGAGGAATGCTTTGAACAAATGAAGGATCATGTTGAACTTTGGGGCTTTCTTTACCATCTAAAGCAACTTCCTGAAAGAAATAATTTAACAAAATGCTGTAAAGACCTTCATCTCACTTTGAAAAATGGAGAAAGCTGTGACATTGATGGTTCGAACCTCAGTGAAGAACTAGGATACAGTATATAACAAATTTGCTGCCTCAGGACTGTAGTACTCCTCAAGAAGTACTCCAATTCATTTTAAATAATAATCTGAGTGACAACTTTTCAAACACCTAGGTAACACTCAGATTATTATTAACTTTGCCTGTTTCAGTGGCAAGTGGCGAGCTTTTCTAAATTGAAGTTGATAAAAAAAACTACTTACGATCATCTATGGGAGATGAAAGGCTATCTTCGCCAGCTGTCCTATCTATTGAAAACAACGTTGTTCGCAAAATCGATCTTTCTGGAGCCATAGACGATTTTGCTGCGACAAAGGCTCAAAAAGGTTTTTTATCTACGTTACTTGTTATGAATTTGTGATAAAATGAATAAATAGTCATGTTAAAAATATTCTTTTTTTATTATACTTCGTTATTATTCTTCATTTTCATTAAAATACTGACAGGGGCGCCAAAAACAAAGTTCGCACAGATCAAAATGTACCTTAAGGCCGGCCCTGGATGGTCCGTCTTACTTTAATACACACAATCTCGATTTCATTATCGAGTAATAGTAGCCTACTCACTTTAAGAAAAGACTCCAGTAAAACTTTAAAAGACGATGCTACACTGTCCTGTGCCGTGTCTTGGTTTTCTTCGGTGGAATGTAAAGAGGGACAGGTTATTGATTAGATGTTGCATTTTAAAAAATGAATTTTGGTAACGCTTTATATTGCGTGGCATAAATTAATCTTAAATAGATATGCAATTGCACATTAAATTAATGTTATATTAATATTTAATAAATATGAAATAGCTGGTTTCTTGCTAAATGTTAACGAAATGTCGATTGAAAATGTAATTGCATATCACGTCCATTTATATTACGTTTTGTTACCCTTGAAAATATGTAATAATTTCCCATTGTTTACATGCCCTTATTGAAAATACAGTTAATCTGACTTAAATGTTAATGGAAAGTAACAAGGAATAATTTAACATAAATTTAATATGCAATTGCATATCTATTTAATATTCATTTATGCCACGCAATATAAAGTGTTACCTAAATTTCTTATGATCGAATACACTCAGATGAGGACTTTGTCAGTCAAAAAGTGCAAATGTGGTAACGTTACATTTGTAAGCAGAAATCAATATTTTGGAAATGATTATTGGGAAGTATCTGAATTGGATTCATTTGCTTCCCGAAGCAGGTTTTTTTTTTTTTGCTGGTTTGTCTAGATACGACAGCAGAGCTCCTTGTTGCCGCTTGACTTGAATTTCTTTATATTTTTTTATTTTCCTTTTACAATGGCCCGACTCGTACATGCAAGGGGCAGATAAAATACTCGCAAGACTGTTTCGGCTCTGAAGACGTCATACAATTTATGACAGGTGTGGGGCCCTAGGCTGCCGCCTTGCCCTAAGGCCGGCCCAGATAGCGGCCTCCAAGATGTACAGGAATGCAGTGTTCTTCCTGTAGTCGTAGGCCGCCAACACTGCAATTGAGAGGGGTCTTACCATCGGGGGGATGTTCGTCCCCATTGAACCCCTTGCGGGGCTTGGCAGCAGGGTCATCCTGTCGAACATGCCATCGTTCTTGCAAAACGCCCCACTTGCAGGCCCTGGGGGAGATAAAGACTGCCATCCATCCCATCCCCTTATGGTGCAAGGACCAACCCCTCCAACACGTGCTGTCGTTCTGCAGCCAGGTCACCATCCACTGTTGTCGAGGGCAATTTTGTGGTCCCCTTTGAGGAGACCAACTACGTATCTTTTTTCTCTTAGGAGGAAATATGGTGCTACCACTGCAAGGAGCTGGGGCACCAAAAAAAGGCCAAATCCTCTAGGGGGGCAAGCAGGGGGCAACAAAGCCCACCACCGCACCATCTAGTGGTGGGTCAGAGGGAGTCCCTGAAAAAGAGACTCCCTTGCCGGTGCCCCCTGCTAGGCAGGGCGGTAAAGCAGCCCACAAAACAAAACACCTCACCCCTCAAGGATATGGACCCTGCACCACAGGTGGCATAAGGGAGGAGAGAAAGGCACAGGCTTGGCTCTCCGTCCGCTGCCAGTGTAGCTTTGCGCAGTCTTTCCGGGTCTTTTGGACGGTCTGGCATGGCAGACAATTTCGCCCCCACCACTTGGAGCGTGGAAATATCTTCTGTTTGACCAGGTCACAACTTGAGGCCACGTCAAGTGTTAAATATTGAAATACTTCCAAACTCTTACTTTCACTTCATCACCATTCACTTCATCATCCTTATACCGCCTCAGACTGCTTTTTCACAAAGTAATGCAGTTCCTGTAGAAGCATTCAGAAACTTCATAACATGAGGCTCAGGGACTGAAGCAAAGCCTCTAGTCTATGCTAAAAACATTAGACAGTTTACAGTCTGTTGTAATGTGAGCTATGTTTCAGCACACCCACACCTAGTGGCTTTATTTGCTTGTTTTTTTAGTTTTCTGTTTTAATTAACTCAACACAATGTGCCAGTAAGGGGACTGAAAATGTTGTGGTTTCCAGTACAACACAGAAAAAAAAGATCTCATTGTCTGCACAAGCAAACATGATTAGCCTTTTTCTTCTATGGCTACTGTAGCAGGGCAGAAGAGCCCTATGTATAAATATGGGCCAAGGCAAAGCCCTGATAAAAATGTGTTGTTTTGGTTTGTTTAAAAATGGATGGGTTGCTGATAAATGTATTGCGGGTTTATTTAATGAATGGTTTGTGGGGTTGTATGATATTATGATAGAAATGTAAAATGATAAAGAAATGTAGTGCATGATTTATATGTACTCTTTTGTTTTTATTTTAAACAATGTTTTGTTATTGTTATGTTACAGCATGGATGGGGCTTCAATTCCCCATCCAGATAACTGGAGATCAGATACCCTGTGTTGAATGTGCTTGAGCTTGATTGAATAATTAACAAGCTATCGAGCTCAGCTCCAGGTGTATAAAAGAGTGGATCAGCCGCTTCTCAGGGTGGGTGTTGAAGGAGAGCGAGAGCGAGAGGAGAAAAATTAAAGAGAGAGTAAAAATACAATTGCTATGCGTGCTGGAAGCACTAGCACGGTACTTGTTTTTGGTGGAAGCATTTTTTTTCTTTGTGCGATCTTTGTTTTGTTCAAAACCTTTTATTTAGTTCTCTGAGCAGTGTTTTTGTCAGTCCTTTTTTGCTTATTGAACTAATAAATATGAGCACCAGCGCTTCAACCTGCAGTACCTGTTTGTGTCTCTGTCAGATTCTTGGTCTGGGGATGTCACCACCAAGCCGTCCTGCCACAGCTACAAATGCCTGATCATTCGGAATGGATGATGGGAAATCTAGTTCTGAGAGGTCCATGCGGGTACACGTGAAGCCACCTTGAGGCAGGGAATGCAATTTAAAAGTTTAAAAAAGTGGTAAAAATGTAAAAAAAAAAAAATAATAATAATAATAAAAAAATACACACACCTTACATAAACAGTTGTAGCAACACATGGGGACAAAATAAAAAGGTCCTAGATTTATGCACAATTTTTCTGCCATCTTGCTTTCTGTTTTTTTATTGTTTTTCTGCTTCTTGGACTTGATACACTGTGATATTGTAACCTTTCAACTTGGTAAAGTGGTAAACATTGAAGCTGGTGGAGTCAAAAGGTCAAAGTATTACATGATTGATCAAGTCCATGGTTAATAATAAAAACAAAGAAAAATTGTCATTGATAGCTATATGTACATTCTGTATGGTCTTATCTAATTAAAATCAAGTGCTTTGTCAATCATGAAATGTATAGCATTGCTCCTGTTTGTCAAACAAATCCTGCACAAATGGTTTCTGTCCACTGTTGACAATCCACAGAGTAGTCATTATGTCTCTTGCTTTCATTCCATTTTCTTGCAGTCTTGGTTCTCTGCATATCTACTCACAGACTGCAGTGAAACCATAAGTGCTCTGGAGACAATAAACAAGCTATAGAGTAAATTTAAAGGCTGGTGTATTTGTATTGTGTTGTGTGATATAGACAAGGTCTAATTAAGCATGGGCCTTAGTAAAATCCCAATAGATTATATCAGTTAACAGTTTTTAAAATTCTTTATCTGAATTAAGGGTACATAAGGACCTTTTTATTTTGTCCCCATGTGTTGCTACACTTAAATTGCATTCCCTGCCTCAAGGTAGCTTCACATGTACCCACATGGACCTCTCAGAACTAGATTTCCCATCATCCTCTTGCTCACTGGTAAATTCATTTTAGTTACATATGACATATGTGAGCAAGAAGATGAATTGGGGGGGGGGGGGTCTGTCTGTCTGTCTGTCTGTCCATCCATCTTTCTTATACATACTTTTTTGCATATCTGGGGGGTGTCATGCCCCCCTCACTTTTTGACAAAAGAATGTGCACAGTGGAAAAAATGCGCTTCTATATTTTTTTGCGGTTATACTCTTCCTCTATATACCAATACAATGTTGTATCATGCTAGTACAATAGAGGTAGCATTTCTATATAAGGTTGCTCACACTACCTGGTCGTACTACCCGTCGTATTTCACTGACACCAATTTATTTGTCTATAAATATGACAGGAGGACCACTGTCATTTCCCTCATTGAACTTTGAGAGACATGGCTGCTGTAGTTTATGCTGTGTATTTAAGACATAGGCTGAGACAAATACAGCGACAGGGGGGTAATGTTTACTATTTCTTGATACTGTATACATCTCTGTTTTAACCACGTGTAAAGAGGTTTGAGATACTGTGGTATGAAAGGCGCTATCTGGGCCTGATTAAAGGATGTGGGGGCCCTACGCTAACCCATATTTTGGGGGCTGTAACAGGGCCAGGAACAGGGGTAGATATGTGTCCATGGGTGGCAGCCATGGTGGGAGGTCAGAAATAAAATAACAAAAAAAAAAAAAAAAAAAAAACCATCAGAATGCTTCAAAATGATTGCTTTTGGTTGGTCTATCAGTACTTTTAATTTTGTTACCAATAACATTGTCTGAGATTATTTTGTAATGGTGTTTGTTCATTGTCGCCAAATTCTGCAACTGTGATTTAATGTCAAATCTTAGAATATAACTTTAAATAGAAAGTCATTGAAGTTAATCAGTTGACACATTTATAAATATCCCAGATTAGGAGAAAGAAAATGTTTCACAGCTATTATGCCATGCCATTTGTATTCTGTTAAAACCCCCAAAAAGATAACTAGATAAATAACAATACCATTTTATACCATCAGAAAGACAAATAAATACTCAATAATATTTAGAAATGTCAGGGCACAAAATACTCAGAAAATAATTTAGCAACACAGCTCCATACAATTAACACAGGGAAACATTTTAACCAACATCACCATTGAAGCAAGGACAATTATGTTGTATTAGCAAGTTAACAACATAATACATAAAACATATGTGTAAACAGTTAATCAACAATAAGTTATTCACACCCAGAAAAAACAATTAGCAATGTTGGTGTGTCACCCTCCAATTATTAAAGTGCAATAGTGCATATCCCTGACTATTCAATACAGAGAATCAGATAAACACAGAATATGAACGAGAAAAGAGCGTCACTTTCAATTAGTAGCAGCACTTAACAAGTAATAAGCACACTATAAAGACAAATATAATCAAGCAGCCATGTTATTGTAATCCAAAAATCACGCTGCAGTAAAACTTTAGGTAAACAGACCAAGTAACGTCGGAAGACAAAATATATAAAAAAAAGCCCCCATTGTTAACAGTCTGTAAAAAGTTCACGACTCAGTATTAATCCCACATAGATCAAGCATAAACAAAACAGTCCCTGTTTCTTCATTCATAAATGACCAAAAATATAGCGATAGTCAATATATAAAGTTGTTCCAGTCTCTCCAACATATTTTATTTCATCACATTTTTCACAGGCTGTTCCATAAACAACATTGCTATTTTTACAGTAGGTATTAGTTTTTAGTGGATATGTGTTGTTCTTATGTTTAATTATATTTTTACTTTTGTCCATGTATTTACACACTTTACATGTACTAGTGCAAGTATTTGTAGAACCTATTCTGTCAATTAGTCTTTTATGTTTACTGTGAACTAAAATATCACCTAAATTAGCGTCTCTTTTGAATGCTACAACTGTGGCCTTAAGTAATACTGTTTTCAATTTTTCTGAATTATGTTGAATCCGCAAGTGTTTCCAAACTATCTTAGAAACATTAGCCAAAGGTTTAGAGTAAGTCATTACTAGTGGGACTCTTTTGACTTTTTTATCTCTATTTTTATAATCTAATAGATCATCTCTTTTTAATTTATCCACTTTTCTTAACTCTGTCTCTATAATTCTTTCTTTGGATCCTTTTTTAAGATTTGTTTTTAATACATTTCTTTGTTTTACATTGTCACTTTCTTTTGTGCATATTCTTCGTATTCTTATTCCTAGACCCTTTGGGATTGCCCTTTTAGTGTGTAAATACTAGTGCATATCAGTAGGTTTACAGAAGAGGTCAGGCTCAATTGAACCTTCAAGTTTTACTATTGGTATCTAAAAATTCTATTTCTTTTCTTGTCCATCTACCTTAATATTGCTGTGTATTTCATTTGCCATTTTATGAAACTGGAAAATAGATCTTTCTCCATGTGTCCAAACCCCAAAAATATAATCTACAAACCAAATGTATTCTGAAGGTTCTCTTTCCAATTTTCTAAGTAATTGTTCTTCCCATTTACCCATGTATGTAGTGGCAAAATGCATTCCTAATTTAGATCCTATTGCTGTACCATCGTTTTGATTGTAATTCTTATTAACAAATGTAAAATAACTGTTTTTTAAAACTACGTTGACCATGTTCAGTCTATTACCTCATCTAGTCTATTATCTAGTGCTTTTTGACAAGCTTCTAAAGTTTCTTTATGAGGGACACAAGGATTTTACATCCATGCAAAATAAAATTGTATTCTCTGGAAGGTTGTGCTTTAGTGATTCAAGTCTTTTTAAAAATTGTGTTTTTACCATTTGATTTACACAACATACTTAACACTTTGAAGGTGCAAAATATTTTTTATTGTGACACAAAAGTTAATTAAACAAAAAAAAAGACATTTGTTGGTTGCATAAGTATTCACCCCCCTGAGTCAATACTTGGTAGAAGCACCTTTGGCAGCAATTACAGCTGTGAGTCTTTTTGGGTAAGTCTCTACCAGCTTTGCACATCTGGATCCTGCAGTTTTTGCCCATTCTTCTTGGCAAAATTGCTCAAGCTCTGTCAAGTTGGATGGGGACCGTTGGTGAACAGCAATTTTCAAGTCTTGCCACAGATTCTCAATCGGATTGAGGTCTGGGCTTTGACTGGGCCATTCTAAGACATTCAGGTTCTTGTTTTTAAACCACTCCAGTGTAGCTTTGGCTGTGTGTTTAGGGTCATTGTCCTGCTGGAAGGTGAACCTCCGCCCCAGTCCCAGGTCTCTTGCAGACTGAAACAGGTTTTCTGCTAGAATTTCCTTGTATTTGGCTCCATCCATCTTGCCCTCAATCCTGACCAGTTTCCCAGTCCCTGCCAATGAAAAGCATCCCCATAACATGATGCTGCCACCACCATGCTTCACCGTGGGGATGGTGTTCTCAGGGTGATGAGTAGTGTTAGCTTTGCGCTAAGGCCAAAAAGCTCCATTTTGGTCTCATCAGACCAGAGAACTTTTTTCCACATGTTTGCTGTGTCTCCCACATGCCTTTTGGCAAAATCCAAACAGGATTTGATATGGGTTTTTTTTCAGCAATGGCTTTCTTCTCGACACTCTTCCATAAAGCCCAGCTTTGTGGAGCGTCCGGGTTATAGTTGTCCCATGGACGGTTTCTCCCATTTCAGCTGTGGATCTCTCCAGCTCCTTCAGAGTTACCATTGGCCACTTGGTTGCTTCTTTGACTAATGCCCTCCTTACCTGGTCACTGAGTTTTGATGGACGGCCTTCTCTAGGCAGAGTCGCGGTTGTGCCATATTCTTTCCATTTTTTAATAATGGATTTAACGGTGCTCCGGGGGATGTTCAAAGTTTGGGGTATTTTTTTATGACCCAACCCTGATTGGTGCTTCTCCAGAACTTTATCCCAGACTTGTTTTGATAGCTACTTGGTCTTCATGATGCTGTTTGTTTAGATATGATCTCTAAGAAACTCTGGCGCCTTCCAGAAACAGGTGTACTTAATCTGAGATCATGTGACACTTTAATTGCACACAAGTGGACTCCATTCAACTAATTATGTGACTTCTGAAGGCAATCGGTTGCACCAGAGCTTATTTAGGGGTGTCACAGCAAAGGGGGTGAATACTTATGCAATCAAGACTTTTCAGTTTTTTATTTGTAAATAATTTTGAAAAATATGTAGATTTTTTTCCCCACTTCGACATTATGGACTATTTTATGTAGATCAGTGACAAAAAATCCTAATTAAGTCCATTTTAATTCCAGGTTGTAACACTACAAAATGTGGAAAAGTCCAAGGGGGGTGAATACTTATGCAAGGCACTGTATATACAGTATATATATATATATATATATATATATATATATATATATATATATATATATATAACAAATTAATGCACTTACCCGTCACATGCAATTTCCAACTCCATCACCACTTTTCTAATACAAAGACCACCTCTACAATTTATTTGATTATCCATCACAGCTTGCGTTTTTTTCTTTTTTTCTTGCATGCCAAATCAGTCTGTTTTTATGGTGCAGTTACACAGCACTTCCTCCAATTTCACATGACGAAAATGAAGCAAAAACAAAGCGAATGAGACAAGCTACGGTAATGTAAAACAGTTAATCAATAAACAGTTTTAGATACTGTGGTGTATTTTTTTTTTTAAATCTCTGATCTTTAGTTGCTTTTGTGCATTTCCAATTGCAAGTGAACTGTGATATTAGGGCCTTATCAAGCACCATATTCTGCAATTTTGAATACTGACGTTGGATACTGTTTTAATTCTGGAAACTGTTTTTTTTTAATATAGTGTCCTAAATTGCATTACCCTTTACATTATACACAGTTCTGTGCATGGGTAACATTTTGATTGCATTTTGCTGTTGGATTGTTTATGTTGAAATTTACATACTGCTACAATATGTACCGGATTTAAAAGTATGTACTGTATTACAGTCCACATGTCGTCTCTTTTGGCAAGCAATATTTTTAGAATCACATTGTTCTGAATTAAAATACTTCTTCTGTTGAAAATATAGTACTGTACCAACAAAACCAACTACAGGACATCTAAATGGAAGCCTACTTATTTTAAAACACAGCCCTTTCGGCTATGTATTTTTGACATTGTATCTTTTTGTGTTCCCTGAAAAACAGACAAGGGTTGGAACGGGCCAAAATGAAATAATCAGATACAGTCAGTCACACTCGTTTAACCGTCACTGAAGTCAAAATTTTATAGGGTTGGATATGTGAGTGCTGACTACAATGTATTAACCTGGCAGCTGGTTTAGTTTGCTTCAATGAAAAAGACACCAGCTGCATCAAAGATCGCTCTGTCCAGTACAAAAAGGGGACATTTCACATGTCTGTTGTTATTTTTACATTTATGTATGTTTTTATGTTTGATAATTCACTTATGGTGGACATACAAAATGAAAAATTCTACAATTTAGCATTTACTGTTTTTCAGGTAAGCATTTAAATATTTAGGAACATCTGTTGTTTTGCTTGAATGCATAGTATGTTTAATCGTGAAATATTTATGACTTTTTTACAGCGAAAAAAATACCGCCATATCCATACATTTAAACCACCTACTCTTCCTCCAAATTCGGACACATCTGACTGAGTCTATAGATTTTATAAAGTTTTTACATAACTTTTTTGTTGCCAGTAACACATGGTGTAAGTTTTTTTGAAAGGATCTGAAAAGGTACAATCTAGTGTTAATGTTAAATTTTACATAAAGGCTATGTACAAATGGTACTGTCAAAGCCTTTATGCTACAGTTTACTAATAGGTTGCGCCTCTGCCTGAACAGCAGAGTCAATTGTTTCAAGAGCAAAGCAACACCAAGGTGAACTCTTGGTTTTTTCAAAACATTTCACTGTTATTTTTTTCTTATAAACATATGGGGAAAAAAATATATTTTGGCTGTTGGCTGTTTTCGGGGAAAAACATTCACCTCCTCAATGTTGTTTAGAACTACAGTGCCAAGAAGTGGAAGTTCTGGTAAAGTTTGCTTTTTTGTCTTTAAAAAAAAAAAAATACAAAATGAATATGCATAATATTATGCTATGGCTTCATTTTGTAATCTGGCTATTTATTTTACAGTTTTACTTCTTGAGATATTTGTTTGAAGTCCATTCTCAAAATAATGTTTTCATCTATTCCTTGAAAACATAAAAAATCATAAAAATGTACATGAAACTAAATTAGCATAAGTAGTGCATTGAGTCTATATATATCGAGAGATCTAGAGATATAGATATAGATAGATATATAGATAGATATATAGATATATCAGTGGTTCCCAACCCTGGTCCTGGGGACCCACTCTGTCTGCTGGTTTTCATTCTAACTGAGCTATCAGTTACTTAACTAGACCCTTAATTAAACTGATAATTTGCTTAATTAGACCTTTTTAATTATTTTTAGCAACAGGTGCATATTTCAAGTTAGCTATAATGTGTTATAAGTATCTTGAACTCTGCAATTGTTTAAGAGCTGAAAACAATTAAAAAGGTCTAATTAAGCAAATTATCAGTTTAATTAAGGGTCTAGTTAAGTAACTGAGAGCTCAGTTGGAATGAACACCAGCAGACACAGTGGGTCCCCAGTGCCAGGGTTGGGAACCACTGATATATAGTGAATGTATACTATATGCATTTGCTGCCATAAATACAGTACATCAATAGTAGAAACATGTAGTTGCAACAGACATTTCCTGTTTCACAGTATCCATTTTGTATTCCATGTTGTAGGATCATGTGAAATTGAGTCCTGGCTAAGAGGTAATTGCAGCTATAAACAAAAGATTTGTCATTAATTATTTATACCTTTCATTAAACTGGATCAATAAAACTATAATAATAAAGGACTGTATGGGAAGTTCAGAAGTAATTCCCTAATACATAATGAAAACATAAATATCATGATAAGGGAAGTGTGGCAATTAAATAAAAGGGTCTACTCTTAATAGAAGGTGCAATCCATGTACAGTAGTAAGCAAAAACAATATCTCACAAACACCATTTTCTTTTGTAAAAATGTAGTCAGTTTGTATAGTTCTTAGTTTACATAAGGTTTGTTTTCACATTTTAGTGTTGTTATGGCCCATATGGTTTGCCATATTGTTGCTTGTGTGTCTGCTCTCAAAGTGTGGGAGGTAGCTCAGAACAGACAGTACCCTCGTGACCCTCTGCCAGTGAAATCTGGGACTGTCTTCGGTTGTCCACATTGTCTTTGCAGTGTAGATTTGAAAATAACATTGACATTATTGCACTTCAATATTTCTACTTTAAAATATGGAGATGTCAGAACTCAGTATGAAATATCTTGACATAAGGGATATGCTAAAGCTATTTCTTATTACATTCTCTTCCTCAATTAATCTATAATACATTTTGTATATGACATCTGTACAGTATGCATGCATGGCTTAGTGTAGTCATGCATTCATGCAGCCACAACTGTGAGATATAGCTGCAACTCTAATAAATATAATGCATGGTGTTCATCCTCTGAAGGACAGCTTTTCATGCTATAGAAAAAACAAAACAAAATGAATGCAACTGGGTTTCTGTATTACTGTACACCTGCCTGATGGAGGTTGCTTTTGCTTATAGTATAGTGCTTTTCAATTACATTTAATCTAAAGCAACTGCAGAAAAAAAGCAAGCTTATTACCCATTAATTATTTAGCACATGCCTAATTTGAATTGCAAAGCCGCTGTTATAGTTTATTTTATTTGTGGGAGGTCAAAAAATCCCAGACTGCCTTCTTTCCCCCAGTTCCATCATTAATTTGACCCCGTTCACACTACTGTAGCAGATGTTTCTTATTAATTTTTTTTTTTTCAATGTAGCACATTAGCAATTTTAAGGTATATATATATATATAAAAAAAACAAACATATTATTGACTTTTGATTTACTGTTATGGTGTGTAACGGGGTGACGGTCCGAGCTTACCCCCGCCCACAATCACATTATTCCCTCAAGAACATAGAGGTATTTAGAACACAGGAAACAGCAACTTGCTAGTGTTGACAGGTATAAATATGTATTTTTGTAATGGATACTTCACTTAGATTGCAAATGACTATCAGGTTGTACATACAATGACTGACACTCACAAGACAAGCTCACGACTGACCACCTAATACTACTGCTCCCTCCTAAGGAAAGACACAGCATTAAATAATAATTCATGAATTATTTTTGTATAAAATTGAATCATTTTATACAAAAATAAACTATTATTTAACATGCATTCCATTTACAAGAAACATGAATATATTTTACATTACACGTTTCTTCTCAGTTATATGTATTTGTTTAACCTGCATGAATACCGTCTTTGTTTACAAACACGGTCATTAAACTATTCTGTTGTTTACTCGTTATTATTATCATAGCCATTATTATTCTCTAGTCCCTAACCATTACCAGTAAAACTGAACATTACCATTACCTCTTCTCTTGGAAGATTACCAAACCCATGTCCCACATGTATAACTACGGCAGCTTCATTAAGGGAAGCACTATATAGCAATACACCATCATGTATCAAATACACTTTGCTCAACCACATGCAAGACACATAATAAACTATTGCTCTATCACCAGTAGAATAACATTAACAATAATAATCATACTAACAGGCATTGAAATAGTACAGTGAAAATACAATTTGTTACACTTTCAAATTCAAAGCAAGTTACAAGCTTACCAGTGCCATTAATCAATAAAATAAACAAACTTACTTTTTTTTACTTCAAATATTACAAATAGTTCCTTGTTGTAAAATATTCATGTTAGTTCAATTCAGAGTTAGTCTTTGTCACCAGGATGGCAAAAACAGAGCTGCAGCATTTTCCAGCCAGATTGTCGTGAGACACTGGCATTGAGCACAGAAAATAATCCCAAGTTTGTTGTTGTTTACGTTTCCTTTCATTCAATTCATGTTTAGTGCTTCCCATGTGTTCTACAATGGTCGGCCTACGAGTGTAATCTACAGCCTTGCTGCATGAAGTACAAAACTGCACATTACCATCGATGTGAAATTCTTCCTTGGTCCACACCAAAATGGTGGCCTAAATCTAGGCCGGCCCTGGGTTGCGTTTTTGGAGCGTTCACATATGAAAAAAGGTGGCCCTACAGCAGCCCTGGGCCATCTTAAATTGCAAGTGTGAATGGGGTCTAAATCCATGGTTTACAAAGTGATTCTCAGTCGACTATGGCTTGGATTTTACTGCCTTTACAGTTACCGAGTTCTTCTCAAGAATGATACCAGCCCTAATTATTTTACTGCTTGAGTACTGTAAGAAGACAGTATATTCAACATTCTTAAATCTTTACTAATTTTGCAGGATTTGGTAAAATCATTACTGTATGCTATAGGAAACTGCAATGCTAAAAATTTTAAAAGCAAAAGTGTATATATAAAAAAGCTGTAGATGTAGTGACCCCATTATTCCATCTGGAATAAAAATTCAAAGTGATTTTGTGTCACACATAAGTTGACTTTTACAGGCTGAAAGACTAAATGGAATGGGGACTTATCTCAGCGGCATCCTCTTTAGAAAATAGCCTGTGTAGAATGCATAAAGGGTCTTCAGTGTACAGTATGCTGCTGCATAGTGCATTGGTACTTGATAATTTATAAAATACCAAAAAAAAGGAAGAAAATGAAATGCACTCCTTGTGGAATGTTATTGTTTTAACAACTGCTGTCAGTTGAGTTTTCAAAAGGGTCTAAGATGATTAAGTACTCTTTAATGTATCAATCTAAGTGAACACCATTGTCATGAAAAAAAGAATCAGTGCTACTGGAAAGCATATATATTTCAGCAACACAAAACGTCTAGACTTGGGATCTGAAGTTTTTGCTGAAAAGAAACAGCATTTAAATGAAAGGACATAATGTGTAGCATTTTGGACCAGTTTAACAACACATTGGTAATGTGAAACAAATACATGTTTACTGTGAAACAAATACATGTTTACTGTGAAACAAATACATGTTTACTGTGTTTTTTAAATAACCTATTATTTGTCAGAAATAGTCACATAATAACTAATAGGACATACATGGAAAACACAGGGACTCCCAGGTTGCTTTTTCAAAACTAGTTCGAATCAGAAAATGAGCTTTGTATTTGCCTCCTATTTTTCAGGCCCTTGTCAAGCGCTCACTTAGTCTAGTTACCAACTTTGTCTTGCCTCCTACGAGATGCTGCATATCAGAATACCCAATTATACAGAGACATGCTAGGGCATGAAATATTATTCTAATCTTTCTCTGCTTTTGTAACAGACACACACTTTAATAAATGCAGTGTTTAACCTTAAGGACATTTTTGAAGCCATCAGTAAAAGTGGTATGCTTTTAAGGTGTTTCATACATTTAATATAGAGTTGAAATGTTCTCGCAAAGGTTACACTATAAGCATTCTATTAGGCGCAGCCTTATCACAATGCATTTGAATCACTGTAATTACATATTAAAACTTATCAGTGTGATCGATGTCAGGCTACTCTACATTATTGGCAGAATCTCCCTGTGCCCTAGGATGTCACCAAAATAAATGTTCCAGACTGGAAAGCTTTAGATAGTAAAATACCATTGAAATACCATTGCAATGCTAGTGTAACTGAATGATTGTATAATCTTTAGCAGACGACACCATTATAGAATTTAGACTAATATTGCACATTGGTCCAGAAACAGTAACACTGGTACATACTATATGGTACCATGTTCCTACATTTGACTGCCAGTGTATATTGCATTGTGATATCATTTTTAAAAATATTAACAGAAAATAATTGCTCATTTATTTTGTAAAACAAATGATATATGCCCAGTATTAGACATAATAGAGAGTGCATTAATAACAACATAAAAAATGAAATACCTGTTCTGGTCTGACCCTGTCCTTGAATAACCATCCACTCTTCAAATAACAGGTCATTTTTCATAGTGATGAATTTGAAGACAAAAGGCATTGTAGCAAAGTGCTGTTATCTACAGACGAGTGTAATAACGATTCAGCTGCTATATCTCATAAATTCACACTCTACAGGATCTTTTGTATTGTTTTGGAACACATTGAAGACACATACTGTATATATCTATCATACTTGGTCATTATCATATCAACACAAGGAAGGAAACTCTTACACCTGGAACAAGGTCTTACGATATTACTGCTGAATATCGCTAACTGCTACAGTACATGTCTCATGTGTGTTAACTCTTACCAATACTAGCATTTTGTTTGTAGTTCTTTATATATTCGGTTCTAGTATGAAATGGATGCCTTGATAAACAGAACTGGCTAGTTCAATTAAAAACAGAAGAAACTGGTTAACGCACAAGAGAACACAAACAATAATGAAACATCCATGGAGCCCTAGTTACCACCGCGCTTGCTCTAGCCAAATGTGATGCCAAGTACAAATCATCCTTATGGTGACAGACGGGTTGAAATGACCAGTTTTCCAATTACTCCAGGGGAATTGTGGAAAGAGAACAGAACTGTGGAGTGAGAACAGAATTGTGTTTTGCTCAGTTGGCTTTCCCCATAACCTCTTAACACACGTGCTCACCTCCCATTAACAGTGTGACAAAAATGTATTGTGACTCTTGAATTAAAGATTTCTGTCAGCTGTGTTCTAAAAAGGTACCAACTTTCAAAGGGCAGCTCTGCCACTGACATATTATGTATTTGACACTAGGGTATGTGTATGTACTGTGGCAGGTACTGTAAGTCAATTTAAGTTTGAGTATATAGAAATAATAATAATAATAATAATAATAATAATAATAATAATAATAATAATAATAATAATATATATTTTTTAAACAAAACATAGGTAGGGTACTCTATTTGTTGAGATATTAATTCTGGGCTAGCAGTGTTGAACTTTACTAGGACAGTGGATGTAATTTTCTTTTAAATACAATTTAATGGATAGTGACTTTAGAAAGGCTCAGAGGCCCAAATCCCTAAGTAAATTAACCTACAGTGCAATACATCTGCCATTAAAATTACAGTTTAAATAAAAAATATAGCCAGGACATTGGCTGTCTCAGCTTATCTGTGTTTGGAGTTTATTGGGCTTGCTTTGCTGGTAACATGGGCATGTAAGTGTCAGCATGCTGTTGGTGTCAATTTAATGAGCAGCCCAGAGGGGACAAAAAAAATGAAGCTTGTGTCTGTCTTCAGCCTTAAAGGAATACAAGCACACATAGAGACAGAGGCAATTTGTACACTTTAACACAAATGATCATTTCATTATTATCACATTTACTATGAACAACTAAAAGAGCAGTGTGGTTCTTGACACCAGAATTCAGGGTAAGAAAGTGTATTTTTGTATCATAAGACATAACAAAGAAAATAACCATCAAGGTGACATTCTTTGTTATGTGTATGACAAGAATGATATTGAAAGGTCCCAGATTCCTCAATATAAGGGATATTGTCCTTTTTCTGAGGTTTAATAAATATTAATTTGTTGTCTTTTGTTAATAATGTGCTATAGTAGTAATATTTTGACATACAGATGGTATCACAATAGTATAAACCAATACACAATGGCAATCGAGTGCAGTATTATGTGTCAGTGCTGTATTTATTATTTCACTGTTGGTAATGTTGTGACCCACCAATGTCTCTTTTAAGGTTAGGGTAAGGGTTAAATACAGTACTGTATCTCTTTGATATATTATTTCCATTATATCTGGGTAATGCAATAATAAATCAATTGCTACTACACTTGTTGGGTTTATCCAGGATACACAATATAACAGTTATATTATAAACACCACAGTAAAGCGCTTTCCCAGGAAACTGACACTTTAATAATGGCTTCTATTAAGGTATTCTTCTGTCTTTGTAGAAATGTAAAGATACTGATATTGTCGTCGTTTCCCATCCTCGTATCTGCAAGCCAACCTATTCATTTATTATGTTTTGTTGATTCTTGCAGGTCTTATGATTAATCTGTTGCAGATATCCACTATATTTGAGCTTTTTTATCACCAGTAAGAAACATAGCATGTGATTCAGAAACACGTTCAGCTTCCTAAAATATATATTTAAAGTGCAAAATTATATTAGAATACAAGTAAACTTTCATTTATTTTAATAAATACATAGAATAGTTTATGAATGCATAACTGTGACAAGGATGTAAGTGGTGCGGTATACACAAGTAATGTCCAGCCAGTAATTACTTCCAAAACATCTGTATTTAATAAAACAAACACACAAATAATAAACCAGTTGTCCCTATACCAGCAATGTTATAGGGGAAGCAAAATACGGCAGATTGCAGTCCCAAACACAACAATACACTCCTCAACCACGCTGCTCTGTGTACGAAATGGTGCTCCTTTGAACCGGGGGAAAAGTGGTGCGTGTCCGTGCTGTACTGTGCTGTGCAGTGCAGTGAAGGTAGTGCTCTGGGGTTTCTGCTGGCTCAGTGGCGTCAGCTTTCAACTCCTTAATCCTCCTCTGCAACATCAAACAAAACATTAACAAACAAACACAGTGTTCCTGTCATGAATCACTTCCAGCGTAAGGGGCCGTACTCATGTAATGGCGTTCCCTTTGTACTACCAAACTCCTTCCCGTGATTTCTGATTATGGATTAAATGTTTCAAAGGCATTAGGCTTGATCAGTAATGAAAATGTATGCAAATATTATTATTATTTACTTATTTCTTAGCAGATGCCCTTATCCAGGGCGACTTACAATTGTTACAAGATATCACATTATTTTTACATACAATTAAATTATTATTATTATTTTTTTTTTTTACACATTATTTTTACATACAATTACCCATTTATACAGTTGGGTTTTTACTGGAGCAATCTAGGTAAAGTACCTTGCTCAAGGGTACAACAGCAGTGTCCCCCACCGGGGACTGAACCTACGACCCTCCGGTCAAGAATCCAGAGTCCAGAGTCCTGACCACTACTCCACACTGCTGCCCTTTAAAATGTTACTGGCTCTGCTGACAAAACAAAGATGATCTTGCTGGCTCTTGCATCTCTAACATTAAGTATGTAGGGTTTGTAATAATTTTAATAGGAATAAATATAGTAAAATATTTATTTACAGCCACATGAATAAGAAGTCACCTACTCCAACTACCCTATATATCTTAGAACAGATCTCCTTGAATAATCAATTGTCCCTGTGGTGACTAGTTAATTCAGGTGTCATTTACTGTGTTTACACTTACAACTCAGACCTTATCTAGTCAGTTGATCAGATTAGAAAATTGTTATCATTTGAGCCACCCGTCTACACTTGAGCACAGACAATAGCTGGCTCTGGACCCATATGCGCGTGCATAGCCCCTGAACTGTATTATTATTATTATTATTATTATTTAAGTATTTAGCAGACGCCTTTATCCAAAGCGACTTATAGAAAATTAAACAAAATATAAAAGTATATAAATTACAGGCTATAAAAATGCAAAGCAAACACATATATACAATATAAATATAAATAAAGGAACAAATACAAAAAGATATATACATAGGAATTTACAAATAAAGCTTTAATAATGAATAAGTGAGTTTTGAGAAGACGTTGGAAAGCAGTAATGCAGTAGTGTGTGTCCGATGACGTCATATCGACCACCCCTTGCATGAAGACATTTCACCTCCCCAAAACACAGAGGCGGAACTGTTTAAATCAACGACAGGCCTGTCATTGTGTCACTTGTGTGTTTCTACTTCAAGGTCGTCGTTCCGTGCTAATTAAGATTTAATTTTGCCATCAGAAATAGAGCGAAGCATTGGAAACTTGCATAGCGGACATTTAAAGAAAGAGGTGTTATTGTATACATTTACACATCAGACTGACAACTCTTCTTATATGTAAATGTCAACAAAAGCGAAACTAATTAGTTTAATAGCTAAAAAGAAATATCTGCAAATTTCAGTTGTGTACCTTCACCCCCCAGAACTCAAGTTTATTCATCTACAAGGTATCATGGTACTATTGATGATACAATTAAAAAAATAAAGCCTTTCATAAATCTAAATATTTATAAATGTACAAAAAGCCATATTAGAAAAAAAATAGACCAGCTATTACCATTTAAACATGTGATATGCACATAATTAGAATTATTAAACACATAATGCATAACATTGTTTATTTTATTTCGTACCTAATAAATTACTCTGCTGTTAACTTTGTAAGCACACTTATTATTTTGTACTTTAAATATTTATGTTTTTAATACAATAGCAAAACCGGTACAATTTAACAATGTTACTATTTACGACCGGAAGAAAAAAATGAAAGCAGAAAACTGGGACACTTATTTTCACTAGTTATCTCACATGAATGATTACATGTGTTTTCACATTAAAGCACAAGTATACAGTCTGTTTGTATTTTAGAATCCTCTGACTCTGTCTCTCAGCGTTCTGTCAAAGATATTGTTTGGTTCTGATGTCCGAGTAACAATCTCAACTTCCTGTTGCTGTTGTCTGTGCCTGTTTGACGCTGACAATTGGGGGCTTTTCCCACAAGAGTATGTGGCAAATGTGAGCCGTCTCAGGGACCTCAGCTTTCACAGTAGCAAAAAATAAATGACAAAGCCATTGCCGAGCCCTCTTTTGAATAAACCACTTTTAGGACGTCTGGACCTGGGTCAGCTGCGTTTACACTGCAAAAAAAACCCAAACACCTAAGCTGTCTGAGTCTGCTTATGAGTGGCTGGTGTAAAAGGAGGTGGGGTGCTGATGCGTGCCCATCCTCCCTTTCCTTCCATACATTCTATGCAAACTATATACAGTATGTAAATAGTTTTGTCTAAATGTGTTGAGAAAGGGCTGGATACATCACAGGGTGCCAACACTTCTCATAACAGTTTTGCTGAGTACAAGAAATAATTTAATTAACCTCAAAAAACAATTCCACAGGAATAGATGTTGTTATATAATAGTGCCTGTAGCTTTGTAAAGCTGATGTTATTACATGATGAACAGTAAGCGATTGCAAGTGCCAACTGACTTTTTTTTAAAAATGCTAGGTGTTGTTTGGAAGTAGTCAAATTGTGTGTGAATCAGAATGTTAAGGACAGTCCTAAACTCTTTTCATGGACATAAACAGTCTCTCATAAGCTACTTCTCTTGCTTTCTGTTCTTTTTCAGTTATAACCTACTGTTGCAGTCCTGCGTCTCTGTGATGCCCCCGTCTTACTACTTATCTTGCTATAGTCGGGGCTCCAGACACAATCCATACTTGACCTGTAATCATCAGAACCAAACCCACTCAATGTTACTCCCTGTATACGGTGGTGCACTGCCCACCAATTAAACTCAAGGGAGGGTACCAGCACTACCACTGATCATGAGAGGCATTTTTCAAGGATCGGTGAATGACTGGTAGTTCTAGGTATTTTTTAATGTTATGGATTTCCTGTGATGGATTTTCTACATCTCTTTTTTCTTGTTAATAAAGGATTAGGATTCTCCAAGCATCCTATCCATTATAGAAGCCTTTAGGGAGATGGGGCTTTGAAATGTCTTGTCATCTGTGGTGAAGGCTCAGATACTACATTCTCATTTGTCTACAGAAATGCACTGAGGTATTATTTAATTCAAGCCTTTCCTCATTCGAAAGTGCAGATGCAAGATTAAACACATTGTACAGTATTAATACAGTATGAGCTATATCTGGCAAATGTTCAAACTGAGCACAGAATCAGTTCACAATTCGATTAGAACAGTGGTTCTCCAAAAAAAAAAAAAAAAAAATTGGTAGACTCAGAGTGCGGCCGCACTGCAAATTTGTCCTAAAAATATAGAAAACTAAAAAAGTATATCAATATTTTTTTTATTTTTTGTTTCTATAATAAAACTGTTTCTCATTTAAAAAATACAGCAGCCCCTCTCAACTCTACTGGATCTTAATTCCCAGGCCCTTCTTATAATAAACTGGAGACCAAAATCAGGTGTTTTGCTAGGTTTTGTTTCATTTCATTTTTTTGTATTGTTCTGATAATAGGTCAGACCGTCAAACTTAATAGGTTAGTCAATCATATACATTCATATAAATTAATACAATGCCTAAGCTAAAGTACATTACTAACATATGTAAGTTAATTTAACTTACATAAAGATGTGTTACAAGCTCAAAATACATCAGCAAGACTAATGCATAAAATATGGAATGTGCGGTGGCTTCTTAATAAACAAATGTACCACTTCAGAGTTTGTAGAAGGTATACATTACGATGCATCATCCAGTTACTGTGCTTCGCATATTAGTTCAACTTCTTATTTCGTATAGAATAATTCCAGGCGTATAGACTTTTCAAACTTTAGAAACAATAAGTTTTATTTACTTACATCCATGGCACTCAAACGGGTGGATAATCCTTCCATTGTTGTACAGCAATATGTTCAGCAACAATACAGCTTCATACGAACAGTCTTCAGTTTAACTACGACTTATATCATCATAAAGTCTTATGCAGTTACAACTCTCCTATTTCTTATGTATGTCTGTATTTCTTACTCTATGTATGATTTTAAAGCATATCTGTATGGTATATATGGTCGAAAAACTGTACTTGCTCTAGCTACAAACTAACTGCGTCATCTGTCCCTCTGTCCTTTTTTTTTTTTTTTTTTTTTTTTTTTTTAACGTTTTCTTTCCAACTCGACTTTAACAATACTGCCTGAACCAGTATTTTTAAATACCAGAATGCCATATTACATTCTGTAGGCATTACTAAAATAACGGTGGAGGATGAGCCCTCATTATATATGAGACTTTTTCTTTCGTGCGCCTCTGAATATCGTTCCATCTTTTCTTTATTTCCTCCACCGTTCTTTTAATAATGCCTACACTCTAAGAAGTAAAGGCTCTCGTTAGAACCTTGCTTTGCCACTGTGAGGAGACATTTTTAGGTGCTTCTAAGAACTTTGTTAACATGGATTCTATATTCTCTATTTGCAGACTTTCTGTTTGGTCATGTAAGCTATGAAACATGTATTGAATTGGAGTTTGCAAAACAATAGGGTACTGTTATTATAAACCGTAATTTACAAACTGACTTGATTAGAAGGGTTAAAAAATGACCACTTTGCAAAATGTTATTAAATGTTTCTTTGTCCTTGAAAATGATGTCTCCACCTTGCCTTGTACATAGCCTACTGTCTGACTGCGGCAAATTAAAATAATCGCACAAATACGATGCCCATAATTACCGACAGCTTTAATAAATTAGACTGAATATTTAATCGACCTCATTTTCAAAATCCCCTCCCAATTTTAGCGGTTTCGTTCACAAACGCCCCAGAATTACATATGCATCAAGGGCTAAAGTGTATCTGTATCCCCCAGTTGTGACTCGCTTGCCAAATCCGAAGCAGTACTTTGTTGATCCTGTTTTTTTATGTAAACCTCACACATGACTTGCCATTTTAGAAATGCACATTCTGGCAAGGTTAAACATGGCACGGACCGTGAAATTCATTCTTCACCGTGAAAACTGTCTATAATTTTGTGTACTTTTACCCTGCACTTAAATCCAATTAAGTTATGTGTATCGGTCTAGGTTCCTGATGTGATTATAAGTTTATTTCAATTTCAATTTCAAAAAGAAAACTGGACAGGATTTATTGATTAACACTTAACAGCAGCCAATAACCACTCTGGGCGGACCGTGAAATTCATTCTTCACCGTGAAAACTGTCTATAATTTTGTGTACTTTTACCCTGCACTTAAATCCAATTAAGTTATGTGTATCGGTCTAGGTTCCTGATGTGATTATAAGTTTATTTCAATTTCAATTTCAAAAAGAAAACTGGACAGGATTTATTGATTAACACTTAACAGCAGCCAATAACCACTCCGGGCTCTCCTCACTGATTGTTAGGTATGGGCATCCGGGCGGGTTTAGTATCCTAGGAGATCTCAACTGATATTGTCAAGCGAGTGAACATTTTGCGAGAGTCCAAAATAGATTTTAAAAATATACAATAATTACTGCAGCGGATCGTGTAGAATAATTTTGTATTCTACTGGTGGCAAACTATTTACATTAACAAAACAGGTTACTCTTGATCTCTGCATCATCATCCTGTATTTGTTCAGACGCATATTCTCAGTAACGTTTAGAAGCAACAACACAGATTATGTTCTTGACAGTAAATTAATATATCCAGTAAAAACTCAACTGGATAAATGGGTAATTGTATGTAAAAAAATGTGATATCTTGTAACAATTGTAAGTCGCCCTGGATAAGGGCGTCTGCTAAGAAATAAATAAGAAGAAGAAGAAGAAGAAGAAGAAGAAGAAGAAGAAGACATGTTTTTAATTTCATGGAATATTCATCTTCGCCCTCCCGAGTCAGCGCAGGGGTGGTAGCGGTGAGCTGAGACTAAAAACTAATTGCCCATTCTAAAGTAGGAGAAAATAATACAAAATAATTGAAAACGACTACATAAAATATATATTATCGATTTGTTATCGTGGGGTCCCAATCGATAAATAATTCGATTATTATCTTTATCATACAAGCCTAATGAAGAAAATATTAGAAAATGGATCAGAGATTTCCTTTAATCTGATTGGTCAATACAAGGGATTTATTCTATGGTAAAGGACCTTGAATGCTATCTTTCAAATTATGTTAAACACTGTTCCAAATCAATCCACCGGAAAATCCAGTATTTGTGTATTTTACCTTTTTTCTGCTTGATAAAAGAAAATCTACGTTCTTGTACACACCCTCTGAAGTTGTCTGTCAATATACTGTACATGAAGTCAGCTTCCTCACTGGCCTATACCCTCAGTCTATCTACAGCAGTGGTTCCCAACCTTTTTCAACGTAGGGAACACCTTGGTGTTTTTATGTTTCTGTGATCAAGATGGCTTTGAGTGGCGTGAGTGGTGACATCAGCGTCCAGGAAGCAGCACACAAACAACCAGGGATACAGGGTTGAAACGGCTACAGCCATATATTTATTAAATAAAAAGACTTTACAAAAAACCCAAACAAAAGGGCACGCGGGCCAAAACAAAAGGTTCACAAAAACTAAATACAAAATGAACAAACGAGTACCTTTGTAACCACTTCACAAACTTAGTAGCAATCGTCTGTTTGGCACTCTGTCTCTATGAGTCTCTCTCCTTCTCCCCCTAATGAGCCCAAGGTGGGTCTTTTTATACTGTGGCTGGAGCCTTAACTAGCCATCAATAAATCAATGACCTCATTAAGGCTCCAGCCACATTCTTCACAAGGAACACTATGGAACAGTTCCATAGCCTCTTCTGAGGTGTATAAAGGCCATTTCCCAGGCCAAGCAGGGAGAATGGATGAGATGGGAGAGTGTGGAACAACGCAAGATTGGCTGGCAAGACCTATGGTCAATGGAACAGAGCAGGATCAGTTTCCTCATCAGGTCAACATATGATGTTCTCCCATCACCACAGAACCTAAACCTCTGGGTAGGAGAGGATCCCTCATGTCCTTTGTGTTCATCACCTGCAACATTAAGGCACATTTTGACAGGATGTAAGGTGGCTCTTAGCCAAGGACGGTTTACTTGGCGCCATGACCAGGTGCTGCGATGTTTGGCCTTAGCATTGGAAGACAAGCGTAACATGACCAATAAGTTGCCACCTGTTCCATCAAAACATTACACACAAAAGACAACATTCCTCCGCCCAGGAGAGCAACCACCAAGAAAAGGTGTTAAAACCAATCCTCGCCCAGGACAACTGGAAGCTGCTAGAGACTGGAAAATGCTGGTAGATGTTGGTCAACAGCTTATTTTTCCACCTGAGATTGCCACCACTAACCTTTGACCAGATATTGTCTTGTGTTCTGGATCAGCACGCCTTGTTCACCTGGTAGAGTTAACAGTGCCATGGGAGGATGCTGTAGATGAGGCGTATGAGAGGAAGAAACTGCGGTATGCTCAACTAGCCACTGAAGCGGAACAGCGAGGATGGAGAGTCCGGGTTTACCCAGTGGAAGTGGGTTGTCGAGGATTTGTGGCACACTCTACAACCCGGTTTCTCAGAGACGTCGGATTCAGTGGCCAAGAGTTGCGTCGCACAGTGAAGAACTGAAGCAGCAGAGAGGAGCAGCAACTGGCTGTGGTTGAGACGGAAAGATTCTGGCTGGGGATCTCAAGCACAATAGAAAGAAAGAAACGCTGATGTACAGGTAAGTAAGCTGAGCTGAGTTGAGTGGGGGACGGAGGGGGGTGATGCTGGGACGCCAGAATCACCGTCGAGCCCTCTTGAGGTGTCGTGGGCTAGTCGACGAAACACTGAGGATGGAAGGTGCCCACTTGAAGACCCCAGAGATGTACCCTATTTAGCTCAATACAGACGGTTGTCATGCTGATGCGCTGGGGAGGTCGCACTATGGTTGATCCCGGAGCCAGAATCGCAGCCGTTGTGTGTGCTGATGCGCCAGGGAGGCAAAATAAGATGATCCCTGGAGCCAGCATTACACTTCAGCCATTAACACCAGACAGAAGGATATCTACATCATCATATGGAAGGAAACGTAAATGGATGGAGACACATATGGATCACATTAGTTTACTGTAAAGCTACGTCTTAGTTGGTGCTTATCTTGGCGAGAGCCGAGTTCAAATCAGCATGAAGTTTTAACATCTACTCTCGTGTAATGGAAATCTTATGTTACTATATGCAGCTAACCTCTACAAAAATGTATTGAAACAATGGTATATTCCTATACCCCTGGCAACACATATATTGTTGAAAAGACACATAGTGTTGAAAATCAAAAGCACTAAAACTGTGGTTGTATTTATTTGATTTTATTTATTTATTTTTGTATTTATTTAGTTATTCAAACCGAGTTAGGATTATTCAATGCAGTGCACTACTTTTATGCTGAGTGAAAAGGCTGGGGCAGCCACATTACGTTTTCTTTTTCTTGAAGTTCAGTGAACACAAGCAGTAGAATAAGCACAGATTAGAAAGCAGTGCATTTACGTGAATGCTAGATGTAGATTTTTTTTTTTTAAATAATGCTGGCTAAAAAAAGAAGTCTAATTTTGACAAGACAAATATGCCTTTATAATGTGTAACTTATTTAGTTAGTATTTGTTTCACATTAGAAAGCTGTTTCAGTTAATGGTGGCTTTGAAGCCGATGCTTGGTATTGCATCAAAGGGAGCTGCATTATATATTAATTTATAAACACACCTGTAATGAAAGAAAACAGATAAGCAGACCACCTTACGTTTACTCACAGACCACAAGTTGGGAACCACTGATCTACAGTATTTAAATTTAGTATAGCAAATAAAGTTTTTTTTTTTTTTTAAATCGAGAATAGTGTTTGCTGTCAGCACAATAGCAACTAGTCTCCCGTTTCAATGACGAGTTGAAGATATCAAACAACTGGATGCAGTCTGATTCAGCATTAGATACGAGGTTTGCCTCCCACCAGACTACTGGGGGAGCGCACTGGATCACACTAGCTAGCAGTGACGCACCCTACCACCAGACTACCGGGGCAGCAGTGTGGAGTAGTGGTTAGGGCTCTGGACTCTTGACCGTAGGGTCGTGGGTTCAATCCCCGGTTGGGGACACTGTTGCTGTACCCTTGAGCAAGGTACTTTACCTAGATTGCTCCAGTAAAAACCCAACTGTATAAATGGGCAATTGTATGTAAAAAATAATGTGTTAAAAAATAATGTAATTGTATGTAAAAATAATGTGATATCTTGTAACAATTGTAAGTCGCCCTGGATAAGGGCGTCTGCTAAGAAATAAATAATAAATAATAATAATAATAACTACTGGGGGAGCACACTGGATCACACTAACTAGCAGTGATGCACCCTACCACCAGACTACTGGGGGAGCACACTGGATCACACTAACTAGCAGTGACGCACCCTACCACCAGACTACTGGGGGAGCACACTGGATCACACTAACTAGCAGTGACGCACCCTCCCTAGTTTTGGGGATTTGGTTGAATACCGAATCCATCGTAAAAGATTTGGCCGAAAACTGAATCTACAAAAACTGTCAAGGAAACTGTTGAATGAAACAGTTGACTGGCAGCTACTAACAAGGGACGCGAACAATCTGTAGTTTTGAGTCTTTTAGTTTTTTTTTTATTACCGAATGGAAATATATCCCTGAATAAGATTTCAGTTTGAAACTTACACAATTTACCACTAGCCCCGTCCCCCACAACAGAAACGTCAAAATACAGAACCGTCTACCTTTACAAGAAAGGAGAGCTGCAGCTTTGCCATAACCCACTATTTCCTTTAATGACGTTTCAACCTGTGTCACCTGATCTGAGAGTAGGGTTGCTAACAGGCTCCAGATCTCAGGACACTTTAAGGCAGGTCAGGTTTTGTAACTCCCCTCTCTAAACTGCAATGTATTCAGTAAAGTGAGTGTGAATTGTGAGAACTATCGCTAAATTAATTAAGTTGTTTTACTTAATTGTTACCAAAAGCACACACCTGCCTGCGAGGATCGTTTCCATCAGACCTATACAGCAGCTGATTGGCTTTCTCTGACTGGGCGGTACTGTGTGAAGCAAGAAATATTAAACAAATAGAAACTTTACCTGCTGCCACAAGGTTAAATCAAAGAGTGCAGGTGAGTGCAAAACTATATATAATAATGGTATTGTGCTATTTTGATAGATATTGTTTACTGTATAAAAAAATTCAAGCAATACAATTAATCGTTGTTATGAAGCTCTCCGGATAGAATCACCACCACAATTAAACAATTAAATACATTTACTAAACTGCTCAAGCAATTCACATTCACTTTACATGTCGAATACATTGCAGTTTATAAAGGTGAGTTAAAAATACCTGACCTGCCTTAAAGTGTCCCGAGATTCTGGAGCCTGTTGACAACCCTATCTGAGAGCTATGAGGAATAAATTACTGTGATGAGTGACCTGAATCTCCCTGCGAAATAAAACCCACGTTGATTTAAATGCACTGTGTGTAACACATATGAAATAGGCTACGAAATAGTTTAAAATTATTTTAATAAAACACACCAGTTCCCAAATGGTTCAACTTGTATTGGCACATTGCAATAACGAAAAATTTAATTTACTAAAGCATATTGCTCAACAGCATCTTGCACATCTGACAGTTGTAAAGTTACAAAAAATATACAGTGCCGTGAAAAAGTATTTGCCCCCTGTCTGATTTTCTGCATTTTTGCATATTTGTGACACTGAATGTTCAATCAGATCTTCAACCAAAACCTAATATTAGATAAAAGGGACCCTGAGTGAACAAATAGCACAAAATTTGATACATATTTCATTTATTTATTAAAGAAAGTTATGCAACACCCAATGCCCCGTGTGAAAAAGTAATCACCCCCTTAGACTCAATAACTGGTTATGTCACCTTTAGCAGCAATAACTGCAACCAAACGCTTCCTGTAGCTATTGATTAGTCTCTCACAGCGCCGTGGAGGAATTTTGGCCCACTCCTCCATGCAGAACTGCTTCAACTCAGTAACATTTATGGGTTTTCGAGCATGAACTGCTCATTTCAGGTCCTGCCACAACATATCAATGGGGTTTAGGTCTGGACTTTGACTAGGCCATTCCAAAACTTTAAATTTCTTGTTCTTCAACCATTCTGATGTAGACTTGCTTGTGTGTTTCGGATCACTGTCTTGCTGCATGACCCAGCTGCGCTTCAGCTTCAGCTCATGGACGGATGGCCTGGCATTCTCCTATAGAATTCTCTGATACAGAGCAGAATTCATGGTTCCTTCAATGATGGCAAGGCGTCCAGGTCCTAATGCGGCAAAGCATCCCCAAACCATGACACTACCACCACCATGCTTGACCGTTGGTATGAGGTTCTTACTGTGGAATGCAGTGCTTGGTTTTTGCCAGACATAACGGGGCCCATGTCGGCCAAAGTTCCACTTTTGACTCATCTGTCAATAGAACATTGTTCCAGAACTCTTGCGGATCACCCAGGTGCTTTCTGGCAAACTTGAGACGAGCATTCATGTTCTTTTTAGTGAGCAATGGTTTCCGCCTTGCTACTCTGCCATGAATCCCATTTTTGCCCAGTGTCTTTCTGATGGTGGAGTCATGAACACTGACCACTGAGAGGCCTGCAGATCCCTGGATGTTGTTCTAGGGTTCTTTGTGACTTCCTGGACGATTTTACGCCTTGCTCTTGGAGAGATTTTGGCAGGACGGCCACTCCTGGGAAGATTCACTACTGTCCTAAACTTTCTCCATTTGGACAATATGGCTCTGTGGCAAAGTGGTAATGACGTGCAGGTGCGTGCAGTGCAGAATAATTACACAGACAGACGTTGGTACAGGTGCAAGGGTGTTTATTTATTTTAGTAAATGTCCAGAGCCTCAAGGCAAAACCTGTAAATAATAATAGTGCTGGAAGTGATACAGCGGCGTGTATCACTTCTAATTTATAATCCCGCGGGTTTGACCCGCAACCCCAAAGTCCCGTTCCGACACCCACACTAAACACGAACACAAAGACAGTGCGTGATTCAAGTGCTAAAAGGTGCAAACACAAAGACAGTTGGTAGTGAAAGGTGAGTGGTGAAGTCCGGGTTTTTCGCTGGCCTGCGGCTGCAGCTCCGGATCGTGCTCAGTAATCTTCTGTGACAAATAACACACAAGACACACAGTGTTAATACACAGACACAGAACACTCACGGTTTACTCATGGTACGGGCTCCTTCTTGGTTAGTTAACTTAACCATATGCAAAGGAACAGATCACTCAAGCCATGCCCCCTATTTATACCCTCGCCCATGACCCCGAGGTTAACGAGCGCATCCGCTCCTCCAGTCCTCGGATGCCACATCGCTTACCGTCTGGGTCACTGAGCTCGGGTGCCATGGCTCCGCCCCCTTCCGAACTGACCGACTTCCATCTACCCTACGGAATAAATTGTCGTGCCATTTCATTAAGGGTACTCTGTCCCTCGTATACCGTGCTCTCAAAGGTCGAGAGGGAGATCTAACACTAAGACTCATTCGATCTTTGTCACATATCCCACCGCTCAGAGTGGAGCCGAAGGAACACTCGGCTAAACCTACCTTTCCCATTACTCCCCCCTCCCGGGAAAAATAATCCGCATTTTGGTGGTCTTTCCCTGCACGGTGTACCATATGGTACATGAAGGGCTGCAATGCCAGATACCACCGAGTTATCCGGGCATTGCTGTCCTTCATTGTGCTTAACCACTTGAGTGGGGCGTGGTCAGTGACAAGATCAAATGAGTGTCCCAGCAGGTAGTATCTTAAAGAGTGAGTAGCCCATTTAATGGCCAAACACTCTTTTTCGACGACGGAGTAGTTGCGCTCCCGAGGGAGCATTTTTTTACTTATATACAGAACAGGGTGTTCTACTCCGCCTACCATTTGAGACAGGACTGCACCCAAACCGACATCCGAAGCATCGGTGTGGAGGATGAATCTCTTAGTGAAGTCTGGAGTGATGAGAGCAGGGGCCTGGCAAAGTCTCTGCTTAACAGTATTAAACGCCCCCTGACATTCTTCTGACCATTTAATTAAATTTGGTGCGCTCTTTTTGGTGAGGTCAACTAAGGGATTAACCACTGTGGCATACTCGGGGATAAAGCGGCGGTAATAACCGGCTAACCCCAGTAGCGACCGCACTTGAGCCTTGGTTTTGGGGATTGCCGCGTCTACCAAGGCCTGGACCTTGGAGACAACGGGTTTCACCCTGCCATTCCCCATTACAAATCCCAAATATTGTGTTTCTCTTTTGGCAAACGCACATTTTCGGATTAATGCATTTTGATTGTAATGCTGCTGTTGTCGATGCTGAGCCGATCTGAGATTGTCTTGGGCCAAACGACCGACCAAATCTAGGCGATCTCTCAGTAGGAGCACATGCTGCACTACATTTTTGGACGAGCCTTTGTGCTCCTCCCACCCCTCTCTCAACAGATCGAGAATGCCGCAAGGCTGTCGGCCGTACAAGAGCTCGAAGGGGGAGAACCCTGTCGAACTCTGCGGCACCTCTCTCACTGCAAAAAGGAGGTAGGGAAGAAGCGATGCCCAATGTTTTTGCTCCTGATTCACAAATCGTCTCAGCATCGCCTTTAGAGTCTGATTAAAACGTTCCACCAAACCGTCCGTCTGTGGATGGTAAACCGATGTTCTGATGGGACGTATCTTTAGTAATTTATATACCTGCTGTAGCGTATTTGACAAGAAATTAGTTCCATGATCAGTCAATATCTCGTTGGGGATCCCTACTCTTGCCATAATCTGCACTAGTTCTTTGGCTATCGCAGCAGCACTAGTGGACCTCAATGGAACTGCCTCTGGGTATCGCGTTGCGTAATCTACCACCACTAATATATGCGTATACCCGGAGTCAGAAGGTAGCAAAGGGCCGACTATGTCCACTGCGATGCGTTCAAAGGGGGTGGAAATAATCGGCAGTGGGACCAAAGGGGCGGGGCGCACTCGACCCGGCGCTACTCTCTGGCAGTCTGGGGATGTGGCTACATATTTCGACACTTCTTTATAAACACCTGGCCAAAAGAATCGAGCCAATATCCGTTCCCTTGTCTTGTCAACTCCGAGGTGCCCCGCAAAAGGGATATCATGCGCCAGCCTCATGACCTCCAGCCGACAAGACGGGGGGACCAATAATTGTGTTACAGGATGTCCTGTGCCCGCGGCCAGGTTTACCCTATATAGTAATTGCCCCTTGATAATGAAGTGTGGAAATACTAGTGCCCCAGCGCCTTCAACATCCTTACCTTCAATGGACCGGACCTGTCCCCGAATGTGCACCAGTGATGGGTCATTGTCCTGCTCCCACACTAGGTTCACATTCGAGTGCCACATGTCCGGTATATTGAGCGGGGCGGGAGTAACATCTGCCCTTGATGGCCCAGTAACCTCGCCCTCTCGGTCACACTGTGTTCCGACCCCCTTCGACTGACGTTTTTCACCGTTATAACAGGCTCCCACCAGCCCCCAGCCTTGTCTCATTAATGCTCCCTCCCATTTCCGCAGCCTTCTCTCTTTGTTTGTTTTTTTCGGCCGGAACAGGGAAGAGAACATTTCTGCTTGAAAGGGAAAAACATTACCAATTATTTCCCCTTCTACTTTTTCTGCCACATTTGCGTGTATGGCCGGGACTGCCCTTAATTTCAATAAATCTTTATAGTTGGGCCAGTCCCGACCCAGAATAATGGGATGTGGTAACCTTTCCGCTACCCCAACTACCAGGGAACGTTTCATCGGACCGACCGATAAATATGCTTTTACTGTGGGGTATGTTGCCGTGTCTCCGTGGATACAGGAGATCGCCACCTGACCTTGTGGCTGCCACACCATACCGCCCAAGAGAGATGCTCTAATTAAGGTCTGACCACACCCTGTGTCCACTAATGCATGGGTCTTCACATTTCCAAAAATCACTTTAACAATACAAGGCCCCTCCCGACCATTTTTCCCTCGCTTACCCGCTTCAGATGCCAGATTACAGACGGCCACGTCACACTCCATCGCAGATGGGCATGACCTAGCCTGATGTCCCGGCTGGCGGCACCTAAAACAGGTAGGGGGAAAGGAGGGCACAGTATTAAATGGTCTGTCCCGCTGCTGGTATGGCAACGGGGCAGGGGCAGCACCTCTACCCCAGCTGGGGGCCAACCTTGGTCTCCATGAAGAGGAGGCAAGGTCGCCCATTGGGGTTGGTGCTCTCGGAGGTCGTTGACCCGGTCCTGGTGGTGGGGCTGATGGAGCAGAGAGAGGAGGTGGGGCTCGGCTGCTCCGTTGAGGTAGCGGGGTGAGTAGCCCGGTCTGGGCGGATACCAGGGAGTCCTCGAAGTCCTCAGCGAGCTTGACTGCCTGTTCCAGGGTGTCGGGGTTGTGGCGCCGTATCCATCCTTGGGTCTCGGCGCTGACCACATGACAAAACTGCTCAATAACGATGGCCTCCCCCATCTGGGCAGTTGTTTTTAGCGCCGGGGTGAGCCAGTGTATCATGTGGTCACAGAGCTTCTGCGCGACCACCCTGGGGCGTACGTTCGGGGACCTCCTGTACTCCCTGAACCTCACTCTGTGCGTTTCCTCCGTAATATTCAGACGGCGGAGAATAGCCAGCTTTACCAGGTCATATTGAGCGGCGTCGTCATCCCCCATTGCCTGGTATGCTGCCTGCGCTTCCCCAATCAGGCAGGGTCCCAGCTGGCTTGCCCAGAACTGTCGGGGCCATGACGCGGTGGTAGCCAGCCGCTCAAATGCCACCAGGTATGCCTCTGGATCATCATCCGCCGTCATTTTATGCGTCCTGGCTTTGGGTGCTATGAAGCCGTGTTCCGCTGATGCTGTGGGAGGTATTGCCAGCCCGACCCTCTCGATCAGCGCGGTGTACCTCTCCTCTCTCCGTCTTTCCTCCCCCTCCCGTCTGCTGTCCAGCTGCTCCAGCAGCGCCGACAGTGTTGCGTAGTCCATCTCCTACTTCTGACGACCACGTGTGGCAAAGTGGTAATGACGTGCAGGTGCGTGCAGTGCAGAATAATTACACAGACAGACGTTGGTACAGGTGCAAGGGTGTTTATTTATTTTAGTAAATGTCCAGAGCCTCAAGGCAAAACCTGTAAATAATAATAGTGCTGGAAGTGATACAGCGGCGTGTATCACTTCTAATTTATAATCCCGCGGGTTTGACCCGCAACCCCAAAGTCCCGTTCCGACACCCACACTAAACACGAACACAAAGACAGTGCGTGATTCAAGTGCTAAAAGGTGCAAACACAAAGACAGTTGGTAGTGAAAGGTGAGTGGTGAAGTCCGGGTTTTTCGCTGGCCTGCGGCTGCAGCTCCGGATCGTGCTCAGTAATCTTCTGTGACAAATAACACACAAGACACACAGTGTTAATACACAGACACAGAACACTCATGGTTTACTCACGGTACGGGCTCCTTCTTGGTTAGTTAACTTAACCATATGCAAAGGAACAGATCACTCAAGCCATGCCCCCTATTTATACCCTCGCCCATGACCCCGAGGTTAACGAGCGCATCCGCTCCTCCAGTCCTCGGATGCCACGCCGCTTACCGTCTGGGTCACTGAGCTCGGGTGCCATGGCTCCGCCCCCTTCCGAACTGACCGACTTCCATCTACCCTACGGAATAAATTGTCGTGCCATTTCATTAAGGGTACTAGGTTCCTCGTATACCGTGCTCTCACAGGTCGAGAGGGAGATCTAACACTAAGACTCATTCGATCTTTGTCACAGGCTCTGACTGTGGTTAGGTGGAGCCCCAGAGCCTTAGAAATGGCTTTGTAACCCTTTCCAGACTGATCGGCATCAACAACTTTTTTCCGGCGGTCTTCAGGAATTTCTTTTGTTCGTGGCATGATGTGCCTCTAGAACCTGTGTGCTGACAACTTCACTCTGATGGTAAGGGCCAAAGTTAGTCAGATTTATATTGGGCAGGGCTGGTCCAAATCAGGCCTGGTTGTTAACCAAAGTACTCAAACAGCTGACCCTAATTATCCCTTTAATTGGGTTGAGTTAACTAGGGGGGGGCAATAACTTTTTCACACCTGAAGATTGCATGTTTGATTACCTTGCACACCAAACAAATGAAAGAAGCACCAAACTTTGGTGTCATTTTTTCTCTCAGACTCCCTCTATATACTATTACAACCCACAAAAAAATTTGACCAAATACAATGTGAAAAATGTACAAAAATGCAGAAAATCAGACGGGGCAAATACTTTTTCACGGCACTGTATATTTCTGTGCACCGCTTTATTTATTTATTTTATCTCCGTTGGATCTCTGATCTGGTGGCAGGACAGAGTTGCCAGAGGCCCCTCCTGGTGCCTCTCTTTGCAGAACAGTAGCTTGAGAGCATTGCAATACTGGCAATCCTCACTGGTCTGGTGGCTGAGCTGAATTTCCAGAGGCTCCCCCTGGGTCCTGTGTAACAGTAACAATGGTTTCCATAACCCAACCTCCCGGCTGGTCCACAGACACAGGATGCCAGGTTGCAGGGATTCACGGATGTCCGGATCCCCTTGGCCATTGTGGGTTGTCATGTACTGGAGTTTTTAGCACTGGATGATGCACGTCTCTCAGAGCAGGGGCACCTGGTCTAGAGCCTTCTGAAAAAGAGTCACTGACATTGGGTTTGTACAAGAGGTCAGAGATCTTCTGAACCACCACATGAGGTCCTGTGAACCACCTTTGGAGTTCAGGACACCGACCCAGTCTTCTGGCATTATCTCTAACCCACACCCTCTCCCCTTCAGTATATGTCTAGTGACTAGCCCTAAAATCATAATAAAACTTCTGTTTCCCGGGGGCCTGTTGCTGGTGTTGCTGCGCTGCCTGCCTCACCATCCTAAGTTTACCAGCTAGGGAGGTAGTGTAATTGCTAACATAGTGATAGGACTCAACAGGTTTTATGTCCATGACTACATCTACAGGTAAAGTTATCTCTTTCCCAAAAATAATGTGAAATGGGGTGTGTCTTGTGGTAGCATGTACACTGATGCAATATGCCATCAGAACATAAGGCAGTAACTCATCCGTGTTTGTCTGGTTGGCATCTATGAACAAAGAAATCATAGTAGCTAGTGTCTGACTGATACGTTCTACCAACACATCTGACTGAGGATGATATGGTGTAGTGCATGTTTTAGTAATTCCTAGTAAACATGCAAACTTCTCTGAACAGGACTGAGTCAAAGTTTGTGCTTGGTAAGTGTGGAAGAATAAACTGTTCAACAACTCTTGGCCACCGTGGCAGCCACGTGATTTGGCAGGGGAAAAGACTCAGTCCACTTGCTCAGCAATTACTAATCTATACCTGTTCTGTCGTGGGGTTATAGGAAGTGGGCCTACTAAGTTTATAGCAACCCTCTCAAAAACACTTGAAGTGCTAGAGGGACACATGGGGCCCAATGAGCTAGCCCTGTAGTTTTATGTGAGACACAAGCCACACACACTCTGCACCACTCCTGAACCCCTTTTTGCCAACCTGGCCAATAAAACCGAGCCCTAACCTTTCCCTTCAACTTCTCGACCCCCATGTGTCCCGAAGTAACATTGTTGTGGAGCATCTCCAATACCTGCGGTACAAATAACTTGGGAAGAGCCATCTGCCTTGTATCAGCCAAATTCCATCCCAGATACCTAACTAGGAGTCCATCTTCAATGTGCAAGTGGTCCCAAACTCCACGGAGCTTCTGTACCCCCTCAGGCATCGTTTTAACAGGCATCTGTTCAGTACCTTCCTCTTCCTCCAGCGTCTCAGCTGCTGCAAGATGGGGCCTTGCAGTTGGACAGCAGCTAAGTCCCATGAGGTCTCATCCTTTTGGAAAGCTTTACCTTACCTTGTACACAATGGCTTCCACATGGGCTGGATTTGGGCGTTGTGACAGGACATCTGCATTCTGGTGTAACTTACCAGGCCGGCATACCATGTCATACTGGAATGGGGCTAATTGCTCCAGCCACCTGGCAATCTGTCCTGACAGTTCTTTGAAATTATGCACCCATCTCAAAGAACTGTAATCTATGTGGAGCAAGAATCGTTTCCCCAGAAATGCTGAACATAGGTTATCACATCCAACAGTCATTTCTTTGTTGTAAAATAATTTCTTTCAGCCTTATTCAGGGTTCTACTCACGTAGGCAATAATATGTTCATCTGGCCCCTCCCCTTGGGATAACACTGCTCCAACTCCCTCATTACTGGCATAGTATCCAATATAAAGGTTTTACCTGGATCAGCATATGCCAGTGTGGGAGCCTCAACTAATCTATGTTTCAGTTCTCCAAAGGCAGCTTGACATGATGCACTGCATACAAAACAGCTCCTTTCTATGTCAAGTGATGAAAATCCTGCCACAAAATGTCTATAGTATGACAAAGGTCTAAAGAAACTCAGAACCTCGAACATCACGTTCTTTGGTTGAGGCCAAGTCTGGACAGCTTCAATCTTCTGAGGATCAATTGCGACTCCCTTCTCAGAAATAACAATATTGGATTTGAGAATCTGGCATTTACTAGGTTTAACTTTTAAATTAGCCTTTCCAAGCTTACCCAGTACTTCACCAAGGTGCCCCAGGTGTTTTTCAAATGAACTACCAAAAAAATGACATCATCCAGGTAAACCAGGCAGCCTTTTCCCTATCAAACTTTGACCTAGCCAGTAACCACTGGCTAGGTCAAGGGTGGAGAACCATTTAGAGGAAGCCAGCACATCCAACGTGTCATCAATTGTAGGTAAAGGGTAGGCATCTTTAATTGTCACCTCATTTAGGGGCCGATAATCCACACAAAAACACATTTGTCCATCATTTTGTCTTACCATGATGACTGAAGCAGCCCACAGGCTATGTGATTATTGAACAATCCCATTGGTCTCCATCTGCCTCAGCTGCTCCTGGAACTCCCCCTGGAAACAGACAGGAACACGATGAGGCCTGAGCCGAACAAGGGCCGCTGAGCCTGTGTTAATTTTGTGACAAGACAGATGAGTTCTTCCCAAGTCATTATCACCCATACTAAAAACAGGAATAATGTGGCAACCAGTTCCAGACAGCCTCACGCTCTTGGAGGCTAAGCTCATTTAGATGAAGCTCTTGCAAATCACATAGAGCCCATGACCCTGTTCTCCCTTTTAAAGCCTGGTCCCAAGGTGACTCACTCAGCTCATGTACCACCTTTTGTCCCAAGGAGAACTCATTTTTAAACCTTTATAAACTGTTTGTGGTTCAGTAGTAACATTTATATGCTTACATGCAGGCTGCCAATGTGTTCTCTGTATGTATTACATTATGTAAAACTATATATATATATATATATATATATATATATATATATATATATATATATATATATATATATATATATATATATATACACACACACAATAGGCTTAAACAGTGCAGTGGTAAAATCAAATGAATACCTAGCAGGCTTTTTTTTAGTCTATCATACATGCAATACAAAACAAACTATGCTGATGCGTTGTAGGCTTCACATTGTTGTAGGATGTATAGATAATACAATATAATTTTAAATTAAAGCTAAATTATTTCAGCATATCTGTTAAAGAGAGAAAGAATCAATGCTGTAAATCTCCCTCCCGGGTAAGGTTGGTAGTACATTTCCCCATAGACGGGTCGACTCGACGGTGGTGCAAGTACTCTAAACAACTCCATTGTGATCAGATACGGGTCAGGCAGCAATTGGAAAAACCATAGCAGCTGGCCGATTGCAGGGAGGAGTTTGGTGGTACAAAGGGGATGCAGTTGCGTGAGTACAGTCTCTTGTGCTGAAAACATAAGCATATGGCCGGAGCTTTGCTTGTTTGTTTTGTTTTTTTTACGTGAGCTAGGGGCTGCGGCCACGGTGGCAGCCCAACCTTCTGATCACTATCCTCACCTCACGACACCAGCACTCACCACCACCCCACTGATTGGAGAGCACACTTTCGTGCACGGGACTATGGATTGGGGAATACCTGTTGTTGTTGTTATTGTTTTTTTTGTGGCCTGCAAGCCAGCCGTGTTCCCCCCCCGATACCATCGCTGGTAGGGGCGGTCCTTTTCTGTTTCATTTAATAAAACACAGACGTTTTTGGGAGTACAATACTGTTTGGAAATTCACTTTATTCACCACACCACTCGCACCTGTCACAGCATGTTTTCTTTTTATCTTAGTCTACTTACACTTAGCCCAAAAATAAATCATAGTACTGTATTAACACATTATGGCTTTACAGGACCTTAAATATCTGCAATATCAAATCCGTATTTTTTTTTTATGAAATAAGACAATGAAAAGCTTATTTTTTGGCAGGGCCTTAATATTATTTCAATACATTTGTTTTAGCTGGAACGCCAAAAAAAAGTACTGATGAATCTTCGTGCCCCCCCCCCCCCCCCCATTCATACACAGCTTCCACCGCCTATGCTCACCACTTTGCAGCAGCATTCAGTCGGCTAAACTTTTGCCCGCGCAAAATCCTTGTCAGACCTTTGTGAATAGCTCATGAATGTATGGCAGCTCATTAGCTGTGTTTAACATGCTGCTTTCCATACGTAAACATCATTAATTCAATGCAAATGAGGCAACGGCGGTATTCTGACCCTTTTATTTTGCATCCGCTAAATCCTTGTCGCCTTACTCCAGCCACAGACACAAACCTGGAGTTCCATATCTTTGCTAACTGCAGGTCTTGAACTAGTTTTTTGTGAAGTACTCTCCATTCTCATATCCGTTTCCGTTCCTAAGTCGTTAACCATGTTGTCCAACATTGAGTCATCTTCCGCCCCCACTCTTGCAGACTCTAGGGGTATTTTTCTGTTTAATTTCTTAGAAGCCTTGGGCGGGTCTCTCCAGCATCCTGTAAATACAGAGCTGGATACTGCCGACAAGAGTAGCTAACCCTTGCCAGCCCCAATGGGGTCTCTTTCCTCCTGTCAGCTGTCTCTCCAGGCTGTCACAAGGTCTTTCCCTTGTTGCCAGCTGCACTATTCACAGCAGTCACTGGACGTATCCAGATCTTCATGATTTCCATTACATGAGAGTAGATGTTAAAATTTCATGCTGATTTAAACTCGGCTCTCGCCAAGATAAGCACCAACTAAGACATAGCTTTATAGTAAACTAATGTGATCCATCTGCGTCTCCATCCATTTGCGTTTCCTTCCATATGATGATGTAGATATCTTTCTGCCTGGTGTTGATGGCTGAAGTGTAATGCTGGCTCCAGGGAGCAGCTTATTTTGCCTCCCCAGCGTATCAGCACACACAGCGGCTGCGATGCTGGCTCTGGGGATCAACCACAGTGCGGGCCAAATAAAAATGTGAGAAACGTCAGCAGTGTGTCAATCTGTCTGCGGTTATTACATAGCCTATATTGTTTTTATACAGTGCTACGGTTATGCACCAATACAGCGCTGTGAACACGTGTTTTTATTTTCTGCACTCTTAAGGATAGTTCATACACTACAGGGTGGTCCGTCAGCCCCGTTGAGACTCACTCATATGTGTTTGTGGGTTGCTTTGAGCTCCCTATGAAATACTCTGATATAAACAAGCCCAGCATAAAGCTAATTTGATATGAATCATATGCAAAGTTTGAAATAGGTGAGTACACCATAAACAACATCATAGGAGCCTGTTAATTGCAAGATGTTATTTCCTAACTTTTACTTTATTTACAATTTAAGCATTGTTTCAGTACTAATCAATAATAATGAGGAAGTGTCTTTGAATTGAATTAGATAACTTATCTAAACACTTTATGTAGGCTTTTTTCTTTGCTGAACACAGCTGGGCATGAGGCTTGTTAAACTGTGTATGTATTTATTGCCTTGTACCATACGACAGAAATCACATGCGAGTGATTAAATCTCACTGTTGTTAATGATCATTTTAATTAACATTCAAACATCAGTGGGAACATAGAACATGCAATATGGATCACAGACATTAAAAAAGCTTCAGTCCCAGGCAGTAAAGTACAAAAGCATTTGCAAGTGCATAATAAAACATCCACTGAAGTTAATGGTTCAGTGGTTTTGTTAGTTTACCAGAAAGTCCAGCAGCTAATATATACAATAGCAGAATTATATATGCTGTATATAGCAAAACAAAAATAATGTTTTTTCCAAACTTGTCCGTAGATTCCTTCTATGGACCAATAGTAGCATTGCATTCAATAGAACAAAAAAAATAGTAGAACAAAAAAAGGGAATGACTTTTATGTCCTTTACTTCTTTTTGGGTTTTTTTTGTAGCGAGAGAAACAAACACTATGGACTTAAACCATTCTTGCCGGCTGCACACATCCACATTTGAATTTCCTTCAGCCTCCCGCATTGTACACCTTTACCCACCTTTTTTTTTTTTTTTAAACCCCCAAATGAAAAAGGAAAATTTCTAAAATGTAAAGAGGCTTTGTGACAGAAAGACAATGATTCTTGGTGGTAAATCTCTCTCCCAACCTGTGAGGGCGCTAAGTAACAGGAACAGAGTACCCTCGACTGTTTGGCCTGACACTTTGTTCCTAAGGTTAAAAGGAAGTCGGTCATTTAGAAAAGGGGTGGAGCTTCGGTACATTAACTCATTGACCCGGAAGGGAAGTGATGTGGCAGCCACGGGTTAGAGGAGCGGCTGCAATTGTTTACCAAGGGGTCATGAGTGACGGTATAAGTAGGGGACAAAGTGACGTAATCTGTTCCTTCAGTTATGTTTACAGAACGACCTGGAAGGACCAGTTTTTTAAAATATATCGTGAGTGTTTTGTTTGTTTTGTCTTGTCTAAAAATACTGTTTGTCATTGTTTAGACGGCTAACATGATCCGGAGATGTCGCCAAAGGCCAGCACCAACCCGGACAACATCACTGCACTTTGTTTCATTAAGGACTGTATATTCACAACGAGCACTAGAGCACACACTGTGGATTTATGTTTGTGTTTGTGTCTGTGTTACGTGTGGGTGAATAAGAACGGGACTGTTTATTATTTGGGAACCAACCGTGGATTTAAACAGAGCATTACCCGCCACTGTATTGCTTGTTAACATTGTTTATTATTTACTGTTGTTACGCCATCAGGCAATCGGATTACAAACCATTAAACAACATTGCACCTGGATTATAATTGTCTGTCTGTTTGATCACCTGCACACTCTTAACCACTTTGCCACAGGCATACAGTGCACATTTGAGACAAGACAGGTTTTTAAATTGGTCATAAAACTGAAATAAATGAATAAGTAAATTAAGCCTGATTCCTACATTTTATCCTGCAGACGTAGTAGTAGGACTAGGGATGGATCTTTCCCAGGAGGTAGAGGGCGTGGGGCATTTGGTTATTGTACATTAGCAGGAAGCTGTTTGCGTGAGAGACTCAGAGACCAGGTATGCTGTAATCGAGAAAGAAATGCATAGCCGTCATAAAAGAACAAAATTAACCAAAAGCAAGCTTCTGTACGCCTCTCTTCCTGTGTGTGTGGGCCCATCCGCCCGCATGCAGTTTTTGTACAATGTCCCAAACAAACGGCAACCTCGCGGGGGCCCCAATTGTGCTGGGGGCCCTATACTATAGCGTCATTAAGTTAATCCGGACCTGTATTTGTTGAATAACAAGGCACATGAATTTGGTTTCTCCTGTGGGAAGGGTTTCTCTTTGCACTGTATCATGGAATAACTGTATTTTGTTACCACTGGAATAAACATGATCGTTGTAATTCCATATAATTAAATATTTAATAAATCCAAATAAAATGGTGGAACATTTCCAAGGTGATTTCCATTCCAAGGCTAAAAACAGGCATATGCCTTGAGTCTGAAAAAATATATATAATTGCAAATTATACAAAGAGCATGTTCATGCTAGCAGTCACCTTTCTTTACACATCCCTAGTTTACTATCTGGCACATGCAATAAATCAACTCAATATGTGCTTTTAAGCTTTTTTGACTTTATTATTTGCCTTGTGAAAACTGGATGCACACGTGTCCTCGTTTTTATAACTTCAGAGCAAGGCAAGCCTGATTATTTTCCACAGTTATGTGACAGATCATTTCCATTCATTAACAGAGTCTTGTAAAGACTTCACTCTAATAATTATAAATGTGTAAACATATTTGCATAGAGAACTGATGTACAAGACATTTGTACACACTTATCACGTACAGATTTTCTCATCCGCATTCTTTGAGCAGGTTATTAAAACAATTGTTAAATACAGGTACAGTACTTTTTATTAAAAGCCTTTTATGCTTCTAGGCCTTCAGTTGTCTTTTTTGTATTTAAATTGGTAGTCTTTTAGCAAGATCCTTTTATGTGCTTTTTTCACAGTACCGTTGCGCAGACACATGAGAATTTGTACTACTTGATGGACTGTTGTGTAAGGTTTTGTACTGTTGCTTTTTATATTATTGTGAGTATTTATTTATGAATAAATCCACGTTTTCTAGAAAGTAATGAGATGCTTCACAGGCTCTGAGTGCAAGGATTCACATGCTAATGGAGCTCCGCTGCACCCATAGATCAGTTTTCTTATCAATAGATATTTGGCAGTCATTTTCATTATAGGTTATGCGGTAATGATTAAATTAAAATACACCAAACCAGGTTAAACCTAGTTTCTCCTGCATTTCTATCAGTCATCCACTTTGCAAAGCACTTACTAAAGCAATTTATATCTCACTCTGTTAAATGTCCTCCTGCAGGTCGAGGCAAAAAGTCCAAATTACCGATCTAATGTTTCTGCTCCATAAAGATTCATGAAAGTTTGCATTGGAAAGCTTGTGCAAGAATAAAGGTTGGTAATGAAAGATTGTGTAGGGATGGTGCCCAATTCAATTACTGCATGCAGTATAAAAGAAGCATACAATGTAAGCACTTTTACCACAAAATGTGACGTATCCTAGCAACAGGAAGATAAGTTTCCTTTACCCTCAGTTCTTTAGCTTTTGTCTGAATATGTAGACATTCTTATTTCATATTCTGTCTTTCTTGATAAAGTCAGCTTAACGAGTGTATTTAAATAAAATGAGATTTTAGAGAGAATATGCACAATTTTTCCTTTGCAAAACAGTTACACTAATATATATATATATATATATATATATATATATATATATATATATATATATATATATATATATATACAAATATTTTCTTAATGAGTAATCACACAGCATGTTGGCACAACTTTATCATAGCACATTAAGCAAATTCCTTTTGTGCTATTTGGTAATTGATGCAGTACTGAGTGTCGTGTTTTACTGTGAAAAAAAATACTTTTAAACAGCACGTCTAAAATAAACTGCGCGTGTGAAAATAAATTGGATCTGACGCGCCTGACACGCGCTGAATAAATGGACCGCTAAGGGTTAAGTTGTACCTTCTTTCCTTTGCTGTCAATGAAATCCTTATGGTCACAGGCACATTCTTCTGGGGTTTTTGTGTGTCCAGGAATTTGTTTGCATTTCGTTACAATTTGCGATTCTGATTTTAAATTCCCACTATCTGAACTGTAATATAGCTTTAAATCCTGCGAACATCCCGTCTATTGAACCTAATCTCGTTTTAAATCTCACAAGCGGAGTCTCCAATAGAAATGTAGTAATTTGCTGCCACTCAGTAGTTGGGGTGGTTTTAAAGTATTCAGAATGAATCAATAATAGATAGAAGTCAGGAAGGAGGGACATTGCCCAACTGCACTGGGAAAGGTAGTTTGTTTTTGTTTTGTTTTTAAACGTGAAAGGCATGAAGTCAGCGTGAATTGATTAATCATTTCAAGTGTTTTCCGGTGTTCATTGGCTATACACCAATTTCACTTTTTTGTATCAGGGGTATTTTATCGTTTTTTATCAGTTAAAACGAAAATCAGAAGCCCTATTTATAATGCAATCTTAATTAGCAGTAAAAAAAAATAAATATAATAATCATGTCCATGAAACATAAATGTAAATAATTGTTTTTACAATTGAAAGCAAGGATTTAACTTATTGCTCATTCTTCACTAAAGTTAGAACTTTTTAAAGTGATTTTATTAAATGTAATGTTAAAATGTAATGTTCCAATGTGCCTATTATTGGACCTGCAGTTTATTATTCAAAGCCATTTAACATAATAAGAAGGGCCTTACCAGACGATAAAGCACTCTTATGAGGGTTATATTGCTATTAGAAAATGGATGCGTTAAAAAATAACATTTACAGTTTTTCTGTTTGTTTTCTTCATGATTTTATGCAGCACTAGTTTTTGTTGCTAATGAATACAAACCTATTCCTCAGTATTCTATGAGTAATATGGTTTGCTCAGAATTCCATCTGAGGTCTGGCAGCCTTCATTCGAGCTTCATCGCAGCGGTGGACACTTCATGGGTATTTAACAAGGTAAAAGTTTCTACTTACATGGAGCTGTTCTTCAGTTTACGTACCTCGTACAGAAAATCGAACATGTTGCTATTGTGGTTACTGTATTGACGCTGACAGCAAACCAGTGGTGGCTGGTCACTTGACACACAGAGGAGGCACATTGTAAGGGAGTTGTTTTTTTGTATATGTATACAGAGTGTGTGTGTGTGTGTGTTCAGGGTTCATTTGTGGCCCGCAGCCCGCGACCCGCATGTTGCTTCAAGAAGCTGATGGTTTAAAAAAAAAAAAAAAAACATTTTTGGTTTGGGAATGTTCCGATGCTCTGTGTATTGCAAAGTGAAATTACAAAAAAATGAATTACAAATTAAGAAGAAATGATAAAACAAAGAGGATAAAAGTTTAACTTGATTTTTTTTACATTTTCTGTGTGACATCACTTCCCATCTAAACCAGCTCAATATGCAACTGCAAGGCCGAAACCACACTGTTGCTGACCTTTACGAGGCTGTAACAGCCTTCCGTAGCAATCTGACTCTTTTTTAAACAAACTTGAGTGGAAGGATGCTCCACTTCCCTTATCTTTGCCAGCACTGTGAGATGAGTAATTCAACCATAGATATGGACATGTGTGCATTCATGACACGGTTGACTGAAAACTTTTCTGCACGTTTTGAAAACTTCAAATTCTCCACCGAGCTCCTTTTATTTCTCTGCCAACCATTTTCTGTAGCTGCAAATGGACAGTGGACTGCCGAAGCAAAGAAGCTGCTTCCTTCATTGGACGAGGGATCTCTCCAACTTGAGGTGGTGGAACTTTTAAACACAGAAGTGCTCAAAGCCCAACACAAAAACGTAACCCTGTGCGAATTCTGGATTAGTGTCATTCCTGAATCTACAACAGCGCTGACTATCCTTTCTGTTTCAGCATTAGATACTGGAAGGAGCAGACGTTTCAAAGCCAAACTAGCAATCTTGCATGCAGAGTTATTCCCAACACTATCCTGATAATTGTACAAGTAATACCAGTACTTTTGGGACATAATTTTTAACATTTTCTAGAATGGGTAGCAGAGAAATCTTGTTGTATTCATTTTCAAGTGTCCCAAACGTTGGCAGACTTGTTTGATAGAACTGACAAGGAAATATTTGCACCTCTCCTTTAATTCTGCTAACACATCCTTAATGCAAAGGAACTGGCACGCATCAGTGGGCATGAGATTTCCAGTCACTGTCAAGTATGTCATTTGTACATGACATGAAACCAGGCTTCAACATTTACTGTATTAAATATTTGACAAAATGTTCTAGCTCCTGAAAGATCTTTGGTGGGTAGAGATCTTTGGCTTGGAATTTCTGATTTATGCATAGATAGACCAGTACTGGATGCAGGAACATGAAATACAGTTTAATGATGTCATTGCTGTACATTTGATGAAGCAGTCTGGCTGTTTGTCCTGGGAGAACTGGAAATGGAGCTTTAGTTCATCCCATTGATCCAGCACACGGTCAATGACTTTGAAGTGACTCAACCAGCAGGTGTTACAAACAGCTGGGATGTTTTGGGGATTTTCTTAAACATTAATGGCTTTGTAAAGCTCTATAAGCTTCCTGCTGTTTGCTAAAATGGGCAAACCAATTGTAGGTTTCACAGACTTGAAAATCAATGTTTCGGGGACACACTTCCAATGCATAACAGCAAGCGAGGTGTAATGAATGACAAACACACTTAACCTTTCTTTAACAAAGAAAAGAGAGAATGTGTCTTACCGACCATAACGCTAGCTCCATCAATACAAATATTGATGGAAATGTTGTCTTATTTCATAATAAACAAGAACCCTGGTCAAATGCATCTGGTTTCAATCACGTGTAATAATACCCAATTTAACCAATCTTGATGAAAAATTAGGCAGGTTCACCCCTTTAATCTAGAGCCAGATTTGTTAAATGCTCAGAATATGTTAACCTATTAAGTGTGGTTCGGGGGTGGAGCTAGGCCCACTGCGCCCTATCATCTTCTTCCATCAATTAAATCTACTCTATTTAATGCTCAGCCACCTACACGTAGTTGTCCTCCATTTTTTTGTTCAGTGTAAACCAAAGACCCATCTGATCTCTCTTAAACCACCTTAAGAGCAAAGATTTAAAAAAAGAAAAAAAGGGATTACTTACAGCAACTCTCTTTGGACTCAGAGGATTCCAAGGATTTCATATCTGTAGCAGGGCATTCTCCTGCCACTTCAAACCGGGGTCAGATTACTCCTTTGTTTCTGTCTCCGTTTAGCAGCTCCATAAGACCTGAACAGCTGCCTCCCAACCAAGATTCTTTCGGTATACCTGCCACCCGAGGAGCTAATCTTCGCCATTCTAAATAACTCCGGGTTCAGGATGCACCTCCAGAGTGACTATATCAGAAGGACTGGACCATGAATAAACTTCTAAAAACCCTTCTAAAAAACAGAAATACGATCCCAGCAGGTAGCGATCGAGAATCTTTATTTATTCTCTACTGCAACTCCATCTCTGCAGAACTTTCCTCCCAAAAAAGCTTGCCAGCTACGCTCAGCTGTTCAGCAGCCCCAATCAGCGAGAAGGCAGTCTGTGTCAGAGGAATACATCCCGACAGCTAGCACTTCAAAACAGAAGATCCCTGCTTCCGCCAGCATAAACCAACAAGAGCACTCTCTGATTTTTCAAGAGATTAAAGCTTTTATGCAGCCTATTGCCGACACATTATCCTGTGTTAGTACCAAAGTGAGTGATTTAGACAAAAGAGTATCCAGCATCGAGCAAGAGAAACAAACTTCAACTCTTTCAGTATTCTCCTCTATTCCTGCAGTATCAGCACCAGTCACAGCTACAGCTTCCGGTTCTGATCTAACATTGGTCCCTTCAGAAGATCCTCCTGTCTTCAGCCTCGCCACTGCATCAGCATTTGGTTCTGTGTCCTCAACCACAGCCAGGCGTCATTCAATATGCCCGCAAATTCGGCGCAATATAATTGAAGGTAAGGATATCAATCTCATTTCATTACTAATGGCGACATCAGAATTCCTGGATCATAGAGTAGTGGATTGTGGAGATTAGTCAGTAACACTCAAATCCAGAGATCCCAGATTACTTAAAAATCATTGGGGGAATTACTTCTTGCTTTCTCCATATTTAGAGATGTGCTATGCTCAGTATATCCTAACCATTGAGCTGAATTAGACTCCTACAAATTCTACATGGTGGAGCTGTCTGTCAGATACCGAGGAACCATGTTCTTTGAATACCATAAACCATAAAGAATTTTCGGCGGTCTCAGAGCTAACACATGTGGGGTTTGTGCTTCCACAACTCACTCAACAACCCTCTGCCCTAAGGCTGCTATAGCATCAAATTCTAAAGCAGCACCTGGTTTCACCTCTCATTATTCAAACAGATCCTCCTTTCCCAATCCTATACACGCTTCAGCTCCTCCCGATCAATCCACCAGACAAGACAAGTACAGGCACAGAATCAGATTCTCAGGAGGAAGACAAATTTGCAATAACTTCAACTCAAACAGGCAATGTAATTTCATCCACACGTGCAGCACTTGTGGAGATGCTCACGCCAACTCAATCTGCCCTTTAAATCGCAAGTCACTTTCTCAGGTGCTCACTGTCTCCACTCCCATAAACATTCTGGCATTATGTAATAAATTACAGAATCATCCTGACATCAGTTTCACCAATTACTTAATCAACGGATTAAAAAACATTTTTTCAACCGGTTTCAGTCAAATTCCTTCTTCAAAAATCTTCATTCTGCTGATCAAGAACCAGTCAGTTCAATCTCTTATCAATAAAGAAATTTAAAAAGTATTTATAGTCGGCCAATTTTTAGCTCCTCCGTTTCCAGTCTATAGAATTAATCCCATTGGCATCGCAACTCGGAAAAAAACAGGAAAAAAGTGTATCATCATTGATTTATCAGCTCCCGGGGTATCAGCAGCATCAACTCTCTAATTCTCCAAGATCAATTTTTTCTTCATTACATCACTATTTCAGATGCAATTCGCTCAGTTAAATTAAATAGGTTGTGGTTCCTGGCTAGCAAAAGCAGATACATCAGATGCATTTAAAGCAATGCCAATCCATCCTTCTCTTCACCACCTGTTTGGTATATGCTGGGAAGGAAAGTTTCAGATCCGCCAGCACAAGCAATAACCAATCTTAAGAGTTTCTTTTCAGAAATCGGCACCCCGCTCTCAGAGGAAAAAACAATCGCCCCCCTTCATTCTCTGGAATTTCTGGGAATCATACTGGACACGGAAAAATTTCCCTGAGTCCAAACTCAATCATATCCGTTTTCTGTTCAGATTAAACTTTCAGATTAGTAAAACAATTAGAAAACGTGCCCTGCTTTCATTCTTAAGTCATTTCAACTTTGCAATTCGCATTATCCCCCAAGGGAGGACGTTTATATCTCGTCTACTCGCTATTGCATCAACAGCAAAAAACATCGACACTTACATTAATATCTTCTCAGAAGCAAGGAAAGACATTAACATTTGGTCTGCTCTTATTCAGGACTGGAATGGTCTTTCTATGTTTTATGACGATTTTATTTCAGCACCACACGCCCTGGCTTTGTTTACAGACACCTCATCTCTGGGATTCGGAGGTCTCTTAAACAATCAATGGTATTCCAGTACATGGCCGCAAGAAATCGAAAATCTTTCTCTGCATCTAAAATCAACAGCTTTTCTCGAGATATACCCAATATTTGCAGCTGCCCAACTATGGGGTCACCTCTGGTCTAAAAAAATCATTATTATTTTGCTGCAATAATACAGCTACAGTGCATATCATAAATAAAGGCCATTCCAGTTCCCTCTCATCATGCAATTACTGCGGCAGCTAGTATGGATTTCAGTATCCAACAATTTCCTAATACAAGCTCGCCATCTACCAGGCATTTTTTAATAATGCAGCCGATGCTCTCTCTCGTTTACATATTTCCAATTTCCACAGTCTGGTTTCTACAGCTCGGCCATCTCATCAGCAACTCCACAGTTCAATCAGCTGATTTTCAACTGAATCCAACCATCAGTAAGCTACTTAATTCAGTGCAAGATTACATGGCTTCAGCACTTGCCCCTTCTACCAGATCCTCATACTCTACAGGTTGAGCTTGTTATGTAACCTTCTGCTCCGAAAACAGGATTAGTCCTACTCCATTTAACCAGGACTGGATCATGGCTTTTATAGTTCATGCAAATGATTCTCTACATCTGGCACCAGTTACAATTAAATCCTATTTGTCAGGAATTCAACACTAATTTAGTTTGCTGTCCATCTCTTCTCCAACCATTCTGTCAATCCCAGCCGTTCATCTCCTCCTGCGAGGAATTTCTATGGGCTCTCCAACTGCATCTTCTGCTCACCTGCCTATCTCTGCAGACATTCTTGGCAACATGGTTTCAATTCTCCGTCAAGGCTGTTTTTCTCCAATTGATGACCTAACAATGGAAACTATATGCCTCTCTGCTTTTTTCAGATTTTTGAGATACTCTGAATATACAGTTCCTTCTATTTCCAGTTTTCCTACTCTGGGTATTGGCTGCAGTGACCTTACACATATTCTGGACTCTCATTTTATCCTCTTCCTTCATATTTCAAAAACAGATCAGCTTCAGCAAGGACAATGTATTCATCTTTCAAAAATTGACTCTCCACTATGCCCATATGCTTCCATGCTAAAATACATTACAGAACGTAAACCCAAATCTCCTTCCAACCCCCTATTCATCAATGCAAGTGGGTCTGTTGTCTCAAGACATTGGTTTTCTTCTCCGCTCTCCACTTTGGTTTCCAGAGCAGGTCTTCCCACGCGTTCATTCAGAATCGGGGCAGCCACTTCAGCAGCAGGAGCAAAGATTAACCAGCATCTAATAAACAATATGGGACGCTGGACCTCAGCAGTCAAAGCTTACATTCGTTCTTCACCCACCGAAATAGCATTTGCCCATCAGTCCATTGCTAGTATGTCCACAGTGGGGATGACCTATCTGCCTGGGCCACAAAAGGTTTCCTCCTAAAAAAGAAAATAAATAAAAGTGAAAGGATTTTTTTTCCTTTCCACTGTGCGGAAGGTCTTCACATAATCAGTAGGGTATAGTTACTAACCCCTGTGTCACGTTAAGCGTTTTCTTTCTTTTTGTGTTAAAAGTTTTCTCTCTTTTCTTCTTTTCAATATGCATTGGCGGCTCTCCTTTTTTCTTCTCATAAACGTCTTCAGCGGGGAGCCGGGGGTCCATCCTTTGGGGGGTTAGTGATTCCACTTTCTCCTACCTTTTGTTAAGTGTCTCTTCATTTACCTCTTAGAGGAGGGTTCTCCAGGAGTCAGAGGGGGTCAAAACCCTCCTTTAGCATGCATGAGTCCTTGTCTTCTTCTCTTTCAGGTTCTGATGCCTCTATTTATGTGAGGGCCCCAAGCGGCTGAACCCCTCTTGTTTGTCGAGTCTCCTCAAAGACGGTGACCCCTCTCCTGTTTGTTGGGTCTCCTCAGCGACGGAACCCCCCTTGTAGAACGTTGGGCTTTTGAAGAGGCGGAACACCCGCTCTATATGTTCTAACATCTACTAACTTTGTTTTCTTTTCGGTTCACGAGTCTCTTCATTTGTTGGGTAACCTCAAAGACAGTGCCCATCTTTATATGTCGGTTCATCTCAGAGACGATGACCCCCTCCTGTGTGTCTCCTCAATGACGGAACCCCCCTTTATATGCGTAGGGCCTTCAAAGGACGGAGTCTCTCTCTTTATGTTCTATTTGTTATTAACTTTATGTCCTAAACATTATAGCAGGTGGCCTAGCTCCACCCCGTGAAGTGTGACCGTTTGTGTGATTTATCATTTTATTGGATGCTGAGCTTGACTTGACTTGTGATTGACTATACATGGAATTGTGGTGATTGAAGTCCTGTGCTAGCAATGACCTAATGTAATGTATTGTAATTGAAAGGAATGGGGAAAAACATGCAAGACAAAAAATAGCCAAACCGCAAAAGACAATATTTACCCGTTAGATGCTTTCAAAACCAGCCAAATTTGGCTGGAAAACCGCAATTTTGCAGCACTGCTTCTGTTCCATGTTAATCAATAGTTACAATGAAGCTAAAATATAAGCTGAATATTATTGATTGCTGAAACTACTGATTGATAGTAATCTTTTTTTTGTACCAGATCTACAGTATTTTCTAATTTTCTAATTTTCTTAGTAAAGTTCATAAAAAATACAATAATGTTGTATGATTTACTGCTAACTTCTGCTAACTTATAAGGAAGAAATGCATTACAGAGTGCACATTAAATACATAGAAAACATTACACATTAATTAAATTAATTCTTAAATTGGACATAATAACCTAAATTCCTCCTACATGAGTCAGAGCTTTCTTTGGGTTTCTTTAACCTTTAACCGCAAAGCAGCATAGCTATACAGAAGCTTCTTTCAGCTTCATTGTCCAAACTTTATAAATAAAAAACGAGTATAACAAGCTGTCCCCTCATAACATTTTTTCATAGTAAAAGTATCAAAATGTACTAAATCATATAAAAGAATGGTAAATGACAGGAACATTGTAAAGACCAGCGAGGCATGGGAAAGCATATTAAAAAACATGGTAAACCAGGGTAAACTATGCTAAATTCGTAGTATAATCATAGGAAAACCATGGTAAAACTGCAAAAATAGTGGTAAACAATGGTCTACAAACAGTATCGAGCTATCAGATTTAATGCAACTTAACATGTTACTATAACCTTGTGTTAGATCAGGTTTTCCCAAACTGTTGGCTCGAGGCCCCTCATGACGTTAGGACATGGAGTACCTTTCATTGCAAACAACATTGTGCCTTTCACTTAAAAAAATATATATAATTCCCAACTTCCCAACTTCGGCCAAAATTACGAGGCCTTTTGTATAATAAAGTAATAAAGTAATTGAGACATGCAAGGCTAGTCTGCCTGTTGAGGACAAACACGGCAGATGCTCTTCCTGCCTAGGGCCAGAGCACGCAAAGGAAGCACTGGTGTTTCTGCGAGTTTTGTGTACATTTCTCCAAGTGCACGCTGGAGAAACATCTCTCCCACAGCTCTGCAGAGTGCTCTGCGTCCCTCACTCCTGCACAGTGCTCTTCCCCATCACCCTCTGTTAGAGAGGTCGCTGCGTCCTTCCCCCGTGGCTCTGTGCCAAGGGAGAGCAGGTGATGCACCCGTGAAAGTAGCCCACGCAGGAAGCTGTCTTCACGGTCTTCCTCATCCTCCTCTGCCTCTCCTCCTCCTCTGAGGAAGAGGAATAACAGTCGCCATTCCAAGCGATCGGCGGACTCGGAACAGATGGAGAAGCTCTGGGCAACAGGAACGGTACTTGCAGAGTTGCTGCGTGAGCATTCGTCTGTCCATCGCCACCTCTGAGGAGGTGGGAGAACAGGAGCTGGTGTTCCCGTCTGAGGACGTGGAGTCAGACAGCACATCCCCTGTGGTTAAGCTCTCCCTGTCGGCACAGCTTCTACCACTGATCAAGAGGGCCACTGCAGTCTTGAAATTGCCCTGGTCTACAGAAGGTGAGACAAGGCAGTCTACCTTTGATGACAAGCCTACCACCTTTCCTGTGTCCCCCCAGTGCACCCTGTGCACTTTCTTTTTGAGATCCAGTTGTCCTGCTGTTTCCAGGTCTAAGGACAACTATATAGGGTACACGATGCAGAAAAGCTGTGCCTGGACCAATTTCCGCCAGTGGAGACTTCAATTGCTGCGCTAATTTAGTGATCCTGTCCAGTGGCAAACTGACGCCCTAGGCCCCAGCCAGCTGCCAGAGGTGGTGTTCAGAGCCAGCCCACAGCTACTCGCCGCGGAGGCTACAATAAGTTCCGCCGTCTGGTGCAGAGGCAGCCCTAGGGGTTTGCTGCCACATTCCCAGGGCCCCTTTTCAGGGAACCATCTGTAATATTGCCATCAGTGCCCCACGGACATCTGGGTGCTTACTACCATTCAGAATAGCTGCTCACTGCATTTCAAGCACAATCCCCCTCCCTTTCGGGGCATGACTGTATCTTCAGTCATGGACCACAGGGCGCAGCAGTGGTGTTTCAGGAGGTAGCAGCTCTGCTCCAAAAATTGGCTAAAAAAAAATAGTCCCCCCCCAGTTGGAGGAAGGGTTCTACTCCAGGTGCTTCCTAGAGCCCAAGCGGGACGGTAGCCTCAGACCGATCCTCGACCTCAGACAGGTCAACCTGTATCTGAGCCGAAGGTGGTACAAAATGTTGACAATGCAACAGCTGTTGCAGTCAATCAGGCCACTGGTTCAAGATGATGGACCTCAAAGACACCTATTCCACATCCCCATAAAAGTATCTGCGGTTCGCCTTTCAGGGAACAGCATACGAGTTTTGGGTCTTGCCATTTGACCTCTCTCTAGCTCCCCGGCGCCTTTTCGAAGTGCATGGACGCTATTGAGACTCAAAGGAGAATAGCCACCTGTTTAGAGCTATTTTAGCTCAACAGAGCACTCACGGTAGTGAAGTTCCAGAAACTTCTGGGCTTGATGGCAGCAGCTTGACCCTAGGTGTCCTGTACATGCACTCTCTGCAGGCCTGGTTCAACAGCAGGGATTTTCAGCCCGCGTTGATCCGCAACTGCCTATTGACAGTGTCTCGCCACTGTCTAAAGGAACACTCATGGTGGAAATATCCTGCCCAGCTACGACTCGGCATAGAGCTGGGCAGTGTCACCAGAAGGGAGGTCGTCACCACGGACGCATCCAGTCTGGGATGGGGCGCTGTGTGGAATGGCAGGGGGGCGTAGTGGGTGTGGAACTCCCCCTTGGTAGGGTCTCCACATAAATGTTTTAGTGCTGCAGGCAGTTTACCTAGCTGTGACAGGTTGGCTCGAGTGGTGACGTACCCACACCAGGAAGCTGACACAGAGGCAGGTACTTGCGGGGTTGAAAGTGCTGGTGAGTGCATCTTCCCTGCCACAGGGATAAACAATGATAAGTGCTGAATCTGTAGGAATAATTCACTGTTTTTGAGTGCCGTTAGAGGGAATGTTTATGTGGAAATGAATTTGTAATTATGAAAACTTTTGTTTTTACATTGTGTTTATGTATGATTGTTTTTTCTTTAACAATATGAAATGTTAAACTGAAATCACATTTTCTAAGTGTTACATTGAAATGTGTAATACTATAATTAACTCATTGTTAAAATGATTGTTGAGTAATAAAAGTGTTTGCTTTTCGGTTGAATTGTTCTGACTGTGGGTTAGTTGATGAATCAACAGTTTTCTGTGGACTTGTAGCATAAGCTGTGGATTTCTTAATCAACACTATATCTGCCCATCACTACCCTGGGTGACATCACAGAAATGTTTTAATTCAAACAAAAATAATACCTAGCAACATGAGGATGGCAACTAAAATGTCTAATTCCTTACAAACTCACGAAATGATGCCTATGTTATTTATTTTTCTACAGTCCCACAAAAATATTTAATAAATTTGAGAGAAATGTTTTTTGTGCATGACTATAGACTTTTTATCTTATACGTTATTCACACTACCTAAATAATGCTTGTTATTATTGTTGGTTGTAAACCTTTTGAAAACGCATTGAACCCATTGTAAACCCATTTTAAACACACTCAACCATTTTAAAAGTCAGGATAAAAATACATTTAATGGCATGATAAAAAGAATATCAATGCTTATGTAGTGCGGTTAACTTTTTTAATGCTTGTTTCATAGCTTTCAAAGGCTGCTCTGTTTCTTTTAGCAGGTTCATTTGCCCAGTATTATTAAATGCTCCTGCAACATGCACACTTAAAAAGCATCTGTTTTATAGAGAATATTATTTCAGTCATCCTGCTGAGAGAACAAATAGCAATTTTGCAATGTGAATGTGGTTTTAAGGTTAGGGTTAAATTAAAGGTTTGGGGGAAAATTGTGATTTATTGTAAGGATTTCACTTTTCACAATTAAAACTGGAGATCAAAATTACAAAAAACTCATTATGTACCTGAATTCATCATTCAGGCTGTGCGTCACACTAATGGTGTTACTATACACACTTTGATAAGAGAATTGGAAGTTGAGAAAATAATATCAGTTAGAATGCTTTTGAAAAAATAACAGCTAATTAGCTAATCATTACTGCACAATTTATTTCCAGTGATTTGGATGGTCTCTAAAGAAGTCTGTAAATTCAATTTCTTATGATTCCTAATGAATGCATAGGATTATTACAATGTTATATTTATGTATGTTTTATTTAGCTTGAGAACTCACTGCTGTTATAAAAATGATTGCATTCATAACGGGTATGTATATGTAGCTTATGTACAATATTCTGAACAAGTGTGTCCATATTTGTGTCCATTTTTTTCAGGGAACTGCAAGAATCCACGTGTCTTCCCAGTTGTTTTTCTGGTCAATGTATTTTTTAATGCACGTCAAATCGGATAAAATCAATAATTTTTGTCACAGATCATGATATTGTAGTAGTAGGGCAGCTATCAAAGGCTGATGCGGACTGGGGGGGTGAGGGATCTATACATAGTTACATGTCTCTTGTATTGTGTAGTGTATTTGTGAGTTGTATAAGTGACTGAGTGCACGCATTTCAAAGTGTTTTTTTCTGTCCGCTTATTTATTTCTTAGCAGACGCCCTTAACCAGGGCGACTTACAATTGTTACAAGATATCACATTATTTTTACATACAATATTTATGGATTATGCAGGTAACAAGGAAAAACCAAAAAGGATCATTCAATAGTTGGTTGTCCATAACTGTTTGAGTCACATTTTGATAAAAGCACATAATATCCTTTGCTTTATATCGAAAAGGCCATGCTGCCAGATTGCTGAAGCATAAAATCAATGCATTTTATTGATACATGGCTGTTATTCTACCCTGAGTGGTTTTATTATTTGGCAAGGGAAAAGTTACACAAAGCTACATTTATTGAAACCCCTGCAATGCAATGAGGTTGGCTCCCGCAGTGTGTCGGTGTAATTGGAAATTAGTTGGGTGTTTCAACACTGTACAGCATGGAATACTAACACAAACATTACATTCAAGCAGTATTGGTCAATTTTTTTTGCAAAATTCAAAAAACGCTAATTCAAAAGTATTCATACCTTTTGATGCTATGATAGTGTTGTCTACAAGGTGCTAGAAATTTCAATATAATAAAGCAAAACCTAATTCTAGGGAAGTCTAGAAAATGCTGGATTATAGGTGAACATTCTTGGAGAGTACAAAAGGGTTAGGCATTGGATGATTGCTGTCAATACCAATAAGTCAATATGGGAAAAAGTAAAGAGCAATCTGAAGACCTTAGGTAAAATATGATTTATTGTCATAAAGCTGGAGAAGGATGCAAGAAGATTTCCTAGCGTTTGAGTGTCCCAATTTCAACTATTGTTTCTATTATCAAGAAGTACAAGTTCACCAAGAACAAGTAGAAGAATTGTGAGGAAGGTTAATAACAATCCGAGATTGACTGCCAAAGATATTCAAAGTGAATTGGCTGCAAGTGGGACTAGGGTTTCTATTTTAACCACAGGTTAAGTATTGCATGGTGAAGGTCTCAATGGTCGCAGGCCAAGGAAAAAGCCACTCTTAGGAAAATGTCACAAGGACAATCGCTTAAAGTTTGCAAAACGGCATTTGAATGATGGATATGAGTTTTGGTCAAAGGTTTTGTGGAGTGATGAAACAAAAGTAGAGCAATTTGTCACGCTGATAGTTGTTACGTTTGGAGAAAGTCTGGTGAGGCGTACAAAGAAAAAAACACCATACCTACTGTCAAGCATGGAAGTAGTAATATCCTTCTATGGGGCTGTTTTTCCTCTAATGGCACAGGAAATTTAGTTTCAATACATGGTAAAATGGATTCCACAGCATACCAAAGGATATCGGCCAATCATCTGAAACCCTCCACTACAAAGCCTGGTTTAAAGTGCAACTGGACGTTCCAACATGACAACGATCCAAAGCACACATCAAAATCTACTTCAGAATGGTTACAGAAGAATAAAATCAAGGTTCTGGAATGGCCTAGTCAAAGTCCCAATCTAAATCCAATTAAGAATCTTTAGTATGACTTGAAGAAGGCTGTGCATTAGAGAAGTCCTTGGAATTTGCATGAACTGGAACAATTCTGTGTTGAAGAATGGTCAAAAATTACTAAAGCTCATTGACAAATATCCTAATTGTTTAAAATAGGTTATCATTGTTAATGATGCCTCAATTAGATATTAATTTCATTTTCCTTGTCAGGGTATGAATACTTTTGAATTAGCATTTTTGGAGTTTTGCTAAACAATTGCTGAAATAAATAATTGTAGACATCTATTTCTTTTAACTTTTTTTCTCTTCATCCACAAAAGCAAAACTTTTGCTACAAAAGATTTTTCCTATAATTATTTGTTTTCGAGAAATTTCTAGAAATTATAAATTTCCATTGGGGTATGTAAACGTTTGATTACAACTGTGAAACTTTTGTGAAGGACTGTGTATTGGCAATTGTTTTGTAGAGGACAGTAAACAAGACGATACCAAGGTGTGGTGCCTGATAGCAATTTAAACTTTTATTGAACATCCTGACTGGGCCACGGCCTGTGAGCACTGTGCTGCATCCAGGGGGTTGGGCAGCAGAGGGCGCTCCTCCTGTAGAACGAGAAGGAGAGAAAAAAAGGACTATAAATACTTCCTAGATAACTATAACTGCGGTGTGCTACAGTTTTGGAAACTATAGTATTGCTACCTGGTTGGCCATGAACTCATCTGTGGTAAAAATACCACAGTATACTGGACTATAGTGGGTGAACTAAAAACAGAATTTGTTTTACCTGTCTGAAGACAAGCTTCGTCAGGGATAGATAGGGAAACAAAAAAATGTGTAGTTAGAGCCCAGAGAGGCCAGGCTTTCTTTAAGTGTTTTGATTCTTTAAAGTGGAACGGTAAATAATTAAAACTCACCATCACACTTATTCTGTTGTCCTATCGCCTCTGTTGAAGGCAAATTTTGGCTTCCCCATTCAAAAAGAACTCTAATTGTTCACTATATATATATATATATATATATATATATATATATATATATATATAATAAATATGGACTGGAGAGGAGGGCTATAGTGGAAAATGATTGACCCGAGGGAAGACTATTGTTACTGACGGGGCTATAATGCCTGAAACTGCAGGTAACAACAGTCTTCCCGGGGGGCATTTAATTTTCCATAAGAGCTGAGTATGCAGCACATATTCAATATATGAGTCAATTAAAATAATAAGAGAGGCAAGGTTGGATAGTAAATATGACTTTATCTACTGTAAAGACATAAATATTTGCAAGCCTTTTATTATGCGTTGTTCGCATATGAAAAAATAAATGTAAAAATGTATGCCACAAATATCTTAGTGCTGTACATATAAGGAAGTAATATACTACTACCAGTGCAACAGGTCGCCAACATTTCTGGAGCAAAATAGGTTTTATGAGTGTAATTCACCAAGTGTTTTGGTCGCAAATATTTATGGATTTACAATATTTTGTTTAAATATAGCTGATACAGCATAAGTAAATAACTAAACAATATAAATAAATAACAGAAATGTTTTTGATGTTCATACCGCAAGTTTTTTTCTTTCTTTTGTAGTATGTGTTGTAATTCATTTTCTGTTAAGTCACAGAATCGCCGTTCAGCAGTTTTTTCATTCAGCCATTTTATCTTGTTGTTGGAGTGAAGGTGGAGGGCGTTCCTTTGAAAAGGAGCGGACTGACAGTGATGTGAACCAAGCACATGACAGATGGAGACTATTGCCTGGTGGTGTAAGGGCAATAGTTCAATCTATTTTTAACCAATCACAGGCCAGAATTTCCAACCAGGCATTTGGTTGTATATAAATGTCTATTTTTTCGATATGTTTTGTAATGTAAAGCTGTGTTTACCCATACCCATAAAATGTCAGTGCTCTCTAATAATGGCCAACACACTGTAGTTTATCAGAGCATACAACAGTATATCGAAACCTATTACACTAGTGTTGAAGCTTATAGTGTCAAACAATTGCCACAAGGACTGACAGTGTGATAGACTGGTCAATATCAGTTTTATTAAAGCAGTTGATTTTTCATACTTGTGTTTGTGTTGGTTTTGCCTGTAGAAAGATCCAGTAATTTATATCTATTGTATTTGAATGTAACATGATTTTTGGCACACAAACATCACTGAAAACCTAATATTCTGCAGTGTGAGCTAGCTGTAGCGAAGAACCGGAAATGCAGCCATTAGTGCAGTGGTAGGAGACAGTGCATGTTTTCCTTTCTACACTAGATGGCAGGAAATATTCTTCTCTGATCAATTTACCACATTTTAGTTTGAAACCATTTTCCCCAGAGTTCACCTTTTATATTAGACAATTGGTTTAGGTAGCTTCGCTATGCTGTTATGTGATGTGGTACTATAGTGTACCATAGTTTTTATGGGTACTTAATTGAATGTTGAAGTTCGGAGTTGCTGGGAAGTCTTCCAAGCAAGATGTACATTGACTCGGTGTTCAATACAGTGAGTCAGTGTCAATGAGTCTGCTAAATAAACAAATAATAACATACCCGTCTTGGCAATCAGAATAACAGAAACCATTTTGGATGGTAAAATGCTGAACAAGCATCTCACACAATCATTATGCATTGTTAGAGGTTCAAATATGGTTTAACAATATTTTAACCTCTTGTCACATTCGGAGTGACAGTAACATGAAAAGACTTCCAATCAAAGGCACTAAAAAGATTAAACACTTCTTTTTAAGCACCTGTAGGCTTACGAAGACAAGAGTACATTTTAACATATCATTATTAAGCCCATGATCTCTATATCCAATGGAATTAGGGTCCCACAATAAAAAATAAATAAAAATCATGAAGTTACAGTAGTGTGCAAATTTATTAGAATTCCTCAAGATTTGTCATTTATATCCTTTACATACCTGCATGAAAACCTCAGGGTGTGAGAATTTCAATCTTCGGTCAGTAATCAGTGATATAGAAGCAATAGACGCTTATGTGTGAAGATGTTAGACAACATTGTGCTTTAATTATGCATCTTAAACAACTTCTAAAAAGTGCATTTACCATTTGTGTTCATTTTCTCTTACTATGTTTAATTAATTGCATGTGGCCTATTAAAGTCATCAATTAACTTATACAATCGCTAATTTGCCTATTTTGACAATTTTCCAATATTTTCAACAACAAATCAAAACTACAGAAGCAATGGGGTGTTCTAATAAATTAAACACGACTGTATGTGAGAAAAAACAGAACCTACAGATCTTTTCCCATTTGGACTCACAATCCATAGTATTCTATATGCAGCTCAAAGACTTACTTTAGACTCCTCATTCTTTAGGCACTGAATTATATAGTTCCTTTTATCTTACACTAACTTTTATGAAGCATAGGTTCACCAGTTATATTGTAGAATACTGATGTGAAAATAGATATAGATCCATAGTTCACTTATGCTGTTCACAACAGTGTACCAGACTAAGAAACAGAATACTAAACCCTAAATGAATTAGATAAGCATTTATATTACTTAAAATCCTATGTACTTAATTGTGTAACATCTGAATTTTCTATCTAACAAGGCTTCCTATTGACAGTGTTGTTATGTATAAAATATTTGCCACTGTAACTATACAAAACCCAGTATTCCAGGCTGTTTCAACCACAGGGTTCATGATTCTTTCCCATAGGGTGATACTGTAATGAAGTGAATTGAAATGGAAAGGACACTAACTGCAGGCAATATAGACGAAAGCATTCATCTAAAGAACAAGCTCTGTAGTCGAGAGGTAAGTACATGTCTTTTGCTGATGTCAGTATTATTAACTCTCCAGCTGCTAGGAGAATGGATCTGCTAGCAGTTGATGGGTTAATAATATTGACATCAGCATAGGACACCCTCCAACATGTAATCCTTTCTAAAAAAAAAACACTGCCTGCTTCATACCTAGAAGAACTATACAACTGAACTATACAACTGAACTATAAAGCTGAACTATACAACTGAACTATACAACTGAACTATACAACTGGTCCCAGCAGTCCAAGGAAGTTCTGCTGCAATATAAATGTACCTTTCTTAACTCAAAGTCTATTTTAATGATTTAAACAACAACCCTGGTCTTAAAATATTTACCCTTGTTGATAGATGCCAAAGTGGAGAAGTTATTTTGTTATGGGGAAAAATATATCTATTAAATATTTTAAGATTGACCCTATACTTCAGTACCACAGGAACCCTAAACAAGGATGATAAGTCATCTCGTTGACAATTGGCCATTGACCCATTAAATAACCAATCGCCCCTTAGTTGTCATGAGCAAAAGAAGAGTATGTTGTTTGGATCAAAGCTAAATAATCTGTAGAGAAAAAAAATGGTAAGGGGGTGAATACCCTTTCTGTCTCTTCTCCATATGGATTTTTAGTGAGTTTGTTCTGAACTTTTTGTTTATTACTGCAGTCCTGCAAAAAAAATGTTCAGATTTTTTTGGGGGGGAGGAAACAAGGATTAAAATGAAATGTTAGGCTATTTAACATCTTACTTGCTGACATGTTAATCTCAAGGACTTTTCCCAACAAAAATGAAATGGTATACAGTGGAATCGCATCGTGTAACTGTTAAATTCAGTAGCTGTCCTAAATTGCTGAAACAAATAGTTTCCCTAGGATGTTGTACATCGTCATGCAGAGCTTCACTAAAATCTCAACTCACCAGCTCCAATGGATCAACATCACTTTAATATATTTCTGTAAACATTGCTCTTAGGCCAGCTCCTCTATAGCCATCCGCAAAATGTACTTAAAGTGACACTCATTCAATGATATAGAGGTACTAGAGAGTGAAGACTTCACTCTGACTTCAGGGTGGTTGCTGCATAAGGAACACATTCTCTTAACAATTGGATCGGCATAGCTGTCAGTTTAATCACAGTGCTCATGCTCAGATTTGAACAAGTTATTCAGAAAAAAACGAAATAAAAATAGCTGTCCCCTACAAAGAGCTGCAATAAACAAGGCTGCTGTAAGGACTAGAATACGGAAACAGTAGAGCAAAAGAATTCCTATGTACAGCAAAAAATCATAATTGTGGTTTTATTGAAAAATAATGTAATCACCTGTACCAAATTTGTGAATATTTTGTGAAAACAATCAAACTAAAGAACAATAAAAATGTATGAAATTAATTTGAATACTATAAAACATACACACAATAGTAAATATTGGTTCCAATTATTTTCAAACTCATTTAAACATGTCTAAGGTGTGGCATCATAGTCACCCAGTAGATGGGTATGCCTAACATCTTCTAATTAAACATTTTTTTACGAGGATTACAGTAAGAACTTCTGATACTAAATATTATATAAATTCATAATCCAATTAATTATCTGTGCAATACAGTAACAAAACCATCATTGTGTGTGAGGATTCTGTGCCCGATACCACTGCAGCTTCACAGTTCCTGATTTCTTTGGAGTTATTTCTTTTATTTTATTTCCATCTAGTAGATTGGTAAATTCAATCTCAACACCTGCTCCAACAACATTCTGTCTAGATATGTCTTTGGTTTTAAAGTATTTTTCCTCTGCTAAGGGATATGGTGACATATTTTATATGAAAAGAATAAAAATCCAATACACCACATAAAACAGGGGAATAACATATCTCGATCCTGATTAATCTGTTTACAATAATACAAAAAGTGTAATTTTATTATTTCATAAGTATTTCATAAGACAACTAAAATAATTTCCTGTCACTGTATAAATGCAACGCTGAGTTTCAATGCTTAGTGGTTTTGAGTAGATGAAAATGCATTGATATATGTGTTTCAGATTATCATATTCTCCTTAGTGACAAAGCCTGAGGAAAATCAAATGGCTTGAGACAATTTGAAGGTATTTTGTATATAATAGCTTGTGGCAGTGTTGCAGGGTGACAGCCGTGCTGGTGCACATGTGTATAGGTTGGTCGGGGGAATATTGGATTGAAAGGGAGGGGGTTACATATGTCCCTGTCAAAACACATGGGAATGTGGCTGAAGCCGATAAGTGAATAAATGATTAAGTGATTAATTAGGCTCCAGGTGGTAATTAGAATTAGTAGTTAATGTTGGTGTGGAGGTCCATGTGGTGTGTTTCATGTTCCATGCTGTCCAGTCTTGACCTTTGATTTTGGACCTTGTGTCTTTTATTTTGTTAATGTGTTTTTGTTCATGTCTGTTCAGTGTATTTGTAAATAAACGTGCACATAAGCGCTAAACTGCAGCTGTCTGTGTCTCTGAGTCTCTCTCCCTGCTGGTATCAGCTTGGCCCTGACACTACCCTGTCACATAGCTAAACATGGTATTCTGCTGGTTGTTCTTCCATTCTGTTTTAATAGACCAAAGCAACCTGAACTGAGGCCCAGCATTTTACTTATTACATTTCAATTGGTCTTATCATTTAGTACCCTTTTTGACCAATATTCTAATGTTCCCATGTCTGAATGAGAAAGAGCAATGCATTTTCCAAAGGTTTGATTTAAAACACACCGTTGGTAATTAACACATTGGCTTGGAGCATACAATTCACCCGCTTTTGTTTCTCAAAACTTTTTTTTAAGACTTTCAACCATACCATAAATAATATTAATGTCAAAAGGTAGATTTTTAAATCTCTTTGTTTAACAGCGTTGCTGTGCATTTTTGTGGAAGTAAGGTACTGTGTTGTGCTGTATTTAAGTATCAGTATTTGTTATGTTCTGTGACATATCCAATCAGCAAAACATGGAACAGAATATTCTTGTATTATTTGGTTCAGACAGGTATTTTGATTTGCATATTTTATTTAAAAAGAAATCCCCTTAAAAGGTTGGTTAATGTGGGAATGGTTTATCGTATAAATGATGAAAAAAACATAGAAAGGTCATTTTAAAAACCTACAGAAAGATAATTAAAATATCACATTTAGACATGATGTCTGAAGGTTTTTATAAACTGTGGACAGTCTATTTTGTGGCCTGCTAATCTGAGTTGGATAAATGTCAAAATATAATGGCATTTGCAAAATAGGCAAGCAGAGAGCTGATGAAGCTTAATACTAGAGTATGGTTGAGTTGACAGCTGCAAGTGGCAGCAAGCAGTGCTTCATTGACAGCAGCAGTGGACAACCTACAGTTAAGCTTTGCAAGCATATAATGAAGTTGAATTTTCATGGCATATTCATAAAATAAATCAATTGTGCTTTCTAACTGAGGACCACTAGTTCTCTAGATATGTTCTTGTACACTTTTTTCAAAACCTGCACACATGTAAGTTTACTATAAGCTAATGCATTGTGTGCTGGATGTCTCTTATTGTATAAGAGATATCATGTCGTGCTGTTTTGTTTTGGCTGCTCAACAATGCAAAATTACAATAAGAGACACCCTACATCCGACGTATTAACCTATTATAAATCACAACCTATTGTAAATCACACAAAGTAATATTGTACTCAGGAATAGCTTTAAAGCCAAAAATGTTTTAATTTTTGTAAAACATAACTTTTATGCCCCCTACCCGCATCCATGAAATGGTTCAGTCGAAAATTGATGCGTGTAGGACTACAGCTATGGCCAAAAGTTTTTCATTACCCTATAGAATAACTTTGCTTCATAAAGTCGAATGAAACCTGCTGAATAATGTTACGTTAACATATTGCAGGTCTGCTATGGAGCCATTTAGATCTGTGTTGTCCTCTGTCACTATAGGTCTGATGGCTTCGCTGTGGACCTGCAGTTTGAAAAAAGACGGCTTGACAGGGCACATTTCGGAGGACGTGTGTGTCTGCCAATGTTTCGTGAAGTCGGCGTGGGGGTTGCAACGGTGGACTGAGATCAATACATACAATTGGCGATTCCAAATTGGGAAAAATGGGGTAAAAAATCCACTGGCGATGACTAAATTTTTTTTAAAAAAAGGTGCAGCGGGAGAAATGTGTGGTTTTAAAAGTTTGTCCAGATTTCGGTAATAATTACTCAAAATTTTAAAAAGAGTGAAGTTAATAGGATGATCCATTCGTAAGGAATAGTCCATTACTAGTAATAAAAATAGATCTTTTTTGCTCAGTGTAGGGTGAAAGAGGTGACAGTAGTGTATCCTGTGGCTCAGTGTGAATTAGTGTTTGGGTTGGGGTTTTAAAGACCTGTTGAGTTTCACCTGCCAATACAAATATTACTATTTCTGTTTAGTTTGTTTTGACCCGTTGTTGTGTCCATAGTTGTGTCGTAGATAGCCGCTTTAATAAATTAACCCCTTGTTCATACAACGCCAGTCTCAAGTCTGCTTCCACCAGACCTTGGCATACCAGGTATGTGTGTTTTTTTGTTTTCTTTTGATTTTTGAACATTGGAATTACGTGTGGTGTTCTATGCATGGGATGACATCTGTACACCGGATAAGGTGTCCTAGAATTTTGTCAAATACTTCAGTGGAAATTATTGATTTCTGATATGTGATTTATAATAAAGCAATAAGGCACGAGAGGGCATGGGTTATCGTGGATATTGTCACTGCTTGGTGCGTTGTTAGGTACGAGGCAACCCATGCCATCAAGTGCCTTATTGCTTTTATAAAACAGATTTACCAACTTTTTATAAACACAGAAAAGAGAAATCGATACAGTTTCTGAGTATTTATTAACACATGTTAAGTATAACATTCTGAAACAGAAAATAGTTCCTATGAACTTTTAATATTCACAGTATTTTCTATTTTGTTGTTTGATTTTCAACTTTTGTAGACATTATTTTGAATATTGCCGTTAAGTGTACAGTCATTAAAGTAACTGTCAATTGCGGCAGTAATTGAGGCATTGAAAAAAGGCATTTAAGAAGTATAATCATATTTGTTTACTTGGCGATGCCGCAGAGATTTTCCCAGAGTGTTGTTGCAGCTTGCTAGCGAGAGTTCCCAGTAGCTAACTATGCAGAGAGGTCTCGGATCTGTGACCGTTTTCAATCCAGCGTAGCTACCATACATCAGAAGAATTTAAGGTGCTCTGTTTTGTTTTGTTGCAATGAAAATAAAACTAAAAGGCAAGCAGAATTTATTTATTTATTTGATTTTTCAGTTGTAATACGTAGGCTTTTTTTTTTTTTACAGTGAAGCAAATGGGCACAAAGCTGACTCTTCAAACATAAATCGCTGTGACATTTTTGTTATTCTGTTCGTAGAGATTTTTGCGTTTTGCTTGTCATAGTGGCATACTTCGCTTAGTGTTAATCTGTTTTTATGATAAATTCATCTCTTTGTAGTGGTCTGTTTTGCGCTTTCTTTGATTTCAGATGAGGCGCAGTCATACTAAGTTAGCTCAAGTCTAGAGATTTGCCTTTTTTATTTATTTTTTTATACCTAAGTAGTTCGCAACTGTTACTATATCTTGGATATTGTCATGGTTTGGAACCGTGATTGACCAATCAGCATGCAGCATTCTAACAATCCGTTTTATAATGGAAGGTACAGAACATACTGCCATCTGGACAATAATCATTCTGAAGTCACAGTACCGCATAGTCTGCTCAGGCTGTTTATATTGTTTAGTGACAGTACATCATCTCTATCCAATTTCTTTCCAGTATATACTCCTGAGATGCAAAAAGCAATTTTCAAGACATGACAGTTACCATAGGAACAGTTGTAATCATCAATCTTTTTTTTTTTTTTTTGCACTTACTCAAGAATAAGTAATTTTAATTTTATAGTTGCGTTGCTTAAGTTTATATGAAGTAGAGTCTACATTAGGCAACTTCTCTTGGAGTTCCTCCCCCTTTCCGAAGTTATCATTTACAAGTTTTGTTAAACTCTGGAACTGGAAAACCTACTATCCACTATGATTATAAAATAGACATATTGGGCAATTAATCAAGGTCTTTTGTTAAGGTCTTGCCAGAAAAGTTAAACCCTTTTTTGTTAAATGGAAATCAAACTTTAATCTTACAAATCTAGCAACAAACAGCTTAGGCACATTTGTGAGAAGTTCAATAAATCATATGAATTGAGCTTTACTGATTGGGTTTTTCCTTTCTTTTTAAATGGTGAAAATTACATTTTATTGTAAAGACCTTAATAAAACTTCATTAGAAGCCATGATTCCCAAACCAAAAGCAACAAACGATGTTATCACCTGTGCAACCACTTGACTAGAAGTCTAAATATGGGTTCCTGCTTTTAAGAGGGGAAGGGGGCACAACCGGTGCCTGTATGTTAATTGTATGTTCGTGGTGTTTTTGCCATATTTAATGTTCCTTTATTTATTTTTTTTTTTTTTTTTGAGTACTGTACATGAGTGGTCCTACTTCAAGCTTTAAGCTAAGTACAATTGAGCCAATGGTTAAATTAAATGTGACCAGTACTTTTTAAATAACACTTCATAATAAATAATACAATTTTAATATATATTATTATTATTATTATTATTTATTTATTTCTTAGCAGACGCCCTTATCCAGGGCGACTTACAATTGTTACAAGATATCACATTATTTTTACATACAATTACCCATTTATGCAGTTGGGTTTTTACTGGAGCAATCTAGGTAAAGTACCTTGCTCAAGGGTACAGCAGCAGTGTCCCCTATCAGGGATTGAACCCACGACCCTCCAGTCAAGAGTCCAAAGCCCTAACCACTACTCCACACTGCTGCCCTATATATATATATATATATATATATATATATATATATATATATATATATATATATATATATATATATATATATATATATATATATATATATATATATATATATATATGGATTTTTTTAAAATCCACTTACACCTATAAAAAAGTGACTGAACAGTTTCAACTTCTCGTATCAATTTTCACAAATGCATTGATTAACAGCAAAAAAATAATCTGTTTTCATAACCCTTTCAAAAGTAACAAGTTTCATTCATTGGCTTAAAACCTGGGTCTTTCAGGCTTCCTGCACTGAATGTTTTGTTAGGATGATGCATCAGGCTTGTGCTTAACAGGGTTTTAAAAAAAGGAAAGGAAAAAGAAAAAAATATGTGACAACAATACATAAAATACCTAAAACATCAGGACAAGACTGATAATGCAAGTCACCTGTGCAAATATCCCTTTCGGGTGCTAATACTTAAGGGCCTGACACTATAATGTGAGCTTAGGCTGTGGTTATACAAATTTACTTCTTAAACGGTTACTGGAACCACAATTTATATTTTAGTTGAACTAATGCAAATGCAGTGCAAAGAAAATCCACATTAAGCTGTTGTATTTCTAAAGATAAACAATTGTATTTCTTTATTATTTTGAATACAAAAAACAGACAAATCTCGGGCATGCATTCTATTCCTGAAGCATGGAGCCATGTTTACAAAGACATGTCTACCACAATCAGTGTTCACCCTTAAAGTGAACTACTCCCAGAGACTTTGTATAAACTCCCACTGAAACCTAGCCAAGACAACAGAAGGCAAAAATATTTAAGATACAGTATAAAACCTTGCTCCATTAAATATTACATTAATACAAAGTTATAATTCAGCAATACAATTAGGAGTATTTTCATGATATTCCTCAGCACCTGTACTCCATCAAGGTGTCCCGGGATCCATCAAACTTCATTTTAGGTTGCCGCCTTCACAGCGTAAATACTGGGTTATTTTTTGTGTTCCACTTAAATACCAAAATGTCTATAATTATCTAGACTAGAGTAATGCCACAGGACAGTAATTGTATTGGAGTAAATACATCACAATACTAACAACTCAATAGCACTATTATGTCATACTGTCAAAGTGAAATGTATTAAATTGATCTCATTTGTTTGTTTGTACCGAGCCAATATGTTCTATATGGTTAAATAAATTAGGTTAAATTGGTTCATTTTAATGATTAAGGATCAGTTTGGGAATAACACTACAGTGTTGTGTATAAGGGCATAATGGAAATGTACAGTATAGCCTGGCAGTCCCCTAAGAAATCACTTTCCCTGGATAAGACTGTGCCTGGAATTGATTAGGGGTGTAGGGGTTCCATTTTTTCTACAGCTTCTGGTTTTATCATTATTATTATTTATTTCTTAGCAGACGCCCTTATCCAGGGCGACTTACAATTGTTACAAGATATCACATTATTTTTACATACAATTACCCATTTTACAGTTTTTTTTTTTTTTTACTGGAGCAATGTAGGTAAAGTACCTTGCTCAAGGGTACAGCAGCAGTGTCCCCACCAGGGATTGAACCCACAACCCTCCGGTCAAGAATCCAGAGCCCTAACCACTACTCCACATGGGCATGGGAACACAGTTCATGGCACATGGTGATTTAAAAAATATATATATTCTTGCTGATATAAAAAAAAAAAAAAAAAAAAAGATGATTATTTTTGGGTGAGTTGACACTGGTTAATGAGCTTCTTCACACACCTTATGTTTGCCGCTCTGTCAAGTCTGCTTCTTACTGACTGGGGAAATAGGATCACTGATTCCACTTTTTCAGTCTTTTTCAATATTTGAACACTGCTGGACAATATATATTGATGTCAAGTCAATAACTGTAATTGTTTTATGACTCCTCCACAAAATTGTAATAGTAATGCTTTGTTGCAGGTGACCTACACAACTCTGTAAACTATATTAGACTATGATAGTAAGGCTTTGTGAAAAGATTGTAACATGTCTATGTATTGTAAAGCATGTTTACAATGCTTTACAATCTTTACAATCTTCTTACAGCATGTAGTCTTTAACTATAAGGTTGTTTGTGTAACATGGTAAATCATGCCAGTGTGTGTTGCAAATGATTATGTTCATAGATCTATGAATTAAATGTTTTTGGGGAACACTTGTTATAACAGCAGTGTGGAGTAGTGGTTAGGGCACTGGACTCTTGACCAGAGGGTTGTGGGTTCAATCCCCAGTAGGGGACACTGCTGTTGTACCCTTGAGCAAGGTACTTTACCTAGATTGCTCCAGTAAAAACCCAACTGATAAATGGGCAATTGTATGTAAAAATAATGTGATAACTGTATAATGTGAAATAATGTATAATGTGATATCTTGTAACAATTGTAAGTCGCCCTGGATAAGGGCGTCTGCTAAGAAATGAATAATAATAATAATAACAGTCTGCAATTCTACTTTGTTCTTGTGCCATGGAGGAAAATGATTGCCAGGAGCAATAGGTTTGGTTAAACTGAATTTTCCCAAGCTAAATAAAGAAGATAGAGAAACAATAACAATGCAATAGCTAGATAGAAACAACGGGTGTTTCACGACCTACAAACTATAAGAACTAGGCAAGAAAGGCAGTGTTCCTTTTTTGTTTGTTTTGAAGTGTTTTTGTAACCTGTGTATCCCATGTTAAGCACCGGTACAGCGTGTTACCTTTGTTGGTATCACAGCTGCTTTTCTTTCTGTTGAAATGACAGATTCCCATTTCTTATTTTTGTGAAAGTGTGTAAATAAACCTGGGAGCATGAGCGCCTTTTTATATACAACCTGGTCTCTTTTGTGGCATCTCCTTTCTGACATATGCCGAAGGTCAGACAGTGAGAGAGTGGTTGAGCTGGGCTTTGAACCAGGGCCTTATGTCACTTAATATATTGCTTTAACCACTAGACCACTCTCCCTCCATCACACAACATGATTAATTAGCCAGTCCGTTGATCACTCTTCCTGTCTACACGTTTGAATAAATATGAGGTTGTGGTCTGGGGGGATTTTGAGCTTTGACTGGACATCAAACAACAGTAGACATGTGAACTTAATGGCAACTATTTTAAGATTTACAATATACCACACAACGTTGCACCACAAGATGAAATACTGTATTTTAATATCAGTTTCTTTAATAACATGTCTGAAAGTTACATCTATAACAGTACATTCCAATGCTTTTTGGTAACAATTATGCAGTTCCCTATGTTTGTAACAGAAACATTCATTGATTCTGAAGGTCAACTGGGACATGTTATTAATAATCCCTCTACTTAGACCCGGGAATATCTATTTCATGATATTACAAATGTCTACAACATGAAAAAAAATAATTAATTGATAGGTATTTTACATCCTGGTTCATAACTGCTTGAGGGTTAGGCCATTTAGCTTACTGCTATAAAATATGAAATGTATGAGAAAGAGTAAAAATAAACGTGTAAATTAAATGTACCTTAGCCACCTAAAATTCTTATGTGTCCAAGCTGAAGAACTGGTTTAAGTTTAAGGGCATTTTACTTGGTTTCTAGAACCGGTTCTAAATGGCCTTGAGTATGATAATTATATTATAATATGGATTACAGTTCAGATACTGGCCATATTCAATTCTAAATATCTTTTATAATCAAATTTGTCATATCTATTAAGGCTTAATAACCTACATCTGTGAGGTTCAGCAACTAACGAGTTACAGTCATCTATAATCTAAACCAGCTGGGATATGGGCCCTATCCAGATCAGGTTGATTTGTTCCGATCTTAATCTGTACCATAGTAAAATATGTATTATTCTAGCACTCAAGTAGTCCATGGAGTCCTGCAGGGTTCTGTTCTTGGCCCTCTCCTTTTTAATATTTATATGTTGCCGTTGGGAGATGTTATACGGCAAAATGTGTTACATTTTCACTCCTATGCAGATGACACCCACATTTATTTAAATATTAATTCTACTACTGGAGCAGGTTCTATCTGCATGTCTGGCTGATGTAGAAGCACGGATGTGAAGTAATTTTTCTTAATTAAATGCTAACGAAAAAAGTTGTTGGTGGTAGGGTCTAAACCCCAGCTTTACTCTCTCCCTGGCTTTTCTTGTTCTTTTAGTGATTGTTCCTTTAATGCTTAGGTGTTCAGTTAGACGTAGGTTAACGTATGACACACACACATCTCTACAGTGGTGAAGGCAGGGTTCTTCCGCCTAAAAAATCTCTAGAATCAGTCCTTTCCTGTCTCCCAAGGATGCTGAAATTCTTGTTCATACCTTTGTCACTTCTCGCTTTGATTATTGCAATGTCCTTTTTGCTGGTCTTCCTGTTCGCTAATCATTTACAGTTGGTACAAAATGCAACAGCTAGAATTTTGATGGGCACTAGATGGACTGAACACATTACTCCTGTTCTTGCGTGTTTGCATTGGCTACCTGTCTGTTCCTGTGTCACTTTCAAGATTGTAACTATACATAGTTACATGTCTCTTGTATTGTGTAGTGTATTAGTGAGTTGTATAAGTGACTGAGTGCACGCATTTCAAAGTGTTTCTTTCTGTCCGCTCGTGAAATGATTGGTGTGGAAGCATAGCTAATAGGGGATTGGGGGCTTACATGTTAAATAGGAGAAACCTTAAATGGCCAATGACAGAACCCGGTTGGGCTATATAGGGTGAACAGTGCCGCTGTCCACGTTAAGTTGTTCAGGGCTCATTAAGAAGGCAAGTTCCCTTTTTCGCTGTAAAGAAAGAGCAATTAAATTGTGCTTTTAGAAGACACAGAGCGGCCATTACGTCATGCAGAGAGAGAGCACACTGCAGAGCACAGTGAGAGAGCGAGAGAAGACATACAGTAGCGAGACACGGGCCCTGCAAGGAGGAAGGGAATCAAGGCTGCAGCTACAGATGGAGGGGGCTGATCCACAGCCTGTCTCGCTTCCCCAGCCACCGATTCCTTTGCACGGACTGGCCCTGAAGCTTCCTCGGTACAATTACGCCATGTCTTTAAAAGCTTTTTTTATTCAGTTTGAGTTAGTTGCTGAAGATTATGCCTGGTCTTAGTGCAAGAAGGCTTCCTGCCTGTCCCAATCACTAGAAGGCACTGCAGCAGTGGTGTTACTTGACCTCGGGCCAGAGTGAGTTACCCCGCCCTTACCGCCTACAAGAGCAGCTTCAGGATAGATGCAGAGCTGGAGGGGAAAAGCTAGGAACCATGGTCACTGACATTGCTTGCCTCTCTCGCAAAGCTTACCGTGATGAACCCACCAGCTTTAGCCAGAGAATCGCTTTGGATGTCTTTCTCTAACACCTACAACCCCCAGAGAGAGCTGCGTCACCACGTCTGCCTGAAGAGGTCGAGCACACTTCGTCTATGCCCAGTCCATTGAAGAGGTGTTACTGGACGAAGAGCCACTACCACATCACCTTACTTCCAAGCCAGTCCGTTCAGCTGAGCATATGTGGAGACACTGAAGGCAGCAACAGTAAACCAGAATTAACTTACAAAGTGAGAGCTGCTACTGCCAACCCTCAACGAGTGAGAGAGCGAATCTGCTGGAGATGCGAACAGCCCAGGTACCTCATCGCCGACTGTCGCCAACTGGAGCCTCATGAAAAAGGGGTGACAGAACAGTTGGGAAATGGAGCAGAGTCCGTGTAGTGGGTAAGATGCAGGCCCAGCAGTTAAAACCCTCTGCAGCCAAATTCAACCCAAGCCAACCCCACGTTATGGGCCGCACTGGTGACGGAGCCTTCCTGCATGCCCCTGTCCTTGTTGAGGTGGTCTCCTGCATGGCTCCATCGCTGTCGTTTATCCTGATGTCCGAGAGGAGATACTGCATAACTTGCTGGGAGCTGCTTGCTGTGGTAGTGCCTGTCAAACAGTTCCGGCCCTACCTGTGTGGGAGGCACTTCCTTCTGCAGCCCGACCATGCTTCGCTTCAGTGGCTGATCAACTTTAAGGAGCATGAAGGGCAGCTAGCCCGCTGGTTAGAGCAGCTCCAAGAGTTTGACTTTACCATCCAGCATAGGGCTGGAGAGAAGCACACCAACACCAACACGATGTCCAGGTGCCCCTGTCTGCTAGATGACTGTGCCTACTGCCTGAAGAGGGAGTGGCAAGCAGATGAGCAAGGGGGGTGGAGTGGCAGTACCACCTGGGAGTCCAAGCCGAGGGTGTAGGACGGATAAGGGAGTGTGGGGAGAGCCACGTTGTGCCAGCATGCGAGTGGCGAGCGCAGCAGAAGGGAGATGAGGACCTAGCACTGGTCTTCCAGTGTCTGGCGAAGAACAGACGGTCGGTCTGGGAGGACGTCGTGGCTCATTCTAAAGTCACCAAGGGGCTCTGGTCACAATGGGATGGCGTGGTGCTTCAGGAAGGAGTGCTGCAGAGGTGCTAGGTCACACTAGCATCAGGAGAGACAAGGTGGCATCTGGTGGTTCCCAAAGCCCTCCAGTCAAAGATCCTGTGGGCTGTCCACGGGTGGGATACATTGGGGTGAACAAAACTATGCCCCCTTGCAGCAGTGTCCAGTGGGTGGCCCAATACAATGAGTGGGAGTGGACATCCTTGGGCCGCTCCATGTGTCTGATAAGGGCAACAAATCCGTGCTGGTGGCAATGGATTATTTTTCAAACTGGCCAGAAGTCTACGCACTACTGGATCACGAGGCAAGCACGGTAGCAGAGGATCTTATTGAAGGATTCTTCTCAAGGCTTGGTGTCCCCCAGGAGCTCCATTCGGACCCAGGCCGAAACTTCGAATCCCGGATCTTTGCAGGGATGTGGCGTCGCCTGAGGATTAAGAAAATACACCACCCCTCTCAAACTCCAGAGCATCAGCCTTGTGGATCGCTTCAATAGGACCCTCTCTGCATAGCTGGCCTACCAGCTAGCTCCAATGAGACTGGGACCTCCAGTTGCGCCTAATCATGTTGACTTACCGCACGGCATTGCAGGAATCGACGTGCTGCACTCCGGCACTGCTGCTCCTCGGCCGGGAGCTCCAGACACCAGCCGAGCTTGTGTTAGGTTGCCCTCATGACGCCGCAGCTCTCCCTCCTGGACCGCAGTACACCCGAGGCCACCAGGAATGTATCGATGCTGTTCAGTGGTTCGCCAGGATCATCTGCTGGCTGCTGACATCAGGCAGAAGAGAAATCATGACTTCGGGAGAAGGGGCGACACTTTCAAGGGGGGGAGCATGTCTGGGTCTATGGACCCAAATGGAAGAAGGGCCCTTGCCCCAAATTGGACAGCCCCTGGGTGGGACACTGACGGATCCTGGACCGTCTGGGCGAGGTGGTGTACCAGGTTCAAATTCCCTGCACGGGACTCTGCCTGGTCCTGCATCGGGACCACCTTGCCCCCTACCGGGCAGACCAGGTACCCAGCGCACCCCCGGAAGGGCCGAACCTCGTCATGCTCCACCGAGGACCCACAGAGGAAGGTCCCCTCGTTCCACACCAGAGCCCACAGCAATAGCAGCTCCAGTGTCGGCACCCCATTGGCGGCCACAAGCCCCCTCCTCCAATGGGACCCCCCTCCCTCCAGCCTGGCCGGCTCACCTCATAGTGTATTAGTGCATTGTACGCATTTCAAAGTGTTTCTTTCTGTCCACTCGTGGTATGATTGGTATGTGAGTGTCATCTGTATGCAGCTAGGAGTGAGTGTGGGGGGTTAGCATGTTAATTAGGAGAAACCTTAAGTTGGGATATATTGGGCAAACAGCGCCGCTGGAAAGAAAGACCAATAAACAGTGCTTTTACGTGCCTTTCAACCTCAAGCTTTGGTCTGCCTGAAGAGTTCACCACCGCTGCCGCTGAAAAAAAGGAGCCTCTAACGTTATCAGACATAGTCCTTTTCAGCTGACAAATGGCCTACATTAAAATAGCCTACAATTCACTGCTAAATGGCGAAAACATTTTTTTATTTGTTACTGTATTCCCTCAGTTTGCAAATGCTTTGCAAATTAATTCACATACAATAATAATGCATCTACACTCTGTTTCTCAAAATCTGAAACACATCACATGTTTATTTTAACAACACAAATGCTTTTCGTGTGTTTAAGACAGCTTTCCTGTTATGTGTCTAAAGCCTATATAGCTGACCAAAAACAATGAAATTCAATGAGATACAATGTAAATGCTTCTTTCTGTCTGTAACAGGGCGAGGTGCCCTGTACATTGATATGTTTGTTTATTTATTTCTTTTGAGAACAGGGTACCCCTCCGCCCCTGTGCAGTGTATTGTATTGTTTTGCATTTGTTTTAGTTGTTGCAGTAATAGTCGTAGTGTTAGTATTATTATTATTATCATTATTATCATTATTATTATTATTATTATTGTATTTGTTAAATGTATAGCTGACGGCGAGCGCAGTATGTTTTGTTATTGTTTTGTTTAAATGACGGCGTAGCCGCATTTGTTTGTATTAAGTAGCGTGGATGGGAAGCCCCATCCACACAGTAATTAATAAACTCGTGCAGATTGTGGCCGAGGGGTAATAGAATAATTTACTAGCCAGTTAAACCCCTCGGCCACGATATAAAAGCCTGCAGCTCGCTGCACTTGGGCGGGTGTATGAGGAGCGAGAGTGGAGAGAGCGCGGAGAGAGAAAACGAACTTTAAAATATACAGGAACAGTGACAGCGACAGCCCAGCCTGACCTGTGTTGTTTTTGTGTTGGTGATTTTGTTTTGTTTAACCTTTTTATTTCGCTCTGTGAGCAAGTGTTTTGTGTTCAAACCTTTTATTTATTGTTGTATTATTTAAAATAAAATGGCGCGCCATGTCTTTATTATTTAAAACTGCAGACTTGGTGTCAGTATTTTTCCCATCCCTGCATCTGTCCTGACGTCACCATCCAGCCATCCTGTCACACTGTCTGGTGACGGCTATTTTAGCATTTTTTTGTGTGTGCATAATTACATATTTATAACAAAGCAAGGTCTATCCCTGTTCAAAATTATTTTAATGTATTTTGATGAAGCATAACCCATTCTTAAGTATTCATATTGGGAGAAAAATAATTTATGTGTTTAAATTATAATCAGTGTGTAGTTTAATTGTGTTTCCAAAATAAACACCAAGAACCGTGTTTCTTAAGTTGTAGGTGTTTCATTTTATGTTTATTTCTTAAACATTTGGTTTTACAGAGATACAGTACACCATACAAAAAACTTATTTTATAAAGAAATATTGAAAAATCCTGTCTGTCACACAATACTACTCGGGTTCATAGCGAAACTGGATTAGAAAACGCTATTTATTTCTTTCAGCAGCTATGGCCAAACATTTTGCATCACCTAGAATTTTAGAATTGAGAACATTTTAAAAAATATACGAACATAATTTAGATCTTTTAATTATCATCATGTAATCAAAGAAAATACAAAATGATATAGCAAAAGTCTACCGGAAGCCATAATAGTAGTACAGTATTTCATGTTATATTTCAAAGTTTTTCATTAAGTATTCATTGGAAAACTACAAAGCAGTATGTAACGTAACATTCATTCGACTTTATGAAGCAAAATGAGTTCATTCTATAGGGTGATGCAACACTTTTGTCCATAGCTGTAAATAGTAAACACACGTACATGCTGGGGGACTTATAAAATATAATTTACTTTAAAATGACTTGAGCTGCCTCTATTGGTAGATGGAATCCTATGAAAAATATGTAAAGTGCAGTACTAGCTTTCTGCGCACTGACTGTGATAGAAATTAAAAATAGTGTGTGGTTTTTTTGGTCTTTTTCTACCTGCAAAGACTCGCTAACATCACATTTCATTATACGAGAACAGCATTTTTCTAGCAGTTTAATTGTCAGTTGATGTTCTCGTTCTCCCAAAAATGAGTAATTGTGCTACTGCTAAATTGATACCTGCTCACATAATCAGAGTAATCCAGAGGGTCAAGTCACAGTTCAAATCTGTGGGGTCTTTCTGGGAGGATCGTCTTCCAATATATCTTGATGTACAGGCCACACAAGCACACCAAAGCCTTCCAATTTCTCCATTTAGACAGTGAATAGGCTACAAACCTGATTTTTATGTTTTCCAACCAGTAAGTAGCCTGTCCTGTTGAGATGAGTTTACATCGAGGAGGACAGCGTCCACTCCACAAGATAACTACCACGGAACCCTTCAACTGCAAGACGGTGCCTGTGAAGGTTCTGCCCAGCCAGGACTGTTGTAAAGACCCGGAGTCACTGGGAGACCGGGACTTTGGGAGCAATAGCAGAAGGTTAGTTTAGGGGATGTTGATCCCAACAAGTATAGAGAGAGTTTCGTAGTGTAGTAAGTTCCTGGAGCGGGCCATCTCTTTTAGTGAGACTAGCGCTCGCCTTGTGTGGCAAACATTTATTTTTTAGCTTTGTTTTGTTGTGTTCTCTTTATTAAATCTGACACTTGGGCTACCATTGCTGATACCTTCGTGGCAGCACCTGTGTTAATTAAATCTATACGCCTATGCGGCATGTCAACACCCAGTGCTCTGTGTCTGACTCCTTATTATTCAGTGACGACCCACACATGTAACACTATCCCTGTTACAATGCGTTACAAATAACAAAATACTTAAATGAACCATTGTTTATTATTGCTATAGGCTTAAATACATGTTCCAAAACATAGAGGCACGTGTTAATTATGATGCTGGTAAGGGTAAATTAATGGCACAATATAGATTTATGAATCAGATGAATAATATGTTAATGAGGGCACATTATTCTAACATCGCAATGTTTTATGACGGTAATTGCCGTTTATGCATCACCCGATCTTAAACACTATTACTGTCATGATAAAGAAGACGGTAAATTTAATGCATATGGGCTTTAGTGTTTTCGTTACCTTTTGAATTGTTTTATTACAGTATTCTCTCATTAATTTAGCTAGAATCATATGATCTGACTGCATGTTATAAACATCTTTCTCGATATGTCTGCCAGGGCGCTTAACAGAGACACTGCAGGCAGCAATGAAATCTCCCCTACTCCACAACTGAACCAATGTGTACTTGCATGGTCTCCATGGTTGGATTTGTTCACATAGCGTGCAAACATGATGCGTTGTTATTCAGTGAAGCATGCTTGTTAGGGGGTGTAAGTCTCTTGAGCCTTGAGAAATGAAATGAAAACATAGTGAAACACATAGAGAATATAAAGAGGCACGAGAAAGAATAATAAAGATAGGGAAGCACACAATGATTGGGATACTGTAAACTCCACTATATTTTCTGCAATTTTTTTTGGTGAGCGATAAACTTAATATTAGACACATTAAACAATGAAGGCCAATTGTAAAATTGTTGTAGTGTGTAGTATACAATACTTGAATGAAGTGAGCATTGTTTCATCAGAACAGAATAAGTGGTTTTCAGGATACTTTACATTATTATGACCATGTATGAACCAAAAGAACACATACTTAAAGTATCATAGAACACCTGCAAAGTTTACCCCCCTTCCCCGGTGCAACAATGCTGGTTTTCTGTTCCCAAAATAAGCTAATTTCAATCAGATCACCAGCATTGTTGCAGGAGGGAGCATTAACTGGATACACTGCACTGTGAACATTCCTGAATAAAAGTAAAAACTCTGTAGTTTACTTTCCCATTAATGAGTGAATACAAATATGCAGTGATATGGACAACAACATGGGATACAGCAAGTTAAAGTAATGTGTTTCTTGTAAAGACTGCAGGGGGTTCTGTAACGCTTTAGCTCCCCCTGGATCTAGATTGATAGGGCTATCATAGGTACAGTAATATGGCATCAGTAGGTCTTTGTTTAAGGCCCATGTGGGGTAACCCCCTGGGGATTGTGTATCTGTGATACTACTCAAGACAAAATGTGGAGCAATCACAGTAGACATGCCTTACAATTCCATGCTCCATTCATTTGGAACTCATTACTCATTACTTCAGCTTTATGTCACTCTGCTGGCCTACTGTAATTCAAAACAGAAGTGAACACAGTGCAAATAAACCCCTAGTGCATGTAGGAATATATATTACATGGTTAGTTGTGTTAAAAGTATTTTTTTAATGACTTGATTTTTTTTGTCCATTTTACATCTACCATATGCTACTCCAGCAAATGAGATGGACATTTGAATAATAAGCAATTAATTAACTAAATGACACTTCTGGGATCTGGGTCAAGGAACTGACTTGCATTAATATTGTAATTATAGTAAGGGTAGATTTAGACCAGGGGTGCGTTCAATAGGCAGAGCGCTCTGCTGTGGCTCTACGTAGCATAAGTTAGCTCATATTGAACAGTGTGTTGTGAAGAAAGAACTTTCAAGATGGCAGAAAACACAGCACTAGCTTTGTTTTTGGATGAATTTACAGACGATTGTGCAGAAAATCTGCTGTTTAATGCCTCTACACACTTGCATCGAGAGCCAACACCATGGCTTTAGCGGCAGTGAATTCAAACACATGCAAGAGTCCTGTACGGATTGAAAACTACGTTGAGAGCATTGTTCCTCAGTACTGTGATTGTTGCATATTGCATGTTTTAGTTACAGGTGGCAACAGTACAGTTTACGCTTGCAATTAAGATGTTTCTTTTCAGCCGAGATACAATGTAAAGCCTAATCTCGCAGAAATAGCAAAAAAGCGTTAGTTAGTTCACCTTTAACACAGCACTATTTGTCCATTATTTTTCTTTTCAAATGCAGTTAAGAAAATATTCCTTAATGTAAGGCTAACTGAACAAACAATAACAAGCTGAGTGTTTCGAATGCTACATGCTGCAGATTCACTGCGTATAAAAGGAAAAATAGTCAAACAAATACGCTGTTAATTTAAATTAACTATCATATTTCTTATGAAAAAGAATCCACACAGATATATATGTTGGTCAAAAAGTCCAATATGTGGGAAAATTACACCACAGTCGCCGCACTGGTATTGTACCTCCACCATTTTGAAACTCCCACGAGTAATCTCCTCAGAATGTTAGCTAATGTTACGAAGCGCTCTCAACGTGCAGGTCATTCCATAGAAAGCGCCACGTAACGCTCTGGAGCACTATGCCTGTTGAACGCACCCCAGGTTCAGTGACTGGCCAGGGTGACTGAAAAAAGTCTTAATCTTAAACAAACTGGACAGGCTTGCTGACTGACCCAGGGTATATTGATCATACTCTTTTAGGGGAGAAAATGCACGACTCATAGCTTTGGTCATTTAAGGTAAACCATTCAGTGGTCTGGATCAAGAATGGCTTTCTGAAGATAACTGGCATCTTATGAAACTCCTTTTTTTCAGTTTGTTGTTCAGAGAGGAATGGAAGAATCCAGAGACTGATGTATCAGTTTTTCTATAAAACTTGTCACTCGTACATTTTTACATATATTTTGCGAAAACTTATACAATAATGATGAAACTTGGAAAGTACATTCTGTAGCACAAGTTATTAAGTAAATCCAAATATGGGGTATAGGGAGGCATCCTGTTTGTTTCTCTCCATCCATATGTCTCACTACATTTTTACATATATCCAGTAAATCGCTTATTTCATTATGATAACACTTGGTCTGGGCATACTTTGGCACAAGCCATTGAGAATAAATTAAGGCAGCTATCCATCTGTCAGAATGTCACATTTATACAGTGTGTCACATTACTGATGGCTCTATTTTTGAATCCACAGTCATGGCAGGAGATGTATGTCTCTCACATGCTTGTTTAAAAGTTATGCGGTTATAGTAATCAGGTTAGTAAAAGTGGCTTCTTCTCTATAAATCTTCCTCTCAGTGCAAAATGACACAGCAGCTTGCTTGTAGACACATAACCATATAATGAATTATAATGAATGGTAGGCTGAAGAAGGGTTAATGAAATGCACAGTGTTTAGTGAACAGCTGTCAAAGTATACAGTAGGTGGGCAGGAGGTTACAATGAGGGACATGGGAAAGCAGTCTCCCACAGTCTTTAATCTGGGGGAGTACATTTTTTGAATATTTATTTGAAGTAAGAACAATGATTAATATACTAGCAGCCTCAGGGAAGCAAACATTTTAAGCATAACTTAATTATACGTGTGCTTTTATGGGACACCCCATTCCCCAACATGAATTTATATGACATTATCATTTTTTTGCAGCTCTCACCCTTCCTACCAGCTGTTTATCTATCTATCTATCTATCTATATATATATATATATATATATATATATAAAAGAAATAACTGTGTACAAGTCTACCCTTAGACCATGTTTATTTCATTTTCATCCCTTCATGTAAAAACAGGACTAGCTGGAATTATTCCCCAGGGTAGCCCCAGTTGTGTCAACAATTTAAATTTTTTTTTAAAAAAACATTAATGCTGTAGTGTAACAAACACATTGCCAACCTATGCATTTAAATAAAATTATCAAACCATCCGATTTATTTATTTATTTACATTGCAAAAGTACAAAAGCGGATCGTTATCTGCATCCTGATGGGGTCGTATTTGGGCTTGGAGTCCTTATATAGATCAATAGATAGATAGATAGATAGATAGATCAAGAAAAAAACACACTCTCGTCACTGCCCAAGCTTCACTGGGGCGTGTCTCTTCAGGAATACGGGTAGGAAAAAAAATATACGCTTACTAGCAGTGATCAGGAAGAGGACACACATCTGATCTCAAACCCGAGTGCACTAAGCAGACATCTTGAAAAGACCTTTGAGAGAGAGTTTAAATTTATTATTGTAAAAACTTGTAAGGATGTTAAGAAAAAATACAGGTACGTTACGTTAAGTGTTATATCACAGTCCAAGACTGAGTGATACATGCAGAGGGTACAAAGCTTTCAGTATTTTCTGTTTTCCACAAGTCCAGAGTGAGTGCTTATTAATGTATGTGATGAAGTACAGTGAATGGTGAACAATGGTGACGTGTTACCCGGGTGTAGAGCTGGCATTGTAGTCACAGCTCCCGGTGATTAGCCTTCTAACAATAATAAACAAGTAACAATTATTAGACAGACAGAATACAGCACGGAAACTCACGGTTCACTTTTACTCCTTCCTGGTCCTTTCGTAAAGCCATAACAAAGGAACAGATCGCTTTGTCACATCCCCTGAAATACCCTTAGTCACGCCCCCTTCGGTAGCGAGGCAATCACGTATCCTCCAATCCATGACTGACACATTGCCTACCGTATTAAGGCAGTGACTTCTGGTATTGTGACTCTGCCCCCTTCCTGGATGGCTGGCTTCTGACTGACCTTGGAATGAACTGCCAAACCATCCAGTACGTGGCACACTGTTCCTGTTATACCGTGCCCTCACAGATCGGGAGGGTGATTGTTGACTAGGATTTATTCGCTTTCTGTCACAATCAGTTATTTTTTTAAGGCTTATATTTTGTATTAAAAATGATTGTCTACTGATATCTATACGTTTTAGAAGTATTTATTCATTCGGCACTGAAATTGGCTCCCGGCTGCGCCTATGAGTACCTGCACTTTTTTGTTGAGAATTTCACCTCTGCTTGTACATTTCTCACAAAACTGTAAATGATTCCTGATACATATTTAATGTGGCAAATTGCTCCAGTTACGAAACTCAATTTCACCTTTATGTAAATATCCCTAGTGTTAATCTAAGCATTTTCTACACCAAATGAATTGGTTTTCTTCTTCCCCTGTGGAGTGCCTGTACATATTTAATACTGTATATACCGTATTACTTCGAATTAATGCCGCCCTCGAATTAACGCCTCACTCAGATATCAGCTTTTTAATAGACGCTGCCCTCGAATAAACGCCGCTCTCAATAAAGAAACGTAAAGGTATTTTCTGCCTATGTACATGACACCCCCGAAGAGACTGCAACCTCAGTCCAGCATGTAATACAAACTAATGTACACCCACCTTAGTAAGCAAATGTTATTTTATAGTACAGTCCCGACAGACAACCCAAGATGAGCTACTTACAGCATAGCAGTCCTTCACGTCGCTTTTTTTCCAGCAGGGTTCAGTGCCAACACAGCAGGGGATACAAGGGCTGTCTGTTTACCTCGTCGTCAGCTTGGATGGTGAAAACAAACTCAGAGGAACTTGGAGCTTTGCTGGTCACTCGAAGCGCTATCCGAAAGCTGGCTGAAGATATCTTCTTGTAGAGGGTTTAGTTTTGTTTTTTATTCAATTGGAATTTTACTCAGTCCTGTACAATTATAAAAAAAATAAAATAAAAAAAAACTTGCTTACTATATATGAAAAGATTTAGTTTCGGTTTCTCTTACAGAGAAATTACAAACAAGCAGGTAAATTACAGTGAGAAAAAAAAAAATAACCGAGTAGGATATATTTTAGTTTTAATAGAAATCAAGCAGTATTCATAAGTAATATTTTTCGTTTAGAAAAACAAATGCATCACACTCAACTACTCTCCTCTTCTTGTCCCGCCCCTTTGTAACCAGTACACACTCCTGATTCGCTGGTACACTACTCCCACCTAATAGGCTCTCGTTAACTGTCAGTAAATGTACTGTATTCAAGCCCCAAAAACACATGAGTATAGCGCTGCAGAACGGAGCCTCTCATGGCGCCGTTTCTAAAATGCCTTAAATGATTTAATAAAATATTGCAGCGTTTGTAAAGCATAGTATTATTAATAAAGGCCGCCCTCGTATAACCGCCACCCTCGTTTAAGGGCCGCAGTCATTCTGACCAATTTAAAATAAACGCTGCAGCGCCAAATTGAAGTAATATGGTATTACTATTGTGTTACACTGAATTGACATATACAAACAAGGTAGCTTTGAAGTTTAGTTTATAAGTGTTAGAAATTGCACTACAGTACAGTCAGCAACAGTATCATTATATTGTTCACAATAGCATATACATACAGTAAACATTTTAGCTGTTTTTTAACAAAAATTTTAAAAAGTGTATGAATATCAAACTTTATTTTATTCAAAATAACAGACAAAGATCTTCTTTAATTAGCATATCTCTTATTAGCAAGAACCATATTATTAACCCCCTGTTCTTCTTTTGAGGATCTTTGAAAGGAACATATGTTAAGAAAATATGTATTTTTATTTAGAAAATGAGGTCTGTGCCATACTAGGTAAAGGTAGCCCAGAGACTAACCCCAGAAATGCTTGCCCTGTTTTATTGTAATTCTACATAACGAGATCTACATGATGAATGAAAGCGCAGAACAGGTTAGATTTATGGAATTATTTTATTAGCTACAAACTCTTCAAATGACTCATAAGTTAAAGGTTTGTGGATAGGTTCCACAGTGCATTAAAATAAATTAGCTCCAATGAAGATTAGGATTATTAAGGAGAACAAGAGTTTTAGATCCACATCAGAATCCATAATGAAAAGCTTCTACCCAGAGCCACAAATTTAAAGTTAATGTTCATAAGAATATGTAAAAAGTGTTTTCAGTGTGGGGTTGTGGGATCCAGTGTAACAATAACCCCAAAGTGCATTTGTTTTAGTCAAAAGAATCTTATATTTTAAGTATTTATAAAGCATTGCAAATGTTGATGCTGCAGTTTAAAACTTGAAACATATATTAATAATCTTATTAATGCATTTTACACATTTTTTAAACAAAGTATAAATTATACATTTTTTTGAAGGGGTATAGGATACATGGGGTTTGCAATTGATATTACCTGGCCTCTTAAATGGGTCCATTCCTCTATAAACATTAATAGTATATTCCTTGAAAGCTGACACATGCCTGGCTCATTTTATAGCAAATTGCAAAGAGTAAAAAAAAAACAATACCTCTGTTCCTTTATCTCAGATTGTTGGTTTATTGTGAGGGTTGAAAAAAAAATATCTGCTAGAAATAGTTTTTCAAAAATCCTCAGGGGAACATTGTAATTGCCTTAATCTACAGTGATGAAGACAAACTCATACATCATTTACAGTGTTAACGAGATAGGTGGTGGAATTTTTTGTATATAAGGTTAAAAAAACATGAATGTATGCTTGTAGCAGGGCAGCAGGAGAGATAATAAGATTGTTAAGATAGATTTGGCAGGGGGTCCCCTCTGGCTCTCGGAGAACATTCCTCTCAGTGGTTGAGAAGGGGTTAGATTTGAGAGTTCCCAGAGAGAGGTGCAAGTTGTCTTTTGCGTAAATGAGGAATGATAGAATGACTTCTTGGTTGAAGGGAGATGGGGATACCTGATTTTGCTTGCGTAAGAGGAGCAGGAGGATGGAGGGAGGGCTAACCACTGTGGCACACTTGGGGATAAAGCGGCGGTAATAACCAGCTAATCCCAGTAGCAACCTCACCTGAGTCTTGGTTTTGGGGATCGCTGCATCTATCAAAGCCTGGATTTTGGTGACAACAGGTTTCACCCTTCCGTTCCCCATTAAAAATCCCAAATATTGAGTTTCTGATTTGGCAAACGCACATTTTCTCAAGTTAGCGGTCAGCCGGGCTACCCTTAGAGACTGAAAGATGGCTGTAACCCTAGCCAAATCGACCCGACCCGAGGCATAGGTCACGCATCGAACTTGGCAATAGTGTTTACCTTCCGGAAATCTACACAGAAGCGGTTGGTGCCGTCTTTCTTGGCCACTATGACAATAGGACTGCACCACTCACTCCTGGATGGTTCAATCACCCCAAGTTCGAGCATGTCCCATACCTCTTTGCGAACCCCACTTCGTCGACTTTCTGGGATCCGGTAAGGTCTCTCTCGTACTGTGACACCCGGTGGAGAGATAATGTCATATTCATCTAAGTTAGTTCTGCCGGGCAAGTCAGAAAAAACATTGTTGAACTCCTCAATAAGCTTATGCAGCTCCTGTTGCTGATCTGGAAACAATTGTTTCCCCATCAAAATGATTTTAGTGTTAGGAGTCTATGGACAGGGGCCTAAATCATCCTCTATATTGCCTGGGGCTATAAATATGACCTCCCTTGCCTGCAGGGCTTTAACAAATTTACTTGACCAATTTCACATTCATTACGGCGATCGGGCTGTCTAATTTCATAATTCACCTTTCCTATAGCCCGAATCACTTCATATGGCCCCTGCCATTTAGCACATAATTTCGATTCTGAGGAGGGAAGTAGCAGCATTACCTTGTCTCCTGGTCGAAAGGCTCGAATGAATGCATTTTTATTGTAATGCTGTTGACAGTGCTGAGCCAATTTGAGGTTGTCCTGGGCCAAACGACCGACCAAATCCTGGCGATCTCCAAGTAGGAGCACATGCTTCACTACATTTTTGGACAAGCCTTTGTGCTCCTCCCACCCCTCTCTCAACAGACCGAGGATGCCCTCAATGCCCAATGTTTTTGCTCTTGCGTTACAAAACGTCTCATTTATTATACACCCACACAAAACACAAAACACATACACAAGTCAGTTAGTGCGTGAATTAGTGCTAGTGGTGCAAATACAGTTATAGTGATACGAGTGCAGTGCTGTTCTGGGTTTTTGCTGGCCTCTGGCGACAGCTGCGGAACGTGTTAGCTGTCTAGTGAATACAAACAAACAAATAGACAGAACAAAACAAACACTCACGATTATTTCACCAAACAGGTCCTTCCGGGTCACTTATTAAATAACCAAAACGAAGGAACAGATAATATTGCTTCGACCCCTATTTATACCATCATGAATTGGGCCCACCTAGAAAAACACATTATCAAGTTGAATAAAGCAAGCATCTTTATGGAAGGATGTATGTTACAGGATATACTGCCAAAAGACATATGGATTCACTTTTATAATGGATATTCTAAGAGACGTCTCTTTTCTTTGGAAGTCTGTTTTGTGACAATTTCAGACATACTCTATTCCACAGTGGCCAATATCCTACTTAAAATGACAGGGCCAGACCTTGCCTATTGTGACCTGGACCATGCTGTAAGGACATTGTTAGGAACCACAATACTTGCTATGGCAAAACTGTTTAGTGCACTGCAGAATGCTGGTCCTCTTCTTTATTATTATTATTATTATTTGTTTATTTAGCAGACGCTTTTATCCAAGGCGACTTACAGAGGCTAGGGTGTGTGAACTATGCATCAGCTGCAGAGTCACTTACAATTACGTCTCACCCAAAAGACGGAGCACAAGGAGGTTAAGTGACTTGCTCAGGGTCACACAATGAGTCAGTAGCTGAGGTGGGATTTGAACCGGGGACCTCTTGGTTACAAGCCCTTGTCTTTAACCACTGGACCACACAGCCTCTTCTGTATTAAACAGTACTGAGACTGGTCTACGTTTTTAGTTCCTTACAGAGAACCAAAACACACAGTAAAAATATTTTAATTTCTTGTGTGGAGGTCATATTCCACAGTGATGGGAATGGCAGTTTCCCTCTAGGGCATTTGAGGAGGGAGCTTGGTATAAGAACATCAGATCTACTCCAATTAATCCTGCCTAACTCCTGACTATGAGCAGGTTTTGACAGCCAGTGGCTATGGATGAGTCCACAGTTGCTCCACTGTTGCAGGAGTTACTAACTGAAATGTAAAAAACTAAAAGGTACAGAACTACCCTCTCAAATATTTTACAAAGATGAGCACAATTGATGAGGCAGTAACATTTAGTATTACGGTCATTTAAAAATGTAGTTACTTTACACACAAGCTAATAATATGCAAGTAAACAAAAAGTCATGATAAGTTCCACAATGATTCATATTAAACTATGAGACCTATTTTGAAGCATTTTTCAAAGATGAATAAAATACTGGTTATTATAACTGTTTAAATCAAGAAACAAACTATAATTAAAGGGCTTCTTTCAGCAAGTTAATGGTGTTTTGCTAGTTTTACATTTGCTTTCCTTTTTCCTTTGCAGTTCCTTATATAACTAATCACAAACTATAACTCATCATTAAGATATTAAACTTAGGAATAGTTTGTATTGCTACAATTTTTTACAGTTTATCTATATTCCAGTGTGTATTGATTCACTCTGAGTCTAGTAATTATCCATTTTCTTTACTCCTTGGAAACCAACTAAAATTAGGGCTATAATGTTTTTAAATGTGTCTTGCCAGCTTTCAAAGTTCAAATGACCATGCCACAAGTAATTAAAGAATGGTTCAGATGGTCGTCTGCAGAGCTTTGAAGAGGCCTATGGGAAACAGGCTGCCTGCTTGTTCTGCAATGTAATGGAATTGACATTGCTAAACAAGCTCATCTTTCCGGTCCAGTAGGCCAATTAAGGTGCTCACATTTGTCATTCCATGATTGCACAATCGTTAGCGCTGTTCTGCTTCTTGTAATGGCTGGAGGGAATGATCTTTAATAATATACACAGCATCATTGCCTGGGCCAGACTGTCTCAAATCTCTGCCAAATGGCATTATAAGCTTGTGGCCTCTGTTTCTCGATTTAGCAATACCACAAACATATTATATTTTGTTTACAAATGATTCTTTTAAAAAAGGAGTCTCTTTTTCTTAGTAAAGAATTAGCTATGGTCAACATAGGACACAGGAGAGAACTGTGTGAAAGTTGGCAATATTATGGAGTGCCCAGTCTTCACTAGAGTAGCTCTGAAATGCATATCAGTTGATAGCAAATAGTTAATTGGATGGTGTAGCAGGGCGATTGCCCTGCACATGTGTAAATTAGTGTTGGTGTAATTTGAGATGGGGAAATGGGTTTATTGTGTGTGCATTTTGGAGTTTATTTGTTTGATTAATTGATTGTTTACAGAGGGACACTTGAGTGAGAATTTGCTGTCTGCAGGGTTTGGTTGAGAGGAGGGGAAGTGGATGATTGGCTGTGCCGGTCCTCAATCAGCAGATGGTTGGGTCTCAACCAAGTGTCCGTCGGTTTAAAAACATCCAGTGGAGCTTGCTCGGGGCGACTGCAACGCCATGCTACAGAGGGGAGCTGCGTATACTCAGGAGGACACTCTGCAGGAATGACAGCTACGCAACCCTGAAACTGCAAGTGGTGTTTGTGAAGGCAATGCCCAGCCAAGGCCGTATGAAGCAGCAGGAGTCGTCGTATGGATACCGGCTCATAAGTAGGTTAGTTTAGGGGATAGTGATCCCAAGTAATGTATAGTGAGGGTTACATAGTGTAGCCGGTTCCTGGAGCGGGACTCCTCGTTTATAAGGCTAGCGCTCACCCTATGTGGCACCTTTTATTTGTAGTTTCTGTACTGTGTTTTATTTTGCCTTTTGTACAGCTTGCTGTATGTGTCCTCTGTGCATTACCATCGCTGGTAACGTCCCATGACCCCCTTTGTTTATTTACTTTCTTTTGTATTAATAAATCCTGCGCGCCTGTGCTGGCGTTTCAACTCCACCTCCCATGTCTCTCTGTATTGCCTAAGCAGCGGTTACCCACACACGTGACACGAGCAAACTGTCACAGATGGCCATTGCCAGTCAGAGCTGCCTGTGGAATCTAAGGTTGATTGAGATGTTCTGCTTTAAGAATGGAATAGTCGATAAATGGAAGCTGGGGTGGCTTATACTTTTGTTTACAGGTGGGTTTTCCCGTGTTTCACTTTGTTTTGAATCAGTGTTTGGTTTCACAAGCTGCACCAGAAAATAAACATGTGCAACCGCCCTTCTGACCATTGCCTTCATACAGTTTGTGGTCAGTTGTATTGTGAAAGTATAGTTTAAGCTAAAGACATCGCAAGTATTTTTTACATTGACATTTTACACCATAATTTGAACCATTAACTAATATGCAAGACAGAATGGGCCCAGATTTCACCAACAAGATGTAACATACTGGTTAACAATTATCATAAATGTCTGAAAGCCGTAATAAAAGCAAAAGGAAGACAAACAAAATACTAAAGCAGGGGTGCCAATACTTTTGTCATTAATGAATACATAAAATGAAATAAGTTTGTTTATTTTTTAATGAAGATTATTTGTTAAATTACTAGAAATAGTGTATTTTGATTTTTGTTTTATTAAAAAGTGGTCAAAGTTTACTAAACGCTTGTCCTTAATCTGTTACCTTGAATTATGGTACAATAAGCGTAGGGTGACAATACTTTGTCTGCAACTGTATCTATATCCCCTTCACATGGGATTTCATCCCCAGTAGGGGGATACTCATGACATCAGTGCTCACCCAGTATATATGGCTATCCAGGCTTGATGGTCCACTCAGTCTTGAATATTTGAAGTCTGAGCATTAGAAAAAAAAAAAAAAAAAGGTACCATAAGAAAGCTCATCTGTATTCTAATGGCATCCCTTTGGATCACAATTAGAGTTAACGGTAAACTAAATTAGCTCTACTCACACTCTACCACGTATTTGACCTACAGTATTTCTAAAATCAAGAATCTACTGAGCAAGGTAAGGTCTGCTGAGGAGAGCAACAGTGCTATTGGAAACGAAAACCATTCTTCTGTACTATACTATGTGTGCTTGAAAATAAGTTTTGAAAGCCTGACATCATGCAAGATTTATAAAATCAAATACTGTGCAAAAAATGAGTCTTTTTATACTGTATTTGTTCTAAGCAGGACACTTTAGAAAAGGCTCTGCATAGCTTGTGTTTACTGTCTACATTAAAAATGTGTATCATTAATGAAAACATTTTACCATCCACAACATCTTGTCTTGCCATCCACCCCTTGCCCCAGCTTTCCCACTTAGACCCTGGTAGTCAGATGTTAAGTGGATTGTTATGCACAACCATTTTTTGCTATTGAATAAACTTTAAATGTGCTAATCCATTTAGATAAACAGTATTTAACAAATATTGGAGGCTCTAATTATTTCAAGCTTTATAAAAGCTTTAAATCTGCATCAAATGAAATCCTTCAAGAATTTCTAGTGAAACAATGGACAAGCAATAATCAACAAGTCATGTTACAAGGGCCTGCTGTGGTGTTCTGATAGAATGCACTGTGTAATCACATTCCACAAGACTTTAGAATAACACAACTGTTTCACTAATGAGTTTTCTTCAGTAGTTACCAGCATGGTATTAAGACGCAATCCACAATAATTCATTTCTCAACCTGCAAAAATAAATTGTTATTGCAATCTAGAGAGGAAGTTCTGTGCAGCAGGAAGGCAGTTTAAATGTTTAGTATAATGTCTTCAATTGTGCATGAAGTCATTTTCATAGTAATTTTTCATATTCAGAGGAATCGCGTCGCTTCTGACATATTCATACATTTTTATGGTATTTTTTATTTAAAAAAAACTATGTATTTTGAAAAATATTTGGAGTATTTATTTCAGTAGAATAGTCGTCAGCATGTGACCTGAACAGATAGAGAATGCAAGGCTGTGAAAAACTGACTATAGAGAGGAACTCTCTCTCTCTCTCTCTCTCTCTCTCTCTCTCTCTCTCTCTCTCTCTCTCTCTATATATATATATATCTATCTATATATATATATTTATATTATATCCATCCATCACGTACCTACTGTATCAAACCATTGCAGTATTACTGAATATTTCAAAAGGTTGTAAAACTGCTTACAAAAGAGATTTCACATTACAAATTATATATATATATATATATATATGTATGTATTCTTTGCAAAAAACTTCGTTAATGCATCAGTTAGGGTCGATATTAAAACGACAAAAGTAGGGAAATGCAATGCTAGGGTTTTTAACCCTAACTCTGCATTCCCTCCCACCCCCTTACAAGCAGTGGAAGGGGCAAGGCAACACAAACAACCACAGACAGCCATCATCAGTTAAGACGAACCACATACAACTCTCTGCAGATAACACAAGAGACATCCACCATCATGGTCCACTTGGTGTATGAGGTCTACTGCCATGCCAGTGTGTTGGGGGGTTGTGTATATCTAGGCACTGCTTATTTACGAATGCATAATAGTGGCACCAACATCACACTGTACAACTATGAATTCCACTTCCATGACCAATATCTAGTGTGGCATCCACATGGTTGATGTGCATCAGTTTGTTGGGTGGGTGGTGGGGAACTGCATGCAGGGCAACATGAGGGGAAGTGTATACGTATGGTCAATCGTTAGACACAGGTGCATGACAGAACAACTACCAATAGTGCTGTAATATGAATCTATGTCCTAGCATAACTTTTTGTGTTTAATTCTTAATTTTTTTTACAGTGTAAGTAGTTCTCTAGATACAGTTTAAACACAGTATATTTGTGCCGTTCATAAGAGTAGGTAAAGACGGACACAGACTCCATACACCCCCATATTCTGTTACTCTTAATAAAGAATATTGTAACCAAGTTTTATCACAATCAGTGAAGTAGTTCTCTAGATACAGTTCCCAGTGTTTCATAATCCAGTTCTGGGGACACACTAACGGTCCAGGTTGTTGATCCAACCAGCACATAATAATGTATTTTATTTTAAAGTCTGCAGTGCTTTAAGTTCCATTTAAAACACTGACATGTTCTGGAACCTAAATAGAATTATTAATTGTGCTGTGTGCACCACCAGTCTACTATGTTTCCCCTTTTGAATATATATACAGGTATATATATATATATATATATATATATATATATATATATATATATATATATATATATATATATATATAGTCTCTCAGTTATAATGCTCCTACAGCATGTCCCCCTATTCCCTATAACACAGACATCTTATTCAGCATTCGTTTTATAACTAAGTAAATATTAGGCCTATTACGTGGTTATCTTTCCTAATATATTTACTTTTTTGCTGTGAGAGGAGCTGCGGCTTTCTCGGGGAGACGAGATGCTTCAGCCCCGCTCCGGCAGCTGAACCTCGGTCAAGCCCATTCCCTCTTCCCCTCTCCTGACCTGCTCTCCTTCTCGCACTTGGTTTGCTTGTCTGTCACTTCGAACTGAACTCCCAACCGCCATTTAGCCAGGCTATTTATAATTTAAAAACTGCTAATTAAAATTATCCACAAGTGGGAATGTACCTTGTGAAAGAACAAAATAAATTAAATTCTAAATAATTTTTTTGCCAGAGTACTTCTACTTTCGCCAGAACAAATTATTTTCCCGTGAGACGAAGATGAGTGGCAAAAAAAGATTTTAAAAGATAAAATAAACACATTTCCCACTCACAAAATGAAAAGACAACTGTTACAGTCAATCTTATGGAGTCCCAATTATATACAGACATGTCATGGTTTACGAAAGATATATGATTTTCAGGCAGTTTATTTATTTATTTATTTTTTACTGAAAACAAAATGTCCGCCTTATGAACAAAGATTTTTTTTCTGATGAAAGATGATTAGACCCTCACGAAAAATAATATTTTGTTGTGAGGGCAATTCCTTTTGCGAGATCAAGCATCTAAGTGCAGAGCTGTACTGAGCATGCTCACAACCAATATTTAAAACCCCTATACTTCAGGAACAGATTAATATGTTTTCACCAAACCAGAAAAAGGCAATATTCTGGACCCTTGTACCCTAACATTGTCAAACAAAAATTCCAAACCGTTTGGGAGCTGGAGACTGACAAAAAAAACAACTTTACGTTAGATTATGGAATCTGCATATCCGAGCAGAACAAAATGGCCCAAATCAAGAGATCTAACCAAAGGGACCACACATCCAAATTTTTCGTGCAAAACCATTGAATGGGGTCAAAGTTATTAAAGTTCAGAAATTGGGATTTAACATTAAATCAGTGCACTGTAAAAGGAGAATTTGTTGTCTCTTTCATTTGCATGTCCCTTGTGTTCAAGTAAATAGTTTTTTTCTTTCTAACTTTCGTTTATTGGTTTGACATGTTTACCAACAATACAGTGCCATGCACTAATTGAACAGAGCAATGGATAACTGAAATGGTAGCCACCAAAAACAAACCAAAATATTAAAATAATGATCATACACAGGAAAATAAAATTAAATACATCTTAAAATAACAATGCAAATTCAAATCTCAAGTCACTGGACTTGCATAGTAATTGGGTGTCACAAGACTACCAGATAATACAAGTACTTCATTTTTTTTCTCCTCACATGCTGGTCATAAGAAGCCAGCTCTCAAATAGAGCAAAGGCACAAGAGAATACAGTTCAGTAACAGATGCAATTCCGTTTGCTGAGAGCTAGTCCCACAGGGGATTTTAAGAGGCAGAGACAGGAACTACTAAACTGAAAGCATTCATCTTCTACATTTATCAGCTTGACAAGAACCTTCAGCTTTGGCATTGCGTGGAGTGCATTTTTCAGATTAGCTCAAGACCTAAACTCTCTGATGAAAACAGGTAAAACCATGTACCATAAGTATAGAATCTACCCCAACTTCTTGTCAGCAGTTGGATATACAACACAGCAAATTAATTTATATTTGCTAAGTGGCATATTTAAATTAGCCTCACATATACAGCAGTTTTGTTTAATCTTATAGAAGGCAAACAATAATAATAATAAAAAAAAATAATGATCTGTAATTTAAAAATATGAACATTATTTAAAATATTAAAGAACATGCCTGAACAGCTTGTTGTTCACAGTGCAGTTATTAGTCTTTTTGACTGCATATTGCATATGGTGTAAATTGTTATATATTTTATATTCAGTATGCCTTATAAAATAGGAAAGAAGCATTAAAACATGTTTTCCTTAATCACCCTGGAATGTACATGAAATGTATTTTCATATTTATTCCATAAAAAAAACCCAGAATGTTCTGTATATATTATACTCCATACATTAGATGTGTTTTACTTTTAAATAATTTTAAATGAAACAGTTGTTTATTTCAATTATTGTACCTAAACCGGGGGTGGCTTAATGTTGAACTGTTAATGATACTTTCTGCACTTACTAGCAAAACGGTCTCAAGACAGTCATGTATATTTATATTTCCTAAATGTAACTGTGAGCATAGCCTCCTAGAACTGTAAACACATAGTTAGAGTTGCATTATACATCCTTCATATGTATGTTAATGTAAGGACTAGCTGGTGCTAGAAATAAGATGGAGGCATACCTGTGTGATGATTACTTAATTTATATATGATAGGCATTTGTAATATTTGCCTGAAACCCATTTTACTTGCCATTTAACCAATGTCCAGGAGCTGCCAGGTCCAGAATTCAAAACCCAAGCTCTGCCAGATATGACCTTGTTAAAGTGGCAGGCACGTCTCCACTAGAAACAAGATGTTACAGTTTAGAAATCAATTCTTAATATATATATATATATATATTTTAAATGTTACATAACAGCTCAGTGTACTGTATGGCAACTGCAGAATAGGAATGCCACAAAAAAGTACATCAATATAAGTTAGCCTTTTATTACAATTGACTTTGTCTGGTTAAAAGTTTGTATATAATGAATGCCACAAGCAGATCCCTCCTAGCTAAAAGTTATGTATCAACACCAAATACTCTTAAACTATATCTGCAGGTAAGGTTTTGCTGGTATGCAGTTTGTCAGCCCCCTGTGAAAGGCATAATGCTGTCTTTCACAAAATAATGAATACTCTCGCAGCCCTCAAACATCACTATCTAAAACATTTCAGAATAGATTCTCAAAGCTCTTTACTCCAAATCATTATTTGCACAATATTTTCTGAAAGAGAAATACAGTAAATACCTTTCCAAATTGTCTTACATATTTTCATTGCGGTACATGTAAGTCAAGAAATCCAGGACATTTTTGAGAGACAGGGGCACTGATTTACAATTTCAGTCCTGCCCAAAGTAGGACAGCTGATCACCCTAGCACCCAATACTAAAAAAGTTACTAAATCAGAACTACACAATTCAGACATTGAATTAGGGGATTGCAACTGGTATTACATTATTTTTATAATTGTAATTGGTGTTTTCTTTCATAATTTTATTTATTTTTGCAAATAACTGTAAATCATTTTTAGAGTCTGTCCCACAACCCTTTAGTTAAGACAATGTAGCTCAAAGGGCCTAGAAACTCCCTAATAACATTGCTGTAAGTATTAATCCAACTGTGATTATTAATATCTCCCTTGTGTGCAGATTCCTTCTGGCATTATAGTGTGTTATTTCTGCAGAAATTAATTTTCTCATGGGGAATTATAAGATCTCTGACCACGTTATCGCACTTTCACACGCGTGCTTTCAAAGACAAAAAGGCAAACAAAAATGTCAGCTTGCCAGGGCCTGTGTCTGTTAAATCCCAGTTCAGAGGATTTGTTGTTGTTGAGGCGTCAGATTAGAGGTTCAAACTGAGCTCCAGTTTTTTTGGCCTGCCATGAATGTCTAAAACACTTCTAATGAGGCTAATCCTAGAGCACATTCCAGGTACCTAATAGGCCCAAGCTCTTTGCTTACTTTTTAAGCTCACTTGTTTAAGGACTGAATGAACAAGTTGTTAAGCACCCAGTCACGAGTGTTGTTAATAGAAGAGCAGCCAGTTCTGGAACATTGGTGAAACAAATGGAAGTGTGCTTTCTCTAACTCTGAACTAGCGTGTGAAGGTAAAGCTTATTCTTTTCTTTAAAATGTGTCTTGTCTCAAATACAGATATACTGTATTTATATAACAATGAACATGTGGGATGTTGTATAGAATGTCTTTTTTTATTTGAACAAATTTTTAAAAATGTATTTTCAATTTGTATTTCTGTATGATTTAATACAAATTAATGTTTGTGCTTTTACTTACAATTTCTGTTTGGTAATCTTGCTTCGCAAATCATTAGAAATGGTGCTAGCTATAGTATAGCATAGTAGTAAACTAGCAGTAAAATGTTGTAAATATGTCAAAACAAATTGCAATTTTCTTATATAGCTTGTGTGTCAGTATGAGTGTTTGCGCTTCCTCTGTGATTGAAATTGTTTGCAATCGAACAGGAAAAATGTCAATCTTTTTTTTATCTTGAACACAGCTTTATTTATGAGGAATCTGGTGAATCTTTAGAGATTAATATACACAGTATATTTCTGTATAGTTTCTGCAGTTCTACTTGCATGCATGCATGCAACCTCCTCATGTGAACTGCAAGGTGTAGAAAAGTATCTAGTATCTGAAGTAAACACTTAAAACATATTTTGTTTGAGTTGGTTCCTTGATATGTGGATCCATTCCCCCAAAAACATGCCGTGGAACATCTGTGACTGTGCAGCAAAATGGTTATATGGTTAGATACAAGTTAAAACACCCCTGTGACAGTAAGAAAAATGTCTCCTTTTACAATAGTACTGTTAGATAAAATGTACTTAACAGAAAGCAAGATCAGAAACCATTGTTTTGAAGGCTTCTCTTTGAATAACTTATAATTAATCTGTTGGTTGTGAAGTGCCTCAGATGGTTGCTATCAAACAATGCCAAAAAGAGAAATTCACGTTATTATTTACTTATTAAGTCAGATCAGTGTCAAGCCAGCATTACAAATTATAATTGTTAACATAAACAAAAACATGACGGTGAAATGTATACTACTACCCAGCAATCCAAACATTCAACCAATCAAACAAACAAACCGAATATCTAAAATGACTGTGCCTTTTATTTATTTGACAGGCACAGAAATCTTGGATCGAGAGAGCATTTAGCAAGAGAGAATGTGTTCATATCATAGTGAGCACAAAAGACCACCATAGGTAAGTAAATAGTTCTAAAACAACAGTTTCAAAAATATGAATAATGATGAGCTACACTGCATACTCATTTCAGCTTGTATTTGTTTCTGAGATATGGTTCAGATTTCAGTTTTACTTTATTTTATTTCAGTGACCATTTATATGATGTGTTTCTACAATGTGCTGTAGGGGAGTATGAACACCCACACCATTCAATAGCATGTCATTAGCGGTAATTATTTTTATGTCATTCCCATATCCTACTGAACATATGTGAACTGAAAGATAGGAGGTCAGCCCTTAATGATGGTTGATGTGGAGGGGTTCTTAAATTTGCCAAAACGTAAAGACGTAACACTTTAATGTCCCCTATATTTTTTCTATCCCATTTAAAATCCCAACATTGGCAGTTAGTTTAGCTTAATTTTGCAATGTTTTACTAAAATTAGTCAGTCATTCCTTTTTTATTCATTAAAACTGTGTTTATTAATACACATTAAAAATCACCGTTAAGAGGAAAGAAATAACAAATTGAAGAAAGTGTGTTTTTTAGCATGAAAAAAAAAGATTTTTAGAAACTGTTACACATCAGGTAATACAAACTGAACAGGGGGAATCCATCTGTCCAGCAATGGACATGTTCTGCTGTCTAAACAATGCTGTTGCTGTTCTGCTGGCTTTCTGTTGTTATTAGGTGTTTATAAAATATCAAGACCCATATTCTTTTATATGTCAGGGCAATACAGTTCAATATACTTAAGCATAGTTAAGTATAGTGAACTGTAAAATTACTATGCATATTTACTGTGGCAAGCTTTTATAAGGGCTATAGCATAATAAAAGCTAGAGTAGTGTTAACATTGCAATAAAATGAAGCATATTGTCAGATTGAAAACTACACAGATTAATAGTATATTGGCTATTACAGATTTGTTGAAGACAATTGCAATGGGTATCCTGTGAATATGTATGGTTCAAATGACCTTAATCTTGCCTCATGGAGTGTATTAAAACATCTTTTGGCAATTATACAAAACTGAAGATATGACCTAAGGTTTTGCATCACCCTATATAATTAACTCATTTTGCCAAGTCGAATGAAACCTGCTGAATAATGTTACGTTAACATATTGAATTACATAGTGCTTTGTAGTTTTCCATATACTTAACAAAATCTAACATGAAATACTGTACTACTATTATGGCTTCCGGTAGACGTTTGCGATATAATTTTGTACTTTCTTTGATTACATTAATTTAAAGTAAACATCTAAATTATGTTCATATAGTTTTTTTTTTTTTTTTTTAAATGATGTTTCAATCTGAAAATCATAGGTGACGCAAAACATTAGGCCATAGCTGTACATTGGTAGAAATGAATATGTATCTATTGCAGTATATAATTCAATTTTATGAGCTGCAGAATGGAAGTTTGAATCACATTACATCAATATGTTTGCTGTTGAAAATATACATGGCAGTACAGTATATCATAGGTGTCAGGTTAACTGTAAGAGGTGTTAACAACTGTTTCTCTTCGCTGTAGGTGCTGCTGCGGACGTCTCATAGGTCAACATGTTGGACTGCCTTCAAGCATCTCAACCAGTCAGAATGAGAACAGTGACAACCAGTCAGAAAAATGGTCAATTAGCAAGCACACGCAGCTCAGCCCTACGGATGCTTTTGGAACCATTGAATTCCAAGGAGGAGGGCACTCAAATAAAGCTATGGTAAATTTAGCACTTCTTGTCCTATAGTCAAAGGGGACATAAACCCCAAACCAAACAGAATCGTAGTAAACTTTCTGTGCACATGCCTAAATGAGTTAGCATTTTTGTCCAGGTGGCCTACACTACACTGAGTCTGAGATAATGTTTAGGACTTTGGAAGTGTTACATGAAGAGTTTTTGTTTTATGAATCTAGAGTTTTCCAGCAATCATCATGTCCTGTGCTTTGGTTCTAGTCTATCTAACATGGATGAATGTGAATGTGGGATTTTATTTCCCCCTGTAGTATGTCCGTGTTTCCTATGATACGAAGCCTGACCTCCTATTGCATCTGATGACAAAAGAGTGGCAGCTAGATCTTCCCAAACTTCTGATCTCAGTCCATGGGGGCCTGCAGAACTTTGAACTCCAGCCAAAACTCAAGCAGGTCTTTGGAAAAGGCTTGATTAAAGCAGCTATGACAACAGGGGCTTGGATCTTCACCGGAGGAGTGAACACAGGTACGTAAGTAAGTGGGCACAGAACAAGAGGGAGTTCTCTCTAATTCATTGAGGTATCAAATTGTAAACTGGTTGGTCCCAGCCATGCAGTTCTGGTCTTAGAAAATGAAACCTGACACATGCTCTTCTGAGTGTTCATTATTTGCCTCCACTACTTGGGTTGTGCCAGCATTGTTCATCATACTGAAACTTGTGCCTGCTTGTAATTGGATATTAACATTTTTGGTCAATTGTTTATAGTTTCACTATTTATGTATTACATTAATCTGTAGAGATCCTAATGAGTTATTCAATGTGATGAAAATTAATGGCATCATTGTATTTAAACTCCCTTCATATCAGTGTCAAAACAGAAATAGCTTTAACCGGAAATTACAGCACCCGTTATTTTACCCCACTGTGACCCTGCTCAGTTATGATATTTGGCAAGATCAGAATCCAAGGCACTATAGCATATGTGTAGGAAACAATTACATGCTAGGGCCATAATGGAGAGGTAATGTTAGCGACTTAACACATTCGAAGGGACCAGCAAAAACATTTGCATTATAAGGAATTATAAAGGAGTCAATGCCAAATAGCATAGCCATGCCAGCTACTGCACATACAGTGTACTCTGACTGATACTGCTTTTTGTTTGTTGAAAAACAAACAAAAACAAAGTCATAAAAAACTAAAACAAAGAAAACTTGAATTAACCCTTTCATGTAAGGCAACCTCATATGGGGACGGATCAAAAACTGTTCTTTATATGGTGACATATGCAATATGCAAATACATGATGACCTCATATGTGGATGCTATCTTTCCCCATATAAAGTAATGGCATTTTTTAGTGTCCAAAACCACTTTATTCTGCTATTTTCAATATTTCATGGGTTAATAATTTCAATGTAAACCCTTTAAATACTGTAAGTACTGTATATAGTGTACTGTAAATGTTAGAGAGAGAGGAGACTTTATTTATAAATAATATAGGTGCAAAATATGACATGCATGATGTAGTTATAATGCAACAGTATGCAGTTAGTTAGTATAATATCTAGTTCAAATAAATAAGTGATGGCAAAATTATATCATTGACCCACCAGTTAAGAAATAATCTATTTGATCTAATTTACATTTGAAGAGCATGCCTACATTCAGATTCTGTCTAATATAGTTGTATGAAATAATCAGTTCATTTGGATTTGTTACAGGAGTGATTCGCCATGTGGGGGATGCATTAAAAGACCATGCATCAAAATCAAGAGGGAAGATCTGCACCATCGGCATCGCTCCTTGGGGTATAGTGGAAAACCAGGAAGATCTCATTGGAAAAGATGTAGGTCTTCTGTAAATATTTATTTAAGCCTTGATGTGGTAAACTTACTTTCTAATCACCTTGTATATGTTTTAAATAGATGGCATTTTCACCAAATTACCATGATTTTTTTTTATATAATAAATTTGACACATGCCAAGCGCAGTATGCCATTGTTAAACAAAACCCCTTTCACACTGGCGCTCCTACCTGGGTCCCTAGCTCGACCCACCTCAAGATGCAGGTTGACATGCTTTGACAAAATGCATGATGGTCGTTCATAAGCGGACGAAATAACAAACAGTTTCACTTCCGTAAGCAACATTTCTGTTTGTTCTGTTTAGTCATATTTCTGTTGATTGAGACACACCATGAGCCAGCAAACATTTGCTCTAATCAACATTTGGGCCAACAATTCAATCCAGAGAAGCTTGGTTGTAAGCAAGGCACGCCATTTTGAAATCCTGAACAGATGAAAGGGTGAACGTTGCTGCTTCCGGGGCATTGTGTACGCACATTGCATATTTGCTTCTGTTGCCCAGGTAGACACTGCTTCTTCAAAAAGCAGTGTGAAATCGCATAGCTGACATGCATGACAGGATAGTGCATGCCAGTGTGAAAGGGGCTTAAATGTCAACCAGATGCTTACTGCCTGGGTCTGATTGATATAAGAGCATATAAAATCTCTGTCTGGGTTTGGGTCATGGTGAGCTATACATTGCATTGACTCCTGTAATGTATTATTTGTGTTCTTGGCAGGTGATGTGTACAGTATGTTACTGTTACTGACTAGCTTGTTAAACATGTAACAATGTTTATTGTAGTATTTTACCAAGAGGAATTTACATTGTTAAGTAGGCCACTGATAAATGAAAATAATGAAAGAACTCCATGGTCTATATTTTTCCCCTGTGGTTAAGTAGCAGGCAAATTGCGTTTTCCATAATAAATGCATATATATATGAGACAATAAACATAATGTTCCTTTTGTTTATTACAATCTGCACGTTTATGTGCTAGAAGTCATTTTCCCATCAGTGGGTTTTCTCTCTAAATCCTAGATACATGCAGGTTAAAGCATTCAACTAAACAACTACAATCAGATTAGAATTTGCATTTAAACAACATCAGTGTATTATGTTGCAACCTCAGGCAAGTCGTTTGATTAATTTATGCATCAGTCTCATCCCACTCTAAAACTGCATGGAATCGGCAACCCACTAGGCACCCAATATGACACAAACTTCCTCTAACTTATGTTTTAGCTACCCGTAATATTTAGGTTTGAGCATAAATCAGTTTTTGTTGTTTACAATGTCTCTTAGGTAGGAGTTAGAGATAGGAGTGGGTGTTTCTTAATATGGGTAAAGTATGGGAAACCTCTTAGCTCAGCTCTAATTTCAGGTATGTGACCGTTAATCCACCAGGAACTTACAATTAAAATAATTACAGCATGCATTCATTGACTTATGAGTCTGGTTTCAACTCAAAAGGTCACCAGGGAGTATAAAGAGTGAGCTTATTAAAGCAAGCAATAGAGGACTGAGTGTAAGGTAGATTGGAAGCTCAACACCGGGTGTGAGGTGGATTGGAAGCTCAACACCGGGTGTGAGGTGGATTGGAAGCTCAACACCGGGTGTGAGGTGGATTGGAAGCTCAACACCGGGTGTGAGGTGGATTGGAAGCTCAACGCCGGGTGTGAGGTGGATTGGAAGCTCAACACCGGGTGAGAGGTGGATTGGAAGCTCAACACCGGGTGTGAAGTGGATTGGAAGCTCAACACCGGGTGTGAGGTGGATTGGAAGCTCAACAGCAGGTGTGAGGTGGATTGGAAGCTCAACACCGGGTGTGAGGTGGATTGGAAGCTCAACACCGGGTGTGAGGTGGATTGGAAGCTCAACACCGGGTGTGAAGTGGATTGGAAGCTCAACACCGGGTGTGAGGTGGATTGGAAGCTCAACAGCAGGTGAGAGGTGGATTGGAAGCTCAGCACCGGGTGTGAGGTGGATTGGAAGCTCAACACTGGGTGTGAGGTGGATTGGAAGCTCAACACTGGGTGTGAGGTGGATTGGAAGCTCAACAGCAGATGAGAGGTGGATTGGAAGCTCAACACTGGGTGTGAGGTGGATTGGAAGCTCAACACCGGGTGTGAGGTGGATTGGAAGCATTCGAATGTATCCATTTAAGACATTTTCTTTTCTCTTCACTGTCACTGTTTAGTGAGGTGAAAGCATGTAGTAGAACATGTAGTAATATGTGTGCAGGGCTGTGAACTTCAAACCTGTGTTTTTAAATACATAACAATAAGAATAAACATAATGCTAAAAAGAAAATCATGTTTGCGAGTTGTTTATCAAATTGTGTAGGCAGCAATATGTTTAATCGTAATAAAGTAAGGTAGTCCAAGATTAGTGCTTATCACTATCTGTGAAACCAGCCTTGTAAATGTTAACACTTAAGGTAGTTTGAAATTACTGCATCATGATTTTAGCATAACTGTAGTGGGATTGTGTCAATCTACAACAACACACTTAATACAAAAAATGAATCCATTTCTCTAGGTGGTCAGACCCTACCAGACCATGTCCAACCCCTTGAGCAAGCTGACTGTGTTAAACAGCATGCACTCCCACTTCATACTGGCCGACAATGGAACGACAGGAAAATATGGGGCTGAGGTGAAGCTGCGCAGACAGCTGGAGAAGCACATCTCACTACAGAAGATTAACACCAGTAAGTACAGTAGAGGAGACTTACAAAATCTCCACACAAAAATACAACTCACTCTTACAATGTAAACTTGAATCTGTATTTTCATGTTGCAGTGTCCCCTGTACGAGCAAGTTTTACTCCCAGGCATGTATAAATATAGCGTGAAACATTACCAAAATGGCTCATCCCGTTAAAAGCACAGTTAGACACAACTTGGTCCCCTAGTGTTGCAATTGTAGTGATAAAGTGTCACTTTCCAAGAGCTTTCAAGCAGAAGTTTATGTATGAAAAATGTGGGGTGGGTTTCATTTGTGTATTGTTTAACTTTTTCTGTAACTATCACATGACTGATTTGTTGTATTGGCAGTTTTTGCATGTGTGAAAGGTTTTGGTAAGATTAGGCTATTGCATATCCTTTACACTGTTATAACCTTTTAAACAAAAGGTTGGATAATTTGTGCTAACTCTTAAAATGTAACTTTAGATTGTACATTTAGCATTTGTAGAATACATTGTCAACAATATATTGCATTTGCCCATTTTGATTTGTAGAATACTAATACTGATCCAGCATACTTGTCAGACTTGACACAAACAAATCTATTTCGTCCCCTGTTATGAAGGACGGCGTCTCTTTCAAAAAAATCTATGACTGATAGATTTTTATTTTATGAATGTTTTAAATGTAAACTGTAGATGTGTAAAATATGCTTTTGAGTTGTGAATGGAAACAAGTTGTTCAAGTTGTGATAGCGGACAGCTGTCTAGTACTAATTGGTCGACTGATAAGATACAGCAATTTGCTTAGGCGATGACATGTTTAATTGATGTTATTAGGCTGTACAAGCAGAACTTTCCAGCTGCTCAGTGTAAGGTTGGCTAGGTTTTGCTTTCCATATCTGCAGGACCCCTGAGGGCCTTGTTAAAAAAATGCATACTACTTAATGAATAGAATAGTCAATTTTTTCAGATTGAAATAGGATACAAAAATACCATGACTATTATTATGTACTGTGTTTTATGATTGATTGTGCTTAAAGTTCCCTATGAATCTAAACCTTGTCAGAACGTGGTGCTGTAACATGCACAGTACAATAGGTTGGTTCCAAACATACAGGTAACATTTGCTTACGATTGTAAGTCGCCCTGGATAAGGGCGTCTGCTAAGAAATAAATAATAATAATAATAATAATAATAATAATAACAATAGTTGGAGGTAACCACAGGTACTGTATGAGGGGGCAGCCAAAAAGACAATTGAGATATTAGGAAACCAGAAGGAATTTGACTCGGTCATGGCTTCTTGCCTGACTGTGTCCTTCAGCTTATGTGACCCGTGGGCTTCCCTTTGTCATCCTATGCCTGAGAATATATGAAGGGGGCTGGGAAGGCAAAGGGATGTTCAGCTGTCATCACTGGCATCTCCTTTGACCATTGCCCCATCATCAAATGCTTCATGTGCTCGTTCATGTCCTATTTCTTGCTCACCTCCTATGTAACATTGATGCATTCTCACGTCTGTCTAGTCCATAAGGGATGCACTCTGATTTGCTTTCCTAGTGGGCCCGAGATGTCACAGATAGATAAGGCTGCATGCTGGATTCCCATCTTTAAAAAGCACAGTTTATTTAGGTTTAAAGAGCAGGCAATGAATATACTTCCATAGTTTAATTTCAAAAGTCAGATATATCCTTGGAAATATAAAGATATATTAAAACATATGAAAATATAATATTCCATACATATTCTTTTGATTTCCTATAATCAAACTGTATTGTGTATTTATGTATTTATTAAATTAACAACAAAAGGTTACCTGTAACATCTCATAACAATGCAGACAACAAATATAAAAGGTTTTTGGTTTTTTTTAATCGCTCTTCCTACATTGATTTAGAGGACAGATCTCAAACCCCAGTGCACTAGAGTGGACATTTTGAAAAGAACTTTGAAACAAACTTTAAAGTTATACATGTAAAAAGTTGTCAGGATTTTAACAATGAAAAGGGAAATGACAGGTATGTTTAAACAATTGTAGCAACACGTGGGGATGTAGAACACTATATTTTTCAGAACACCTCTACTAGGGATTTGGTAGTGAAGGCAGTCCCCACATGTAATATCTTGGGATGGGTGTATGCCAAATCAGCTAAAAACACACCTGCAAAATGATGGCACTTTACTAAGGGCCATGTAATTGTGTTCATTGTTTGTAGAAAAGTGGGGTGCATGAACAAATGTCTACCGTTTCATTTCAATAGTCAGGTACATTCTAGGAAATACAAAGAGATGTTATACATTATTCAGGTCCAATATTCCATACATTTTCTTTTACTTTCCTAAAATCAAACCTTTCATGTGTATTTATGTATTTATTAAATTAATAACAAAGAGGTTACCTGTAGCATCCCATAACAATGCAGACAGAAAATGAAAAGGTTTCAGATAATTTACCTTATAACTCAGGTTCCCTTAAGAAAACTAGGGATTTGGAAGTGAAGGCAGTCCCCCCACATGTAATAATATCTTGGGATGAGTGTATGCCAGATCATCTCAAACACACCATAAAAATGATGGAATGATGTTCATAGAAAAGGGGGGCTGCAATTTGGCACCCCAGGAGTAATGTTAACCTCACCAGTGGATGAAAAAGGGGTATGTGTGGCAGCACAGCCTTCACACTAAGAAGGAAGCCTCTATAGTCTAGCAAATGTGTAAACCTTTGCTAATCTTTGTGGACACGCTGTACGCTAAATACATCCACTGTACACATTTGATACATTGACCTGCCTCCTCCAGTAAGATTTTAAAAGTGACATAGTACCATATGGAGCCTTGCATCATTGCCACTGTGGTCTTTGAGAACACCTTCAATACCAAGTCGCTCATCAGTTTCATATTAATCCTATGAATATTTCACCCAAACTCTGGCACACTGAACACGTCTGCTTTGGGTGTATTTTACAAGCCTGTGAGCCTGCTCTATGGTCATCAGTGCTGAGGTTTACAGGTAACCTAGACACATGCTGTCTGAATTCAGATCAAACAATGACCAATGCTAGAAATACTTAATTCTCTAAATAAATAAATAAAAACACCCAAGCAATCTGTGCAGAAGGTTTTCTATGCTTTCTATGTCACCGTTCTTGTCCTTACAGACAACTGATCGTCATTTTTGTAACCCTTGATAGTTGTCCCATGACCTTTAGTTATGAATTAAACCATCAATGTTTATGGTGTTACTGAATAGATATACCTATATAGGACTGTATGTTATGTTGTTGTAAATAAAGATTGATTGTTTTTTAACATGAGTTTGGCAGGGATGGGGTTAAATCCATCCCTCAGGCTATCCTGCTACATATGGTATAAGTAGTGGGATAGCATCAGGATGAGACTCTGGAAACTGCAGTGAAAGTGCTGGTTGTGCACGTTTATTAACAAAACAAAATAAACACAGGAACAAATAAACACGGTACAATGACCAAAATAAAGAGTTAAACGAAACACAAGTCAGAAAAAATACCCAGCATCCTGATATCGGAGCGGGCGACCTGGAACAGATGAGACCAATAAGTCATTCAGGTAAGATGGAGCTAACCCATTTAAGGCTTTATAGGTTAAAAGCAGGACTTTAAAATCAACCCTGTATAGTATTGGGAGTCAGTGCCAATACCGGTGTAATATGGTCAAACTTTCTTGTTTTCATTAGGATCCTGGCAGCAGCGTTTTGCGTGAGCTGCAATCTGGACAAAACACAGTTTGGAATACAGTGCTCCCTCGCTATAAGGCTCTTGGTTATAACACGCCTCGGATATAACACTCCTACAGCATGTCCCCCAATTCCCTATACTAGTGATTCATGCAGTATTTCTACAGTAAATACAGTACAGGTGTTGTTCAAACTGTAAACAACTTCTCAGTTTCTGTCTTTCCCTTTTGATACAGTATCTGAACTGAAGAAAAGCTGCACTGGCACTTTATAACACAGACATCTTATGCATTATTCATTTTATAACTAAATAAATATTAGGCCTATTAAGTGGTTATCTTTCCTAATGTATTTACTTTTTTGCTGTGAGAGGAACTGCAGCTTTCTACGGGAGACAAGACGCTTCAGCTTTGCTTCAGCCTCGCCGGCAGCCGAACCTGGGGCGAGCCCATTCCCTCTTCCCCTCACCCGACCTGCTCTCCTTCTTGCACTTGGTTTGCTTGTCTGTCGCTTCGAACTGAGCTCCCGACCGCGGTTTAGTCAGGCTATTTATAGTTTAAAAAGTGCTGATTAAAATGATCCATGAGTGGGAACGTTACCTGTTTTTTTTTTACCTGTTACATTTTTGCTTCACTATATGTGCATTATAGAGAGGGAGTTATTTTATTTTGTATTTTAGTCAGATGTGTGTTGTTATGTGTCCCGAGGCACCCCCCACCCCCTCCCCAGTTTATAATGCTTTTTGGTTATAACGCTCATATTGTGTGTCCCCCGAGACCCGCGTTATTCCAAGGGAGCACTGTACCAGAAAATAGGACATTATAGTATATTCTAAAAGTTAAAAAGGCATGCATCATTCTCTTAGCATCCTGTGCGGAGAGAAAGCGTCTTAATTTAGCAATATTTCTTAGATGAAAAAAAGACACATTAGTTATGTTGCTATTGTGGGATTCAAATGAAAGATCAGGGTAAAAAATGACACCCACATTTCTAATTTCTATCGTTGACTCAATGGGGTAGCTGTCTACTGTACAGGCACATTGATTTACCCTCTCTCATTGATTTCTTGACCCCAAAATTATGACCTGTGTTTTATCAGAATTTAACAGTAGAACATTTGTTGACATCCATTTCTTAATATCAGTGAGACAGGTAGTTATGGTATTTGCAGATGTGGAATCACCTGGTTTCAGAGATAGATACAATTGTGTGTCATCGGCATAGTAGTGAAAGTTTACCCTGTGTCTACAGACAACATCACTCAGGGGGAGCATATAGAGAGAAAACAAGACTGGTTAAAGAACAGAGCCCAGATAAGAAGGAGGAGTGGTCCCCAATTTGAACATATATGTAACCTATTTGAAAGATATGATTTAAACTAAGATAGGGCGCAACCAGACCGTCCTACAAGATTCTCAATTAAAATGTGATGGTCGATGGTGTTAAATGCTGCACTTAGATCTAGAAGGATAAGAACAGAGGTAAGGCCTGAGTCAAAAGATAATAGCACATCGTTTACTACTTTGATAAGGGTCGGTTCAGTACTGTGACCGGACGGAAGCCTGACTGAAATTTCTCATATATATTATCCGCTGCAAGGAATGAGTATAGTTGATTTGCCACCACTCTCTGTAATACTTTTAATAAAAGGGGGAGATTAGAAATAGGCCTAAAATTATTAAGAACTCCTGGATTCAAAGTAGTTTTTTTAAGCAGCGATTTTACAACAGCAACCTTAAATGAGTCAGAAACGATGCCAGATGAAAGGGAGCTATTAATGATATTTAGAATAATAAAATCAATCCTAGATAATATTTATTTTAATCGTTTAGTAGGAATAGGGTCTAATCACTGTTTGCTGTTAATTTGATTTTCGTAGTTCTGCTCATTTTTCTGGTTTGTAAGTTGAGCTTCATCCCAAATAGAACACAATTTTAGTTTTGGTAATGTTGTCGTTAGTTGGCTATAGCACCATCTAGTACCTAAAAGAATAAATAAATAAAATGGTCATATATTTTTTCCCAACCCTTATATAAAGTTTACAGGATAAATTTACAGTTTAAGCTTCGGGATAAACAAGAAGGTGTTTATTTTTTAAAACTCTTATTTAAGCTTTAGGTGCGAATTTTGATTGTTCCAAAACATTTGTAGCCACTTGCAGTATGAATTCACATAGATAGCTGGGGAGGAATAACCAGAGTCATAATACTGACATGATTTACAGCAACCTCTTATTGAATAAATGAGCAGGTAGGCTATTAGATATTATCAGTACTGAATGTTATTGAGATGTAGATGACAGAAGATGGCAGGAGTTAGAAATTAATTATGTACAACACCCACAATTTCCAAAGACAGCTTAAAGATCTTTAGAATTCTTCCACATCTACATTTGTTTTATTTAAGTAATCCCGTCTTTTTATCCCTCTCTTTGCACATGTAAATTAGCCTTTGGGAACAGCTATTCAATATAGATTATTTGTTTTTTATGTGCTGGGTTTAGTTGTAAGCATGTGTCACAAAGATGGCCGGAGTGGGTGGCGTCAGACCAGATGGAGGAAATAAATAAACAGAGAGATGGGGTTTTGGTAAAGCTGAGCGCGTGATTGCGCTCACCATTTAATAACAGACAGAAAATAAAAGGTTTGAAACAACAAAAACACAGGACACGGCACTTGTAGCCAAAATAAACAGACGAACAAAACGGACTAGACAGTGCACAGACAGACGAACAAAACACGGTGAGCAGATAACACTAATATTTACGTTCTTATTTTACGTTTCTCCTTCTCTCTCTCCCGTTCTCCACTCACCGAACACCTAACCCTGACTGACTAAAAATGTGCCTATTTATACTGTTGTGCTGGGATTCAATTACTAATTAATTATTCACTTGAATCCCAGCACGTGAATTAATTTTCTGCAACCCCGTGCTCACATATTACATTTAACCAGCACGTGAAGTGATTTGTGCCCTCCTCGTGCCTACATACAAATCTACACTTTTTAAATATACGTGAAACAGACCCGTTTATATCCCGTGTACCAATCTATACACCAACATTAACATACGCACGCATACATACACAAAACACACAAATGCACACAGGGGCGGGGCACTTTGCCACAGCATGTCATTCCTTTTAGTGTTATATTGCAGGTTATACTACAGTTATGGATTGGTCTACAACCGAGCACGTTCTAACATCTTTGCAGCTAGTGTATCAGCAGGGGACCACTGTATTTAATGATGCATCTCAACAGGCTGTTTTTTCTACAAAAATATTTTAAATACTGAAAGAAATAATATTAACACTATAGTTTTTAGATCAGGTATAAGTGTGCAATCTATTGACATGTTATTAATTATGCTATTAACTGTTATAGATTGTGATTTGAAATAATAAGACTGGATGGAGCTATAGTATGTTATAATTAGGGCTTCTGATTTTCGGTTTTAACCGATAAAACCCGATAAAACACCCCTGATATAAAAAAATGAAATCGGTGGATAGCCAATAAACACCGGAAAGCACTGGAAAAACTGTGGAAATGGTTAATAAATTCATGTTGACTTTACCCTATTCCCATTAAAAAATAAAACCTAGGGATTTCGTTGTGGAACACAGCAATGGAAACAAGGTACAACTAAAGTGTGCAAGTATTGTCGAGTTACTATACATATTTTGACAAAAAAAACGCTCCCACATTTTGAAAAGTAACCGAAAACACTAATTTCATACAGTATATCAAAAACAAAAGCCCCGAAAAAAAACGATTTACATAAAACTCGAAAATAGCTAAAAATAAGCACTGAAAAATACAATTTAAAAAACCCGAAAAACAGAAGCCCTAGTTATAATAATGTTATATAGAAGGTGATTCAAAATTTACTCAACATTGTCAAACCTATTGTCCTGGCAATTCGTTGTCTAACCAAGATTAGTCATGCATGGAATGGTGCACAGGAGCACCGTCATGGTGGAACATCATGTGCTGGAGGTCATCAAGGTAAGATGAACAGATGTTTAGCAGGACAGACATGTAGGACGCTGCATCAACTGAAACAATATCACCCAATAACTGTTGTTGGCAATGCCACTCCATGACACAGGGATCGCATGTTCTGACGGTTCATGGTCCCGTTCAGGTGAGGAGGATGTTATCTGCCACAATGTCTGCCTATTCTTTCATGCATTCACAGAATAGCTTTCGGCATACATCATCTGCTACTGATAACGCTGGCACAGCAGTACATTTGTATGGTTACAGTTGATCCTGGAATTATGCCTCTGTTTGGGTGCTTACTAGCAAAATCAATAGCTGTTGCAGCACTGTTTTGTCAATTTTTGCCATATAGCAAAATTAGATCATTGTACTGCAAATGTAAGCCTTGACATTATGAACAAGTGTCCTTCTGCTGTGAGTACTGAGGAACTATAGGCATCCAGCCTTTTTATACCTGATCAGCTCTCTGGTGGCCAAACGTTGCATCAGAGCGTCTATGTCATACATTTATCCTTTGCATATCATCCTCCACGTACCCTCTATTTTTCTCTTTCCACATCCATTGCAGCCTCCCAATAACTTCAGACAGTCAATCATAACTGTAGACAAACATTTTGTCCAATGCTTTTATTGGTTTCATTTTAAAGGTAAAAACTAGCAAGAACTAGAATCTACAGTATAATAAGTAGTAATACAGTACTATAACATAACTGCTCATTCCTGCAATAATATGTTATGTTGTACTTCAGATTTTACAATACAAGCACACATACAGTAAGTAAGATAATGGTCTTTATTTACCAAGTATTTTATTTAATTGCATTTTATATTACCAATGTTAGACTTTAGATTCCCTTATGTCCAATTTACTAAGTAAAAAAGGATTTTGAAATGTCAACAAAGAAATGCAAAAAAGGGACAGGATACATGGCATAATCCAGAACAAACCAGATCTCTGATAAATGGGATGAATGATTATGATTACCCATTATTGGAAGGTACTTCAAATTAATCTAAATAACTCTTTCATTACGAATTCAAATTAACCAACATCTAAAATATAATAATAATAAACAAATAGATAACCAAAGCAAGATGTCTACGGTTCCTGACAGACCAATCAAAACATGTTCACACTTATTGTGGTGTCATTTTTATGATAAATTAATTGTAAGCACAACCATTTAAGCTATCTCGAGACAAGTAATCTATTGTGTACCATCTCAAGACACACACACCTATGCAGTTGTAATTAGGATTTTAAATATATTTTAACATTTAGTAATGGATTTATATATTTAATTATGAAATAATTAAATATATAAATCCATTACTAAATGAAATGATTAAATTAAGTTAATATCATTAAGGCACATTTTGACAGGATGTAAGGTGGGTCTTAGCCAAGAACGGTTTACTGGCGCCGTGACCAGGTGCTGCGATGTTTGACCTTAGCATTGGAAGACAAGCGTAACATGTCCAATAAGTTGCTACCAGTTCCATCAAAGCATTACACACAAAAGACAACATTCCTCCGTCCAGGAGAGCAACCGCCAAGAAAAGGTGTTAAAACCAAGCCTCGCACAGGACAACTGGAAGCTGCTAGAGATCGGAAAATGCTGGCAGATGTTGGTCAACGGCTTATTTTTCCACCTGAGATGGTGGCCACTAACCTTTGATCAGATATTTTCTTGTGGTCTGGATCAGCACGCCTTGTTCACCTGGTAGAGTTAACAGTGTCATGGGAGGATGCTGTAGATGAGGCGTATCAGAGGAAGAAACTTCGGTATGCTCAACTAGCCGCTGAAGCGGAACAGCGAGGATGGAGAGTCCAGGTTTACCCAGTGGAGATGGGTTGTCAAGGATTTGTGGCACACTCTACAACCAGGTTTCTCAGAGACGTTGGATTCAGTGGCCAAGAGTTGCGTCGCACAGTGAAGAACTTATCTGAAGCAGCAGAGAGGAGCAGCAACTGTGGTTGAGACAGAAATATTCTGGTTGGGGATCTCAAGCACAATAGAAAGAAAGAAACGCTGATGTACGGGTAAGTAAGCTGGGCTGAGTTGAGTGGGGGACGGAGGGGGGTGATGCTGGGATGCCAGAATCACCGTCGAGCCCTCTTGAGGTGTTGTGGGCTAGTCGACGAAACACTGAGGATGGAAGGTGCCCACTTGAAGACCCCAGAGATTTACCCTACTTAGCTAAATCCAGGCGGTTGTCATGCTGATGCGCTGGGGAGACCACGTTGTGATTGATCCCCGGAGTCAGCAACACAGCGGTTGTGTGTGCTGATGCGCTGGGGAGGCAAAATAAGCTGATCCCTGGAGCCAGCATTACACTTCGGCCATCAACACCAGGCAGAAGGATATCTACATCATCATATGGAAGGAAACGCAATTGGATGGAAACGCAGATGGATCACATTAGTTTACTGTAAAGCTATGTCTTAGTTGGTGCTTAACTTGGCGAGAGCTGAAATCATTACATCATACTCAGTTTAAACAGAATTAATCATACAATCGATTTATGCACCATGGAAATTCATGTTGTTTAGTTACCAGTCCTTAAATGTGAAGAAAGTTAAACAGTATCTCAATGAATAATCATATAGCTTTCCACATGTAGTTAAAAGTGTTTTAGTTTAGAAACCTGATCTTCAGTTTGTAGTCCTTTCCACAACAGTTATTATTCAAGGGATTTGAAGAAAAACAAGATCGCTTTTTCTTCAGGAAACCTACAATGCAACAAAGCCACCCACCAAATAGTTTCCTGTGTGCTTAAAATGATGCTTGTTCCAGCAATACAGCGCCAACTCGAACATATTTAAAAGGCACTTTGGTTTTAAGTAACTTCAGTATTCTTTTGTTTATTTCTCTGTGTATTTTAGCATACTTTTAGATTTTGTAGCAACAAAGCTTTCCTTAGTAAGCAAAGTTAAACACATTTATCTTAATTTATCTTAATCTGATTTCCAAGAAACAGTTTCATTGAGGAAAGTCTTTTTCTTCATGAAAAGAGATGATCAATTTATTGAATATCTCTTTGGAAAGTTCAATTTAGTTCTGTTTCATGTTTCATGAAGTTGGATTGTTACAGCGATGTTGTTGAGTCTTGGCAGTGATTTTCAGTACGATTGTTTACACAATTGTTATCATATTGTTGTTGTTTTAGAGACTACTTTCCCATGTTCTGCAGAAGTTTAAATTAACTCGGAAAATGGTTAGGACATAGTCAAATTGTCCAATCACAAGAGTTTTCATTAGCATATTTTCCATCTTTAGTTCAATGTGGCTGTTTAGAAAAACACATTCAGTTAAAATACTCTTTTGTGAAAATAACTTTTCCTGAGTTATGAATTGTTACTTGATAATCACATTTCACATTTCACATCACTCTTTGGAACTCTCTCCCAGCTTTGGTGAGTGACGCTCCCACCGTCGCTCGCTTTAAATCAACTCTTGTTGATTTAATTTCTTGACCCACTTGTTCTCTCTTGCTTTCCATGCTCTTTAAGCCTCATATCTGCTATTAGCTGTTGTGTTGTTGCTACTATTTCATGTATTATGCTGCTATATCATGTATTATGCATTTTCACTGTATTGGCAATTTTTTATTACTGTATATCATGTATTATGCACATGATTTACAAAGTATATCATTAAAGTATTATGGATTTTGGTGTTACTGCATCTTGTAAAGCGCTATGTGATGGTGGTCCACTATGAAAGGCACTATATAAAATAAAGATTGAGATTGATTGATTGATTGATTGATTGATTGATATTTTCCTGATGTGATTGATTGATTGATTGATTGATTGATTGATTGATATTTTCCTGATGTGATTTCACACAATGCAGTACCAAATTAAATCATAAAAGTCCAATATTTATCATTATAATGAGTTAATTCAATGTCAATGAATTTCCTGAATGCAGGTATGTGATTTAGGAGAACACTTCCTTCTTTGATCTTTTGTGCTGTTGTGATTGTAAACCCAATTTCCTTTATTTATTTCTATTACCGTGTTTAAAATATGTCTGTATGAACGCAGTTCTTTTTTTCCGTTTGCATAGTAAGTTATGACCTTTTTTCCGTTTGCATAGTAAGCTTATGTATGCTTTTTATGTCTGTAGGCTACATAAACACATTTATTTTCAATGTCCTGTTACTTATTTTGTTTCTACAGTTTTATTTAATCATTATATAGCTTACCTGAAATGCATTTCTGTTCTGCTTTAAGACGGATCTTGGCTCGTAACACCTGCTTGCCACCAGTGCTATCTGGCACGTGATTTAAGGTGTGATTCATGGTTAGCACAGTTTCGTAAATATCGTCTGAATATCATTAGCCTCATTAGTGCTCTCATGCCACTTCATTTGAATATGTCAACATGCATTTTGCATATTCAGCAGTGCTATTTTTAAGGCTTGCGTGCTAATTCACGTTTTATGCTGTAAATCGTGCTTTATCGTGGTTGATAAATACGGAATTATCTAGCATGCGCCTTATCCTTGGATAATTATCGCATAATTATCGCATTTGTTTAAAATGTTCACACCTAGCCGAGTTTTTGGAAAACAGATTTCAATCTTCCAGTTTACAATCCACTTAAGTCTTCCATCCTTCCAAAGGGTGTTATCTTCAAAAAATGTCTGGAATAATGGAGGGTTGTATATAACTATAAACACAAATGGCATTCTGGAATTTGAGTTAGACCCATATAGTGAGAGGAATTGTATTAATAATTATAAATTGTCTTCAGATTAATTAACCCTAGATAATTAATTTGTAGCACAAGTGATAGCAACAGCCAATATACAGTAGTGGGAACTGGTGTGACCTGCAAAGCAACTAACAATTGTTAAGAATAGACAGAACATATTGCCTCCACTGCTGTGGCTCTAGAAATGTTCAGTACATCAATGCACATGCCATGGTGGCATCTCTGTAGGTGTATTTCAAGATGCTAAATTATTCACTCAGAAAAGCATGCTCTACTTCTCCTGAAGCTGTGACTCAACCCCCAGCCCCCCTCTCAGCTTATCTGAATGGTTGTCATGGATTACTTTATTTAAACCATTTACTTCCAGCCAGTGTGCCAAGCTTATTGCAATTGTAATTACTTACAGTCATCAGACAGTGATTTTTTCAGACATGAGCAATGATTTTATCTCTTTTTTATTGATTTGAACTTGAGTCCTTATAGGTGAAAAGGCAGTACATTTAACCACGGTCATCTTCATTAGCTAAGTCCTTGTTGGCAATAGGTAAATGTGAGCTCCTGGAAATTGAGTGGCTCTTGCTCATTTATCTCCTCTTTTCCCAGGAATTGGACAAGGGGTTCCGGTGGTTGCTCTTATTGTGGAAGGAGGTCCTAACGTCATCTCCATTGTGCTGGAGTATCTGAGAGACACTCCTCCTGTGCCTGTGGTTGTCTGTGATGGCAGCGGGCGTGCTTCCGACATCCTTGCGTTCGGGCACAAATACTCTGAGGATGGAGGGTACGTTACAATCCTGTTTGTTAAGAAACCACGTGTGTCATCTGAATGATCCTGAAACTCCCTCACATGATCTACACTTAATCTACAATAACCCATTGTGACTTCTATTGGCTGTTCAGAGTAAGTGTCCATAGTCCCCCCAACTCATTGTGGTTAATATATGTGCATCATATTCACTGAAATTAAATTTGCTTGTGTAAAGTTGTGTTTCTTACATTAGATAATTTGTCTAATTCACTCAATTTCAAGTCCCAAAGACATTTTTTTCTTACCTGGACATATACAGTATTTATTTAACCCTTGTAACAGATATAGTACATATTTACTGTACTTTATAAAATGTACAATGGATATGACTTTACCTAAGGTAACAGTAGCTAGTCTAAGATCAGTGCTAATCAGGTTGTGTATAACCAGTTGTTAGGGAGTGTGGACCCAGATGTTTGTTCATATGACAACATTTCTGTGATAAATATCCTTTTTGTTATCCACAAAAAAACACACCTTCAAATCTCATCTCCCCCTGTTGAACCAATGTAGAGACAAATGTACAAGAATAGAATGATATTTTTTTGTGAATTTGCATTTTTTGTTAAATATGCATCACACAACTCTGTTCCCCCCTTAACTGTAGCCAATCTATGATAATCTTGGTCACAACAAGTTAATACATTTGTATTTCTATCATAGATCTTCTTTACAAATCTCATTACTTCATGGCTTCTTAGCCAAAATGTATTTGCAGCTAAACATCCTTGTCTCATACACCAGGGTCATCAACGAGTCTCTGAGGGACCAGCTACTGGTCACAATCCAGAAGACCTTTAACTACAGCCGTACCCAGGCCCAGCACCTCTTCATAATACTGATGGAGTGCATGAAGAATAAAGAGCTGGTAAGTGCCGCAAAGCCCAAAAAGCAAGATTGACAACGGATATCTGATACAACTTTGAAGTGCAGAAGCTGTTCATGAGACACTAAGATTATTTTCAGTTTTATTTAATATTATGGTTTTTTTTTTTTAAGTCTTAAATTGAATTTTATTGTAAGAATATATATACCGTATAATGGGAAAGTTTGTCGAGGAATTCATTTTGGCTTTATTGGCGGTTTTGATTGGATCGCCTATAATTCTTCCACCAATAAGAATGTGGTATACAGTGAGCGATCCCGCCCTCTGACAGACTGGTATGCAGCACAGGTTTAAAAAGCGCTGAACAAGGGAAAGAATATGTCGGATGTCAAAGTGAATATGAGAATGGCAGTAACTTTGAGTGTAAACTGCGCCTGCTACTGTGGTACCTGTAGGATTGTTCTTTATTATGTAAATAAGTTTTGTGTTATTTAGTAATTAAGTACTGTAACATGGTGCAAATTTGCTTTGGATTGTTATTGTCAATATTTTGTATATACTGCTATTAAGACACCCACAATATGTTAAAATAAATTACTTCTACACTGTATAAATATAGTTTATTAACTAGTTTTAAATTTAAAGCATTTTCGTTTTGGCTTTATTGTTAAAGTTTTTACACATAGCAATACTATCCTACAATTACAAAATTATACTGTGATCATTTCACAGTGTTATGTCAGGGGACCATAGCTGTTTTGAAACTGAGAGTTAACAAATGCCTATCATTAAAGTGTACTGCATATACATACACTGCTGTGCAAAAGTCTTAGACATGGTGCATTTTTCTTTGAATTGACAACAGAACTGGCAGAAGGCACAGGTGTCGTTGTGAAACACTTTTGGGAACAAGACTAAAAGGCTAAAATATGCGTAAAAACATGTATAGAATGTTACACTCAGATGTCCTGGCCTTAATGAAATAGTGCCTTTTTGCCTTTTTAACATCTTAGTTGAATTAATGAATTAAGTAAGTAAGTAAGTAAGTAAGTAAGTAAGTAAGCATTTCTACAAGTCCAATATTAGTGATGAGATTATTTGTTGTTTACTTTGCTTGCTTGTTTCCTATGTGTGTGAAAATGTATTATTATTATTTTTTTCTTATTGGATTCTTTTTATGTTATTTATGTAACTTTTTGTTTGGTAACGTGTATTTTTTCTTTGTTTTTCTTTTAATTTACAAGTTGTTGTTTTTATTTTGTATGTATTTTTGTTTGTACTTTTAATAAATGTATTTTTTATATTTATGCGTCTGTTATTTGTGCCTTGAAAATCTTTTCAGGTAAAACAAAGATGAGACTTACTTCCCATGTTTGGATCACTTCTTACACTTACCGTTAATTCCCGATAATTCATCGGAGTTACTTGTTGGAATGATACTTATTTGCTACTTTTATTTTATACAGAATGTTTATTTGTATAGTGGAACCAGAATGCAACAAATATTTTTGAAAATAGTCATTATATAATAATAATAATCTTTATATAGCGCCTTTCATAGTGGACCACCATCACAAAGTGCTTTACAAGATACGAGACTAGGGTATGTGAACTATGCATTAGTTGCAGAGTCACTTACAACAACATCTCACCTGAAAGACAGAGCACAAGGAGGTTAAGTGACTTGCTCAGGGTCACACAGTGGGTCAGTGGCTGAGCTGGGATTCACCTTTCTATACGCTTTTCCACCATTAATTGCTAAACAAGGGCACAACATTCAAGTTACTATTGTCTATACAGGTATTCGACATTTTGTTTAAATACTAAGACATCATTTTCCACAGCTGTAAAACATTTACAGTACCTGTTCTTTACAGCACCGACTATAAATACTGTACTGTCATGTGGCTGGTAATCATTCTACAGCTCCCTGGTCTGGTCCTAAGTGTCCTTCATAGTATCGGTCAACAGTGGTTTCTCATGTGTTTGAAAATAAGACTTACCTGTGACTGCATGTGCTTCTTCTATGCTTGTATTGGAGGTTTGACTGGAATCTACATTGTAATGCAGCTGTCAATTAGGGATGATCACTGAAAATGTGTGTTGGATCTTTAATGAATAAAAGCACTTGGTTGTGGAGAGAGGCTTAAGGCTTCTCAGACGAAAAGCATGTATAGCTCTTTTTAGTCATATGATCCTCAAAAGTTCATCTTGATTTTAATGAACAGTAGATAGCACTTAAAACCATAGTAACTGATAAGAACTAATCTTGTTAATCCCCCTGGGCTCCATGACTGTCTAAATTCTCATTATTCCAAATCCATGGAATAATTATGATCCAACAGCTATCGAGGAAGTAAGGCTACCAGACATATAATTTATTATAGATGTACCCGGACCTGTTTTCCTATGAAAATTTTTTTTTCCAATTTGTGTAATTGATTTATTGTTTTTGATCTTTGTTTTTAACTAAGTAAAGTATCTAATTCATGCAACTCCTACTTTGGGACATTCAAGTAAAGCTGATTGAAGACGTGAAGCAAATTAAAAGGGACGTTGGAATTAACCAAAAGTCATCATACCATTTTAAAAGCATTCTGGAGATTTAGGGATTAGGTTTGTTCAATTGTTGTATCCTAAACATATTTCCAGCTCCCCACTCCAGTCCAGTTTACTATCTTATCTAAAATATAAAGGTACTGCATTTTAATCCATGGACTGTGACTGTGACTTCAGCAGGAGATGATACAAGAATATCTGGCCAAAACAAAATGCATATCATAATGACTGTATGTACCTGACATGCCGATAACGTGAGTATTTCCACCACTTCTACCAAATGCTTTCTGAAGTATTTCACTGTAAATCTAACAGTAGCTTTTATTCAAGTCTTAGACTAAACCATCACAGCATAAGGTCATAATACCTTCAGGGCTACTGGGCAATGTGTGCACCACCAATGTTGGATTTTTCAAAAAAGTCTGCTAAAGTTCCCTTTTGCTGTAATCCTGGGTAGAGTTTAACAATATCACTATGTAACAGGGCCATTAATTACAGCACCTAAACAGTGTAATAAATTCCAATTAAAACAATTAAATATATATATTTAAATTATAAACATGATTTGGTTAATTTAGTTAATTTAAATTGTACATGTACTTGGTGTACTTTTCTTTGCAGAGAAATGAGCCACGTTAATGAAAGGTTATAGTACTGCAAGCCTTGTTATTACTGTATTTTCCAGGATTTCATGGAAACCCCCTGTACATCTAATAATTGTTATTATTATTATTGCTCATGGCACAGATCACCTGAAATAAAAAATAATGATGACATGGGTCTATTTTCAGGTAAAAAAAAAAAAAAAAAAAAAGTTTGCGCAGAATTTAAATATTTAAATAAAGATATGAGTTTTTCATTTGATGCAAAAGTACACAAGGCCCTTCTCTGTAAAACTGAGTTGCAGTTCCCTTTCAAGCATGAAATGTAACCCTTATCATATAGGTATTTACATCTAAAGACCCCAAAACATGAATAAGATATATCAAAGCTGCTTGCAGAGCCTGTGACGCAGTCATGGCCCGCCCCCGAGGGCATAAAGTACTGTGCAGATCTCCGCGCCATTATTCCTTTCAAGACTGACCTGGTTGTTACTTCTATCTGCTATATATTTCGCATTTATTGTGTTTTTACAGAAATGATATGTGATATTAATGTAATCGCTGTAATAGTTTTTAGTAATTTGTGCACTACAGCCTGTTGCTTGTTACGTCCCTCTGGAGCCGTGTGCCCCGCATGAAGCCAGTGGCTAGAGTCGCTCCTTCCCAGGGATCCAGCAACATGTCCAGCTGACTTTGTGCTCTCCCTCCAGGCTGCTTAGCTTTGTCTGGAGTTATTATTTCTGTTTTTTTTGTTATGTGACATTTTATTCTCGTTTTATTACCGACCCACTCCGTTCCCGACCCGGTACTGTAATAGTACCAAACTGGGACCGAGGTTACAGCACAGTTACTGTAACCATACCGTCCCGGTGCTAAAGTCACTGAACCATAGAAATAAGTTGACCGGTAAATACGTTGACAAAAGTAAGGCAGGGCAACAGTTTGATTAAAGGGGAGGTTCACTGCATGGCCTTTTATTTTTATCTGATGTTTTATTTGCACGACTTTGTATGTTGGTGTGTGTTCGTGCCACTGTCTTTTCATATGAACTTTAAAATGTGTGATCGACGACTCTTTATATGGTAAATTGTTTTAAACCCCTGTCTTTTTAAGTTTCTATAACATTGATGTCAATATGATGTAGTTTATGTGTGATCGCGGAGATTTATTTATATATTAAATGAATTTACACGTCAAACTGTTGTCAATCTTTAATCAAAATTAAAATGTTTCAGTAATATAATCTAATGAAATGCTGCATCCATAATATTTTAATATTAGTATAGCTGTAAGATTTACTACAGTTTAGACGTGGCAAAATTTAGGCCTACCACTGCCAGTTAAAAAAAAAAAAATAGAAAACATGCCTGCATGTCTTAAGCATTAACATGTATTGTTACACATACAATTGGCATAGGGTGAAGAAAATTAACCACAGATAGCCAGACAAAAGTTTTTTTTAGAAATTAATTGTGTCGTGTACTCGGGTTGTGAATTAAAAATAATCTCTCATGTTGTTTGCACACAATACATTAACATAAATGCCATATTCTTTGTAAAAGTGACAATTGTATTCCATGCAGTAATATATAGTATTACTAAGGGATAAGATTTGTACTATGTTAAAAAAGGGACCCTGTTATATCCTCTGTAGATAGGGCAAATACGGAAATGAAAAACATATGCCTAGGTCGATATGATTGATTATGCTTAGTACTCTGTTACTATGGCTAAATACGATTTTGATTGGACCCTGGAGCTATGAGGCAGCAGCGCTAACCACCACACCACAGTGCCACCCTATTCTCCTAATGCCTTTATATATATATATATATATATATAGTTAGTATTTTATTAGTATTATTAATAAGATTTGCTCGCATGTCTCTGATTGCAGTATACACAAAGATGCAGTTTTAGTAATAATTAAGAAAATTACCAACATATTAAGCATTTATCACTTGCTTCCCCCCAAAAAATCTTTACATCAGACATGGGATCAAATGCATTTACATTTAATTGCAAATGACTGCATGTATTTGAACATCTGAATTTGCTCACTGCAAATGTGGTACATTTACTACCAAACTAAATACAAAAGCAATGTGAGAAATACTAAATGCATTTCCATTATTTTCCTATATGTCAATTAGATATGTTATTGACTGATTTATTATAATTAATTAGGTCTTTATCCAAGGTCACATACAAGTTTATATAATAGCAACATAAACACAGTAATTACAAAGTTAATAACAATTACCAAGTATGTACCAATACAGGAAATGGCATATGTTTTGTTTTTTTTAAAATTTTTGTATTTCTTTGATTTCTAATTGTTCACCTTCTGATGTCCTGGTCATCCATGCTGGGGGCAATGATTTAGTGAAACTTAGAAGTGTGGAGTTAATTCGTGTTAGGAAGAAAGATTTAACTAAATTGCATGAGATGTTTCCAAAAACAAAAATGATTTTCTCATGCATCACCCAGAGACATCTTTGGAAAAATATTAAGGCTGTACTGTACAGCTTGATTTTCAAAAGTGGCCTATAAAAATAACCACAAAATGATTGATGTGCACCGTGGCCTAGTTAGTAATCGCAGCATGGAGCTCAATTTTTTCCATGACTGAAACTCATGCTTTAACTTTTGGAAAATCGCTCGCATACCTGTCCATAGAGTAGTGCTACCCAAAACAAGAACACCTCCAGAAATGCAAAATAACGTTAAATATGTAAACATTTTGCTAGTTAACGTTTGTTAAACAAACAGAAATACACATTAATATCACAGGCTACTTACAAATTTAATTTTAAATTATGTATTTGTTGCTAATATATATTACAGCGATATTCACATTCCCTTATCTAACGTCATACTGTTGAATATATCCAATCTACTTATTAATATAATTTATACTTACAAGCCATAAGCCATGCAGCAGCCCTAGGAGTTTGCTGCCACAGGTCCAGGGCCCCTTTTGAGGGAGCCATTTGGTGTATTGGCATCAGTGCACCACAGATATCTGGATGCTTACTACCATTCAGACCGGCTACTCACTGCAGTTCAAGCACAGTCCCCCTCGATTTCAGGGCATAAATGTAACATCACTCATGGACCCACAGGATGCCACGGTGGTGTCTCAAGAGGTAGCAACATTGCTGTGAAAATGGGCTGTTTGCATGATAGACCCCCTCCAGTTGGAGGAAGGGTTCTACTCCAGGTACTTCCTAGTGCCCAAGCAGGATGGTGGCCTCAGACCGATCTTCGACCTCAGACAGGTCAACCTGTATCCGTCGAAGGAGGTTCAAAATGTTGACGATGCAACACACGGACAGCTGTTGCAATCAATCAGGCCAGATGACTGCTTCACCATGGTGGACCTCAAAGATGCCTATTTCCAAATCCCCATAAAACCAGCAGACAGGAAATACCTGCGGTTCGATTTTCAGGGAACAGCGTACGAGTTCCATGTCTTGCCATTTGGCCACTACCTAGCTTCCCATGTCTTCTCGGAGTGCATGGAAGCTATCCTGGCTCCTTTGAAACTTAAAAGCATCAGAGTGCTCAATTATCTGGACGACTGGCTCATTTGCGCCCCGTCTCCAACACAGGCAGAGGCCCACACATAACAAATCATCAGCCACCTTCAATGGTTGGGCCTTACGGTAAATCATGCGAAGAGCCAGCTCACACCTTCTCAGACAGCCTCTTATCTAGGAGTGTGCTTGGACTCCAGGTCCATGCTGTCCACTCTGTCGAGCAGCAGAGTGCAGAGAATAGCTGCCTGTTTAGAGCTCTTTCAGCTCAACAGAGCGCTTACAGTAGTGACGTTCCAGAGACTTCTGGGCTTGATGGCAGCAGCTTCCCATACCCATCCATTGGGTCTCCTATGCATGCGCCCTGTACAGGCCTGATTCAAGAGCAGGGTTTTTCAGCCTGCGTTGAACCACGACCGCATATTGACAGTGTCGCATCACTGTCTAAAGGTGCTCTCTTGTTGGAAACAGCCTGCCCAATTACACCTCGGCATAGTGCTGGGCAGTGTCACCAGAAGGGAGGTCGTCACCATGGATGCATCCAGGGCTGGAGCGCTGTGTAGAATGGCTGGGGAGTGCAAGGTATGTGGACCCTCCCTTGGCAGGGTCTCCACATCGATGTTTTGGAGTTGCAGGCAGTTTACATGGCCTTGCAAAATTTTTTGCAGGAGGTTCAAGGGAGACAACACAACAGTGGTGGTTTACATCAACCACCAGGGTGGCCTCAGGTCACCCAGTCTACATCGCGTGGCCCGCAAGCTTTTGCTCTGGGCATATGAGAACCTCCTCTCACTATGGGCAGTACAGAGTGACAAACTGGGCGGTGGACCTTCTCTCAAGGGGAGTTCCTCAAGGTGGTGAGCCTCATTTGGGAGACATTCGGGAGAGCAGAGATCGATCTCTTTGGCTCCCAGGAATCAACCTCTGGTTCTCCATAATAGGAGGCGGGGACCTGCTGTGGCCGAGGCAACTGTTGTATGCCTTCCCACCGCTTGCCCTGCCCCTTATTGGCCCAGGAGACTTTGGTTTTCAACCCTGATGCAGCTCCTGAGAGGCTAGCCGTGGAGACTGTCAAATTCTGCGACCTGCTCAGTTAAGCACAGGGGACTTCATGACATCCGGACCCATCAAGCCTGCAGCTGTGGGTCTGGCCCCTGAATGGCTGCATTTGAGCCATCTGGGGTTGTCTAATAGGTTTATTGACACCCTACAAAATGCCAGAGCAGTGTCCACGCGTTACCACAAGTGGGGCGTCTTTCAGACGTGTTGCCTGGCTCATGGGTTTGACCCCACTAACTGCCCCATGGCAGTTATACTGCAGTTTTTGCAGGACATTTTTGACGAGGGTAAATCCCCCTCCACGTTAAAGGTCTATCTGGCAGCCATTTTGGCTTGCCATGTGTGAACAGGATGGTTTGTGCTTATGTCAGATCAGGAAGGATAATGACAACAGTTTTGGTGAATGAATGCGTTTTTGCGCGGTTTAATAATAAATAAACAAAACAAAAGGTTTGAACAAAACACACAAACACTGGCACAAAACAAAACAGCACTATGGCAAAAACAGACAGACAAAATACAGTGAATACTAAACACACAAGTATAGTGCTGAGCTATGTCAGCACAAGTATCAATTGCTTTAGTTTTAGACTGATCTTACTTCTCCTTCTGTCTCCCGTTCTTTCGCCCTGAACACACCAACCCTGAGTGAGCCTCTATATATACAGCTGTGCAATCCCCATGCCCACATATTAATACACATCTGTACGTGAAGTGATTGTGCAATCCCTGTGCCTAACTACAAATATACATTTTACATCACTCGTGCTACATAGCCCAATTTATATCCCATGCACCTATATATATATATATATATATATATATATATATATATATCTATATATATATATATATATATATATATATATATATATATATATATTTTATGTGAGATTAAAAGAGTTTCGAAGGGGTTAGAGACAGCAGGTACAGGGAGTAACCCTGGAAGAGACATAGAACGACCAGGAACTACATTTCCCAACAACGGGGAAAACCCACATTGCATGACGGGTAACAGCGGCAGCTTTAAAAAGCTGCTGGAATCAGATAGAGGGGAGAGTGAGAACAGGTGCACACACAAGCCGTGGGACGGGAGAGTACCGAACCAAGACGAAAGCGGGCAGCTGCATTGGGAGCGAGATTGGGATATTAACCAGTGGTAAACCAGAGGAATACAATTTTAGCACTTGTTTCTAAAACGGTACAGCGTATTGGGGCACTACATTGAAGCAACCTTACGGACTACCATTGTCACCAGTCGGAGACAACAATTGTTTCTACAGCGGGACAGTGCACGGAGGTTGTACCTTGAAACAACACGGCAGACTACAAGCTTCCCTGCATCGGAGCAACGCCGAGAACACGGACTGCTGTAGAGTGAGTACGCTGTGTTTTTCCTTTGATATGGTGGGAGCTACTGAAGTACGGGACTTGTGTGTATTTAAACAGCGTGCTTAAAGACTGTATCAAAAGCCCACGAACAGGGCAAGTTATTAACCCAGGAGAACTGTGTCCATCTGGAAGTGTTGAACGGTGTAATAATGCGCAGGGACGCAAAAAGGGTTATTTAAACGAAACACAACTTTATTTTATGTCCAGGGAACAGTGGAACCTGCAACAAAAGAGAGGCGAGAGTTAGAGAACGCTCATTGCTCACTGTTTGATCACCTATACTAATTCTAATCTACACAGCAGTGTTATTACTTACCTTAACGAAAGGTTGGCTGGGTGTTGGGGCCACACTCTTCCGCAACAGACCTCCGGGGCAGTCGGGAGTACAAACCTGTGAGTAGAGGACGGGGACGATCACGACTCCACAGCGCCATCTGGTGGATGTCCGGGACAACCTGGAAAAGAGAAAGAAACCACAATACCAAGCCAACACCAAAGGAACTTGGATACAACAAGCAACTACTTACCTGAGGGTCTTGATCCACAAAAAGTCCTGGACTGTGTTTATTTGAGTTTGTTTATTATTGGTCTTGATAACGATAGGTTGCGGATGCAACCCCGGTTCCCTGAAAGAGAAAATAACCATCAAGGCATGGGACATTGCCGTCAGGCAGTAGGGATTGGCTGAGCATTATGTCAAAGCTGCCGATAGGCCTCCGCGCAAGCTGCCATGTAAGCCCGCCCCCCTGGGAGCTTATTATACGCAACGCGCGGAGAGTCACTTCCTCTTTTGCCCTTCAGGCCGTGAAGGCCTCCAGAGCGACCTCGCGGCTTGATGGTTATTTTCTCTTTCAGGGAACCGGGGTTGCATCCGCAACCTATTGTTCCCTTTCAAGTCGAAAATAACCATCAAGGTATGGGAACAGTGTACCCAAGCCGTCGCGAGGGAGGATTCTCGGCAGTAGGACAGACTTACGTCATAACGCAACTGCGTAGGCAGTACATCTACGCATATGCGGAGCTGCGCCTCAGCGTCTATGCTCGCAATGACACCTGTCCTAAGGTGGAATAGTCACACCATATTGTCAACCACTCTACACGTCCGCAACCTGAGGCGTCATAGAGTGTAACACAGATGCTCCAAATGACGGAGCAGAGGATTCCAGTACATTTAACCGGTAGAACCTCGTAAATGTATGTGGTGTAACCCAACTGGCTGCAGCGCAAATGTCAGACATCGGCACCCCTCTAAAGAGGGCCCAGGATGTTGCCATACCCCTAGTGGAATGTGCCTTCAACTGCCCTGGTGGCGGAAGGCCCATAGAATCATATGCTAACTGAATAGCATCCACTATCCAATGAGAAAGGCGTTGCTTAGACAACGGCTGACCCAAAGTCTTATAACCACAGCTGTTCTGTTTGCCTCACAGTCCTTGTGCGGTCATATAACACCTCAATGCCCGCACAGGGCAGAGCATGTGTAACCGCTCTTCCTCTGGGGAAGATAAAGGAGGAGGATGGAATGCCATCAACTCGACTGGTTGGTTCATGTGAAACGGGGATATGACCTTGGGTAAAAAGGCCGGATTTGGACGCATGGAGACCTTAGAACCGTCTCCTGCGAAACGAGTACATGATGAATGCACCGAAAGTGCATGTAACTCGCCCACGCGTTTTGCTGATACCACTGATAGCAAAAACGCAGTCTTTATAGACACGAACATATCCACACTGTGGAGAGGCTCGAACGGTGCCTTGGTAAGGGCTTCTAGCACCACATCAAGGCTCCATGATGGTAAACTGGTTGACCTTGGAGGTCGCAAGCATCTTGCGCCCTTTAGGAACTGAGATGCCAGAAAATGGCAACCAGGTGATAACCCGTCAATGCGTACATGGCAAGCCGAAATAGCGGCTAAATACACTTTAAGTGTAGAGGGAGATTTCCCCTCATCTAGCAGCTTCTGCAGAAACTGTAATATCACTGCCATAGGGCAGGAGACCGGGTCATGGCCCTCAGCCAGACACCAACTCTGAAACAATTGCCACTTATACGCATATTGCGACCGAGTAGAGGGCGCTCTCGCACTCTGAATGGTCGATATAACCGCCATCGAAAGCCCTAAGGCTGACAGGCGCTCCTGCTCAGGGGCCAAGCCCATAACTGCATGAGTTTGGGGTTTGGGTGCCATAGCCCTCCTTGGGCTTGGGACAACAGGTCCGCTCGCAGAGGGAGCTCCCTCGGGCGACCGTGCAACAACTGCACCAGACTCGGGAACCATATCCTCCGAGGCCACCGAGGAGCGATCAGAATCACTGTCGCTTGCTCTACCCTGACCTTCTCCAAGAAGGCGGGGAGCATCAGAATCGGTGGAAATGCGTACAGGAGCCCTGGCGGCCATTCGTGAGCCAGTGCATCGACTCCTAGGGGGCTGTCGAGGTCCTTCACCGAGAACCATAGAGGACAGTGCGTGGTCTCCCGCGAAGCGAAGAGATCGACTTGCGCTGTGCCGAACCATTCCCAAATGCGCTCTACCACCCGAGGGTGAAGACGCCATTCGCCTGCAAGAGGACCTCCTCTGGACAGTAGATCCGCTGCGTAATTGACTCTGCCCGGTAGGTGAACCGTACGCAGAGAGGCTAAACGCGGTTGTGCCCAAAGCAACAGCCGTGTTACCATCCGGTGAAGACCGGGGGACCGCAAGCCGCCCTGGCGGTTGATATACGCCACTACCGTGGTGTTGTCTGACCGCACTAACACGTGCTTGCCTAGAAGCACTGGCAAGAAGTGCCGAAGGGCGAGGTCCACCGCTCTGAGTTCCAGAGCATTGATGTGGGCCAGGGTCCTGACCACACTCCTCGGGTCGCTGTCCCGTTCCAGACTGCTCCCCAACCTTGGTTGGAAGCGTCGGTCGTGATGACTTCCCTCCGGAAAATGGGACCCAAGCGTACGCCCTGGCGGATGTTCGACGGAACTTTCCACCAGCGCAGTGCTTCCCAGCAGGTTCGGGATACCCTCAACCTGCGGTGTTTGTCTCTCCGCGGATGCAACGCGAAGGCATTGAACCAGGCCTGCAGAGGTCTCTGGTGTAGTAAGCCCAAAGGAAGGGCTTGCGAGGCGGCAGCCATCAACCCCAGCATGCGCTGACACAGCTCCATGCTGACTGTTTCTCTCAACCTGAATAGGGAGAGACACCGCTCCAGCGAGGCAACTCTTTGTGTCGACAGGGTCGCTTCCATGGACACAGAGTCCAGATGCAGACCCAAGAACTCGGCACGAGGCGGCTCTTTTCTGAATTGACCTTCAGACCTAGCCGGTGAAGATGGTTTGTAACCATCACTGTGTGCTGTGCCAACTGCTCCTTTGACTGCGCGCAGACGAGCCAGTCGTCCAGATAGTTCAGCAGTCGGACGCCTTGAGCCCGCAAGGGAGCTAAAATGGCATCCATACACTTCGAAAAGGTTCGAGGAGCCAGAGACAGGCCGAATGGCAGGACACAAAACTCGTAGACCCTGCTCTGAAATGCGAATCGTAGGTACTTCCTGTGACCCGGACAGATGGGAACGTGAAAGTATGCATCTGTGAGGTCTACAGTGGTAAACCAGTCGCCCTGCCGGACAGACTGGACAATGTGCCTGTGCGTAAGCATCTTGAACGACAACACCCGTAGATATTTGTTCAGTAGTCGCAGATCTAAAATAGGGCGGAGCCCGCCGCCCTTTTTTGGCACTAGGAAGTACTTGGAGTAGAACCCCTGGTCGGTCAGAGCAGGGTCTACTAGTTGAATGGCACGCTTCTTGAGCAATGCCTGTATTTCTGCATTTAGAGCTGAGGATTGAACCGAGTCCTTCACTGCAGTTACCACCACTCCCCTGAAGGGGGGGGGGGGGGGGGTTTAACCGGAACTGAAGGGTGTACCCGGTGAGTATAGTTTTGCGCACCCAGATGTTGTTGGTGCATTGTTGCCAGAACAGGAGCTGTGGAACAGTGTAGGGGTGGGTTAACGGCTGCCGGGGTTTCTCAGGGCTGCTTAGGCTGCGCTCGCTCACGAGGGGCCTGGCCAGAGCCACGAGGGCGTGGCCTGCCACCTCCTCTAGGGCGCCACACTCCGCGCTGCGGTCTTGCAAACGCAGGTTGGCTGCGTGCTGAAACCCCCAAAGGGGCGGTTTTACTGCCCTGTGGGTGCGCTTGCTGCTGCGGCGGTGCCCTGCGCCACTGGCGCTCCTGTGGCCGCCTTGGCTGGGAGGGTTTGCTTGGCCACATCTTTGCCAACTGCTGCGACGCCTCACGCGCCTTGACAGAGCGTTGCAGCATCTCCTCAACCGCTGGGCCAAACGTGTGCCCCGGGGATATAGGAGCATCTAGCAATGGGGCCTTATCAGGCTCCTGTACCCTGGCCTGCGAGAGCCAGAGCTGCCTTCTTGCCACCACAAGAGAAGCAATGCTCCTGCCCTGTGCTCGCGCATTCAGCTGAGCCAGCTTAACCAAAAGCTGCGCAACTGCACCCAGCTCGGTCCTAAGTCCAACAGATGGGAACTCAGGCAGATCACGAATCAGCGCCGCCTGGTAGACCGTCAGGAGGCTGGCCACGTTAGACAGCCTAACTGCCTCTGTAGCCGCGGCATACCCCTTTTTCAGGTGGGCCTCCGTAATCCTACACTGCCTGTTAGGGCAGGAGGGGTCCTTAGCCAGCCCCGATAATGTCGGCGCCTTTACTAGCGCGGCGAACGCAGCGCCCACTGGCGGAAAGGACGCTAACCCAGCTTCGCTCGCCCCGTGCATGGTGAAAGCCGAAGCCTTGCGAGAAGTTGCAGGGGCGGAGGCCGGGGCCCCCCAGGTGGACTGCACCTCCTTAATAAAATCCGGGAATGCCGGGAGCATCCTGGACTGAAGGGGCGGAGCCGATGGCAACTCAAATAGAGAGCGTCGTGTTGGCTCTAACGCAGGCCAGTCCACGCCTAAGTGACGGGCTGCCCTCTCCACCACTGACCAGATAGGGTCATTAGTATCCAGCACTTCAGGGTCGTCCTGCCCAGAGTGCTGGGATGCCACCTCAGGCTCCGTGTCTTCAAAGAGCGGATCTGCGTCAGATGCGTCCCTTGAGACAGCATCGGCGTCCCACTCTACTTCCTGGGGTTGGCCGTGAGGCACTGGTGGAGGAACCATCGGCTGACTAGCGATGGGTCCGGTTGCTAGCTCTGGGGCTCGAGGCGCCACATTCGCTAGGATCATGAGGAGGGATTGCTGTCCCATCATGAGCTCCATGAACTGTGACATCTTGGAGGTGAGCTCAGTCACTCCAGATGTGTCCTGATAACACCTACCCCTTCGAGGGGAGCGAGAGTGCCTTCTCCGGCGAGGTGATCGAGATCTGGATCGAGACTCCCAACGGGGGCGAGCCCCGCGAGAGGAGGGACTGCGGGAACGTTCCCGAGCACGCCTGGCTGGAGACCTTTGACCAGCTGTAAGCTGGGAGGATGGGCTCCGAGGGAGCTGAGACGTCACCGGCGGCGTCACAACAGATGACGGTGGGGCCGAGACGGTGTGGGACGAGCCCGAGGATGGGGAACGACCTCCAACCGCCTTCCTAGCTCTCTGGCGAAGGGTGCGCGTCTGAAACCCTGCACATAGCTGGCAGTATGCCCTATCTGCCAGGGCAGATGCGGCATGGTCCGGCCCCAAGCATGCGACGCAGTCCTCATGTGGGTCGCTGGCAGGCAACTTGGCCTGGCAGGTCACGCAACGGTGGAACCCAGACATGGTGTGTAGCCTTCGCAAGCACTGACGAGCAGTAGCAAGCGAGGATCACAGATGTGCGTGCGTGGAACGCCGAAGCGTCTAGCACTGACGTCGAGCACCGAAGTGCGTGCGTCGAGCACCGCCGCGTCAAACGCCGAGGTGCGTGCGTCGAACGCCGAAGCGTCGGGCACCAAGCATCGAGCACCTGAAGTGCGTGCGTCAAGCGCCGCCGCGTCAAGCGTCGAGGGTGCGTGCGTCGAGCGTCGAGGGTGCATGCGTCGAGCACCGAGCATCGAGCGCCGAAGCGTCGAGCACCGAGGTGCGTTCTTCGAGCGTCGAGGGTGCAAGCGTCGAGCGCCGAAGCGTCGAGCGCCGGAGCGTCGAGCGCCGGAGCGTCGAGCACCGAGTGTCGAGCACCGAAGCGTCGAGCACCGAGCGTCGAGCGTCGAGCACCGAGCACCAAGCTCTGATGGAACGTGCACCGAGCGTCGAGCACTGAGCGCCAAAGCGTCGAGCGTCGAGCACTGAGCCCCAAGTTCAGAAGCACTAAGCACTACGCGCAGAAGCGCTGCACAAAGCGCTGAAGCGCTGCACCAAGCGCACAACCGCTGACACCAAAAGCGCCGGAGCGCGAGCGTGGAACGCTAGCACAGACGCCTACGCGTCAGCTGACCCGCCAAGCGGAGACGCTAAGTGCTGGTACGGTGTCTGATGCTGTGCAATACTTACCTGATGGTGCTGGGGATTTTGCATGTTGGTGGTTGTCTTGCTCTGTATAGTGAAAGGGAATTTTTTTTTTTTTTTTTTTTTTTGTTGGACGCTGCAGCAATAATACAAGTAAGAGGGTGTAGTACAATTACACACGTGGCGGGAACGCGCCGCGGTGGGGAAGGAATACTGCAGAGCAGACTACACGCACACGCACGGTCTAGCCTAAGCTAGACCGAGGATGCAGATATGCGCGTGGGCCAAGGCCAACGCAACACGTGTCCGAACAAAAATATATGTACACAATATATATAACAATATATATACACACAATAATATACAAAAAACCCAAACACAATAATAATAGTAAGAACAGAGGAAAGACGGAGAGACCACGAAGAAACGCGATGCAAAAGCAAAGCGAGAAGGAGTATATAAGTAACAATATATATCCTAACAAATAATAATAATAATAACAATAATAATCACTGAAATAAACTCAGATAAGGGGATAAACCAGCTTCTCAAGCCTAAGCTTATGGAGTACAATCAGTTAACAGCTCTAAGTCCTACCGCTACTGAGGCTGAAGGCAAAAGAGGAAGTGACTCTCCGCGCGTTGCGTATAGTAAGCTCCCAGGGGGGCGGGCTTACACGGCAGATTGCGCGGAGGCCTATCGGCAGCTTTGACATAAAGCTCAGCCAATCCCTACTGCCTGACGGCAATGTCCCATACCTTGATGGTTATTTTCGACTTGAAAGGGAACTGGAACTTCTGTGTGTTAATTTTGATTGAATATAAGAGAAAAAGGAAACTCATTAAAACAGAACTCTCCTTGGACCTGGGTCTCTGTCACGTTCTTCTGCACCAAAACAGACACCACTTGCACATCTCATACTTACATGGACTATACCTGTTCACTATATATATATATATATATATATATATATATATGTATGTATGTATGTATGTATATATATATATATATACATATACACACACACCAACAATAACACACCACATACAACATAAAACACAAAATATGCACAGGGCAGGGCACCATGTCAAAATTGACTTGGTCTGCCCAGGAGCTCACTTCCTGGTGGGGCAATTTTTGAAAGGGGCTCGGCAGCTTCGGCCACCTATGCAGGTCATTGTTCCTCACTGGAGGTTAAACGTGATGCTTAATGCACTCATGAAGACTCCATTTGAGCCCATGCTGAACTAAAATATTTATCACTCTGAGCAGCTTTCTTGCTTGCTATCACCTCTGCAAAGTGGGTGAGTGAGATGCAGGCATTCTCCATTGTAAAAGCCTGCTTAATTTTTACAGAGTCCAGGACAAAGTTTACACTCCGTACCAATTCTGCCTTTTTGTCGAAGACGATCTTGGCATTTCATGTCAACCAGTCTGTGGAATTGGTGGCTTTCCATCCACCTTCTTTCCAGTCTAACTGACAGAGACAGCTCCATACACTGCCCAGTGGGGGCCCTGGTGTACTATATTGACAGGACAAAAAGTTGGAGGCAGTCCAAACAATTCTGTCTAAACAGAGGCTGCCAAATGGATAGCAGACACAGTCAAGACTGACTATGAGCTAGCCAGAAAAGCCCTAGAGAAAAGCTCACTACCCATTCCACCAGGGGCATGGTAACATCATGGGCTTTATTCCAGGGTGCATCTATCGGAGACATTTGCAATGCAGCGGTGTGGGCTACTCCCCATACCTTTACTAGCTCTACAGACTTAACTACTGCAGTGTCACACGCTACAAAACTGTTCGGTGTTAAACAAAGTTAGAAGTACAGATAGGACTATGAAGCGCAATCATTTTGATGCATTGTGGCGGAGTGTCCCGCCCCTATATTTATATGTGCACTGTTTATTATTATTTGTATTATTGTTTGCGGCGCGGATAAAAGCACCGCGTATTTGTTATTGTTTTTATATTTTAAAAATCTCGTGAGGAAGCGTGACTGATCAGCTAGTGATTTATTTAGCTGGCTGACAGTCACGCATCCTTATTAAACTTGTGCAGACGGTGACCATCTCCCGAGTTAATTCATTGATTAATTGTTGGTAATCGGGAGATGGTCACTGTATATAAACCTGCAGCTCTCTACCCTCAGGGGAGTGTACAGAGGAGAGTACGGGAGAGCGGAGAGAGAGAGAAGAGAAAGAAACAATTGCTATATAGAAAGTATACTTGTTTCGTTATTGTTTATTTGTTTGGCCAACGTGCCGTTTTGTTGTAGTGTTTTGTTTTGTTTAAACCTTTTGTTTATTTATTATTTAATAAAAACACTGAACACCGTAGTGTTCAGTTCCACCACCATCCATTGCCTTTGTTTACTGTTACTTCCTGGTCCGTGACATCACTACTCACACGTCACTGCAACAACAGCTCGGTCACATGCATCCTGATGTGTTTTTTTTTTTTTTTTTTTTTTTTTTTCAAACAATACAGTAAATGCAGATGTAACGTCAGACAGCACAGACAGTTTTACATTATAGTCAAAACAGTGTGTTTATTTTAACATACCAAACATAGTGCTTACCTGGAATTCCGATTTCCTCACTTATATTTCCCATAAATTCTTTGTATTCTTTATTGAGATATTTCTTGTGCTGCTTATCAGAAAGAACAGGCTATTGCTGCACTGCTATAATCAGATGTTCCCCCATCTTGCCTGTGAACATGAAGAAGAGGGTGGCAAAAAAACTTTCCATTTGACATCGTTTTCCTCCAGGATTGTATTTGTGACACTGTTTTTGCAGCCTGCTTGGTACACGTGAGGGACACCAGGCTTGGCGATGGTATTGGAAGGGGAGTTCTGATTGGTTGCATTGAGTAACATGTTGCACATGTATGCAAATACTGGGCTATAAAATGGGATGGTTTTAGCAGCTTTAGAGATGACTTTTGAGATGCAGTGGGAGCTTATGACACTTTGTGGCGCAGTAGAGAATTACAGTGCCCCACATTTGTTTGTTTTATTTTATACAAGTGTTTTCTGTTTACCTGTCTTTTATTTTGTGCCTGAGTTCGACTCTGTTGGCTATTCAACGGTAATTTCCATCTCCAGTCTTGCAATAGCTGGTCCGGTACACTATTATTCAGTAACTTTATTTTTGTTTTGTAATATAATCATGTAATATGTAATATAATTGTGCACAAAAGGACTAACAGCAGGTAACAAAAATCGAACTTGAGTATGCAGCTGTGGCTGTGTTTGTCTCCGTCCCAAAATTTCTGCAACTTCGTTATCACTTTTACTGTCACTACTAGTAAGTGCATTGTGATTACAGTAAGTTTCATCACTGTCTTGGTCTGGCGCATTTTTGTGTCCAGATTCGTCCTCCAATAACTCTTTAAAGTACTGCAAGACTTGCTGTGCAATCTTACATTGTGTTTGTCTATTCATTTTCACTAGACAGTAAGTATTTCTGCAGTTGTTGATAAGTAAATCACTTGTCTGAAGAAGTATCCTGTTGTAGCTATTCAAAATAAACGTGAAGCTTTCAAGTTCAGCAACTCGATCACGCGCATTAAGCCAAGCCCACTGTTTTTACTATGACGGTCAAAATGACAGCTCCGGTAGTTCTAGGAGTAATGTATTATATCTCCATAAGTTTCTGCAACCCTGGGTCTACTGATACTTTGAGATGTTTAATACATATATTTCAGAAAAGTAAAAAAAACCACAGGTGCCTATCTGCCAAATCAGTGGAGAAAAATGCATTTTAAAACCGTGATCGGTCGAAAAGACAGCTCCGGTAGTTCTAGTGGTAATGTCATGGATACTAAAAACCCTGGTTTTTGAACTAGAGTGTTAGGGCAGCTTCTCAGTCAACCCCTACAACACAAACATAGGGTGAGTTTATCCCTCAATTTTTTAGTTCTAGCTACTGGTTACTGGGGGTTTCGTATGGTAACGCACAAGGCAGCCTCTTGGCTTAGCCTTGTAGCATTCCAATCGTTCTGCAATTTGCCCTTGCAACGGCTTTGGTACACTTACCCTTTCGGCAATGGTTACATTAGGTTATTCTCATAACCCTGTGTAACAGGGGAGATCTGGACTGACTGGCACATCCGTATTACTGCAGGTGGAGGGCAGCAGTCTCGTGGGATCTGCCTGTCGGCCATGGCAATGACACGGAGAGGTGGGGAAGAGTGTGTGTGTGCTTTCCCTCTCTCTGAGTGGCTGAGGGGCGGGCCTTGGGAGACTGCTCGGCCCATAAGAACTGGTTTGGTTATGCGCTCGGGTGGCCGGGTTGGGGAAAGTACAGTGTCGCTGGCGGAAGAGGACCCGTGCTGACCGGCTTAGCGGCAGTGGGGGCACTGCATAAGCAGCACTTTTGTTTGTAGTTTTATTACTGTGTTTTATTTTCCCTTTTTCTTTCGCCTTCTGTTTTCATTATTACTTTTGAGCACTTGAAGGTGCACGGAGTTGGATACCTGTGTTGGTAACCCCGCGGTCCTGGTTTACTGTCACCAGACCACGGACAACAGCGCCCTCTGCGGGCTAAAGTAAATAAAACAACTAATAAGAAAAATAAATAAATCTGGGCACCTGTGCGGTGTTTCCAAATAAAATCTTCTGTCTCCCGTGTCAGTGAATACCCTCACCCTTCCACACCCTGGCTCACTGAAATAGAAATGTACCATTAACCTTCAAGGTTGCTGCGTCCATGATTGCAGCAAGCTTGAAGGAAAAATGTGTGCGGAGTTCTTTTATGTCCTTGGGGGCGGGCCATGATTGTGAGGTAAATACCCATACGGTAATGGTTACATTTCTATTTCAGGGAACCAGGGTTATGATAATTTGTTTAACATGCTAAACAAATATGCTGTCTGAAGGTTAATGACGAAGGGAAGATGGGATTAGTCAACATGAATGCTGTTGTGAACCATTTAGATAAACTGTAAATTAAATAATAAAAGCAAACAATTGTTTACATTTACAGGATTTATTTTTGTGACGTCCAAGTGGGTACAGAACAGTATGTCTGCACAGCAACACATACAATACAAATAGCATCTCTTAAATCTAAGAACCAGAAGTTGTTTTTCTACTAGTTTATTTAGTAGATTATGTGTATCCTGTTCAATTTCATTATGCTTCTTTGCACACAGTGTTGGCATGCAAACAAAGACAAGGATTAGACATTAAAGAGCATTAAAGAGCTACATTTTTAATTATGGTGAACTGGCAACAGGGACCAGTTTTTCAAAATCTGGATAAAAGTAATACAGATTTTATAATCCTATATTTTGTGATCAAGGTTTGATCAAGGTGATGTTTACCTTCACATTAATTCCATGGTAAATCAGTAGAGATCATATTGTAAAGTGTTACCACGGGGGTATTTGCCTTCTTTTCACAGAATCAAAAATCAACAATGACACCAAAGACACTGTAAAAAACTGATGCTGCCTCAGGTTAAAAGATTGAACATATTGACATATGTAGCTTGTACATTGAGGGCTAATTAATTGATCTGAATAGCGATTGATTGTTGTTTAATTGAAATAGCAGTAAAATAACAATAAAAAGTAAAAAATGCTAATAACATATAAAATACTATATTAAAACAAACCTCACTGTGAAAATTGCACATGTGGAATCCTTTTCAGACAATTAGAGCGCTTGGTTTGTCAAGGCCTTTTTAGACTACCATGCTATGTTAGATGTTTAGGTAAGTATTAATTATCTGAACAATGGTGGTATATAGATCAATGTTTGAATAGTTACAAGTAATGCTCGGTCTGCTTCACACAGCTTCTTACACTTCACAGTTGTACAAATTGATAAGACACAATACACGGTGAGATTACTTGCATAGTTCAGGAATCTTAGTTGTAAATACTTTCTGAATAGTACATTGAAACTGCAGAAACAGTATGTTTGTGTATCAAATTAAACATCTTGATAACATACAATTTAGCATGCAAAATGTTAACAGACTGTAGTGCATTTCTTATTTTGTAGCAGGTTGTAGCCATTGTAGTATTAGTCTATCATATCCTCTTGGGGTACACTTTGATTATTATTTTGTTTTGTTCTATCATGCCTATCCAACCGACGTTCAATGTAAACCCCTTTAGACACCTAATGCACTGCACGCAACGAATCAAGCAGCCAAGTACATTGACTGACTAGTTGATTTACCATAAATCGATAGACCTGGAACTCTGATTAAGCATAGCCTGTATTCAGCACAGACATTATTCTGTGCTTCTTTGTAAACCATCACAACCATCTCCAATGTGTCTCATGATTAATGAAACAGAGGCTGATATATGCTGGAGTTGGTCATCCCTGTAATCTGTCTTCCGGCTGTCATAACCACCCTAAATTGTCTTATAATATAAAGTTATTGAATTGAGCTATATCCCATACGTGCATATCACATGGTTAAATAAATATGAGCAGCTCGTAACTGTGTTTGCATTGTATATACATCACTTAGTTAACCATTTGATATTGGTTTCATCAGCGCCCCTTGTGTACATTTTGTTTTTTCTGCATTTAAGCGTTCCCCATGGCTTGTTCTGAGACAGTACTATATTTCGGTTAAATTAGCCATAGCATGTAAGGAAATACCCAACCACTTTATGCCAGCTCTGTATATTATCACCTCAGGCATGTCTTATGGAGTCACTGTGGTTAAGAGACATTAAAAAGAGATGAAGCAGACAAAATGGCTCCATTTGGTTTCTGAAAGGAACCTCAGTTATAGAATATAAAACACTATACAGCCAGACCAGGCTTCTGGTTCTTTTGTGTTTCTTTATGGAACTAATGAACGTAATGCCTTTAATTTGTCACCTTGTCAATTTGTTGCCTTGGCAAGGAGAATTATTTAGCTCCTGATGTCAATGTGGAAAAGGAAGTGGAAAACTGCCACTGTTAATGAACAAATGGATCTTCCTGTGTTTTAGTGCACTGCTGCAGGCAAAATTTATGCCAGATCTGTTTTCAATTAATTTTTAGAAAACCTTTACACATCTAATTTTAGCAATCTGGTAAGTAGGAGCATTGCCTTCTTAGAGGAGAATGAACAGATGTACAGGTCTTTTTTTTGTTGTATCTGAGGTGTGAAATAGGATTTATTCATATTCCACTGCTATTATTACAATCACAACTGACTCAATTCACCTGAGCAGTGGATCTAAATAATGTAACAATGTCTTTACAGGAGTGTAGACAATTGCATGTAATTATGCCTTGCCTCTCATGAGATGGAGTACTGATAGAATTATTCACATTTATTTATTAAAACAAGGTCCTCAATTATAATAATTCATTTGAATAATGGGTGGATTAAAAGGGATACTATATCATCTACATTCCCATAATATAACATTTCTTGCCTGTTTAATATGATATTTTGTAATAGATATTAAACAAGTGAGACACATAAGAAATGTAATACTTCCAAATGTAGATGGTTTAAAGTATCCCTGTTTCAGTATCACTATGTTCTGAAGAGTGATCATAAAAAGGGGAAATTTACAGAATGTATTCAGATATTATTATAAAGAGGTTAAGTATTTTTTTACTTTATCAGTCCTTTCAACATATTCAATTCTAGTCAAGATACCGAGGCAGACCAGTAAAAATACAACTGTTGGTCCACTTTTAGAAAACCTTTGTTTAAAAATTAAAGGCAAACATTTATAACAGAAGAGTACTACTTGATTATTCATGAGCAGAAATCAGTTTGTTCAAACAAATTTGAAATCCAGAGTGGAGAAACACAGCTCTGCTGTTGCAGACAGCACCAAACAAATCCTGCAGCCAGCCTCCGTTACAATATCCATATACTTTTAAATTAAAAAAGCAATTAGAGCTCATATTAACTGTGACACAAATTGCTCAAAGTCAAAGCATATTTCTAGCTTGCAAGTTGCTCATGTAACTAACAGTAATGTTGGTTTTCTCTATCATTAGATTTTAATACTGCTGTAGTAATTGTGATTTAGGAGCTCTCGGTTTTAGTACCTGTTTGCAATTTTGTATGAAGCAAAGATATTATGATAAGACTGCTTGAATTCCCACTAGAGGTACCCAGAAGAACATCAAAACAGACAATGAAAGCTATCAGAATTACCACTACAAATATGTACTCGTCATAGCCTCAATGAATCTCAAGTTTCCAATTAATGGATCTGAATGCAGTAGGAAGCTCTGAGAAGCTCATCAGTATTTGTATCTGATGGTCTGTACCGGGATTTGCATATAAATTGTAGCGTGAAATGATGGTGCAGAAAACCTGCAGACAGGATAAAAATCAGGATACATAGAATAGTGTAGATTACATTTTTGTCACTGCATTCAATAACATAAAGGGATGTATTTTAATAGTCTAAACAATGGTATATTTTAATGCTGATGCCTTCACAGCAGCTTGTATTTTCTCCAAGGGGTGATTTATTGACACAACTATTTACATCTGGAAAAGTTTAAAATGAGATAGAAAAAGGTGTGTTACAGTGGAAATGTAATTAATGTATAGATATACCTTAAAGAGTAAGTAGCCAGGTTCTGAGAAAATATTGTGTTCTACGTCCCCTTGTGTTGCTACAACTGTTTAAATAGCGTTGTAACAGGGCGAGGAGCCCTGTACATGTATTTGTTTATTTTAGAACGGGGTACCCCACCGCCCCTGTGCAATTTAGTATTTAGTATTTGTTTTGTTGTATTATTGTTATTGTTATAGTTATTGTTGTTATTGTTATGATTTATTTATTTATAAATGTGACGGTGAAGCCGTATGTTATGTTTATTTTCATTTAAATGTGTTCTGGCAGAGGCGAGGTCGTCAGCTCGTCCTCTGCCAGTAGCATTTAAAAAACTTGTGGAGATTGTGGCCGAGGGGTAATGACAGAATTGATAGTTAACCCCTCGGCCACAGTAAATAAAAGCCTGCAGCTCTCTGCACTCGAGGTCGGTGTTCGGAGGAATGAACGGGAGCGAGAGAGGAGAGTTTAAAAGTAAAACTAAAAATAAGTAGGATCAGTGAAAGCTACTGCCCAGCCTGACCTAGGATCTGTTTTGTTGTGTTTTTTTTTTTGTTTGTGATTTGTTTTTGTTTGAATATTTATTTTGCTCTGTGAGCACTGTTTTTGTTCAAATATTTTATTTATTTTTGTGTTAAAAATAAACGGCGCCGCAGCGTCTTTTTTCACCGCAGTATTTTGAGTTTGTTTTCTTCCTGCATCTGGGCCTGACGTCACCACTTAGCCATCCCTGTCACAAGCGTACTTGTCTTTTCTGTTTTCATTGTTAACATCCTGACAACTTTTTACACTTAGAACTTTAAAGTCTGTTTCAAAGCTCTTTTCAAAATGGCTGCTGTAGTGCACTGGGGTTTGAGATCTGTCCTCTAAACCACTGCAGCGATTAAAAAAAATAAAATAAAAAAATAACAACAAGTGCTCTGGCTTTTCTGTTCCATACCACATCATGGATCATTATTGCTGTGTTACCTGTTTGACAATGTGGGCAATAATCCTTACACTATCAGTGCACTAAAAAAAGAGCTATAAAACAGACTTATACAAGTTATACATGTAAAAATGGTCAGGAGAGTATAATTTAATACCATCCTTGAATTACAGGGTATACCTGGACAGTATTCCTACTGTATGCACTGTAATAGTAGTTTACAAAGTGTTCAGATAGCTTGTCATTTATACCTTTTTTTCAAACTGGAAAACTGGAAAGCCGCACAATGTTGGCAGCTTCTCAGAACACATGCACTCCTTGGTTCTAGATTTAATCTACCCCCAGGATCCAGCTAAGACTTGATGGCAAGGTTTGATTTGATGGCTTTTAATACCCAGCCCATTAGATGTGAATCAGAACACTCCAGGTCCTGCAGATTTCCCAAGTATAATCAAAATTATATTGTTGTTTAATTAGCTAAATGTTACCCAGAAGATGTTTTGTAATTTGAGCACTGCATATGCCAAACCCCACACTCCTATGCAGTATATTCCAAGAACTTGATTTTTCTTTTCCTCCAAGCACTGCTGCTTTGTAAAATGTAATCCTTATTTTAGTATTGCTTTGCACTAGGGTTTGGAGAACTAATGCTTGTATGTCAATATATAGCAGCAGGTCACGTATCAACAGTCTGGATATAGATATACTGAGCATCAAAAGAAAGTTATAACTTATATTTGAGCATCAAAAGAAACATATCACTTATATTTGGATAAAATTCACTAGATGTGATCGAAAAATGACAAACTCTGTTTTAGAGCAGGTGCAGTGACTTTTTATTGTGCTGATTAACAATTGGGCTAGTATTATTATTTGTTTATTTAGCGACTTCTAGAGACTGGGGTGTGTGAACTATGCATCAGCTGCAGAGTCACTTACAACTACGTCTCACCCGAAAGACGGAGCACAAGGAGGTTAAGTGACTTGGTCAGGGTGACACAATGAGTCAGTGGCCGAGGTGGGATTTGAACCGGGAACCTCCTGGTTACAAGCTCTTTTTTTTTAACCACTGGACCACACAGCCTCCTGTAGTGTATGTTTCCACCATTGGAAGAAATACAAGCAGTACATCTGTGACGCATGCTTTGCACCAGGTTTCGGATGATGTCTTGTGGAATCCTGGCCCATTCCTCTTGTAGTGCCTGGATAAGCATCTGCCTGTTCAGTGGTCTCCAAGCCCTAGAAGCTACATGTCTCCGAGTTCATGGCCTGTCATTGTCAGAGTGTAACTGGTTATACCGTCTCGCCAGGTTTGAAATTGCTGGCTGTCAGCACCCAAGACGGCGAGCCACAGTACGCTGCCCTAGTCCAGCCTCCAACATGCCGATTGCACGAAGGCGCTGCTCTCTTGACAGACGTGGCATATTGTTTTGTATCTGTGATTTTCTTTATTGCTTTTATTCAAGCTTGCAATTGAACAGCTGGAAACACTCCATATCCAGTGTCCAATCAACTGTCTCACTAATTAGGTAAGATAAGAGTACTGCCTGTAACCTTACAGTATATATTCCAAAAATAACTAGTATAGGGTGTCTTTTATAGCAATAGCAGTGTGCTATAAAACTTAAGTGTCACAAATACAGTGTGTGCAGCCGATAAAGTTATTAAGTAACATAGTTAATAGTAATGATATCATTGTGGTTAATAATTAATCTCCATTCTTCGTAATGTTAAAAAAAGACTTAAAGATAAACAGAGCTTCATGGAATTATATACAGGATCTTTCTTATATGTCTCAGCACTGTTCTTGAGATTATCATTATTCCAACCCTTCTTTTTATCCTAAGACCTTTTACTATCCAGTCTTTTTAGGACAGTGCCACGTGTTCCCGGATGGTGAACATATTAACAATAGGAATATGAAAATAGTGAATATCAATTTTATATATATGTGTAAGTGTGTGTAAGTGACTTCAGGCCACTGTGGGATCTATAGTTCTGGGGGTGCCTGTAAACATTATCACTTAGACACGTGCTCCCGTTTGAACTACAGCTCCCAGAATGCATACTAAATGGCTTGATAAGTGTTGTTTTGTTAGAACAATGTGACAGTACCTTCAGAAACCTGCCTGTTACAATATACTGTACACAGAAGCTGCGGAGCGCCACTTAAGTTGGTTTATACTTCTCTCGCAGACAAAAGCCGTATGTCTGCTGCAGACACTTCTACGGGTGCGCCAGAAGGACTGAAGCTCCCCCGAGTTCGCAGACTTTTTGATGCAGCAAAGTGGTCGTAGCTGTCGGTCATACTTTCAGCCAATCTGCGTTACTGCCGGTGTCGACTTGTGACTAGGGTTGCCAACAGGCTCCACAATCCCGCAACACATTGAGATGGGACTTTAAAATTGCCTGTCTCATGAATTAAGTGAATGTGTAAATTGGCTCATATATATTTTTACGAGCAGCAAACTGAGTGAGAAGAGTAAAACTGATCAGCTGTTCTCCATATTGCCTCCGATCAGACGTATTGAACATCTGAGCAATGTTAATGATTTGATGGGGAAAGTAATTGCATACAGAAAATAAACAGTGACATTAACTTATTAGTGACTCAAATATATAAAAAAATAACAATAATACAAATACATTTTATTAATTATTATTGTTATTATTATACAAGTAGTTGCTGCGCATGGTAGCCTATGTAAGCACCAATATTAATTTTAGCAAAGGTTCATTTACTCTTTAATTTCGTTTAGAGGCAAGTTTAAAATCCTGTTCTGTTGTTCATGTTTATTGGGTTCCTCAGAAACTTGCTCTATCGCGCTTCACTGGCTTGCGACCATGTGACAAATGTTGGATTTTTTCAACATCATCCGGCCCTGTGCGTTTTGCAGTCGCAGACACACAAGAAAAGGCTGTACGACTTTTCAAAAAAGACGCAGCTTGTGGCAGTGTGGATGATGTCATTCCGACCGTCTGAGACCACCGACTGAGACCAAAAATTGGGTCGCAGTCAGAAGTATAAACCAGCCTTTAATGTGAGGGCAGCAATAACTTAGTGAAACGTTTAACCCTTGCTATTGGATGTACCTGGTATGTCCTCAAAAATGCTCGATCAGTGCTGCCTAATGTATCAGGTACAGTGCCTATAGAAAGTCTACACCCCCTTGAACACATTTTGTTGTGTCAGTGCCTCAGAGTTTCATGCATTAAATGAGGTTCCCTTTCATTGTCAAAAATAACCATCAATGTATGGGATATTGCCGTCAGGCAGTAGGGATTGGCTGAGCTTTATAGCAAAGCTGTCGATAGGCCTCTGCGCGAGCTGGCGTGTAAGCCCACCCCCCTGGGAGCCCACTACACGCAGTGCGCAGAGACTCTCTTCCTCTTTTGCTTTCAGCCTATGTAGGACATTGAGCTGGTAAGTTTTGTCTCTGAGAGATTTACTTCACTGATTGTACTCGTCAGCTGGCTACCGCCCCTTCTCTGAGTTGATTTCAGTGTTCGCTCTACTGAGCATTATATATATATATATATATATATATATATATATATATATATATATATATATATATATATATATAATTTATATATTGTTTTCACTTTCACGCTTTGCTTCAGCACTGCGTTCTTTCCGCGTTGGCTCTCCGTCTTTCTCACATATTAATATTTTATTAATATTTTTTGTTATTGGGTTTTTGGTATTGTCTATTCTCCCCGTAGGTATAGAATAGAGTTTAGAGGACACGTTGCGCGCCTGGCTAGTCCATGCAATTTTTTGCAGCCTCGGTCTCGCCTCTGCTAGACCTGGAGTGCAGCCTGCTGCTAGCAGCCACTCCAATAATACCACCCGCGGATTGTAACATCACACCGCGTGGTTGCTGTACGACTGTAGCTACGCTACAAATATAATCTGCACTTTAGTGCGGCTGCAGTTCCTCTAAAATAAAAATTAAAAAAAAAAAAATACAATATACTAGGAAGACTACCGCCAACTGCACATTTTTCAGTTGCCCCTTTTAACAACAGGTAAGTATAGCACAACACCATTGTCTTTTAGACTGAGACACTGTACTAGCACTTAGCGTCTCCGCTCTGCGGGTCAGCTGACATTTCAGCGTCTAGTGCATAGTGTCTTCACGCTCAGTACACGCGCTCCGGCGCTTTTCGGTGTCAGCGCCTTGGCCCTTTGTGTAGCGCTTCGGCGCTTTGTGCTTAGTGCCTCGGCACTTGGGGCTCGGTGCACACACCTCGACGCTTGGCGCTTCGGACCTCGACGCGTCGGCGCTCGACGCTCGGTGCACACACCTCGACGCTCGGCGCATCGACACCTCAACGCTCGGCGCACGCACCTCGACGCTCGTTGCATTGACGTCTCGATGCTCGGTGCACGCACCTCGACGCTCGACGCTTTGGCGCTCGGCGCTCGGTGCATCGACTCCTCGACGCTCAGTGCACGCACCTCAACGCTCGGCGCTTTGGCGCCCAACGCTCGGCGCACGCACCTCAACGCTCGACGCTTCGGCGCTCGACGCTCGGTGCATCAACGCCTCGATGCTCAGTGCACGCACCTCGACGCTCGGCGCATCGACGCCTCGACGCTTGGCGCACGCACCTCGATGCTCGACACTTCGGCGCTCGACGCTCGGTGCATCGACACCTCGGTGCTCGGTGCACGCACCTTGACGCTCGATGCTTCGGCGCTCGACGCTCGGTGCATCGACGCTCGGTGCACGCACCTCAACGCTCGGCGCATCAACGTCACGACGCTCGGTGCACGCATCTTGACGCTCACTTGTAGCTTCGACGCTTCGGCACTCGACGCAACCTATTGACACGCGACGTTTCGGCGATCGGGGTGTCTAAGAATGTCTGGGTTCCACCGTTGCGTCACCTGCGAGGCAAAATTGCCGGCGAACGACCCGCATGAGGACTGTGTGGCGTGCCTGGGACCAGAGCATGCGCGTCTGCCTTGGCAGACAGATCGTTTTGCGCATTGTGCGCTAATTTTCAGCCACGCACTCTTCGCCAGAGGGCGAGGAAAGTGGTTGGGAGCCACTCCCCCTCCTCGGGGTCGTCTTACACCCTGTCTGTCCACCATAGGGGACGCTCCCGTTCCCCTCGTCGGGATAGGCTTTATAGGGACAAGTCAGGCGTGGCAGAGCTCACGTCAAAGATGTCCCAGTTTATGGCCAGCAATCGCTGCTCATGTCTTTGACAAACATGGCACCACGAGCCACTGACACACAGGTCAGGCCGACTGACAATCAGCCGGTGTTTCTGCCACAGCCTCTGGCCGCCTCGGTCGTCCAACAACCCCAAGGGGTGTGGGACGTAGATGCCATCTCAAGGGATGCTTCAGAAGGGGAGCCTCTCCTTGAGGAGGACAGTGTGGAAGCTGAACTAACCTCCCAGCACTCAGAGCAAGACACTGAGTTGGAGGTGCTGGACACCAATGATCCCTTGTGGTCACTGGTGGAGCGAGCAACTCGCCACCTGGGGATTGAGTGGCCAGCCGTAGAATTACCTCGGCGGTCACTGTTTGAGTCGCCATCTGTACGGTCTCCACAGACCAGGACGCTCCCAGCCTTCAATGATTTTATTAAGGAGGTACAGTCCACCTGGGGGGCCCCAGCTTCTTCCCCGGCAACTTCGCGGAAGACTTCCGCGTTCGCCATGCAGGGAGCGAGTGAGGCTGGACTGGTGTCCTTCCCACCAGTTGATGCTGCCTTTGCAGCCCTGGTTAGAACACCAACGCTCTCGGGTCTAGCTGAAGACCCTGCATGTCCTAACAGACAGTGCAGGACCACGGAGGTTCATTTAAAGAAAGGCTATTCAGCGGCTACAGAGGCAGTTCGGTTGTCCAACGTGGCCAGCCTCCTTTCAGTTTACCAGGCGTCGCTGGTGAAAGATCTCCCGGAGACCTATCGGTGTCTCTGAGGGCGGAATTGGTGTTGGTCGCTCAACTCCTAGTCAAGATAGCCCAGCTAAATGCACAGGCTCAAGGCAGGAGTATTGCATCCCTGGTAGTCGCCAGAAGGCAGCTCTGGCTCTCGCAGGCGAGAGTTCAAGAGCCTGACAAGGCCCCATTATTAGATGCTCCTATTACACCGGGGCACACGTTTGGCCCAGCGGTTGAGGAGATGCTACAACGCTTGGCTAAAGCCCGGGAGGCATCTCAGCAGATGGCGAAGATGTGGCCGCATAAGCCCTTCCAGCCTAAGCGCACGGTCAACCTCCATTTGCAAGACCGCAGCACAGAGGGTGGCGCCCTAGAGGAGGTGGCAGGCCACGCCCTCGTGGCTCTGGCCAGGCCCCTCGCGAACGAGCACAGCCGAAACAGCCCTGAAATCTTCAGGCAGTTGTTAACCCACCCCTACACTGTTCCACAGCTCCAGTTCTGGCAACAATGCACCAACGACATCTGGGTGCGCAAAACTATATCCACCGGGTACACCCTTCAGTTCCGGTTAAAGCCTCCCCCTTCTGGGGAGTGGTCGTAACTGCAGTGAAGTTCAATCCTCAGCTCTGAATGTGAAAATACAGGCATTGCTCAAGAAGCGTGCCATTCAACAAGTAGACCCTGCTCTGATCGACCAGGGGTTCTATTCCAAATACTTCCTAGTGCCAAAAAAGAGCGGCGAGCTCCGCCCTATTTTAGATCTGCGAGTACTAAACAAATACCTGCGGGTGTTATCGTTCAGGATGCTTACGCACAGGCACATCATCCAGTCAGTCCGACACGGCGACTGGTTCACCACCGTGGACCTGACAGATGCGTACTTTCACGTTCCCATCTTCCCGGGTCACAGGAAGTATCTGCGTTTCGCATTTCAGAGCAGGGTATACGAGTTTTGTGTCCTGCCATTCGGCCTGTCGCTAGCTCCTCAAACCTTTTCAAAATGTATGGATGCCATTCTAGCTCCCTTGCGGGCTCAAGGCGTCTGACTGCTGAACTATCTGGATGACTGGCTCATCTACACGCAGTCGAAGGAGCAGTTGGCACAACACACAGTGATGGTTACGGACCATCTTCAGCGGCTAGGTCTAAAGGTCAATTCAGAAAAGAGCCGCCTCGTGCCGAGCCAACAGACCGAATTCTTGGGTCTGCATCTGGACTCTGTGTCCATGGAAGCGACCCTGTCGACACAAAGAGTTGCCTCGCTGGAGCGGTGTCTCTCCCTATTCAGGTTGAGAGAAACAGTCAGCATGGAGCTGTGTCAGCGCATGCTGGGGTTGATGGCTGCCGCCTCGCAAGCCCTTCCTTTGTGCTTACTACACCAGAGACCTCTGCAGGCCTGGTTCAATGCCTTCGCATTGCATCCGCGGAGAGACAAACACCGCAGGTTGAGGGTATCCCGAACCTGCTGGGAAGCACTGCGCTGGTGGAAAGTTCTGTCGAACATCCGCCAGGGCGTACCCTTGGGTCCCATTTTCCGGAGGGAAGTCATCACGACCGATGCTTCCAACCAAGGTTAGGGAGCAGTCTGGAACGGGACAGCGACCCGTGGAGTGTGGTCTGGACCCTGGCCCACATCAATGCTCTGGAACTCAGAGCGGTGGACCTCGTCCTTCGGCACTTCTTGCCAGTGCTTCTAGGCAAGCATGTGTTAGTGCGGTCAGACAACACCACAGTTGTGGCGTACATCAACCGCCAGGGCGGCTTGCAGTCCCCTGGTCTTCACCGGATGGTAACACGGCTGTTGCTTTGGGCACAACCGCATTTAGCCTCTCTGCGTACGGTTCACCTACCGGGCAGAGTCAATTACGCAGCGGATCTCCTGTCCAGAGGAGGTCCTCTTGCAGACGAATGGAGTCTTCACCCTCGGGTGGTAGAGCACATTTGGGAATGGTTCGGCACAGCGCAAGTCGATCTCTTCGCTTCGCGAGAGATCACGCACTGTCCTCTATGGTTCTTGGTGAAGGACCTCGACAGCCCCCTAGGAGTCAATACACTGGCTCACGAATGGCCGCCAGGGCTCCTGTATGCATTTCCACTGATTCTGATGCTCCCCGCCTTCTTGGAGAAGGTCAGGGTAGAGCAAGCGACAGTGATTCTGATCGCTCCTCGGTGGCCTTGGAGAATATGGTTCCCGAGTCTGGTGCAGTTGTTGCACGGTCGTCCGAGGGAGCTCCCTCTGCGAGCGGACCTGTTGTCCCAAGCCCAAGGAGGGCTATGGCACCCAAACCCCAAACTCATGCAGTTATGGGCTTGGCCCCTGAGTGGGAGCGCCTGTCAGCCTTAGGGCTTTCGACGGCGGTTATATCGACTATTCAGAGTGCGAGAGCGCCCTCTACTAGTTCGCAGTATGCGTATAAGTGGCAATTGTTTCAAAGTTGGTGTCTGGCTGAGGGCCATGACCCGGTCTCCTGCCCTATGGCAGTGATATTACAGTTTCTGCAGGGTAATTTCCCTCTACACTTAAAGTGTATTTAGCCGACATATCGGCTTGCCATGTACGCATTGACGGGTTATCACCAGGTTGCCATTTTCTGGCATCTCAGTTCCTGAAAGGCGCAAGACGCTTGCGGCCTCCAAGGACGACCAGTTTACCGTCATGGAGCCTTGATGTGGTTTTAGAAGCCCTTACCAAGGCACCGTTCAAGCCTCTCCACAGTGTGGATATGAAGCTCGTGTCTATGAAGACTGCGTTTTTGCTATCAGTGGTATCGGCAAAACGCGTGGGCGAGTGTGATGGGGTGCAGCCTATTTTGTGGTGGTTTTGTGTTTTTTGTATTGTTTAGAGTGAGTTTGTGGTGTGGTTCAGTGAGTTTGTGTGTGGAATGTGCCTGGGCTAATGAGGTGCGAATTGCCCAATTAGCCCAGGCACCTGTATAAAAGGGAGTGGTTGGGTATGTTGGTTGGTGAGTGTTTGTGAGAGTGAGAAGACCTGTATAAGAGAGTGAGTGGTTATTTTTGGTATAGTTTGTTTAGAGCCTGTTTTTGTGTTTGTCTTTTTGGTTAGCCATTGTGCCTTTTGTTTTGTGTATTTTGTTTAATTAAAAGTCTTTTATTTTCCCTGCACATCCTGACTCTGAGTCTCCTTACCCCGGTCAGCCTGTCACAGCAAGTTACATGCACTTTCGGTGCATTCATCATGTACTCGTTTTGCAGGAGACAGTTCTAAGGTCTCCATGCGTCCAAATCCGGCCTTTTTACCCAAGGTCATATCCCCGTTTCATATGAACCAACCAGTCGAGTTGATGGCGTTCCATCCTCCTCCTTTTTCTTCCCCAGAGGAAGAGCGGTTACACATGCTCTGCCCTGTGCGGGCATTGAGGTGTTATATTGACCGCACAAGGACTGTGAGGCAAACAGAACAGCTGTTCATATGCCATGGTTCTAAGACGTTGGGTCAGCCGTTGTCTAAGCAACGCCTTTCCCATTGGATAGCGGATGCTATTGAGTTAGCATATGATTCTATGGGCCTTCCGCCACCAGGGCAGTTGAAGGCACATTCCACTAGGGGTATGGCAACATCCTGGGCCCTCTTTAGAGGGGTGCCGGTGTCTGACATTTGCGATGCAGCCAGTTGGGTTACACCGCATACTTTTACGAGGTTCTACCGGTTGAATGTACTGGAATCCTCTACTCCGTCATTTGGAGCATCTGTGTTACACTCTATGACGCCTCAGGTTGCGGACATATAGAGTGGTTGACAACATGGTGTTGACTATTCCACCTTAGGACAGGTGTCATTGCGAGCATAGACGCTGAGGCGCAGCTCCGCATATGCGTAGATGTATTGCCTACGCAGTTGCGTTATGACGTAAGTCTGTCCTACTGCCGAGAATCCTCCCTCGCGACGGCTTGGGTACACTGTTCCCATACCTTGATGGTTATTTTCGACTTGAAAGGGAACGATAGGTTGCGGATGCAACCCCGGTTTCCTGAAAGAGAAAATAACCATCAAGCCGCGAGGTCGCTCCGGAAGCCTTCACGGCCTGAAGAGCAAAAGAGGAAGAGAGTCTCTGTGCGCTGCATGTAGTGGGCTCCCAGGGGGGCGGGCTTACACGGCAGCTCGCGCAGAGGCCTATCGGCAGCTTTGCTATAAAGCTCAGCCAATCCCTACTGCCTGACTGCAATATCCCATACCTTGATGGATATTTTCTCTTTCAGGGAACCGGGGTTGCATCCGCAACCTATCGATTTTTTTCCAGTTATCTACACACCAGACTCCACACTGTTAAGGGGAAAAAAGTTTTTATTATTTAAAAATACAAAACTGAAGGATCATAATTGGATAAGTCTCCACCCCCCTGAGTTAATACTTTGTGGAAGCACCTTTGGCAGCAATTACAGCTGTGAGTCTGTTTGGATAGGTCTCTACCAACTTTGCACACCTAGATTTGGCAATACTTGACCATTCTTCTTTACAAAACTGTTCAAGCTCTGTCAAGTTCCTTGGGGGCCGTTTATGGACAGCAATCTTCAAGTCATGCCACAAATCAATTGGATTTAGGTCGGGGCTCTGACTGAGGCACTCAAGGACATTTACCTTTTTGTTCCTTAGCCACTCCAGTGTAGCTTTGACTGTGTGCTTTGGGTCGTTGTCATGCTGTAAGGTGAACTTCCGTCCCAGTTTCAGCTTTCTTGCAGAGGGCAGCAGGTTTTCCTCAAGGACTTCTCTGTACTTTGCTCCATTCATTTTCCCTCAATCCTGACAAATGCCCCAGTCCCCGCTGATGAGAAACATCCCCATAACATGATGCTGCCACCACCATGCTTCACAGTAGGGATGGTGTTCTTTGGGTGATGCGCTGTGTTGGGTTTGCACCAAACATAACGCTTTGCATTTAGGCCAAAAAGTTACATTTTAGTTTCATCAGACCACAAAACTTTTTGTCACATTATTTGTTTATTTAGCAGACGCCTTTATCCAAGGCAACTTACAGAGACTAGGGTGTGTGAACTATGCATCAGCTGCAGAGTCACTTACAATTACGTCTCACCTGAAAGACGGAGCACAAGGAGGTTAAGTGACTTGCTCAGGGTCACACAATGAGTCAGTGGCTGAGGTGGGAGTTGAACCGGGAACCTCCTGGTTTCAAGTACTTTTTTTTAACCACTGGACCACACAGCTTCCTATGGCTACAGAATCTCAGAGTGTTTTTTTTAATACTTCAAACAGGATTCAAGGTGGGCTTTCTTGAGTAATGGCTTCCTTCTTGCCACCCTACCATACAGGCCAGATTTGTGGAGTGCTTGGGATATTGTTGTCACATGCACATTTTGACCAGTCTTGGCCATAAAAGCCTGTAGCTCTTGCAAAGTTGCCATTGGCCTCTTGGTAGCCTCTCTGATCGGTCTCCTTCTTGCTCGGTCATCCAGTTTGGAGGGACGGTCTGATCTAGGCAGGGTCTTGGTGGTGCCATACACCTTCCACTTCTTAATAATTGTCTTGACCATGCTCCAAGGGATATTCAAAGCCTTTGATATTTTTTATACCCATCCCCTGATCTATGCCTTTCAACAACTTTGTCCCGGAGTTCTTTTGAAAGCGCCTTGGTGCTCATGGTTGAGTCTTTGCTTTGAAATGCACTACCCAGCAGAGGGAACCTACAGGAACTGCTGAATTTATCCTGAAATCATGTGACTCACTACAATTTAACACAGGTGGAGGCCACTTAACTTGGTGTATTTTTAAATAGACATTTTTAAATTATTATTATTATTAATATTATTATTATTATTATTATTATTGTGCTTTGCTCTACTTTGATTTGATTAATGATTTTTCATAGATTTTTATTTTTTTATTTAAGTGATAGTGCCCGTCGATGATGGCTCTACGTGTGATAGTTGACTGTGATGGGAGTTATGCATCCTGAGCCCAAGGCGAGGGCACTAACGAAAGTCAAGGTCAACTATCACACAGTAGAGCCATCATCGAGAGGGCACTGTCTCTATTAGAAAATTATTTTACCATTGTTTTCTTTAAAAAAAAGAAACAAAAAAACACCATAAAACCTAAATTTACCTTGAACTTGTACTGATTCGTCGAGTACCTTTCCGCTGAGTAAAGGCGTTCATTTTATAATATAAAAAAACAAGGATGTCATACATATAAAGAGAAAAACGATGCATTTTTAATGAATAAATTGATTTAAATGTTTTCTTAACTTGTTAGGGTTTAAACCCCTATTTATAATCTGGACATTGCCTAAGGAATGAACGGAACAATTACTGGACAGTCCGTGTACGATGGAGTGTGAACTACCAATACAATCTGACATTAAATACCACAATGCCTCCTAACTCACCATGTTTCTAACTTCAGCCCAAACCTTTCTCTCCTGAATCTACATATGAATGGTGCAATATTAATGAACTGTCCGCGTCTCGCTTTGTTGTTGTTGAAAGATGCTATGTCTATGCTCCAGTCGAGCTGACAGACTGTGATTGGTTCTCGGCAGTCGCAGGTAGAGTATTGGCTGCTTTTGTCGATGCAAAGTATTGATTGGCTGGTTTTGGTGGATAATCAACAACGCTTCAAAATACAGGAAACCAAAAAGAAAAAGCCAGCACTTGCGCGGATTGATTTTAAATTTGATTCACAGTTGGTTCTGAGACATTCCAGTGGGCATCTACCGCTAGAACTGGAAGCTGACGTTACTGAATCAATTTAGAATCTGAAATTGGGGGGGCACGGGACCTAAACTGGGGGGGCCAGGCCCCCAAAGGCCTGCCCGTAACACCGGGCCTGATATATATATATATAATATGGGGTTCAGTATTTCCAATTTCATTCTTCGATTTGATGTGACACAGTTTTTAACCAAATTTATAGCCTGGTTGAATGCTAGCGCATTTGATACACCCAGTGAATTTAAAACAATCTTTGTGAAGCTTTCGTTTCTGTTCAATGAGGATCGATAATAAAAAATATTAGGAGCTTTATTACTGTCTCACATTTCATGAATTTAAATTCCAGATTAAAACACTGGTCTGATTGTTTTCCTTTACTTGTAAGCCTGTGTTTTATCATTGTTTTCATCAGTTAAATCCTTTACATTTGAAAATGGTCTCATATTAAGAAAAGTGTTGAGGGATAGATTTTTGTTTCATGTTAGCAACACTGGTACCTCAGCAGAGTGTATTTTTTTTATAACAAAAAAAATGCAAGTTGGTCTCTTTTAATAGACACAATTTGTTGTGACATTTTCAACTGAGATTGCATTGTAAATTCAGTTTAAGATTACATTTAATAGAATCACTTTGCAACTGCAGTTTAACACCAACAAAACACATTGCAACTGCAGTTTAATAGTAGCCTGTAATAGAATCACATTGTAACTACAGATTAACACTAGACTGTAATAAAATTACATTGTAACTGCGGTTTTACACTAGACTGAAATAATCATTGTAACTACAGTTTAAGACCACATGTAGTACAATTCCATTGTACCTGCAGTCTAACTCCCACTGCAGTAAAATCACACTGTAACTGCAGTTTAGCATTACGTTTAATAGAATCACTTAAAAAAAGGTTCTAACTTTTGTGAAGAATGAGCTGCTAAGGGTGTCTACTAAGAAATAAATAATAATAATAATAATAATAATAATAATAATAATAATAATAATAATAATAATATAGTGGAAAATTATTGACCCGAAGCCTCAGGCTAAGGGCATTGCACCCTGCAGGTAACAGCAGTCTTCTCGGGGGGGCATTTAATTTTCCACTATTAGCTGAGTCTGCAGTATATATTTAATATATGAGTCAGTCAAAATAATGAGAGAGGCAAGGTTGTAAATATGACTTTATATGCCGGTACTATAAAGCCTTTTATTATGCGTTATTCGCGTATGAAAACAGGTCGCCAACATTTCTGGAGCAAAATAGGTTTTATGGGTGTGATTCAATATTTTGGTCGCAAATAATATTTATGGATTTATAGTATTTTGCTTAACTTTCACGGATACTGCATAAGTAAATAACTAAACAACTTAAATAAATAACAGTAAATGTTTTTGAAGTTCATACCACAAGTTTTTTTCTTTCTTTTGTAGTATGTGTTGTAATTCAATTTCTGTTAAGTCACAGAATCGCCGTTCAGAAGTTTTTTCATTCAGCCATTTTATCTTGTTGTTGGAGTGAAGGTGGAGGGCGTTCCTTTGAAAAGGGGTGGGGCTGACAGTGACGTGAACCAATCACATGACAGATGGAGACTATTGCCTGGTGGTGTAAGGACGTTAGGCCAATAGTTCAATCTATTTTTCCAATCACAGGCCAGAATTTCCAACCACTGACTCCTATATATATATATATATATATATATATAATACATGGATGAAGGCTATATTTGCATCCTTAGCCATTTGAAAGAAAAGAAGGCATAATACCACAGTAGTGAAAAAGTGATAATTCCTCTAGAGGAAAATATACTTGAACTTTGACCCATTTGACTCCTCAAGACCATCACTTTCAAGTCAAACACAAAATGTCTCGTTTTCACTCGACAACACCCACAGTACAGAAATGTTCATTAATGAACAACAAAATGAGAATATGTAAAAAAAACAAAAATGTAAAGCTGATACATTTGTATCTCACAGAAACTGTAGAGGAATGGGAAATTAAAACAAGGTAAAGGCAATCATCCAAATAAAGCTGAAAAACTAAAGGATAACATAGAATATCTGTACAGCAATGAAACACTACATTTAAAAAAAAAAACAACTGTACTGCTGAACCTTGTTTTCTTCACAAGGGTATCCATGTATTATAAAAAATAATAGATGGGCCTCTTCAGCGAGTTACAGGAAAACAATTCCATCTCGGGTTTCTGTGAGTTTATAAATTACTCGACCTTCTGTCTCATAATTTATGATGTCACAGAATCCCTAGGTGGAATTATTTTCCTATAACTCCCTGAAGCCCCTATATATATATATATATATATATATATATATATATATATATATATATATTGTAACACGATTGCACTCACTCGGGTTCGTGCCCCTTTAAAAATACGACCCAGCACACAGAAATGGATTTTCTTCCGCGGTTGCGCTAATTTTTTAATAAACACAAAAATAAAACAAATACACAAAATAAACACCTAGCTCTGTACGAGCACTAACTTACACACGGGAACACCCTTCCTAACACGGGACAGCTAAGCTGTTTTCCCGACTTTTCAAAAACCACAAACTTAAACACCCAGATTTGACACCGCACTTACTTTTCTTCTCTGGCTACTTGGAGACAGAGCACCTCTTCTGCCTCCTTCTACTCAGCAGCCTCGAGCAGACTGCCTGCTCTCCTTTTAAATCCCGCACCTGGACCTAATTTTTAATAACGTCCAGGTGCGGATGATAATTAACAATAAAACAAAAAGGTGCATTTCTCTCGCAGGGAGGTTTTAACCCCCTCCCTGCTGTCTCTCACAACCCGCTATCTTACAATATATATATATATATATATATATATATATATATATATATACATATCATACACTTTTATATAGCCAGTGGAAGTGCACAACAGTTCATTTTTATCTCATTATTTCTTTAGCACTAACCACCTATCTGTAGTTCATATGCAGTATATTAATACAAATCTCTGTCGGTTTATTAGCACCCACGTAATGAGATTCACCTGCTTAACGTTTTGGGAAATCATGTTGTTAAATAAACAATTATACAGGAAAACAGATCAAGCAAAGGTGCTAAAAGAACCGGTACCAGACTACCATCAGGTCATGAAATAATTAATAGTCTTTTCTCTTTTAAAAATGACAGATCACTGTATTTCGAATGGGATCAGAAGGACATCAAGACATTGACTTAGCCATCCTGACAGCTCTTCTGAAAGGTAACGTTCCTACGGCAAATCCTTTGGACTCTTTAACTAATCCAGGGGGAGTTGCTCAATCTGGTGCAGGCCTGGAGAACATGTTTCATTTTAACTTCATTGCTCTCAATCAGTCTGTCATCCCTCATGAAAGAATTATCTGAAACTATTTATCATTAAGATTACAAGGAAGATATGTATTTGCTTGGTTTGTTAAAATGGCAAGATTGCCAGTCCCTAGTAATGTGTATCCCTCCCCATTTGTCTTCATTTCTTCCTTTTTTATTTTTTGCATTTCACAGGTGTTCACAAACCCTCACCACAACATCAGTAATATCTACACAGGTTGCTAGCAACAAATTGCTCCTATTTCACAGATGTGGACCTGGCTTACTGGCATCCACCAGTGTTAGTTCAGTCGTTTTTGATGGTACTAATATAACATCAATTGAATTTGTGTGATGCCACTAAAATATGTTATTAGGTAAAAGATTTTAAGGCTAAACAATTGTGAATTACCAATTTAGCTTGTTCTTAAAACAAGTGCAAAATAGACAAAACGTATTTTGAGAATAATGGTTTAATAATGTGTACTACTGATGCCCTCTAGTGTTGTCATAGATAATACAACTGTAGTTTTTATTTTTTGTCATTCCTTTTGTGAAATACTGTACAAGAAATGGTGATTTGAGCCAAATAAAACGTGTCATGTTTGAATAACAGTTTATAACAGTTATCACCCACAGATGGAATCCTGCTGTACTCAATTAATGTGACACACTTGTTTTAATCAAATCTGTTTGCTATCATCCAGAGTGTTTCACGCTCATTGAAATATCCTCAGTGATACTAGTACAAAAAGAAACTTAAGTTAAGGTACTGTAGACAAATGTTTTGACACAGTGGGGTCTATTAAATGTACCCAAATTAAATCTAAATACTGCCACAGTTTAGATTATTAATATACTGTAGTGTATCAAAAATCTAACACTGCAGATTAGTATATTTCTGTGTATGTACGCAGGAGTTTAAAGTTGTATTGAAATCTCTAAAATAAGAATATCCTATTCCACAGCACCTAATGTAAGACATCAATGGCACTCACTGCATTTCTTTTATTTTTTTTTTTCAACAGGAGCCAATGCTTCAGCACCAGATCAGCTGAGCTTAGCCTTGGCGTGGAATAGAGTTGACATTGCACGGAGTCAGATCTTTATTTATGGACAGCAATGGCCGGTAAAGTATACAACCCAAATATTTCTGGCACACCAAACTGTGTCGAAATATAACATGTAATGAGGTCAATATAATTTAGAAAAAACTGCTTTTCTACAGGGAGATTGTGACGTTATTTTTCTGAAACCAACTGAAACATACCCTATCTTCAGAAGTTAAGGCATTGCAGTACTCAATGAGGCTACAGTTTGAATTCTGGTACTAGTTCTTCATCAATGGAGGTGTTCTCAAACAGTAACACTGAGTACCATACAAAGCTGCTGAACTGCAGTGTGTTTATCTAGACAATATTCTGAAAGCAGAAACATAATATCAGTCAAAATTTGGCACCTACACCCAACATAACTAGATACCATACATTTTTGATACTGGTACTCTAGTAGCCACAGCCATTTAACATTATATTCTGCATTATTACAGAAGTACAAGAAACCTATTGCAGTGTATTGTTTACAGGTGGGTTCCCTGGAGCAATCCATGCTGGACGCTCTGGTGCTGGACAGAGTGGACTTTGTCAAGCTGCTGATAGAGAACGGGGTCAGCATGCATCGCTTCCTCACCCTCTCCAGACTGGAGGAGCTGTACAACACGGTAGTCTATTGAACTAAAAAACAGTCATGTTGTTCACATAATCTGCTCTGGCTCATCAAAGCCAATTACAAACCCAGCCCTGGTGGCCCTGGGTTGGATCTAGATGAAATCCCAGAGAACATTTAACCACAAGCATAAAACTGTATTTCTCATAACTTCCTATGTAATGGTTTGGCTTACTTCAAATTTATCTAACCATAGACTCTAATGAAATCATGTGTAGAATTATCATTAGCAGCCCTTTCAAAGCACTTTCTCACCTAGAATATTGTGTATTATTGTATATACTGTAATATACCCAGGATTTAAATACAATAACTGGTCCTCAAATCTTCATGAACAACAGCCTACTGATAACAATATAATGTGGAAATACTGAGATTGCAAATTAATAGTGTTACCTGAATTGTTCTTTTTTGTTTGTTTTTATTTTTTTAGAGACATGGTCCATCAAACACTTTGTACCATCTTGTCAGAGATGTCAAAAAGGTAGGCATTATCTCTAATGGTAGGTCAAACTGCTAACCCTTTGGTACTTTCGTGTGCGCATAGGGTTAGTGATAGTGATGTTTAACTGTGCCATCCTATACAATAGTTTATGCTGGCTATCTCTGTGCTTTTCGTAGTGAGCCTGCTCTAAAGAGTATAGTCTCATACAAATGATTGTCAAGGTAGGTGTGTCTGTTAGGGAAACTTGTGCCTTGTTTCCACTGCCTGGTACTACAGGCTTTGCCTGCCCACAGCTAGCCACCGAAATCAAAAGAGCATTTCAGTGCTTTTTTCCAAAACTGGCCAATCTCGGAAATTCTTGCCATGCGTTAGAGGTCACTGGAGGATTGTGGGATCTTACTGTGTTTTGTTTTAGAGAAACCGGCAATAACAAATACATTTAGACATAGGCTCATGTGGTAAAGTGGTTAACAGTGTGCAGATGCAGGAGTGATGCGGTGATCAATAACAGACAGACAATGATAATCCAGGTGCAATGGTGTTTTATTTATAATCCAAAGTCTGATGACAAACGGTAAATAATAATGAATGGTAGTACACAAGGCTGTGTACTACACAGTTTAACCCAGGGGTTCAGTCCCGAAACAATAAACACAGTCTTTAATACACCCACAATATACAAACACGGTCACCAGTTCAAAGTGAGTGCTGTAGTGCTCGTGGTGCAAATACAATTTATCGTGAAACAAGTGCAGTGTTGTCCGGGTTTTGTGCTGGCGTGTAGTGACAGCCCCGGATCGTGTTAGTCGTCTAATAATAAAAAACAAGTATAATTCCGGTTCAGCGTTAACTATAACAAAGGAACAGATCACTTCACTATGTGCCCTTATATACCGTCAATCGTGACCCCTTGGTTAACGAGTGCAACCGCTCCTCCAATCCACAGCTGCTGCATCGTTTCCCTTCTGGGTCGATGGTTTAGTGTACCGTAACTCCGCTCCCTTTCTAGATGGCTGACTTCTGCCTAACCCTGGGAATGAATTGTCAGGCCATCCAGTCCAGGGCACTCTGTTCCCTTTACACAGCACCCTCACAGGTCGGGAGAGAGATTTATTACCAAGAATCCTTCTGTCTCTGTCACATATCCCACCACTCAGAGGGGAGCTGAACACTTGGCTGAATCTACCTTTCCCATTACTCCCCCCCTCCCGAGAAAAATAATCTGCATTTTGGTGTTCTTTCCCTGCATGGTGAATCATATGATACATGAAGGGCTGCAATGCCAGATACCACCGAGTTATCCGGGGGTTGCTGTCCTTCATTGTGCTTAACTACTTGAGTGGGGCATGGTCTGTGACAAGATCGAATGAATGTCCCAGCTGGTAATATCGTAAAGAGTGAGTAGCGCATTTAATAGCCAAGCACTCCTTTTTCGACCACCAAGTAGTTGCTCTCCCAGGGGAGCATCTTTTTGCTGAGGTACAGTATCGGGTGTTCTACACCGTCTACCTTTTGGGACAAAGACTAGGCAGAGACCAGGGAGTCTTCGAAATCCTCATCCAGTTTCACAGCATCTTCCAGGTTGTCAGGGCTGTGGCACTGTATCCATGCCTGGGTTTTGGCGCCGACCACATGGCAAAATTGCTCATAGCCTCGCCCATCTCCAAGCTCATTTTCTGGGTGGGGTTGAGCCAGTGCACCATGTGGTCACACAACTTCTGTGTGACAACCCTGGGACATATAAGAACATAAGAACATAAGAAAGTTTACAAACAAGAGGAGGCCATACAGCCCATCTTGCTCGTTTGGTTGTTAGTAGCTTATTGATCCCAAAATCTCATCAAGCAGCTTCTTGAAGGATTCCAGGGTGTCCGCTTCAACAACATTACTGGGGAGTTGGTTCCAGACCCTCACAATTCTCTGTGTAAAAAAGTGTCTCCTATTTTCTGTTCTGAATGCCCCTTTATCTAATCTCCATTTGTGACCCCTGGTCCTTGTTTCTTTTTTCAGGTCAAAGAAGTCCCCTGGGTTGACATTGTCTATACCTTTTAGGATTTTGAATGTTTGAATCAGATCGCTGCGTAGTCTTCTTTGTTCAAGACTGAATAGATTCAATTCTTTTAGTCTGTCTGCATACGACATGCCTTTTAAACCCGGGATAATTCTGGTTGCTCTTCTTTGCACTCTTTCTAGAGCAGCAATATCCTTTTTGTAACGAGGTGACCAGAACTGAACACAATATTCTAGGTGAGGTCTTACTAATGCATTGTAGAGTTTTAACATTACTTCCCTTGATTTAAATTCAACACTTCTCATAATATATCCGAGTATCTTGTTATAGCTTCCCCACATTGTCTAGATGAAGACATTTCTGAGTCAACATAAACTCCTAGGTCTTTTTCATAGATTCCTTCTTCAATTTCACTATCTCCCATATGATATTTATAATGCACATTTTTATTGCCCACATGCAATACTTTACACTTTTCTCTATTAAATTTAATTTGCCATGTGTCTGCCCAATTCTGAATGCTCTCTAGATCATTTTGAATGACCTTTGCTGCTTCAACAGTGTTTGCCACTCATCCTATCCAAGTGCCATCTGCAAATTTAACGAGTTTGCTTACTATACCAGAATCTAAATCATTAATGTAGATTAGGAATAGCAGAGGACCTAATACTGATCCCTGTGGTACACCACTGGTTACCTCACTTCATTTTGAGGTTTCTCCTCTAATCAGTACTTTCTGCTTTCTACATGTTAACCACTTCCTAATCCATGTGCATGCATTTCCTTGAATCCCTACTGCGTTCAGTTTGAGAATCAATCTTTTATGCGGGACTTTGTCAAAAGCTTTCTGGAAATCTAAATAAACCATGTCGTATGCTTTGCAGTTATCCATTTTCAATGTTGCATCCTCAAAAAAGTCAAGTAGGTTAGTTAGACACGATCTCCCTTTCCTAAAACCATGCAGGCTGTCTCCCAGGATATTGTTACCATATAGGTAATTTTCCATTTTTGGATCTTATTATAGTTTCCATAAGTTTACATATAATAGAAGTCAGGCTTATTGGTCTGTAGTAACCTGGTTCGGTTTTGTCTCCCTTTTTGTGGATCGGTATTACGTTTGCTATTTTCCAGTCTGTCGGTACAACCCCTGTGTCAAGAGAATGTTGCATGATCTTGGTTAGCGGTTTGTAAATAACTTCTTTCATTTCTTTGAGTACTATTGGGAGGATCTCATCTGGCCCAGGGGATTTGTTTATTTTAAGAGCTCCTAGTCCCTTTAACACTTCTGCCTCTGTTATACTAAAGTTATTTAACATTGGATAGGAACAGGTTGACATGTCGCGCATGTTGTCTGTGTCCTCCTTTGTAAAAACCTGTGAAAAGTAATCATTTAATATATTTGCTATTTTTTTTTCTTCATCTATGATTTTGCCATTTGTGTCTCTTAGACATTTAACCTCCTCTTTGAATGTTCTCTTGCTGTTATAATATTGGAATTGGAATTGGTTTTAGCCCCCTTAGCAATATTGATTTCTATCTCTCGGCATTTCTAACTTCCTTTTTGACTTGTGTTTGCAGTTCTAAGTACTCTTTCTGTGTACTTTGTTTTTGGTCCCTTTTAAATGCTCTGTAAAGTGCCTTTTTTCACTGAATATTTTTTTAAATTGATCTATTAAACCATTTTGGCCATTTTGTTTTAGATTTAGATTTGTCTACTTTTGGGATGTAATTGTTTTGTGGCTCTAGTACTACATTTTTAAAAAAACAGCCATCCTTTTTCTGTGGATGTTTTCTCTGTTTTACTCCAATCTACTTCTGTTAGTCTCCGTTTCATACCTTCATAGTTTGCTTTTTTAAAATTGTAAACCTTAGCTTTAGTCATTACTTTTGGGGTTTTAAAAAATATTTAAAATGAGACCATGTTGTGGTCTGAGTTTGCCAATGGCTCTCTGACCTCTGTTTTAGTTATTCTGTCTTCATTATTTGAAAAGACTAAATCAAGGCATGCTTCCTCTCTAGTCGGTGCCTTGACAAATTGCGTTAGGAAGCAGTCATTTGTCATTTCCACCATTTCAATTTCGTCCGTCGTGCCCCCCATCGTGTTTTCCCATTTTATACGGGGGAAGTTGAAATCCCCCATTAGTATGGCTTCTCCTTTTCTACACGCATTTCGAATGTCATTGTACAACAGATTATTTTGCTCAGCATCTGAATTTGGCGGTGTGGAAGGGTGGGGGAAATCACTGACACCGGAGACAGAAAGTTGGGTTTCTAAACACCCCTTGGGTGCACTATTTATTTCTCGCCACAAGGTGGCACTGAGACACCGTTGTTACCAACGATGGTAAAGGTGTCTCAGTGCTCACCTATAGCGCACATGCCATCGCAATAAATCATAAGAAAACAGAAGGCAAAAAGAAAACAAAAACAAATACACAAAATCTACAAAATAAAGTACTGCACTCAGCAGCCAAAACAAACCCCAACTGTCGTTAGCTGCACGGCCCGGGACTCCGTCCTACACTCACCCTGTTCCCTCACTACTCTATACAATTCGGGGTTCTGCCCATTTATTTTCCCTGCTACACTTATTCTTTCTTTTGGCGTTGCTTTTTTTTTTCTTTTCAAGTCGCGCGCGGCTCTCTTCCAGCCCCGCTCTGTCCGTCCGTAGGGTCTCTGCTGGCCCATTCATTAAAATCTGGCAGACCTGAGGAAACAGTAGAGCATTATCTTATAGGGCCAACAATCACCCCAAGACCTGCCTCCCAGCCATTCAGAGAGAGGGAGAGTCCACACACCCCCTCTCCCACCTCCCCGTGTCATGGCCATGACTGACAGGCGGTTGTTGGACGACTGCTGCCCTCTTCCTGCAGCACTGTGAACACGCCAGCAGAGTCAGCACAGGTTACATATCCTCCCCCTCAGAATGGCACCACCGGTCCATTCGAAAATCCTACAACCCCATGCCTTCCCGAGAGAAAAAATCTGCGTTTTGATGCAGTTTCCCTGCTCGGTGGACTACCCTGAAGGCATAGGGCTGCAAGGCCATCGCGTGATTCTGGCGTTGTTATCTTTCATCCGGTGAAGCCATGCTAAGGGGGCATGATCTGTAATCAGGGTGAAGTGTCGTCCCAGGAGGTAGTACCGGAGTGACTCAACTGCCCATTTTAACACTCCTTCTCGATGGTATTGTAGTTTTTCTCGCGGGGCAGGAGCTTCCTGCTGATATACAGGACCTGGTGATCGCTTCCCCGTACCCCCTGAGACAACACTGCCCCGAGACCTGTCTCTGACGCATCCGTCTGCAGTGTGAACTTCCTGCCGAAATCAGGACTGCACAGCACTGGCTTGCTACACAGCCTACGCTTCAAGGCGAGAAAGGCCCTCTGGCACGGCTCCGTCCACTGAACCATATTTGGGGCAGCCTTCTGGGTGAGGTCTGTCAAGGGAGCAGCAAGCGTAGCGAAGCTCAGGATGAACTTCCTATAATAGCCCGCTAGTCCCAAGAAAGAGCGCACCTGGGTTTTTGTTGTAGGGACCGGCCAATCAGCCAAGGCTTTCACTTTAGCAATCAGCGGTCTGATCTGGCCGCTCCCTACTCGATACCCCAAATACTCCGACTCACTCTTCCCAATGGCACACTTCTTTAGGTTAGCAGTGAGCCCAGCCTCCCGCAAGGATTGCAGTACCGCCGCCACCTTACCCAGATGACCCGGCCAATCCTCACTGTGGATCACCACGTCATCTATGTAAGCAGCGGTTTACTGCTGATGGGGCCGCAAAATGCGATCCATCATCCGCTGGAAAGTGGCTGGTGCTCAGTGCAACCCAAAGGACATGGTCCTAAATTGGTACAACCCGAAGGGAGTCGAAAACGCCGTTCTCTCTCTGGATTCCAGAGTCAGGGGTATCTGCCAGTGCCCCTTCGTTAAATCCAGTGTTGTCATAAAATGAGCCATGCCAAGACGCTCCAGCAACTCATCTACTCGGGGCATGGGATAAGCGTCAAACTTCGATTTTTCATTAACTCGCCTGAAATCAATGCAAAATCGAGTTGATCCATCCGGCTTATCCACTAACACAATCGGACTGTTCCAGTCACTCTGGGACTCTTCTATTACCCCCAGTCTAAGCATCTCATCAATTTCCGCCTTTACTACCTGCCTTTTGCGCTCAGGTATGCGGTACAGCCTCTGGCGAACTGGCGCCCCCGGCTCAATCTCAATGTGATGGTGGGCTACTCGAGTCTGCCCCGGGACGGGAGAAAACACATCAGGAAACTCCGCCACTAGCGCCCGAGCCTGACATTTCTGTGTTGGTGTCAGATTATCTGCAATCTGTACCGACCCTGTTTTCGCCAGCACAGAAAGATCAGGTCCCAAATCCGTGACGTCATCTGCTTGCGCCACAAACAAAGCCTCCTGCTGTAACCACGGCTTCAACAGGTTGATATGGTAAATGTGCTTTTCTTTCCGTCGCTCCGGCTGGCAGATCTCATAATCCACCGCCCCAACCCGACGTGTAACCTCAAACGGCCCTTGCCACTTCGCCAGGAGTTTGGACTCTGAACTGGGTAACAATAGAAGCACCTTATCCCCCGGCTGAAACGTGCGTAACCGAGCCCCCCTGTTATATTGGGTCTCCTGTCTGTGCTGAGCCTGTTGCAAATTGTCGTGCACCCACTTTCCCACAGACTCCAGACGTTTGCGCAGGTCCAACACATACCGGACAGTATTAGTCGAATTGTCCTGCTGTTCCTCCCACATCTCTCTAACCAGATCGAGTACACCCCGGGTTCTCCGTCCATACAACAACTCAAATGGCGAAAAGCCTGTGGACGCCTGGGGTACCTCTCTGATAGCAAAGAGAAGGGGCGGAATCAGCTGGTCCCAGTAGCGCACGTCACTATCAATAAATCTGCGCAACATGTTCTTGAGGGTCTTATTAAATCGCTCCACAAGACCATCAGTCTGAGGGTGAAAAACCGAGGCCGAAAACTGCGCCTCCCGGAACTTTCGCCAATATCCCTCTGGCGTGGTCCCCACCCGATTAAGGATGGCCGCCTTTAGTGTGGGGTAATCCATCATTTGTTCTGGGGACAGCGCCCTCGCGGCTGCCTGTGCCTCTCCCGTCAGCTGGGCTAAGAGGCAGGTAGCCCACTGTGCCTGTTCCCACCCAGCCAAGATCGCCATAGCCTCGAACACCTCCAGGTAGGCTTCAGGGCGATCATCAGCCGTCATTTTGGTGGGTCTCTGCAACCTGGGATCTGGACCTGCGGGTCTAGCAGCCCCCTGCACCGCAGCAGTGAGGGTCTGACGTAATAGGTCCATCATAGCCGCAAATTATGTGGCATCCATTTCGGCTCCTTCTAGCGTTGCACTGTTTTTAATGGGCAATGCCAGTGAATCCCACTTCTAACACCATGTGTAGAAGGGTGGGGGAAATCACTGACACCGGAGACAGAAAGTTGGGTTTCTAAACACCCCTTGGGTGCACTATTTATTTCTCGCCACAAGGTGGCACTGAGACACTGTTACCAACAATGGTAAAGGTGTCTCAGTGCTCACCTATAGCGCACACAGTGCTACCTGAGCTTCCCCAATCAGACAGGGTATTAGCTGGCTAGGTGCAATGGTCTTTTATTTATAATCCAAAGTCTGATGACAAACGGTAAATAATAATGAATGGTAGTACACAAGGCTGTGTACTACACAGTTTAACCCAGGGGTTCAGTCCCGAAACAATAAACACAGTCTTTAATACACCCACAATATACAAACACAGTCATCAGTCCAAAGTGAGTGCTGTAGTGCTCGTGGTTCAAATACAATTTATTGTGAAACAAGTGCAGTGTTGTCCGGGTTTTGTGCTTTCCTGTAGCGACAGCTCCGGATCGTGTTAGTTGTCTAATAATAACAAACAAGTATAATTAGACACGACAAAACAAACAAAACACTCACGATTCACAATACGGTTCTCCTTCCGGTTCAGTGTTAACCATAACAAAGGAATAGATCACTTCACTACGTCCCCTTATATACCGTCAATCATGACCCCTTGGTTAACGATTGCAACCGCTCCTCCAATCTGCGGATGCCACATCGTTTCCCTTCCGGGTCGATGATTTAGTGTATTGTAGCTCCGCTCCCTTTCTAGATGGCCGACTTTCGCCTAACCCTGGGAATGAATTGTCTGGCCATCCAGGTCAAGAGAGAGATTTATCACCAAGAATCATTCTGTCTGTGTCACAGCTCATTACAAATAAAAGGTTATCTAGTTAAGAAGGAGAGCACATCCAAACAAACAGTCAGGTTTTGTCATTGTGTTTCTGATGTTAAAGAAAAGGGCTTGTAACCAGGAGGTCCCTGGTTCAAATCCCACCTCAGCCACTGACTCATTGTGTGACCCAGAGTAAGTCACTTAACCTCCTTGTGCTCCGCCTTTCAGGTGAGACGTAATTGTAAGTGACTCTGCGGCTGATGCATAGTTCACACACCCTAGTCTTTGTAAGTCGCCTTGGATAAAGGCGTCTGCTAAATAAACTAATAACACTATGTAACACAATTTTTGTTCCTGGGTAGTAAGTGTTATTTCCTAATTGCTTATGCCTCAAAAGTATAGAAAATGGCTATTATTTCCCACAAACTTTGCTGCTGTGACCAGGACAGTGATATTTTGAAATTTACCTATTTCCAATGAGAAAACGGGCGAATTTGTGTCTTTTCGTTCACATAAAGTCAGAAAAAAATAACATATGAATCCAAATTAACATGTATTTATACTAAAGTAATACAAAAATGACTACAACAGATTTAGAAGTGAGTAGTTTTTCGAGATTTACGATTATACTGTAAATCACTTTCACGAATCAGCCCCCAAATGTAGTCTCCCATCATGTTCTCGTTATACTGTCCTTGGTAGCGGCGTTCAAAGTCCAGTATATCCTGGTGGAAGCGCTCGCCTTGCTCCTCCGAGTACGCTCCCATGTTCTCCTTGAATTTATCAAGATGAGCATCAAGGATATGTGTAGGGACCTTAGAATAGGCACCCCCCATAACGTATTTTTGCTTGGGTTATTATAGTGAGTAGTCCTGCGGAGGAAAGTAACCTGAAACTCTTATCTAATAATATAAGGTAGTTATGACGTCCTCCAGCCACTAGGGAGCAACAGCAGGTACACTGGAGGTTGGGTTAGTACATTAGACCTGATAGTGCAGTGTAGCTGAGTGAATAAGAGTGAGACTGCCTGTAAAACAAATATTATTGTTATCTGTTTCAGAAATTAAAGCTGGATAATTGAACAGCAGTGGTACTGTGCTTTGTGTCTTAGTTTTAAGCATTGGGAAGAAACTCACAGCAGAGTGCCATTCAAGTAAACATCCAAATCAACTATATATGTAACATAAACTTGCCCGGCCCATCAAGTGTGTTACATATTTTGGCGAGCCATCCCCCGGAGGAAGTGACCAGGACTAACAGGCAGGGGACGTAACTTCTTTCACTTTTATATAAAAAAAATCTGTATAAAAAGTGAGTTGCCTACAGCTGTCAACGGTGTGCACAATGGAGTTGGAACGACTGCAAGAACAGGCAAGTGTGGCTCTCAGTGCTTTAGAGAGAAACCAGCTAGTGGAAGCATGTTGCTACTTAAAGTGCATAAAGGACCGTGATGCAGCTGTTAAGGAGAGAAGTAGGCGAGCTTTAATCAGAATGGCAGAGCGCGTTTTAGACGATATTGAGGACAAACAGGAGGAAGATGAAGCATGCCAGTATGTGCAAGACTTCATATCTTTCATCAAGACACTTAAAGGCACAAGCACAGACAGTCAGGCATCCGAGCAGGAGCAGATACGTTTAGAAGAGTTGAGAGATAAATACAAGCAATTACAACAGTCCCAGGAGGAAGCTAGGAAAGCTCTGGAGATAGAGATTAAGGCTATGAGCGTGAAGTTAGGAGCAGGGGACACAGACAAAGTATCAGAGAGAGCGGCACCGGCCCTGCCATTAAGAAACCCTCTGCTGCCTGAAGTTACAATTAGACGAGAGTTTAGGATTCACGGACAGATTGGTGAAGGGGGTCAAAAAGACAAGCTTTCGTACACAAACCTCATTCACCAGATAGAGGCCGGGGTCCGAAAAGGGCATGCAGACTCTGAGGTTATTGACGCTGTGATTAAAGCAGTTTGCCCAGGACTTCATCTTAGAGATATGCTCGAGATAAAAAGTGACCTGACACTTGACAAATTGAGAACAATCTTGAAGGGCCACTATAAGGAGGAAAGCACATCAGACCTCTACCAGAAGTTGGTGAACATTTCACAGGAACCTAGAGAGTCAGCGCAGAACTTTTTATTTCGGGCTATTGAGTTGAAGGAAAGGCTGCTGTTTGTATCCAGAGAAAAAGGGGCCGAAGAGCAGTACGATGCTGAGTTGATAAGAAAAAAATTTCTCAGATCCATAGGTACCGGACTGCAGGGTGACAGTGTGAATTTCCAGATGAAGCCATACTTGGATGACCCCACTGTCACTGATGAGGCATTGATAGAGAGGATCAGTGAAGCTGCAAGCCTGGAACTGGAGAGGCAGCAGAAAATAAAGAAAAGTATTGCAGCCAAAACAACCCGAACAAATGAGCTACAAGTGGAAGTAAGTAGAGCATTCCAGGAAGGTGACCAAAGCGCAGAACCACCGAGTACAAGACGGGTCGCACCCAAAGCAGAAGGGACAAGAAAGGGGGCCACCGCTGAGCAGACAGTAGAGACGGAAGTTCAAGTGATGGTCAGAGAATTTAGAGCAGAACTAGCCGAGGTGAAGAAAATGCTATCAGCCTCAATTGGCGCGACCGCCAGGTCCAGTCAGGGCTACCCGCCAATGGCAAGAAGAAGATCACTGCAAAGGGGGTGCAGAGCGTGCCAGGAAGCTGAGGCAGGAGAGCAGTGCAACCATTGTTTCAGGTGCGGTCAAGAGGGACATCTATCTCCGTGATGCCGGGCTCACCGCCAGGTTCAGGGAAACGGGGAGGGGTCGCTGTGAAGGGACCAGCAGCAACCCCACAGGCATTGTCCCAACATCAGCCGGATATGACAACTGGTCACAGGCAACACACCCAGAGCCAGCCGGTGCTCTGCAGTGCCATCAGTGGGCGGGAGGTGAAGGTGGCCAGCAAGGATAACCCTAAGGGAAGAAACCCAGAGTTAGGCAAAACCAGCTACCTCACCCCAAAGCAGGATGCCCGGTTGGTTAAGATGATTGGGAGGAGATGCCTGGTGCACTGCACACTGGACAAGGTGCCAACTTTAGCGTTGTGGGATACGGGAGCCCAGGCCAGCATAATTAGTGAAGAGTGGAGAAGCCAGCATTTACCCCAGACTGCAGTTAGGCCAGTCGAAGAGCTGCTGGGGCCTGGCACACTCATTGGGTTGGCAGCCAATCAGACTGAGATACCATTTGTGGGTTGGGTTGAGGTGGAATTTCAACTGAACGGCAAATTGAACCAAAGTCAGCGCTTGCACATCCCAGTGCTGGTTTCTAGTGATCCCAACGTAGCAGAGGAACCAATCATTGGGTTCAATGTCATCGAAGAGATTGTAAAGGGGCCAAGAACGCTAGAGGGAGAAACACCAATTGATGGCACAGTTAACATGGTGAGGGATGCTTTTTCTGTGAGTGTCAAGGCAGCCAAAGAATTGGTCCAGATAATGCAAGTTTGCAGGACCAACGACAGTAGTTGTGTCGTCCGGACAGGAAAGGGGAAAGTCAGGTTACCACCCGGGCAAGCCACCACCATCCAAGGTCGTGCACACATGGGAACACTGGAAGAAGATCAAGTGATGCTGTTTGTCCCTACGGAGGAGCTGAATTGGCCTGAGGGTGTGGAGGTGATGGAAGGGTTAGTGACTGTTAGCAAAAGGAACCCAACAGCAATCACTATCTCGGTGGTGAACACCTCCAAGCATAACATCACCTTGGGTCAGCATGCCACCTTGGGGCACATGCAGCCAGTTAAAGCGGCTTACCCAGCGGCAGTGAGATCCTTAGAGCACCAGAATGACCACATGGATTCGGCGGAGTCACCCCGACAGATGTGTAAGGGCAAGAGGAGTCAAGTAGAACCACAAGGACATGCATGGGATCCACCTGTTGATTTACACCACTTGAGTACGGCACAGCAAGCAGTGGCTAAGAAGATGCTGAGAGAGGAGTGCAATGCTTTCTCTCAAGATGACTATGATGTGGGACACATTCCCTCGTTACGGATGCACATCACTCTCCATGACAAAACTCCGGTACAGAAGACATACACATCAGTACCAAAGCCTTTACATCACGAGGTGAAAGAATACCTGCAGGACCTGCTGAACCGAGGCTGGATAACCAAGTCCCGGTCACATTACTCCTCACCCATTGTCTGTGTACGAAAAAAAGATGGAAGTTTAAGGCTTTGCTGTGACTACCGTGAGCTGAACCGGTAGTCCGTCCCTGATAGACACCCAATTCCCAGAATCCAAGATATGCTGGATAGTCTAAGCGGCAGTTCCTGGTTCTCTGTCCTGGACCAGGGGAAGGCCTACCACCAGGGTAGCCTAGACAAGGAAAGTCGACCTCTCACAGCATTCATCACCCCCTGGGGCTTATATGTCCGCATTCCTTTTGGTCTGAGCTCGGCCCCTGCCGAATTCCAATGAAGCATGGAAGAGTGTCTATCAGGCCTTCGAGATGACATCTGCCAGCCGTACCTAGATGATAATCTAGTGCACAGTAAGACCTTTGAGGACCACATCCAGCACATCAGGACAGTACTGCAACGATATCAGCAACATGGCGCTAAGCTGTCCGCAAAGAAGTGTGAAATGTTCCGGAAAAAGGTGAGATTCCTAGGCAGGATGGTGTCGGAGGATGGTTACTCAATGGATCCCGCAGAGATAGCCCCAGTCCAGGCTCTCAAGGAGAAGAAACCCGCCACTGTAGGAGAATTGAGGAAAATGAGAGACCAGACCAGAAAACCAGAGACCAGGAGCTCAAGCAAGTCGACAAGCACATAGTGACGAACAAGTGCTCCTGCGAGAATGGACGAAGCTGTATATCAGTGAGGAGGGAATATTGTGCCGGAAAACTGTTTCCAGATCACAAGTAGTGTTGCCCAAACAGTATCAACCGCTGGTGTATCGGGAGTTGCATCAGGAGATGGGACATCTGGGAGTGGAGCGGACCTTGAACCTCATCAGGGAACGATTTTATTGGCCGAAGATGCAACGAGATGTAGAACACTTCGTGATCAAGGTCTGCGACTGTCTGAAGAAAAGAAGACCCAACAAACCCACCCGAGCACCATTGTGTAACATCAAAACAACCTACCCATTTGAGTTGGTGTCAGTGGATTTCCTGCACCTGGAAAAGTGCAAGAAAGGATATGAGTACATTCTAGTGGTAATGGATCACTACACTCGCTTTGCCCAAGCCTATGCGACAACCAACAAATCTGCCAAGACTGTGGTTGACAAGACCTTCAATGATTTTGCGCTCAAATTTGGTTTCCCCACACGCATTCATCATGACATGGGAAGGGAGTTTGAAAACCAGCTGATGACAAAGCTCAAGGAGCACTGCAACATCAAAGGCTCCCACACCACTCCTTACCACCCTCAGGGCAATGGACAGGTAGAGAGATTTAATGGGTAATTGTATGTAAAAATAATGTGATATCTGTATAATGTGAAATAATGTATAATGCGACATCTTGTAACAATTGTAAGTCGCCCTGGATAAGGGCGTCTGCTAAGAAATAAATAATAATAATAATAATAATAATCGAACCCTGCTTGGGATGCTGAGGACATTGACAGAGGAACAGAAGGCGGATTGGAAGAGTTATTTGGCAAAGGTTGTTCATGCATATAATTGCACCCGCAATGAAGCCACAGGATTCGCCCCATTCTACCTGCTCTTTGGAAGGTCCCCCAGGTTATCGATTGACCTGATGTTCGGATTGGGGAATGAAATTGAGGCAGGCTCATATGGGGATTACGTGGAGAAATGGAGGAGTCGAATGAAAGAGGCTTACGAGGTGGCCAGCAAATCTGCTCGTAAGGGCGCTGCCAGAGGAAAAGAACATTATGACCAGAAGATCCACGGAGTAGAATTACAACCGGGTAGTCGAGTGTTAGTAAGGAATGTGCGTGAGAAGGGGGGGCCTGGCAAAATCCGCTCCTACTGGGAAGACAGAGTATATGTTGTAGTGGGACGAAAGAGCAACAGCAGCCCTGTATTTGAGGTCAAGCCAGAAGCAGGAGGAGGAAGAAGCAGGATTCTGCACAGGAACTTGCTATTGCCATGTGATTTCCTACCTCTCGAACAACCTTCACGACAGCAGAAGAAAAAAACATTGCGTGTAGGGCAGAAGGACAAGGGACAATGGGAGAGGGATGTGGATGACAGTGCGACTGACTCCACGGAAGAGTTCCAAGATGAAGATTATATCTTGAGGGCCACAGAGCAACAAGATGTTTCTTCTCTGAACCCAGACGCCCAAGTGTTCAATCCCCAGGAGCCAGAGGAAAACCAACAGATGCAACTCTTCACTGTCATGGAAGAAGCATCACTCTCTGGTGCATCACTCTCAGGAGCAGGGGACCCGGAAAGACAGGTCTCCAGCGAGAGTGAACTGGAACCTCACGCTGATGCTGGAAGCTCTGCAGAGGATTCAGACTCCGGGGAAGAAGAAGGTCCAGACAACCTTGCCAGCCAAAGACCCAAGAGACTAAGCCAACCTCCAAAGACCCTGACCTATGAGACACTGGGGCAACCCTCGATAATGCGAAAGAGAGTGGAGACACATGGATTCCGGTTACAGCAAATGAGAGGAGACCTCTTCACTTGCCCCAGGAGTGAGGCGTTAGCACATTGCATCAGTGAAGACTGCCAAATAGGAGCAGGAATTGCCACCCTTAGGGAGAAATTTTCAGGTGTACAAGACCTGCTGAGCCAAAAGAGAAAGGCCGGGGAGTGCGTGGTGCTAAATAAAGGGAACCGGTTTGTTTACTACCTCGTAACAAAAGGAAAATCGCACCAGAAACCATCATGTGGTAGCTTGTGGAAGAGTCTGGAAGCCATGAGAAATCATTGTATTGCCAAGGGAGTTACCAGTGTATCAATGCCCGGGACGGGATGTGGATTGGACCATTTGGAATGGAAGAGGGTTTTGGGAATCATCAAAGATGTCTTCAAGGATACCGACATCCACATCACTGTGTTTACTCTTTGAAGTACTTGAGTGTCTTTAAGAAAAAAATACCAAAGAGGGATGGACTTTGCCACTAGAGACTGGACTGTTTAAGAAAATGCAGATGTCAGGGACAACATTCAGCTTGAGGGGGAGAGTGTAGGGACCTTAGAATAGGCACCCCCCATAACGTATTTTTGCTTGGGTTATTATAGTGAGTAGTCCTGCGGAGGAAAGTAACCTGAAACTCTTATCTAATAATATAAGGTAGTTATGATGTCCTCCAGCCACTAGGGAGCAACAGCAGGTACACTGGAGGTTGGGTTAGTACATTAGACCTGATAGTGCAGTGTAGCTGAGTGAATAAGAGTGAGACTGCCTGTAAAACAAATATTATTGTTATCTGTTTCAGAAATTAAAGCTGGATAATTGAACAGCAGTGGTACTGTGCTTTGTGTCTTAGTTTTAAGCATTGGGAAGAAACTCACAGCAGAGTGCCATTCAAGTAAACATCCAAATCAACTATATATATAACATAAACTTGCCCGGCCCATCAAGTGTGTTACATATGGACTTTGAGGGACATCCTACAGCCCATTGTGCCGTAGTTCTTCACCAGAGTCTCAAGCAGCTTCACATAGTTTTCGGCCTTGTGATTGCCCAGGAAGCCCCGAACCACTGCGACAAAGCTGTTCCAAGCCGCTTTCTCCTTACTAGTGAGCTTCTTGGGGAATTCATTGCACTCCAGGATCTTCTTTATCTGTGGTCCGACGAAGACACCGGCTTTGACCTTTGCCTCAGACAGCTTAGGGAAGAAGTCTTGAAGGTACTTGAAGGCTGCCGACTACTTATCTAGAGCTCTGACAAATTGTTTCATAAGGCCCAATTTGATGTGCAGTGGTGGCATCAGCACCTTCCGGGGTCCACCAGTGGCTCCCACTTGACGTTGTTCCTCCCCACAGAGAACTCGGTCCGCTGTGGCCAGTCCCGCCTGTGGTAGTGCGCCTTGGTGTCCCTGCTGTCCCAAAGGCAAAGATAGCAAGGAAACTTGGTAAAACTGCCTTGGAGAACCATCAGGAATGCCACCATTTTGAAGTCTCCTATGACCTTGATGCCATCTCAGAAAAATGCAGATATGTATCCACTTAGGCAGCTGGAACTAAACTGAACTGGTGGGCTTAAGGCCCCTGTATTTATACTACTATTTATATTACTGGAAAGTTCTAGAAAGTTCTAGAAGTTACTCCAAGTTTACTCAGCACTGAATCTATCTGGAATGTTCTGGAAAATAGGTAAATTTCAAAATATCACTGTCCTGGTCACAAAAGCAAAGTTTGTGGGGAATAATAGCCATTTTCTATACTTTTGAGGCATAAGCAATTAGGAAATAACACTTACTACCCAGGAACCAAAAAAAAAAAAAATTGTTACACGGTGTAATAATAATGAATAAAAAAATCAATGCGACTTCAGTCTTTTGTCTTGTGTCCTGAAGCAGGATAAACATTGTTCAGTTTAACAAAGTTCTCTTTTAGTGAATACAATAAAGCTTAAAGAAAAACAATAAAGAAAATGTCATATTCATGCTTTATCTATATGAAAGAAAATCATCCACAATGGTAGCGATTTTCCTGCTGGCTATGTGATGACACACTTCCTTTGTGCCAGTTTCACTACATAGTATAAGATATGAAACCTGACCAGCCGCTTGGGCGAGAAGTAGAAACACAACACCCTGTTTTGTTGTTGTGAGCAGCAGTAGCCAGGAGCACCAGGCAATGGAAATGTTGTTGTCAAACACTAACTTTAAAAGATCATTTTCTTACTGTGTTGGTCTGGTTTACTTTAACCACAATAAAAAAAAAAATACCGGTTGGGGTTTTATATTTTATGCAGCATCTTATTGTTGCCATTTGTTTATATAATGTAAAACAATGCTCCTGTGTAGTACATATTGTAAGGGTCCAATGTGCACCAGGGTTTGATATCAAGACCAGGAGGTTGAATTTTAGGTGACTAATAACCGACAATGATAAATAGCAAACCTTACGCTCCCTAAACAAGTTATTTAACCATTACATAAAAGAGCCTGGCAACCTATCGGAGTAGTTCGAAAACCTCTTGCATCATTATATCATCTTAGCTGTAGCGGTCAGACACGTAACGACACAAAATGGCAAACCAGCCCCTGCATGCTACAGTATGATAAAGTTATTTGTTCATTTAAAGAGGGCAATGAAGAGGGACACAAAGAAAGGAGCTAATCTTTATAATGTTAACGTATAAAAAACAGCCAGAGGGAAACAGTGCTCAAAATACAGAGAATGATGCAGTCAATTACCCCTTAAATTAACTGTGTGTTTCTCTAGGCGCTACCACCCTCCCAGGCCAGTTACAATATTAAGTAGAGTAGATTTGTTCAAATTTAGAGGAGGATCATTACTTGAATTATTTGCCAGCTTGTATCATCATTCCATTATTACATATTTCTTTCATCAAAATAGTATTACAGTAGCTTTTCCTTTGCTATCATTTGCATTTTAGGCCCTGTGCACCATCTACACTGCGCAGCGTTTAATACCGTACTTGAGAACCGGACTCGAGGCCACCTCAGGGATTGTCTTGTCCGGTTTTAAATTAGATCGCATCAGGTAGTGCGGTTTGTTAGAAGTAGGGATGCTGTAATGCCGAACTACATTTTTTGTGTGTCCTGAAATATCCCAAAATGCTTTCTGATATGTTTTGGTTATAACGCATCACTGAACTTTTTGTTGTTTTCACCTGCGTCCATCACACACCAGTTTCTGTTGCCTCTGATTTAAGGATTGCTACTGTTTCAGCTTCCCTGCCGGTGTGAGGCAGCGTGTGCAGCAGTCGTGTAAGAACATCGGGAAAGGACACTGGTTGTTGTGTTATTTTATTAGTTATTTACTATTTTAAATGTTTATAATTCTTTATTTGCTTTTATATGTCTGCTATTTCTCTCTGTATCGTCATTTTTCTTTTTCTATCTTTTTCTATTTTATTTTTCCTTATAAGAAACATTTTAACATTTTGAATTTCGTATTTTTATATTTTGTTTAATTTCTGTAACCTTTGGATAAAAGCGTCTGCAAAATAATTCAATAAATAAAAATAAAACAGGTTCCTGAAGGAGTTGAAAAACGACTATCAATACTGCTGTACCATTTTTAGGCTTAATTTGTAAAATGGTGGATCGTGGAGCGACAGAATAAAATTAATATTTAAGGCATGTTGATGTAGCCTATGCAAAGCTTGCCTATGGCAATACCGTTGCTGCTTTCTCCATTGCTGATACCTTGTGTTTTTAAGAAACAAACGATAATGTTCATGCTAAGCAGTGCTATGTCTTCCGTGGGCACAGGCTCCATATTTGCAAGGTTGTAAACAGACAGCGCATGTTGGGATGCTATCATATTAAGTCCCACAGAACATTGCGCTGCTAGACACTGTAACCAAACTATTTTAATAGTGTTTGTATGCATTAAGCCCGACTAAACATGAAACGGTACTTTAGTGTGGACGCTTTGAGCTGGATTAATGAATGTTTTTGAGTACCATTCTCAAGATTATGTAGTGTGGACAGGGCCTTAGCTTCAGCTGTTTTGAACTTATACAGAGTCACAGGCAATTAAGATGTCACAGTTGATTTTATTGTGACAGGTAACTGTATGCTAAAAAACAAGTTGCAATAACATTTAATGATGCTTTAACTACAGGATATTGTTTGCGAAGCTGCATGCTGCAGAGAAGTTACACATTACAAAGTATAATATTTGAATGTTGTTTCCTTCCTTTGTGTATTTAAGTCAATCAAACATTGTAATTCATGTTTTGTGAAGTTACCAGCAGGCTGAGAACTAAAACTGCAGAATTGTTTTTTATCCTCCACATTTTGCTTCAAAGGAGAGGTTACTGTCAAGAAGTACACCAAGGCTTCGTACTGTGGGGGAAGGCAGCAGCAGACAGTTTCCGAGGTTCAGGGCAGCTATATTTAGATTCTTAAGTTGAGTTTTAGGTCCTACTAGAAGGAGTTCAGATTTGCTAGTGTTCAGCTGATTGGCAGACATCCAGGCCTCGATGTCTTGAATGCAAGCCGAGAGCCGGACTATGGCAGAGGGGCTTCCAGGGTCGAGTTTTAAGTAGAGTTGGGTGTCGTCAGCATAGGAGTGAAACATGAGTTGGCGGATGAGGTTACCCAAGGGAAGCATGTAGATATTGAAGAGAAGGGGCCCAAGAATAGATCCTTGGGGGACACCACAAGGGACTGGGTTTGCAACACCACTGCATCCAGCATAGAAAACAGACTACATGCGTCTAAATAGGTAAGAGGACATTCAGGAGACACAGGATCCAGAGATTCCAGCATGGAATGCCATGATCTATCGTGTCAAAAGCGGCTGTTAGGTCAAGGAGGACAAGCACAGAGGGAGCACCAGCATCAGCATTGAGCAGAAGACCATTCACAATGCGGAGCAGAGCAGTTTCAGTACTGTGATGCGGCCGGAAACCAGACTGTAGAGATTCAAGCAGATTGTTGTCCGTGAGATGTTTCATCAGCTGACTGGCTACAGCCCTTTTGAGAGTTTTTGAGAGAAAAGGGAGATTGGAGATGGGACAGAAATTAGATAAGTCAGCCAGGTTATCTATATTAATATATATATATATATATTAATTCTGTATACCCTCAGAATCCTGTATCTCCATGCGTAAAATGAGATTGGCCCTCAGGCACAGCCGATTCTTCTACTGCTCGTGTATGAGGTGAATTAGGGGTGATGTGCATGCACAGCAGTTGTTGGCTGCATTTTGCAATCATCAACATCCTGAATACCCATTTTCGACAGGATAACATGATTCCTTTGTGATGTAGAGGCTGTGATTTGTTTTCATTAAAAATGTCTGACGTGTTCTTTGATATGCTATCACAAGGATAGACTATATTCTGTGTGTAATTATTTAGAAAATACACATTTCATAATAGTCTATTAAATTAATGCTTATCTAGTAGATATAACATTACAGACATGTATTTAATATGTATTTGTTTGAGATATATATATATATATATATATATATATATATATATATATATATATATATATATATATATATAAAATATATATAATATAATATATATATAATATAATATTATATATATAATATAAGTAGTTAGCAGTTACCTGTTTTGTGCATTCAATCACCTAGTGGCCACTCAAGACCATAACCTGCCAATCATGGCAATGACACAGAGAGGTTGGATGAGGGTGTGTTGCATCTCCCTCTCTCTGAGTGGTTGAGAGGCGGGTCCTGGGGGGTCGATCAACCAATAAAAATGACTCCTGCCCTTCTAGGAGAAACGACAATTAGAGCTGGTTTCGGAAACCTGGAGTACACAACATAAAAACAGATTGCCAGTGTCTGGAACAAGAAAAGGGGCAAGCAAGCCAGCTGAGGAAGACAGCCACTACATATTATTTAATAATTATTACATACCCGAGTGGGAGGTTAACAGTTTAGTTTGGGAAGTCTGGGCAACCCATGAGTGATAGCAAGGTAACAGCAAAGTGTAACTGAGAACTGAGCCGCACCAAATAGCGGAGGCTGCAGGACGCTGCAAGAAGCAGCACCTTTTGTTTGTAGTTTTGTTATTGTGTTTTATTTTCCTTGTTGTTTTTGCCTTTTGGTTTTGGAATATTATTTTTAGCACCTGTGAGTGCAACCCGAACTGTGTGTATCCCTACCATTATTGGTAACCCCTGGGAACTACCTAACTACCGTTGTCGGTATTTGGGCCATGGCATAAGAGCACTCTCTGCGGGAATAAATAAAACAGTGCACCCCAGTGGTGTTTCAAATAAACTTTCTGACTCCTGTGTCCAGTGAATTCCCCACACCCTCCCACAATGTGATAAAAATAAATCCATTAGTATATTTTTTTTTACAATTGTTTTAATACTAAATTAAGCAATATTAGTAATGCAAAGCCATTTGTACTCATTTTTAGTGTGCTGTCATACTCTGTACTTGGGTTTAACAATTTACTAACCCTAAAACACTAAAATCACAGCAAATGTAACTTCTCAGTACATATGGCTTATTTGTTTAGTGTTAGTAAATAAAATTAAAAACAGAATTAATAGGTATTTATTCCTTTATATCATGTTCTTTAATTCTGAAAACATGTTTTTATTTTTTATTTTATTTGAACTGGACTTTCAGAGTAAAAAAATGTCTCAGATTTTATGAATGCATCAACATAAAGGGAGGCAGCATTTTCTACTAAATGCCAAATAAAGTAATAAAGTGATTGCAGTTAACCAACTGGAACTTGAACAAATGAACTTAGCAACTGTTTACTTTTACAGCACCTTTCTCTTCCATGTTGCACAGTAACTTGACCCCGCTTGGCCTAGCTGAAGACACGTTTTTAGTTGGAAATTCTCTTATTTTGTAGAGTTAGAATGTTTGGCGCTAGTGACTTTTGTCTGAACGTTGAGATTGTTTACTATGAATGATGGCCTTTCTGACTCATTGGGCACCAACACTGTTGGAATGATTGTCTGTGGGGAACTTTTAGGTATAGCTGCACTTGTGCCTAGAAGTACCTAATCCACCTTTCTGCAGCAAGACTGGAGAAGCAGATCGCAGATTAGGGGAAACATGCAAGGATGTTTGCTGATCTCCAGATGTATTTCCTGCTATAGACACTGTATCAGATGCATCAGGAATTTTGTCGAGATGGGGATTAAGACTTAGATCTTGCTTAGACTACACTGCTTACAGAGTGGGTGTTAGATGCTTGCTTTTCCACATCACTTGTCCTGTAGGGTTTATAAGATTTACATTGTACTTTGTCTTCAGAAATTCTCCCTGCTGATTCCTTTATTTGACTTTCCCCGGGAGATTCTCTATTATATATGGATCAGAAAAGTCAGCCTGAAGTCTACCACCCTTACAGCCCTTCTTTCTGGGATTGTACAGCAGAACCTGGTGTCCTATACTGTAAACTACATGTTTATATTTTTTAAGGATGCTTTTTGCATATACCTCTTTCTGGTAATCCTGAGATTGAGCTATATTCATTTTTTTTCCATTTGTTGTGCTTCTGGTGCTTTGGTTATTGGTTGTATGGCTTTGTCATATGTGGAATTATTTGTCAAGACCATAGTTGACAGTTATGAGAAAGAAATATCACTGTAAATGGAATTGTCAGTAAATATATTCACTTTCAAAATAATTATATTGAACAATTTCCCCCATTGGTCTAAATACAAAATCTTTCCACACCTCTGATTTGAGCAATACGTACTTAAATAAAATACCGTTTACTCTGCATGATTTTAACTGGGTTCAGCCTATTTATGAAATTAGCAGAAACAAAAAAACTTACCGGTAATTCTTCAGGTACTGAGGGAAATCTTGCATCCCTTCCATACATAAAAAAGGAACTATATGATACTGGTGTGAATTTTTGATCTCAATGATCGTTGACTAGTTTTGTCAGAGCCCTAAAATGAAATAAATTTAAATACATTTTGGTCACAACATTTATATGCAATAACTGAAATATATAATCTGTACATGATGGCAGGGACAATTAAAACTGTATGTTAGCAAATGCATAGCTCCTCTTTTCTACAAAACAAGTGACACCAGAAAGGTTATTTATATCATATCACCAGTACTTCATGTGAGTTTCTATGGTCATATAAAGTTTCATGACTGTAGTGTATTGCACCTTGGATTTATGCATGAATGTATAAAAATAGAGCCTCCTTGAAACGGTTATTTGCAGGCCGCGACCATGTTTTGTAACAAAAAAGCGTGGATTTTACTAACGGTAGAAAGGACCTGGTCATGAACATGCGTGCCAATTTAGGTGTCGATTGACATTGTGGTTTAAGACAAGAAGATTGATGAATATTTGGCACCAATCCAGCGTAGCGGGCAAAGTACCTCGATTGAACATATGTTTTTTATAGGCCGTTGCTGCACTATCTGCTGCCGTTGTCACAGTTCCACCTTAAGTTGTTTTTAACGGCAAGAGTTTTGAAAAATGTCCACGAGATCCAATATGGCGGTCGAACTATGTGACTTTTTCATTTGGGAACGCCAGTCTGGTTGTCCAGCCATAGGCATCTACTTATGTATGCGTTTTCATAACTCTGCGATGATGTTTGGGAAGAAAAATAATAATAATAATAATAATAATAATAATAATAATAATAATAATAATAATAATAAACACAGCAATAACAGTAGGCTTCCCCAGCCTTTGGCTTGGAAGCCTAATAAGAGCAAAAAATAGAGAATACAGTAGATAAGTACATGTAAAGCTAGGTCCACACCTGAGCGATCAGTTGCGCAACTTAGTTGCTTGCAACCGAGTCGCTTATATGTGGACGTCCCTGCAACCAGTTGCGAGCAGTTGCGCAACCAGTGCTCTACTTTCCAGGCAACCTCCTGAGCGACTTCTGTAGACACAGGCGATCACGTGGCAATTCGCCAACTCTGATTGGTTCTTATAATACTGACTGCACGGCTTGCATATTAAGAAGCTCTAATTTTAAAAATGTCGGTGGTAAAAAAAAAAAAAAAAAAAAATTAGGTTTTTCTTTAGGGAATATGGCATTTAAAATAACAGTTGAAAAAATAACAGCCAATTCTTTAATTACCAGACACATTACGACCTGTGTCACCTCGGTTGTCAAAAAATAAATAAAATAAATACGATTCTAAACTTGTAGACACTGGAGAAAAAAAAAACGTGTCAACTTGGTTGTCAAAACCAAAAAAAACTACTTCACCTTGTAGATGGAATAAAAATGTAAAAAAATGAATCTTGTAGACGCGGGAACCTTGTGGCACAAGTAATTGCTCAGATGTGGACACTGCAATTGCTCGCAACTGAGTTGCGCGATTTCGGGAGCAACTGGGTTGCGCAACTGATCGCTCATGTGTGGACCCGGCTTAAGAGCGGGCTCGACTAAGAGCAATTTACTTATATGAAAACTATTTGCTTATACAAGTAAAGTCCAGTAGAGCACGTAGTACGTACGATGAATGGATGAGAATGATTTCAAATAAGAGCAGTTACAAAAAACATGAATATGGATATGTGATCGTGTGTTTCGCAATGAACAGGTGTACAGGTGATGCAGGTGCTCCAACAACAACAGACACAAAGTTCACGGTTCAGAACAGTTCTTCATTTTTCTGTTTCCTGGTTTGCAACCTGTTAAATAATAAGGCTGACTACACAACGATGTGTATTGCCAGGTTATAAACCATGGGGTTCAGTCCCGAAATAATAATACAAGGAATAACACACAGCACAGACATGGTAACTTCTTCTGAAGTGTGTGCTCTTAGTGCAGGTGCGGTGCAAGGCAATTATATTGACAGTCGTGAAGTGTAGTCCGAGCTTGATGCTGTCCTGAAGCGACAGCTCCCGGTTCGTGTTAGCCGTCTAACAGTGACAAACACAGTTTCCACAAACAAACAAAACACTTAACACTCACAATACGCTTTTCACAGTACATTTCCTTTCTCTGTCTTTATCATAACCACATCAAAGGAACAGATTACATCGTCACGCCCCCTGCGATAGCTAGTTCAGTCACGTCTCCTCCAATCTATGACTGACACATCGTGTATCGGTTTAGGGCGATGACTTTGGGCATTGTGACTCCGCCCCCTTCCTGGATGGCTGGCTTCCAACTGACCCTGGAATGAACTGCCAGACCATCCAGTATGAGGCACTCTGTTCCTGTTATACAGCGCCCTCACAGATCGGGAGGGAGATTGTTGACTAGGATTCATTCGCTCTCTGTCACAGGATACCTAGAAGAGTCAAGTCAAATACAAGATACAGGAAGTAGTTATAATTAAGAGCAGTAGTAGAATGCGTCAAGGTATGGTTCAGTGCAAGTACAAGCTGATGCAAGTACTGGTACAATTGGGTGTCATATAGTTCAGTAGAGTCACGAGTTGTGAGGTTTACTGATGCTGTCTGAACAGATGTAGAGAAGGTGCCGGAAGGTGGTCAGGGACTGAGCTGTCCTGATATCTGTGAGTAGGTTGTTCCACCACTGAGGGGCAAGGGTGGAGAAGGAGTGGTCTCTGGATGCGGGGGAGCAGAGGGGGGTTACAGATAATCTGCCCTGGTGGAGGAGTGGAGGGGGCAAGAGGGGGTGTAGGGAGAAATGATAGGTTGGAGATAGGAGGGAGCAGAAAGGTCAAGACAGCAATAGGCAAGTACAAGAGTTTTGAATTGGATCCGACAGAGGGTGAGCCATGCCAGGACACCCGGTACGTGCAGTGAGCGAGGTAGGAGAAGAACCAGGCAAGGTCAGCGAGGGAGGGCATGAGAACAGAGTGGTTGACCATGTCAAAGGCTGCAGAGATGTCAAGGAGAATTGGGACAGAGGATAGGGAGGTGGCACGGGCAGAGAGTAGAGAGTTAGTGACAGAGAGAAAAGCAGTTTCAGTAGAGTGTGCCGGGCAGAGAATATGTTGACTGGAAAGCAGAGAGCTGGCGATGTACGACTTGCTCAAGGGTTTTAGAGAGGAATGGGAGAAGGGAGACAGGGTGGTAGTTTTGGAGGGATGAGGGAACAAGGGAGGGATTTTTTTAAGTTGGGGGTGATGCAGCCCTGTTTGAAGGCAGTGGGGAACCAGCCAGAGAGCAGAGATGTGTTGAGAAGAGAGGAGATGAAAGTGAGTAGAGCAGGGGCAGCAGCCCGGATGTCTGTGATTTTGGAGAAGGAGGCAAAGTCATCAGCTGAGATAGAGGAATATGGAAGGGGGGCTAAGGACAGAGGAGAAGGTAGAAAAAAGTTTACGGGGATTATTAGTGGAAGACTGAATGACAGAGTGGAAGTAGGAATGTTTGGCAGAGGTAAGTGTAGAAGAGAAGGAAGAGAGGAGCAAGCGAGAGTTTTCAGGGGATGTCACAAATACTTTGCATGTGCAAGAGCCTACGCTGTTAATGTGTGTAATTTACTATTGATTTTGACTGGGCACCAGTAAAGGAGATTTTAGAGTATGTGTGGATTCCTGAATTGACTATTGTTTTATCTTCAACCAGAAAATGGCATAAACTTAGTGTTGTGATAAATAATTTTGGATTGTACCCTGTAGTGTTTCCATACTGAAATGCAGTGTATCATCCAAATGTCACTAACAACTTTTATTCCCATATTTAAATAATCTTTCCTTGATCTGAGATTGGTTTCGGACAGGACAGCTGTGTCTGTAAATTAAAGTGCACAAATTATTGGCAACCTCCTTTGCATTTTTTTTTTCAGTGGGGAGGTTTCAATCCATTTGGAGAAATAGTCAGTAGCAGTCAGTATATACTGGTATCCATCTGCGGTTTGTGGAAATGTTCCAGCAAATCAATCTCAGCCAATTCCCATACTGATGATACCTTCAAAGAGAAATAAAACTAATTATTATTCAAACTTACTTGAATACTCTGCAGTGCTGATTCGACCATAAACAGCTTACCATTCTTCTGACATATGTCACACATAACAATCTTAAATATGAAAAAAAAAGTATATTACTAACCAAAGATTGCTACCCATGTGTATTATGACATTTTTAAATGGTTGATATGTATTTCTCAAAGCACATTAAATGTACGTGATCTTTCTGAGAATCATAAATCTACTTACCCATTCTGTGATATTAACACACGTTCCTGGCCAGTAATATCTGGATGACAAAGCATTTGTTTTGTCTCGAAAACTCCACGATGCCCTCCCATGGGAGAGTTCTTTGGACAGTTCCCTGCCCTGCTCCTTTGTTTTCACCACCTTTTACTGTTCCCTTTGAACCACAATACAGCACTCCATCTAAATACAAAACTTATATAACACAAAATAGCTAGCTATAACATAGTAAGGCTAATCAAATTAACTTAATATTAACTCCAAAATCTCAACATGATATATTCTAATCAGTATTTGCATTCAATGGTCATGTAGGTAACTCCAATGTTAATCAACAAATCGGTATGTAGCATTGATTTTGGCATTTTCAAGTGGTCGTTGTGCCTATTTCGTTATTAAATACCCGTGCTAATGTTGATTTATGAAATAATGTTAATATCTTAACAAGCAGTGCTTCTGGCGACTATTTCTTTTGTTTGCATGGGAATTTAAAAGGAAATCCGTGTCAATTGTCATAATTTATTAGGAGTTAATTTGCACTTAGAAAACATAGATATTCCCATTATTTTTTATTTCCATTTGGCTGCTGCTCTCTGGTGGCAGCAGTCTGCCTGTATGCTAGTAGTTTCCATCACAGTGAATTATGCTTCCATTCATTTTTCTTGATCTTGTTAACATGCATTTTGATTAACAAGTTCCCCTTATCTAGTCATTGAGACAGTAAGTGATGTACGTGACCTGTGACAATTAAGCTTTTTAACAGGAAATTCATTCATTAACAACCTCATCGACTCAATTTCGAAGCCTTATCGGATTGATGTTATTAATAAATCACTTGCTACTAAAGCTGTCGTTACTATACCGCGAGTCTGATAAAATAATTCTGATGTTTGAACCCCCCCACCCCCCAAAAAAATCTAAATAACATATAATTAAGTTTTGGTCGATATATAATACAATGGATAAAACCAAATGTACATAATAAAGTATAAGTTAATGAATTTACAGAAAATGGTAGGTCCAATTTTTGTAGGCATGTCACAAAAACAAAAAAAAATTGCATCACGCATGCTCCTGAGAAGAATGTAACTTTTTTGAACTGGACAATGTTATCAGTGACAACTCATTCACTCCTATAGTCTCTCATTTTATGTGCTCCACCAGGCGTTGCTTCTTCTACAAGGCCTTGTATCTCTTGGCTCTGATTCACCAAACAACATTCTAATGATAGAAGCATACAAGGAAATAGTAAACAACCAATCATATGGAGTTTCCTGATAGGCGGGTCAGGCATGGAGGAAGTATTGTACTGTTTGCTACTTGTTTTGCCATCTTTTTTTTTTCTACGAAAATAAAACAGACATTTGAATGAAATTAATTCTGGTGCTAGTGAAAACATTATTACTGAAAAATCAGCTTTTGGCTTTTTTTAAACTATGAGGATTAATTTACTATGCAAGATCTCTTGACTGATTAGAAAGTTGACATTTTGTCATTTGACCAACAGGCCAGCTAGTAAGAGCCTGGTCTCTATAATCAAATGTCAGCATGTCAACGTTCTATTCAGTCAAGAGATCTCAACAGGGTTCCATTGTATTCACTTTTATTTTACTATTTACCAAATGTGTTCTTTCCAATCAAGAATATCCAGAGTTTATTGGATCTATTTCAAGGTGATTCACCTAAAAACTTCTTTATTAATGATGTACTCAAACTAGTTAAACATAAGCAGATAGTTATGGAAGTCAGGTTTGTCTGAATTGTTTATCGTTGTTTAGGGGAACCTTCCTCCAGATTACCGCATCAGTCTGATAGACATTGGCCTTGTGATCGAGTACTTGATGGGTGGAGCATATCGCTGCAACTACACAAGGAAGAGGTTTAGAACTCTCTATCACAATCTCTTTGGGCCCAAGAGGGTAAGTGTAGTAGATTAATATTTCCTGTCAGTGTTCTAAAATGTGGTTATTTCTGGGGCAGCACTGTCAAACTATTGTTATTCTGTTTCTGTACAGTTTAAATACCTTTTACAGAAATTGGATCTTCTTTTTTAGCACTAAATCTGGTGTCCTTTAGTCCTTGCCCCTGACTTATGTTGAACCTAAAAGGCATACATAACATCATAGAACAATTAAACTTATACTGGTACTTCCTGTCCTTAACCTCCCTTCCACCACATACCATCTCTCTCTGTCTTTTGTAACATGCCAACGGCTCCTTCCATTCCTTTGCACTGGTTGCTTGAGAAACTCAATGTTTCCATTTATACATTAGAAATGGGTGCCTGTTAATTGATGATTAATGTTGACAAAGAGATTGAATAAATATGGCATGTCATTAATAGATCTTTACTCAATATGAAAGTCATATAAATTCATAGTTCATACTTGTTTGCTTTTGAATCAGTGAGGCCTCCAAGGTGCTACCATTAAACTTTACTTTCTTGAAGCGATGCAGTGGTGTGGAGCTATGAATATTTTCCATACAGTATAATAAAAGACAAGTTAAACATGTTTGTGTAGTGACTTACGTAATATAAGTAATTTTGTTGTGCACAGTTAAGTATAAGCGAACAAAGCAATACAGACTTCTAATCTCAACTTCCCTTATTTGTTTACTGCAGCCGAAAGCTCTAAAACTACTAGGAATGGAGGTATGTGAAGTGTATTGTTATTATATTTATTATTAGTTAATTTGGCAGATGCCTTTTATCCAAGGCAACCTACAGGTGTTATAGGGCAATACATACAAGATTACAGTGCAAAAGCAATATTTAACTACAGTATAGTTTAAGAAAGTGCAAGCACTACTAGAATACAATATGAGATAAGAAGTAACAAGTTAAGATTAAAACTGTGTATCTACAATGACTAATAGTAGTGCAATAGTGCATCAGCTGTGAATCCAGTAACATGGTGCTTAGGCCAGGTGAATGCAGTACATAGTAGGAGGGGTAGATCAAGAGATCTACAAGTGCAGTCTAAACAGGCGGCGGAAGGAAGTGAGAGACAGAGCAGTCCTGAAGTTCTCCAGTAGCTAGTTCCACCACAGAGGGGCTAGAAAAAAGGAGCGGGCACTGAAGGATGGAGAGTGGAGAGAAGGCATGACCAGTCCACCAGTAGAGGAGGAGTGGAGAGGGCAAGATGGGGTGTAGGGAGACACAAGGGATTGGAGGTAGGAGGCAGCAGTGTGGTGAAGAGAGCAGTACACAAGACAAAGGATCTTGAATTGAATGTGAGCAGAGATGCGTAGACAGTGCAGAGTGTGAAGCAGAGGGGTAGCATGAGAGTAGTGAGGTTGAGAGAAAACAAGATGAGCAGCAGAATTTTGTTTTTTAATTTAGTAGTTGCCAATTGTTTTTATCATTTTCTCCCCAATTTGGAATAGCCAATTATTTTTAAGCTCAGCTCACTGCTACCACCCCCTCGCTGACTCGGGAGCAGTGAAGATGAACACATGCTGTCCTCCGAAGCGTGTGCCGTCAGTCGGCTGCTTCTTTTACACACTTCAGGCCCACCATGCAGCCACCTCAGAGCTACAACGTCGGAGGACAACGCAGCTCTGGGCACCTTAGAGGCAAGCCCGCAGGCGCCCTGCAAGACCACAGGGGTCGCTGGTGCGCAGTGAGCTGAGGACACCATGGCTGACCTAAGCCACCGCCCCCCCGCCACCCCCTGGGCGGCGCTCGGCCAATTGTGCACTGCTCCCTGGGAGCTCCCATCCACGGACAGCAGTGCAATAGCCGGGACTCGAACCGGCGTCTTTACTGGATGCGCCAAGCCCTGAGCAGCAGAATTTTGAATGAGCCGAAGGGGGTGGTTAGCCAAAGCAGAGAGACCAGCAAGGAGAGAGTTACAGTAGTGCAATATGGAGAGTACAAGAGCTTGGACTGCGAGTTGAGTGGAATAAGTAGTGAGAAAAGGATAGATTCTGTAAATGTTGTTAAGAAAGATGCAGCAAGTATGTGACAGGGAGGAGATGGCAAAGGAAGAGTCAAGAGTAACACCTAGGCAGAAGTAGATAGAGAAAGAGTGATAGAGTCAAGGGAGACTGAGGAGGGAGAGAAAGCAAAAGGAAAGTAGAGGAGATTAGATTTAGAGAGGTTGCGTTTGAGGTGATGTGAATGTGTCCAAGTTGAGATAACTGAAAGATACGGGAGGAGATGTGGGAATCAAAGGAGGGAAAGGAGAGGAAGATCTGGGAATCATCAGTGTAAATGTGGTAGGAGAAGACAAAAAAGAGGAGGTGGGAGTACCTAGCGAGCATGTGTAGAGTGAGAACAGGAAGGGTCTCAGGACACATCCTTGGGGTACACCTGTAAAGGGGGTGAGGAGAAGAGAAAGAGCCACGTCAGGAAACCTGGAAGAGCGGTTAGAGACAGGAGGAAAACCAGGCAAGAGCAGTACCTGAGAGCCACAGGTCAGAGAGAGAGGAGAAGAGAATAGCATGATCAACACTGTCGGAGGCAGAGGAGAGGTCAGGGAGAATTAGACTGGAGGAGAGGGGCAGCCCGAGGAGAGAGTCAGTTACAGAGAGGAGGGTGATTTCCGTCAAGTGTGCAGGACGGAACCCAGATTAAAGAGGGTCAAGCAGAAAGTGCTCTGTGAGGAAGGATGCTAGCTGGCAGTGGATAGATTGCTTGAGAGTTTTAGAGAAGAATGGGAGGAGAGAGACAGGGTGATAGTTCTTGGTGGAACAAGGGTCATGAGAAGGTTTCTTAAGAATGGGAGTGACGTGAGCAGTTTTGAAGGGAGCCAGAGAGCAGAGAGCTGTTAATAACAGAGGAGATAAAAGGAAGAAAAGCCAGGGCAATGGATTGGAAGAAGTGAGTAGAAAGGGGATCCAGGGAAGTCCATGAGTAAGAGCAAGAGTCAGAGTCAGATAGTGGCGTGAAAGTTGAGAGTAAGGGTGGGTGGCAGGAAGGCGGTATGTGTTCATGTGGGAGGGGGGGTAAGATAGGGCTCACCTGGTAAAAGCAATACTGTGTGGAGTGTTGGCTGTTTCATGCTAGCATGGGTCAAATCCTGTTCATGATGAGTTGATAATTTTGTTTTTCGGGACCACAGGGCGTGCTGCATCGGCCTTTGCGATCCAGCAAGATTAGGGAGGAAAATCAGCTGAGGATAGTTCACCTCATCCTGCTTTAGCAACGCCTACTGGTCAGGAGCACAGCACGTCCAGGCAGAGACTCCACAGGCTGGGCCTCGCCTCCAGGGTTTAGTAGCTTGGTACTGTTTCTAGGTTTGGCAGGTGGAAATAGAGGATTTTGATTGGTAAATGGGTTGCATTTTCAAATTTGGTAATAATGCATTATTAAAAAAGAAGGTATTTACTATTTTACATTGTCTTAAAAAATATTTACTGTAAGCAATGTACTTTTAAAAAATATTTTACATCAAATATACGTAAGTTCTCAAGGTTTAAAGTTAAATATTCAACATAGTGTTTGTCATCAGAGAACAACATCCTTCTCTTTTAGTTAATTTTCCTCACAGCGTTAGTGCCAGATGGCACTGAGCTACAAATCCAAATAATACAGTAAATATCGATTGTCACATAGATGATCTCATTGTCCTCTCCATTATTAGGGTCCAGGGTATTCATAATCATATTTGCACACGTTTTACAGCATAAGTAGACAAATATCCATTATATGCATTTTAAATTAAAATATTTTTCATGACAAAAGTTTTTATAATGATTCTGATAGGCAATCTGCAGTTTGTACCCTATTTCACTTTTACGCACATTTAAACCAAAATGATCTACACAAGAAGTCTTTGATATTGTAATGGAACTACGTGTACCCCTTAAAACAACAGCTGTTTTGATCATTACAATATATCTTCCTTATTTAATATGTTTGCGTCATTTGAAAAAGATTGATATTTCTCAGCATGAATGAATGGGTCTCATTATGCCAATACATTTCCAGTGAGCATTATGGGCTTGATAATGTGTTAAGATAGCAGATATGTTAACGCGTAGCCTTCAAAGTTCCAGAAGCAGCTATAAATGTAACTCTGCATGTCTTTCTCAGGATGACATGCCTATGAGAAGAGACAGGCAGAAGACTACCAGGAAGGGAGAAGAGGAGGTGGACATTGACTTGGATGACCCAGAGATTAACCACTTCCCCTTTCCCTTCCACGAGCTCATGGTGTGGGCTGTGTTGATGAAGCGGCAAAAGATGGCCCAGTTCTTCTGGCAGCATGGTGAGGAGGCCATGGCCAAGGCCCTGGTGGCATGTAAGCTGTGCAAAGCCATGGCGCACGAGGCATCAGAGAATGATATGGTAGATGACATATCACAGGAGCTGAACTACAATTCCAGGTTGGTGTGCATGTACACATCTCAGACAGACAGGTGATATTCAAGGGCAGTTCAACTAAGCGGCCATTACATTACTGCCTTTATTTTGAATGGCAGAAAAACCTGGAGTATTAAAGTGATTGTAGCTAGAGAAAAAAAAATTAATCTGATTATTGTATTTAAGGAACAACTTCTAATCCTATCAGGTCAATTTGTAAGAATGCCCATCTTGGCATGTGAACTGTAGAGGTACCTACCAAGTTGTTTTTTTCCAGAAATGTTTACATGGTGCACACATTTCCCAGGCTGAATGTTGTTGTTCTTTTCTGCTTTCTAATCACCATGATTTCCCACCTAATTACTTTTTTTGCACCACCTGAGATTTTTCTTTCATTCATTTTAATTATTTCTTCCATATTTACTTTTCCTGATAGAGATTTTATTTATTTTTTTAGCAAATAGTGAAAAACCAACAGCTTCCTACAATAAACACTTTTCTTGTCTGTGTTTCTTAGTTGTTGGAGTCAAAATGTGCAAACAGAATACAGTAAATAAGAATGGCATACAACAGAATACAGTAAATAATAATAAATACAACAGACACACTAAGTAACTGGCATGTGTGTCCTGCAGGGAGTTTGCTCAGTTGGCAGTGGAGCTGTTGGACCAGTCCTACAAACAGGATGAGCAGTTGGCCATGAAACTGTTGACTTATGAGCTGAAGAACTGGAGCAATGCCACCTGCCTCCAGCTGGCTGTGGCAGCCAAGCACAGGGACTTCATCGCCCACACCTGCAGCCAGATGCTGCTCACAGATATGTGGATGGGGAGACTGCGCATGAGGAAAAACTCTGGACTGAAGGTAAGCTCAGGGGTCCTCATTCAACATATGGCTGGTTTAACAGTCCTCTATTAACACTAATCTTTGACTTCCATATCTAATGTAAAGGTACAAAAAGATTAGTGCTAATAACAATAGCCCATAATACAACACTAGCCGTTACTGTTTTAAACTTGTGCATTATGTTTATGTATTGTTTTCTAAACATCAAGGTATGGGTATAAGTCCCCTTTTCCTGTTCAGGCTACATGTTGCAATCTGCCCTGACTGTTGCTACAGAAGCATACTGGAACATATGCATACTCACAAAGCAGCACACCCATTTGTATATTAATACTCAACAGAGAAACATTATGACTAATTGAGGGCCATTATAATACTTTGCTACCCAATTACTGACTTCTTTCTTTTATTGCAGATCAATGGTTATTATGGACGCTAATCTAAAATGTATCTTAAACTCCTGATTAGTTCAGACCAGTCTGCATTATTACACAATCCCAATGCAATAATCAGTCACTGTCTTCTGCAAATGCTTTTCCATTCTGACATTGCCCAAGTTGCTCTGTCTGTTTATTCGTATTCTAGCCTTGAACTCTTAGATTAAATATCATACAATTGCACTTCAGTTTTTCTTAAATGTGTAGACTGGATTTTATGTGCCTATACTGGTATTTCACCATGGGACTTAATTATTTTTTATTGTTTTTACGAATGAAACATTCTTTGTTTCAGTGTGGATTTATGCACTGATCTTCTCTGTCTGTTTGTCACACACGGTGAACACAGTAACTGCATTGAATTTTCACAAATCTTCTGCAAATATTTCACAAAGACTCTTAGCCTCTAATAGACATTTTGAGTATAATTTGAAAAACTATTGATTTTATAAACATTTTAACATATATTAATATTAAAAATATCTAACACATTTAATTGATCTGCTACTGTATTTCATGCGTTATATATTTATTTATTTTTCACTTTGTCACTTGCACAGGTCATCCTTGGACTGTTGTTGCCACCCTCGATCCTGAACCTGGAGTTCAAGAACAAGGATGAGATGTCATACGTGCCCCAGGATCAAGAGGCCTACCTCCAGGAGAAGGAGACAGAGGAGACTGAGAAGCCAGTGAAGGAGAAGGAAGAAGAGGACATGGAGTTCACAGTAAGATCATACTGTGGGACGAAGTACAACTCCGTGGTGAGAGCACCCACCTCAGCCCCCTTTACCCCTCGGCTTCTAAGCAATAGGGTGGCTGAACCCGGGTATCTGTCTAGACTGGGTTGTGGTTTAGATAGCATAACGTAAAAAAAAAACAAATGCAGAATGTGCTGTTTTCTACAGATTACCAATAAACTGGCACCATAAATAAACTATAGCTGAATAAACAGCTTAACAGTAATAAGTATAGATACTAAGTTTAGATACTGAAGCAATTAGTGTTAATTTAAATCAACCAAACAAGTTGTTTTAGGCTTGGAAAGAATCCCCCTTCTTCCCAAAATTATATGTGGCTTGCAATGTTTATTTGTTTGTTTTATTCTTTGCTTGTCTGTTTGTTTTTTCTAAATCTATAGCAAACACTGCAAACAAAAGGCTGAGGTACTGTACTGTATTTTAATTCAGTTCACATTGCCACATTTAAAGGGACTGTACAATAGGACAACATACAGTGTGATCTGCATTGCACACTCCTGGAAAATGTTATTGCAGTACTTGATATCTTTCTTTTTTGTTGTCATTATGCACTTGTTACATATAACTGATACATACTGTCTTTTCTACAATGACTAAATAATTGTCCCCAAGTCTGACATTTAACTGGTGAAGCATAGCTAGTACTGGCATGGCAATAGTGGATAAATATTCTCAATGACTACTTGAGTTTTACAATGCACCTATTGTCTACACAACAAATCACATTTAGGCAACCCAAGACAATCTTCCAACAACCTTTGATTTCAATTTAAACCAAACAGTGCCTTTGCAATATATAAAATATCTAATATGTGCATATTGTTTTACTTCTTAGTTATATAAAAAAAAAACGTTTTTTGTTTTGTTTTTGTCTTGGAAATTGCTTCAACCTCATTGCACACTTCAGTTCTCTTAAACCACTGTAAAACTGAACCATAAAAGATAGACTGAAATTACAATAATCTGGAGCTGGTGAGATTTTTACCATGCATTTAGTCACCTGCAATATCATAACACAGAAATATAACTTTCAACAAAATGGAAAGTACTGTAGTGCAGTTTTCTAATGTTCCAAATTTATATTTGAAAACTCAGTCCTCTTTTTCTCTCCCCCCCTTTATCCTTCTTCCACTTTTTCAGGCAATGCTGGGAAAAGTAAATAAGGAGTCTTCCAGAAAAAAAGTTGTAGAGGATGTCCAGAGCAGGCAAAGGCTAATACCCTTTGGAAGAAAAATCTATGAGTTTTACAATGCGCCCATTGTCAAGTTTTGTTTTCATACTGTGAGTATTTCAAGGTTCTAATACAGTCAAGCTCCATTACAAAACAGAGGCACCAGTCTGAAGACAGTGATATATCATATTGCTGATACCTGTATAGACCAATGTGCTCTGCTTTGCTATCCTGTATCATTAGTTGTTCATAACAATAAGCTTAGTAAAAAAAGTTTTTAATTTGCATTCATTTTTGTGTTCTTTGAATGAACATTGATGTTACTTCAGATAAAGCATGACTTATTTTTTCATCTAGATGGCATACGTTGGCTACTTGATGCTGTACAACTACATTGTTCTTGTGAAGATGGACATTTGGCCTTCTTCTCAGGAGTGGATTGTTATTGCCTACATTTTTACACTGGGAATAGAGAAGATGAGAGAGGTAATATAAAAGAAAACAAAGTGCTTCCTGAAAAAGTGTCTTAGCACAGTCGAGGGCCAGGGTATTCTGTATCCTGACTTTTTCCTCCTTTGGTGTAATTTCAATATGTGTATATGTGTTCCACAGATCCTCATGTCTGAGCCTGGGAAGCTGTTGCAGAAAGTGAAGGTGTGGCTGCAGGAGTACTGGAACATCACTGACCTCATGGCTATTCTTCTGTTCTCTGTGGGGTTGGTGCTGCGACTACAAGAACCCCCTTTCATGAGCTATGGCAGAGTCATCTACTGTGTCAACATCATTTACTGGTACATTCGTTTGCTGGACATTTTTGGAGTCAATAAGTATTTGGGTCCCTATGTCATGATGATAGGAAAGATGGTAAGTGCATCACAGTCTGAAATGCAATTTTTCTAGCCTACAGTAGCTGTAGTACCAGTTTTACTTCTCAATCATTGCGTATAGAGTCTAGCAAGTGAAACTTTATGAGATCCTATTCACAGCCGTCACCAGTAGTTATTCATAGGAATCCTTTTTTCAGGTTTTATTTTCGCTCCTTTTTATTTTTTTAAATGGGGTTAAAACTCTAAATTTAAACAACTTGAATCTGTTAACACAGATACACAGATATATTTTAGATACACTTAACAAATAATATGTCAGAAAGAATCTTCTTGATGATGGATTAAGAACATCTGCATGATTTATAGTAGATATTAAAACAATATTACTGAATTGACCTGTCAGATTAAAATAACTTTTCTTGTCGACATTTCCATTTAACCCTTATTACAAAAATCCATATGGGGGGTGGGGGGTGCTGGGGGGGGGGGGGGGGGGTACATTGGGTAAAAAAACGGCTGTACAGGGGGAAAAAAACCCAAAAAACTTAAAACCAAACCCTCCACATGGTATTCATCATTGGAATCTACACAAATTGCAATTTCCACCACTAGAGGGAGCATATGTCCACAAAAAGCCTTTCATGCAAGAAAACCCACTGCTTTGTCATCATACTTTATATTGTTTTTCGCTGCAAATATGTTATGTAATCGTATGCGCAGTTTAATTAAAAAGCTTTTTAAGTTGTATTTAATATGAAGCTTTGTAAATCTGTCACCAATTTCAATTTCCATTTTGGCAGATGATCGATATGATGTATTTTGTCATCATTATGCTGGTGGTCTTGATGAGTTTTGGAGTTGCACGGCAAGCAATTCTCAATCCCAACGAGGACCCCTCCTGGATGCTGGCAAGGAATATATTCTACATGCCCTACTGGATGATCTATGGAGAAGTGTTTGCAGACCAGATAGACCGTAAGCCATACATTGCATTTATCACCATGTCACACATCAGACGTTTTTGAACAGTAATATACAGGGTGATTCATAAGCAATGCACCACAGGAAAAACACAATACTACAGAACTTTTTCAAATCTCACAGACAACACCATCACACTGACATTCTGGACAATGGAATCAAAGAATTACCAGGCCAATTGCAATGCTAAATTCAAACATCAAAAGTTTTTTTCTTCATTTGATGCCATGAATCAATATACAGGATATACAATAAGTCAGGCCACATATGCAATATCATATATTATGCTGATTTGAATGTTCTCTGTTGAATCAGGCTACTGCAGTATAGTGTAACAAGAACATGTAATTAAGGGAGTTAAATGAAACATTATGTTTACTTCTTAGCCTTACACTTGTGTCATTAAAATGTTGTTGTAATGCACATATACCTTGTTAATAATCACTGGATGCTTTCTGTTTTTCTTCTTTGCAGCTCCATGTGGACAGAACATAACTAGTGAGGATGGTAGTATAGTGGAGCTGCCTCCTTGTAAAACAGGAGCATGGATCGTTCCAGCCATCATGGCGTGTTACCTCTTAGTGGCAAACATCCTTTTGGTTAACCTTTTAATAGCTGTGTTCAAGTAAGTCCAAAATCATTACATTGGATGTAGTCTTTAAAATGAACAGCAGTTAGGTTCTATACAGTAGAACAGTACATTGTACATTATAAATTATAGATTTAATAATCCTACTGTTTTACAGAAGATTGAATCATATAAATGTATGTAATTCTGAGTTAAAGCCCAGATTATAAACTTTAGCAAAATGATAAGGTACTTGTGAGAATGTTGTTATACTAATAAGATGTTAGAAAAGGTGTTTGAAAGGTTATCCCCCCCTTTGGAGCTTAAAGAGTAAGTAGCGGGGTTCCGAAAAATATAGCGTTAACTTTTTAAATAATGTACCTGTCATTTTTCTTTTCATTGTAAATATCCTGAGAACTTTTTACACTTATAACTTTATTTCTGTTTCAAAGCGCTTTTCAAAATGGCCACTATAGTGCCCTGGAGTTTGAGATCTGTCCCCTAAATCACTGCAGGAAGAGCAATTAAAAAAACAAAAAAACATAACAACAAGTGCTCTGGCTTTTCTGTTCCGTACCACATCATGGATCGATATTGCTGTGTTACCTGTTTGACAATGTGGCTGTTAATCCTAACACTATCTGTGCACTAGAGTGGACATTTTGAAAAGACCTATGAAACAGACTTTAAAGTTATAAGTGTAAAAAGTTGTCAGGATGTTAGCAATGAAAAGAAAAGTTAAAGGTACGTTATTTAAACAGTTGTAACAACACGTGGGGATGTGTAACACTATTTTTCAGAACCCCGCTACTTACTCTTTAAGTTATTATAGGTTCATAGTTTGCCAAACGTTTTTATTTGGTAAAATCAAATGACGTTGGTAAGGGATGAAGTTTAGAAAAATTGGTTCTGAAAGTTATTAGTACATTAATTAAAATGTAGTCCTTTATCCCTGAACATCCCTAAACAATGAATGTTGTTGTTAAATATTGAATCCCTTTAAGAGTCTCCAATTAGTACATAGTACACCAATAATTTGTATGTTTGTAGAAAGGGGTGCTCCTTGAGATTTTTACTTATGGCTCCATGTCTCGCTTATGTAAAGTGTTGTTGTTGTTTTTTGCAGTAATACCTTTTTTGAAGTCAAATCCATATCCAATCAGGTGTGGAAGTTTCAGAGGTATCAGCTCATCATGACGTTCCACGAAAGGCCTGTTTTGCCACCCCCACTGATCATCTTCAGTCACATGACAATGGTATGCCAACATCTGTGCTGCCGCTGGAGGAAGCATGAGGATCAAGACGAGAGGGATTATGGACTGAGTGAGTGAACACATTATTTTGGGTAATCAGAAGAACACTGAGGTTGTTTACACTGGAGAACCCCTTTTCACTCTTTTTCAAGTTAACACAGCAGCTTAAGAGGTATCAGCTAAGCATGTCTAAGTAGTGAGGTGCATTAATGAACTGCATTTTCAACGCAGGTAAAAAGTATCCAATGCCAATATATAAGCCCAAACCGACCAAAGTTGTTAAATCGATAATCTCAATACCTTGTACTGTTCGTGTCTTCTGTAGAGCATGCTCATTATAGCTAATGCTGACACTCAAATTGAAGCAGTCTCAAATGCTATCTTATTTCCATGGCCAATAAATTTCAATCAACCACTTAAATAAAAGGTACCGCATGGTTGTCATGAAATATTTTGCAGTGTTTTCATAAATTTATAACTTAGAACTATGCTTAAAGGTACTGAGCAAGAACCTAATAACTTGTGTTACAATTGAAACCAAGTACTTTCATTGGAGGGTTTGATTATTTTTTTACTGTAAACCATAATTAATCTGATAAACATTAGTCCAAGACCTATGTCAGATTAAATATTATATTGCAAAGCTGTGGCAAAGTGGTTAACAGTGTGCAGGTGATCAATAAACAGACAGACAATTATAATCCAGGTTGTTTAATGGTTGTATTTTGTAATCCAAATGCCTGATGGCTAACAACAGTAAATAATAACAACGTCAACGTTTGAATTCACCCACACGTAACACATACACAAACACAAACACCCGTCCACAGTGCGTGCTCTAGTGCTCGTGGTGAAAATACAGTACTTTAGTGCAAACAAAGTGCAGTGTTGTCCAGGTTTGTGCTGGCCTTTAGCGACAGCTCCTGGATCGTGTTTAGCCGTCTAAGTAATCACAAACAGTATTATTCCGACACGACAATAAACAAACAAAACACTCACAATTTTTTCACAGGTCCCCTACTTATACCGTCACACATGACCCCTTGGTAAACGATTGCAGCCGCTCCTCCAATCCGTGGCTGCTACATCATTTCCCTTCCGGGTCGATGAGTTAATGCACCGAAGCTCCGCCCACTTTCTAATTGACGACTTTCTTTTAACCCTAGAAATGAAGTGTGTCAGGACAGTCCAGGGTACTCTGTTCCCGTTACTTAGTATCCTCACAGGTCAGGAGGAACATTTACCACCAAGAATCATTGTCTTTCTGTCTCATATCCCACCACTCAGAGTGGAGCCAAAGGAACACTTGGCTGAATCTACCTTTCCCATTACTCCCCCCTTCCGGGAAAAATAATCTGCATTTTGGTGGTCTTTCCCCGTACAATGTACCATGTGGTACATGAAAGGCTGCAATGCCAGATGCTACCGAGTTATTGATGTCCTTCATTGTGCTTAACCACTTGAGTGGGGCATGGTCTGTGACAAGATAAAATGAATGTCCCAGTAGGTAGTATCGTAAAGAGTAAGTATCCCATTTAATGGCCAAACACTCCTTTTTGACCACTGAGTAGTTGCGCTCCCGAGGGAGCATCTTTTTACTGATATACAATATCGGGTGTCCTACTCCGTCAACCTTTTGGGACAAGACCGCACCTAAACCCACATCCGACGCATCGGTGTGGAGGATGAATCTCTTGGTGAAATCAGGCGTGATAAGAGTGGGGGCCTGGCAGAGTCTTTGCTTAACCTTTTGCGGTCCTATGTCGGACCTGGTCTGACATCGCAATTTTCCCTTTCCGGTCCAATGTCGGACCATGTCCGACATTATCAAAAAGACGCAAAAAACAGGTCTCTAGTCGTTTTTTCTCCGGAAAAAGCTGAGAAAACCATTCAATGGCCGTGTGAGACCGATAGGAGCCGAGAGAAGCCGAAAAAAAAAATAGATAACACAGACATTAACAAACAAGATAGCTGCTACCGCATCCAGCGTTCAAAGAACATCACATTTGCAGAGCTTTTTTTAGATGTTATAGTAATAAAATAACGACTTGGATCACATTATTGAGGAGTTTGGTGATAAAACGAGTGATCAAGAGATGATTTATCGGTATGTACTAGTATTAAGAGGCATTTGAAAAATATAGCGAACAAGGGGTGGGGCAGGGCTGGAGATGCAGTACTGAGTGTCCTGTTGATATGCAGTGCCTTTTAAACCTGTTTTACTGTGAAAAATATACTTTTAAACAGCGCGTCTAAAATAAACTGCGCGTGTGAAAATAAATTGGACCTGACGCGCCTGACACGTGCTGAATAAATGGGCCGCTAAGGGTTAATAGTATCAAACGCCCCCTGACACTCTATTGACCATTTAATTAAATTTGGAGCACTCTTTTTGGTGAGGTCGACTAAAGGGTTAACCACTGTGGCACACTTGCCGATAAAGCGGCAGTAATAACCGGCTAATGTGGTTTTCTCTCAAGAACTGCAGGTTAAGGGGATCTGCCATATCCCTTTGTCAGGTCCATAGTGGAGATAAACTTCACCTTTCCCAGTCTATCTAGAAGTTCATCATAGGGTATGCATCGAACTTGGCAATAGTGTTTACCTTCTGGAAGTCGACACAGAAGCGGCTGGTGCTCTTTCTTGGCCACTATGACAAATGGACTGCACCACTCGCTCCTGGAAGGCTCAATCACCCCAAGTTCGAGCATGTCCCATACCTTTACGAATGCCACTTCATCAACTTTCCAGGATCCGTTAAGGTCTCTCTTGTACTGTGACACCTGAGGGAGAGATAATGTCATATTCAACCAAGTTAGTCCTGCCAGGCAAGTCAGAAAAAACATCGCTGAACTCCTCAATAAGCTTACGCAGCTCCCATTGCTGATCTGGAACCAATTGTTCCCCCATCGAAATGATTTTAGTGCTAGGGGTCTCTGGACACGGGCCTAAATCATCCTCTATATAGCCTGGGGCTATAAATAATGCCTCCCTTGCCTGAGAGGCTTTAATACATTTACATGATAAATTTCACGTTCATTACCGTGATCGGGCTGTCTAATTTCATAATTCACCTTTCCTATAGCCCGAATCACTTCATATGGCCCCTGCCATTTAGCACATAATTTCAATTCTGAGGAGGGAAGAAGCAACTTGTCTCCTGGTCGAAAGGTTCGAATTTGTGCATGTTTATTGTAATGCTGCTGTTGCCGGTGCTGAGCCGGTTTGAGGTTGTCCAGGGTCAAACAACCGATCAAATCCAGCCGATCTCCTAGTAGGAGCACATGCTGCACTACATTTTTGGACGAGCCTTTGTGCTCCTCCCATCCCTCTCTCAACAGATCGAGGATGCCGCGAGGCTGTCGGTCGTACACAGCTCGAAAGGGGAGAACCCTGTCGAACTCTGCGTCACCTCTCTCACTGCAAAAAGGAGGTAGGGAAGAAGTGATGCCCAATGTTTTTGCTCTTGTGTTACAAAACTTCTCAGCATCTGCTTCAAGGTCTGATTAAATCATTCCACCAACCATCCATCTGTGGATGATAAGCAGATGTCCTGATGGGACATATTTTTAATATTTTATACACTTGCTGTAACGTTTTACACAAAAAGTTGGTTCCATGATCAGTCAAAATCTCTAGCGATAATCTGCACTAACTCTGTGGCTATTGCAGCGGCACTAGTGGACCTCAATGGAACTGCCTCTGGATATCGCGTTGCATAATCTACCACCACTAATATATGTGTATACCCGGAATCAGAAGGCAGCAAAGGGCCCACTTTGTCCATTGCAATGCGTTCAAAGGGGGTGGAAATAATCTGTAGTGGAACAAAAAGGGCGGGGCGCACTCGACCCGGTGCTACTCGCTGGCAGTCGGGGCATGTGACTACATATTTTGACACATCAGTATGAAGTCCTACCCAATAGAATTGAGCCAATATCCGTTCCCTTATTTTGTCAGCTCCGAGGTGCCCCACAAAAGGGATATCATGCACCAGCCTCATGACCTCGGGCCGACAAAATGGGGGAACCAATAATTGTGTTACATGCTGTCCTGTGCCCGTGGCAGGGTTTCCCCTATACAGTAATTGCCCCTTGATACTGAAGTGCGGAAATACTAGCACCCCAGTGCCGTCAAAATTCTTACCTTCAATAGACTGGATCTGTCCCCAAGCTTGCACTAGCGATGGGTCATTATGTTGGCCCCACACTATGCCCGCACTTGAGTGCCACATGTCCGGTATATTGAGAGGGGCCAGAGTAGCATCTGCCCTGGATGGCCCAGTAACCTCGCCCTCTCGGTCACACTGCGTTCTGACCCCCTTTAACTGCCGTTTGTTACCATTGGAGCATTCTCCCACCAAACCCCAGCCTTGTCTCATTAATGCTCCCTCCCATTTTCTTATCCGTCTCTCTTTATTTGTTTTTCTAGGACGAAAAAGGGGGGAAAACATTTTGGTTTGAAAGGGAAAAACATTACCAATTACTTCCCTTTCTTTTTTTTCTGCCACGATTACATGTGTGGTCGAGAATAACTGAGTGTGGTAGCCTTTCCACCACCCCCACTATGAGGTGACTTTTTATCGGTCCTACCGATAAATATGGTTTTATGGTGGGGTATGACCTTGTGGCTTCCATGACACATCGCCTAGGATAGCTGTCCTAATTAAGGTCTGCTCACACCCTGTGTCCACTAATGCGTGGGTATTCACATTCCCTAAAACCACATTAACAATACAAGTCCCCTCCTGACCATTTTCCCCTCACTTACCTATTTCAGGTGCCCAATTACACGCCGCCACATCACACTCCATTGCAGCGGGGCATGACCTGGCCAGGTGTCCCGGTTGGTTGCACCTAAAACAAGTTAGGGGGACAGAGGGCACACTGGTTAGATATCTGTCCCATTGCTGGTATGGCACCTCTACCCCAGCTGGAGGCCAACCTTGGTCTCCATGAAGGGGAGGCAAGGTGGCCCATTGGGGTCGGCGGTCTCAGAGGTCTGGATCTCGGTGCCGGTGCTGGTGCTGGTGCTGGTGGTGGTGGGAGAGGAGGAGGTGCTCAGCTGCTACGGGGAACGGGAGCCGTGACTATCCCTGTCACAGCTTTCTCCAGGGTGTCGGGGTTGTGGCGCCGTATCCAGGCCTGGGTGTCGGCGCCGACCATATGGCAAAACTGCTCCACTACCACTGCCTTCCCCATTTGCAGATTGGTCTTCTTGGCAGGGGTCTGCCAGTGTACCATGTGGTCACGCAACCTTTCCGCAGCCACCCTGGGGCGTGTATCCGGGGATACTCACTGAACCGTACTTGGTGAGTCTCTGCGGTGATGTTGAGGCGACGGAGGATGGCCAGCTTCACCAGGTCGTAATTGGCGGCGTCCGCATTGCTCAGTGCCTGGTATGCTGCCTGAGCCTCCCCGATCAGGCAGGGTCCCAGCTGGCTCGGCCCAGAACTCTCGGTACGCCTCTGTGTCATCCTACGCCGTCATCTTCAATGCCCAAGCTTTCGGGGCCATCATTGCGGGTGCTGCTGAAGGGTGTAGCATTATTGCCAGCCCTACCCTCTCAATGAGCGCGGTGAATCGCTCCTCTCTCCTTCTCTCCTCTGCCTCCCATCTGCTATCCAGCGCCTCCAGCAGCTCTGCCAGTGAGCTGTGGTCCATGATCCCGTGTTCTGACACCACGTGTGGCAAAGTGGTTAACAGTGTGCAGGTGCAGGTGATCAATAAACAGACAGACAATTATAATCCATGTTATTTAATGCTTGTATTTTGTAATCCAAATGCCTGATGGCTAACAACAGTAAATAATAACAATGTCAATGAGAGCAATACAGCGGCATGTATTGCTTATTTGTAATCTGCGGGTTGGCCCCGAAATAATAACAGTCCCATTTTAATTCACCCACACGTAACACATACACAAACACAAACACCCATTCACAGTGCGTGCTCTAGTGCTTGTGATGAAAATACTGTACTTTAGTGCAAACACAGTGCAGTGTTGTCCAGGTTTGTGCTGGCTTTTAGCGACAGCTCCTGGATCGTGTTTAGCCGTCTAAATAATCACAAACAGTATTATTCCGACACAACAATAAACAAACAAAACACTCACAATTTTCTCCACACAAAACACAGGTCCTTCCAGGTTGTTCTCTAACCAAAACGAAGGAACAGAATGTCGCTTCGTCCCCTACTTATATTGTCACTCATGACCCCTTGGTAAACGATTGCAGCCGCTCCTCCAATCCGCGGCTGCCACATCATTTCCCTTCCGGGTCGATGAGTTAATGCACCGAAGCTCAGCCTCCGTTCTAAATGACGACTTCCTTTAACCCTAGAAATGAAGTGTCAGTCTCTGTTCCCATTACTTAGCGCCCTCACAGGTCGGGAGAGAGATTTACCACCAAGAATCATTGTCTTTCTGTCACAAAACCTTACATGTTTGCTGATATGCTCAGAAATAAAAAGTAGAATAAAAAACAATTTGTTAAGTAGACAGCAGTAAGTAAATGTAGACTAGGGGGTCTATTTTAATGATCTAAACTTTTGTGGATCTTAATTACGTAACCCTTAAATGTGATGTTAATCTAGCTGGGGGTTTTCCCCAGAGGTTATTTATAGAACCATTTATTACTATTACCATTTGCAACAAAGATACAGTAAAATGGTATTCATTTATTTTAGGATGACAGTATTAATGTCCGCCACTGTTTTGATAAATAAACCCATGGACATTTGGATTTCTTTGTTATAAACAGAATTGTTCATCACAGAGGACGAACTCAAGAAGGTGCATGACTTTGAAGAGCAGTGTATTGAGGAGTACTTCAGAGAAAAGGACGACCTGTTTAACTCTTCAAATGATGAAAGAATCAGAGTCACGTCTGAGAGGTTTGTGTGCAGAACAGTACTTTCAGAATAAATATACAGATACAGTAATTAAATGGCAATTTTATTAATGTGTTTATGTATTCCTGTCTACTATATATAAACAACGGTATTCAATACATTAATATGTTATAATACGACACTATATATATTTTTTCATTCACAAGAATCCTTCATGGTCAGACTTAGTGTGCCCAATTATTTTACACCCAATTGTCTCCCCAATTTAGAATGCCCAAACATTTGTTTCCCCTCATCGCAGCAATTCCCCACACAGCTCAGGAGACCTGAAGGTTCAGTGGCCGTCCTCTGATCCCAGCTTCCAGCTTCCTTGAGAGCAGATGTCAGCGACCTACCAACATCTGGAGGGCAAAGACCAGCCCTACAGGTGTCCGCTTTTGAGCTCACTGGGCACCTGGCCAGCAGGGTTCGCTGTAGTGCAATGAGGAGAAACAGTCCCTGCCAGTTTTGCCTCTCTAACCCACGGGACCACCAGAGCCAATGCGATACTCCCTTTGGAATCCCCAGCGAAGACCAGCGACTTCGCACAGCCAGGACGCGAACCTGCACTGTATGAGTCTTTTTCATTTATGTAGCAAGTAGGTGCTACGTTCCAAACTTTGCAAGAAGACAGTGGGGAGACAAGAGTTAAGAAACCCACATGATTACATCCCAACTGAAGGGCTTATTTTATTAATTTAACCATTAACTGGAGAACGACTGTGGACAACAAATACAAGGTTATGTTTTGTTTTTGTAATTCACTTTACATTTTTACATGTTTATTCTGGATGTTTTGTTTCCTATTTTTGGCAAATAGATGTCTCCTGCAACCGACACTGACGTTTTTCCACAGCTCAGAAAGGAAGCAATGCTAAATATTTCATACTTGTGTGGGTTTTATTATTATTGTATTTTGTTTTCAGAGTTGAGAACATGGCCATGCGTTTGGAAGAGGTCAACGAACGTGAACACTTTATGAAGGCCTCCCTTCAGACGGTGGACACACGGCTCGCTCAAATGGAGGAGATAATTGGGCGCATGGCAACAGCCCTGGAAAAAGTGGCTGGTGTCGAAAGAGGTGAAATCAACAAGACAAGGTCAAGAACTTCCTCAGATTGCACTGACACTGCCTACATTATCAGACAGAGCAGCTTCAACAGCCAAGAAGGGAATTCCTACAAAATCCAGGAAACCATTGAACAAACCGGAGAGGAATCCATGTCTCCCACCTCACCCACTATCATGCCTCGCATGAGAAGCCACTCGTTCTATGCTGTGGGCACGAAAGACAGGAGCCGGGTGGAGAAAATAGGCTCTTTTAAAGAGAGATCCTTAAGCTTACACAGAGCTAACAGCTCACAGTCAATAGCTGCTCAGAAAGAACCAAGGCAGATACCACTGCCTATAAACACGTTGGCTGTCACCCATGACTCCAAAAGGCCTTCTTCTTGCATAGACATTTATGTCTCATCTTCAGATGAGTTCCACCCCACACAAGAAACTGAGGAGGGCGCAATGAAGGTCTCAATTAATAGGGATCCATCTTTGCACTCAGAAATCATGGCTGCAGTTTTGGGAAGCCAGAGCTACAGCACAGCAGCTGACAAATGCTCTGAGGGGACTGAGATCTTTGAAGATAGTGCTGCGTTGGACCTTTCAATGTGCATCTCTGGTTCTTCCCATGCCACAGAGAGTCAGCAGCAGTGGAACTTAGATCCACCCCAACACCTAGAGCGGTCGAAAAGTAGCCGGTACCTTTCTGCATCTCCAGTCTACCTTGATGACATGTCAATGGTGAAATCCCACAGTTTAATGTTCACTCCTACAAGAGGATATTACGGTGGCATTAGCGTTCAGGTCAAAGCGGCAGAGTACACCAGTATTACTGACTGTATAGACACCCGGTGTGTCTCTACTTCTCAGAGCTGTGCAGAGCGCTCTGCCTCCCCTGGCGGGTCTTTCTGCGAGAAACCCGAAGATATGGGTATTTCTCACCCAGAGAGGGAAGCAGAGTTAACTCATCCAGGTTCAGACACTGAGGACACTGAAGGTGACCCCAAGAAAAGGATTCTATTGGGCTGCCAGGGAACTTCTGTAACCGGGACCCTGTCCAGGCTGGAGCGAGTAAATAGCTGCTCAATAGAAGATCCACATGGGATGAACACACACACAAAGAAAAGCTTTTCTATCAGTGATAAACTGGACAGGCAAAGAAACTCCCGAAATCCCTTCCTGAGGAGCAAGTCAGCAAAGCCAGAAGGGAAGACAGACAGTTTGTCAATGAGAAAGCTGACAAAGATGTCAGCCTTCCGTAGTTTTGACAGTAGGCAGAATTTTGCATAACTGAGTGCTTCCTTACATGCTCTCTAATTCTGCAATATGGGATTAAATAATGTGATATCTACTCTTTAGGTGTATTAGCTTGATGTGTCATCAAATACTTTTTATCAATGGTGCTCTAAGGCTGCATTCACAGTGGGTCAGTTTCAAGTGGACTCGTCTGGTTTGTTTAGTTTGAAACATCGTATCAATGTGCTTGCTGTTCACACTTCTCTTTTGTGTTCACAATGCAGTTTGCATGTGCACTCGGCTTGTTTAAATGGTGTGTGAACCGGATGTTTACAATATCCTGCAAGGTATATTGAAAGATGGCAGCTATTGATATATTGCTCCGGTTTTTAATATAGCATGTTTTACATATTGCTGTGGAAAAAAGCACTGGGGAGGACTTTGCTAATTTAATGAATAGATTTCTTGAATGTCTACAGTATAGAACTCAGTTTACACAATTCTGCACGGTTCTCCTAATGTCGGCATTAAACAAAGTAATTTGAGAAAAGATTGAATATATTTGATTATTTTTGTGAGCATTGTCCAGTTTGGCTTGGATTTTGGTGTCTGACCAAATTTCTATCAGAGCTTAAATTATTCATACTGTCCATGTAGTTTAGGGTTACCAGATTTCCAGAGTGAAAAACTGGAACTTCTTTTTTCTTCAATTCACTGTCACCGTAGCAACTCTGAAGCCGTTAAATACCAGTATATAATAACAATGATAGTTTACAAATTAAACAGCGGGTGAATTAATTGCAGATCATAACAAATCGTTGTTTTCTTTACACTGTCATCTTGTCAAAACATGTTAAATGTACAAAAAGACAGATTTAAAAATCCAGAAAATTGTTTATTTTATTTTTGGATGACACACAACCTACATTACTCTGCTATTAACTTGCTGAGAACAACGGTACAGTTTTGTACTTTAAAAAAAAACCAAAAATGAGTGTTGAAAACTGTGACAATCCCAGTTTTCCCAGGATGGCTGGCAACCCTAATGTAGTTTCCCGATATATTTTAGTTTTTTTCTCTACTTGTTTCCTCAGAATATGAACTAAACAACGAGCAAAATGTTTACTTCTGAGTCAGGTTACCTTGTATAGTTCGTTTCCTATGTGCAAAAGTCCAGCAGTTGTTCACATTGACATTTGGTTTATCAAGCGAACCAGACTCGGTGCGGTTGCCAAACGGATCAACACAACCTCTTTAGGTGGACTTGGTACGGTTCGCTTCCCAAGCAGACTTTGTTGTTCACACCACACCAAGTGCGGACCAAACCCTCTAAACGGATCCAGTGTGAACACAGCCTTAAAGTATGGATGGGTAAATTCCAAATGTATTTATTTATTTATTTATTTATTTATTTATTCATTCAAATGTATTATCTCAAAGGGTCTAACACTGCTCACAGGGCCAAAAGTATAACTTCACTTTGGGCCTCTTTGGAATTAAGAACTCCCTGGATAACAGTATGATTCATCTTACTATTGTTTTTCCTTTATTAAGTCAGCATTTCAGAATAAAAAGTATCCTTGCCCTTTCTGACATCACCTGATGCCAAGTTACTGATCAATATCTTAATGTTATCCTGAATTGATTTTATTGTGGCTCCCTGTAGGTGAGGAATCCTTAGCTTGCAGGTACCACAAGTTGATAATTACAGTTCTTCTTGTGAGTGATTTGTGCTTTGTGCTTTGCAGTTACTAAGGGACATAAACCCAAAGTAGCATACAAGACACAGGGTCAGCTGTACTGTACATCTTTAAAGGTATGAAATATCGTAACTAACATATTGTTCTTGTTATTTGGATGCACTTTGAATTAGTTTCAGTCATCACATCCTGGGATGTTTTTAAACTCAGAAGTTTAAAGCATCCCTTTGTCCTTAAGAGGAGCTCTCGGAATCTATATTTCAAGAACAATGTTTAATCAGTAGCTTGTTCTTCTGTAACACTCTAGTGGATGTAAGGACTTTAAAGCAATTTTGTATTGGTTTTCTTGAAGTACCTGATGTACTTTGAATATATACATGAATCTAAGAGCTCTCTTAAGGCCACATGAATGCATTGAATTTCTCAGTTTCAAAAAATCACCGGCTTGTGATGACTGGAACAGAAAATTTTACAAAATTAATTTCTCATACCAATTAGTTGTTTAAAGTATTATGAAATTACTGTTTGTTAAAAGAAGAGCACGTAATGAATATTGTATTATTTTTAAAACAGACCAAGCACTTTTGTGACCGGGCCTACTCCTGTTGTATTTTTAGCCCCTCCGTAGTGCCTTTAAATGCATGCATGAAAGACACTTTCTACAATATATTTGAATTATTTTACAGGTATATGTGTACAAATTGATATAACATCTGGTATAGAAGGGGTTGATTTTAACCATATTTACTTTAAAACTACATTGAACATACACATTAATTTACAAACCCTGTTACATTCAGTAGTCATTAACCTACAGTTTCATAGTCCCATATCTGCTGAATATTATACATCTCTGGCCCTCTAGAAATATAAATAATAACAACACTGGTAACTTATTTCAAGATACATAATGGCAGCAGAAGAGTTCTAAATGTGATATTTCATTCCTGCCACAAGTTGCATATTTTCTTTATAATCCTCTATAAATCCACTATACTCGCTCATCCCACATAAAATCAAATTTAAGCCATTACTCAGTTGGAATTTGGAACAATATCATTCCATACAATTCTGTATATCTGGATGTTCACTGGGCAATACACTTTCAGAGTACTGTAGTTTATAATCTTCATCAGGCTACCCCCATAGTAGAGATGTGAATGTAGTGCAATCAACCATGTATTTAATGACCACAAGTGCACAACTATTTTAAAATATATATATATTTTAAAAATGTATTAAATAAAACATCAGTAAAAGGGAACTAGCTGCTCCACAAATGGAATAGTGAGCACGCTGACGAAATGATTAAATCTACAGAAGAATTGACAGTGACAACAAGCCTACTCACTCTTTTTTCAATTCCAGTAAACATTACATTGACGATAAAACAATTTGCTAAAACAATAAAAGTGACCAGATATATAATATAATGTTTACAATAAAATACTTTGCCAAAAGCAAAGAGTGCTTAAAAGAGGTCAATAACATGGGGGTTTGGGGCATTGAGTGCTTTTTGAGGTTTCTTATTAATTATTTTTATTCTTTCACAAGAAACCGTTGAACCGCAAAAAACTAAAGCCTGTAAAGACTGCCAGGTCTCCATGGCAGGGTATATTTAAGAGTCACCAAGGAAAGGTGTCCTGACTTGGCCAGGAGGACTGTTTTATTTTTATTTGGCAAAACAATTTTAAAGCGTGACCTAACATATCAGGGGTGCAAATTTGGCACTATGGCGCTAGATTCTAGTGTACATGTATATAGTATTTCTTTGTGAGTTAGGGTAATATTCCACATTATAGGTGCACACACCTAAGTTATTTCTAAAAAGTGCAGAATTAAAAATGAATCCGGGCCTAGCATTTTCAGCCGTTTTAAGCACTGAACAGAACATATCTTGCAAAAGCAAAAGTTCCAACATTCCATAGCATTTCTAGTGTAAAAGTGTTTTATTATATCTAAAATTAATTTTGATTTTTAAATAACAGATAGATATATGTAAGTGGCTGTTTTTTTTTGTTTTTGTTTTTTTTTTAAAGAAAAATGGAGAAGTGTAATTTGCATTTTTTCTGCATGGTCTTCCAAACTTACTGTTGGGGCAGAGTGGTTCTCTGTTACTTCTTCCTGCCCACATCAACTGTTTCCCGAATACTTTGGACCTGGTATTAGTTTAGACAAAACAATCTTTCCCCCAAACCTAAATTAAACACACCTAGCAGTCATCTCCTGTCCCTTAAGCAGAGCCCAGTTGAGTCCTCTATGTGGACATGCAATACATAATCATTGGAAATGTAATTCTCGGTTGCTTATGTGTTAAGAACTTTATTTTGAACAAAATGAATTCGACTTTGGGGAACAATATATCCACCCTTTGTAAGGAGCCCTGTCTGATTTATGTATTTTGCCCTTTGTACCTCCTTTATCTATTGCATATGCAAACTGCCTTTAGTTGACTAGCTGGTACTAATAGTCAAACAGTAACCAATGAGTTAATAGATAGCTGACTATTTTATAGAAACAGAAGCTGATCATTTAAATATGTGAGGGTACAAACTTCTTAAAGATACAGTATCATAGTTTAATCTCCATAGACTTGTACATTTCAATTATAAACAATTTTACCTTAACTGGAAAAGTTTTTGAGCTGTGTTTTACTGTTCTCTCGTTTTCCCATTATAGAGAAACCCACCTCCTGCTGGGTTAACTGAGCAAATCCTTTTAGAGAAACCCACCTCCTGCTAGTTATAAAAATCAACAAATTGTCTGTTTTCAAGACCTGTGGTCCTGACCACATGAGAATAAAAGGATAGCTATAGGCTAAAATAAAATATAACTGATAATGTCTAGTCTATACATATACCAGGACTGCAGCAAAACATATTAGCATACCACCAAGCTTTGGCATAGATCAGAGTTGTCCGAAGCATTTCATAATGCCGAAACATTACTGAAAGTTATTCCAAGTAATCCAGGAAGATAGGAAGCAGCACAGCAAGGTCCAATACATCTTACAGGTATTGTTATAACATAGGGACATGATACTAGCTATTTGTTTATTCATAGTCGACTTCTAAGCTGTTTGGAAAAGGATAGTGCAGGTTGCAGCGTTTAAAAAAACAGGAAACTCAAATGATGCCAAAGTCAACTAGTATATTATTGACTACTCCTCCAATCAACTAATTATCAACCACTTGTAGCTCAACTTTGTTGTCATTACTCCACCAGGACCTTTGACTTTTGTGAGTGATGGTCTATTACCTCCTCCTTTGAGACAAGTGTTTTAGTTTATACGTGCTTCATTCTATAGGCATGAAATAGTGCATTCCATTGAAGCGACATGCCTACTACCTTACAAGCATTGCATACATCTGTGCACTTGAACATTGTTTCAAACATACTGAGCTGGTAAGCGGAGTTCCCTCTATATCCTTCAACAGTGGTTAGTTTCAGGTTCTTTTGTTCAAAAAATAGCTTAGTATAGAAACATTCCAAAATCACTATAAATGGTATCTAAAAAACTGTTGTGTCAGTTGTATTTGATGTTGAAAGTAATGTGTGAAAATATGTAAGAAGCATGAAAGGTGAGCAACATTACTACAGAACCACAAAGTATGGTTTAATGTTGATACCAAACATTGGTAACGCGTGGGTGGTTGTCAGCAAATATTATATGCTTAAACTTCAAACAGTGTACAGTATTTTATAAATATTTTAATATACCATACAGTTTTGTGAAATATATATATATATATAAATATTGTCAAGTTTAATATGGTTGGTAAACACTTGTATGCTAGTACTGAGTCAAAGCACACAAGCTTTTGCAATAATAGTGTAGTTTTAACTAAAGACAATTATCTTCCAGAAATCACACATTAGTTTGGGTCTGATAATGCATGCAGTTCTTTAATGAGGTTATAATGCATTCTGTGTAAGAGTTAGACACATGTTTTAGATCAAAAGCTCTTTATTACGGTCCCTTTTAAAATAAATAAATCAGTAATTAAATAATATTAATAATAATAATAATTTTGATACTGGTATGAAAAGTAGTAGAGGTGAGAGGTAGGGCAAAAATGAATGTTATAAATGATTTTTCCCAAGGTATTCAACAGCAGTTGAATGTACAGTGGATGCTGTTATTAATGTTACAATTACTAATACATGGATTTTTTAATTAGGGAAACTTATGTAAATGTTTGACATGGTTCATATTCTGACCTGTAATTGAAGTAACAAGAAAACACTTTAAAATGCATCAGTAACAGAACTGTGAACATGATAACCACATAACTTCTTGTAGTTATGTTAGCTAAGTATAAGTTGCATTTTAAGATTCCATGACTGGCTATACATCATGCTGCTACCTTGTACAATTGTCCAATTTACACCTCTCAGTCATATTTTTATATATGTTGGCCAGACAAAATGGTGCCCAGGTACGCTCTATAAACTGGCTGTATATACTTTTAAAACCAAGTAATGTTACTTTAAGTAGTAAATTTGTCAATTATTTTAAAGTGTAGTTACGGTGGCTTGTAAATGCGGTCCAATTTTGTCATGCTGTCCCCTGCTAACTAATTACTCATTGTCTTGCCATTGCCTTACATGTGTAAGTAGTAAGTAGTAGATATCTCTGTTGAATATAAATTTAGCACCACTTCAATTATTGATGTCAGACAATTAGCATTACAGCTCTTTCATTTCTTGCATAGCTTTTTTTAAACTAATCTGTGTTCAATTTACAAAACCTCCCCCTTGCTCTATTATAAGTGTGTCACGTTGCATGAGATTCTGTTCATAATGTTATTAATAATGATGTTGAAGTAAATGCATTTCACTCGGATAATGAAGATATTTTTAAATCCTCCTTCATTGTACTTGAAATAATAATAAAAAAATGTTGTGTTCATTTTTTTTTTTAAAGTAATATAAATAAAACCTTTGTTAAAAAATGAGACTATCATGTTGTACCAGATTCAGAATTTACTCAACTGTGGCCCCCACTTTCAACTTTTGTTAACCTGTGGTATGTTATCTGTATCTGGAGAATTGCCAAGCATGCATCTGTACATACAGCATGTATTGATTTCTGCTGAGCTATGGTTTTCTGTTACATTTGGTTGAGCAACTCAAGAATAAAGTTAATAATATTTTGCTTTTGTAAAATCTACTTTTTATTCACTTTATAGTCAGCCTTATTCCAAAAAGTATATCTATCATTTACACAATACTGTAATACACTTTATCCACAGGTGTAGATGTTAAGTATACTGGAAAGCCATACGTTGACAAATATTGCATCACTCAAATAAGTGGTTTTATTTTTAAATTTAAATACTAAATTGATGTTTGTTAGTTGGTCCACAAAATGATACTGTTGCAGTGACCGCCAATGTAGAGGTGTGGGTAAAGGTGTGCTAAACAAACAACATAATGCAAATGGTAAGTCTTGCTCTGAATATTTGCACTTTTTTCATGTGGGTAATTCACTGAACCATAGTATAGTGTGTACCACTGGCATGCTGTTAGGACCTTCAAGGTATTCTCAGCTGACCAGACAGTGCCAAGTAAACCGTCAGTCAAATGACATTACGTTGCCTCACTCACTTGCATACAGTGTGCTTGCTTATACTATGAAGCATACTACTCTAATTATTATTTGTTCATTTGTCTGACGTCTTTATCCAAGAAGACTTACAGGGTTTTTTAAGAGTCTAGGGGTTTCCTGAAGGGGATGTGATCAGCCAATAAAAGATCTGCATTTCCGCCACATAAGTCTAAAACAACGACCAGATGCTAAAAAAAAAAAAAAACAGTTGAGAGTATTCTCCGTTTCAGTTGAAGGTCTTGAGTGAGTTTAACCTGTAGGCGAGTCGAAGAATGTCCTTTTTTTTAGACAGGCGACCAATCAGGAGTGAGCAGAGGTGGGCCATAAATCTCCCAGGGTATTCTCAGCCTCACTTGAAGGCCCTTTTTAACAACCAATGGGAAAGTCAAAGCTCTGACAGCTGACCAATCATTAGTGAGCAACCCCAAAACATTAATATTCCTTGGTTAGCACTACAGTTAGGAGGATAGCTGGATTTCGCACGATATTGCTTATAAATATACATTGATAAATACAAATACCTTTACAACATCTAATTATAGGAAGGGAAAGGATATACTCAGCACTTTCAGAACTCAAATTATGAAAGGTATCTGTGGCTTACAGGTAGCTGCCACTTAAAAAAAGGAGGGGGGTGGGGTGCAACGACTCTGCTACCCCAGTCCATTTTGTCACAGCACACCACTGGTGTGTACATCATTCTTTGTGTCATGCACCATCTTAACAGATTTTGACCCCTGTCAGTGAGAGGAGGTTAAATATATTGGCATGTTTTTAAATGATTATCATCAGGACTGAAGAAAAAGGAAAACATATTGTGTTGTCGTTAAGTTTATAGAAAGGGGGTACTGTTCTTAACCCTTACCATCACATGGCTGCCATCATTTTGAGAGTTGTGCCGTCCTATTGTGTGAATCTTTAGCGGAACACTATGAAGTTCAATATGAAAACCTTTTTTTTTTAGATTCTAGGTTGTAGTATGACAATCTAGGTCTATGTCTGGTCCATGTTTCAAACCCACTCCATCAGAGGTCAGCACAGGTCCTCAAAGGTTTTTTGGCCACATCCAAGTGTATTTCTCATTACAGATAATGTCGTGGGCTCAACACTCTGGTACACCAGATGAAATAATGAACAGCTTCAAAATTAATTCAATTGAATAAGTTGAAGTAAATGTTTGTAGTAAAAAGAATTGAGAACCTACCCCAAAATCTGGTTCTGACAGACCTTAATTGCAGACATATGGCATTATGTGTTGTTCTTACCAAGTCTACCACTTTGTAAATTGATGCACAGGCCTAAAGTTTTTTTTGTATTGCCCATACAGAAAGAACACATATTTTCAATATATTCTAAATATAAATATGATCAACCTTACTGTATTGCTGTGACAGGGTGTTCGTGTCACGTGTGTGGGTAACCGCTGCTTAGGCAACACAAAGAGACATGGGAGGTGGAGTTGAAACGCCAGCACAGGCGCGCAGGATTTATTAATACAAACAGAAAGTAAATAAACAAAGGGGTCTTGTGATGTTACCAGCGATGGTAATGCACAGAGGACACATACAGCAAGCTGTACAAAAGGCAAAATAAAACACAGTACAAAAACTACAAATAAAAGGTGCCACACAGGGCAAGCGCTAGCCTTATAAACGAGGAGTCCCGCTCCAGGAACCGGCTACCCTACGTAACCCTCGCTATACATTACTTGGGATCACTATCCCCTAAACTAACCTACTTATGAGCCGGTATCCATACGACGACTGCTGCTGCTTCATACGGCCTTGGCTGGGCATTGCCTTCACAAACACCGCTTGCAGTTTCAGGGTTGCGTAGCTGTCATTCCTGCAGAGTGTCCTCCTGAGTATACACAGCTCCCCTCTGTAGCATGGGGTTGCAGTCGCCCCGAGCAAGCTCCACTGGATGTTTTTAAACCGACGGACACTCGGTTGAGACCCGACCATCTGCTGATTGAGGACCGGCACAGCCAATCATCCACTTCCCCTCCTCTCAACCAAACCCTGCAGACAGCAAATTCTCACTCAAGTGTCCCTCTGTAAACAATCAATTAATCAAACAAATCAACTCCAAAAAGACACACAATAAACCTATTTCCACATACAAATTACACCAACACTAATTCCCACCTGTGCAGGGCAATCGCCCTGCTACAATTGCCTAAAGAGAAACACAGATTAATTATTGATCAATCCCATGTAAAACATGCTTACTCCAAACTTTAGCTGCTTTTTCAGATTTATGATTCTATGAAAAGGAATGTATACTAGAAAAGCCAGTTTTTAGACTTTATTAAAACCCGACAGTAGTGAATTTCAGGCCTCTGGCAACAGTGCTGTCAGCAAGAGTTCCATCTTTTTCCCAGACAAAACTCGTATGTAGAATGGTGAGTTTTTAAAGGCAAAATTTTGAGTTTTAAAGATGACATTTCAAGTTGTTTTTTTTTTGGCCCTAGCACTCTTCCGTAAGTATCAAATGTATAATAATCTGCACAAAATAACTACAAATACACATCCAACCACTGGTGTAGTGGTAAATAAAAAGTGGGTAAACTTCCCTGTTTGGTAGATTTGAACAGATAGATTGAACAGATAAACATGAACAGATACATTGTTATGTCCTTTCAAGGGCTAGGATGAAAGCTACTAGCACTGCCTGCAGGTCCAGTGTGCCTAACAGAACATTTACAGAAGATAAACAACCAATCACAGAACACACACACACACACACACACAGAACACACAGTCCAGTGGCCACGCCTCCTGCTAGCGCTGCAGTTCTGAGAGCTCTCAGCTGTCAGTCTTGCGCGCAGCAACACAACACAGAAGCTCACCGTTAAAATATCTTGTCTTTAACCCAGGATTTGCATATCGCAGGAGAGCAGAAATGACTGAACTCTTTATCCCTTATATGAGAAGTGAGTAAACGCTATATTGCCCAAATTAAAAGTGGGTAAACGCTGTTTACCTGCGTATACCCTCGACTACACCACTGCATCCAACGTATACTTCTGAATTCATATTGTAATGACCCAGACAATTGCACCGTTGCAGGACTTGTCTGTCCCGTTTGTCTTGTTTATCTTTTATGTTACCTGTATTGTAAGGGGAACGGGTCACGCTGTTAGTTAGCAGCGGGAAGAGGGGTACTGCAGACCATGGGTTGATTGGTTGAGCCGGACAGCGGCGGGAAATGAGGAAAGGATATATAAGGGGGTGTATGAGTGACAGGAAGTGGAGAGAGTGACAGAGAGAGTGGCAGAGAGAGTGACAGCGAGAAGCGACTTGAGTGAATGTGAGAAAGATAACAATAGAAGGGTTTGTTGTTTTGGTGGCGTGAATTCCGGCCCCTGACAGGAATTCTCTGTTTATTAACAATAAACTTTCAAGATCGAGAATTCCACACTGTCTCCCTGAGTCCTGCTTCATAAACCTGACAAAAACGCTAAATTGGTGTACAAAAGCGGGATTATGGAGCAATTGCCTCAGAAAATGAAGCAGGAACGGGCGGAGGTGGCAGTTTCACCGCCACTGGGAGAAGACGAGTTGCGTTGCAGGCTGGAGGACCTTGTAGCAGAGCTGAGTGTCAGAAGGGTGCTGGAGACAAACGCCATTAGGACCAGTAACAGCGGGGAACGAATACAAGATGGGAGCCTATAGGGTGAAGCAAAACGAAGAGCCAAGAATGCGGAGGCTGCGGTCGGGAGATCTGCCACATGCGTAGAGGATCAGTGCGTCATCAGCGTCGATAGCGAAGACAGAGCTGCGGAGGAAGCGTCACGACGCGTCAAACAGGAGGCAAAGTCACAGTGGGGTGGAAGTGGGGTGGAAGTGGGGCAGAGCACAGGGCATTGAGCGTCCATGGAGAAAAAAATGTCAAGGAGGAAGTGACGTCATCACGGTGCGCAGGAGCGACATCAGAGCTGCTGGATCAAAACAAAGGGGCCTGCATCAACAAACCCACCTATGATGGACAGCTATGATGTTATCGCCATAGCCCTGCACCGCTGCTTTGGGAGAGTAGATCCTGCTGTCGGTCTGCGCCAATGCCTGGCGACACGGATCAGAGGCCCTGGAGAGAAGCTGGGCGTGCTTGCAGCAGATGTCCTGTACTTGGCCCGGCGGGGGTACCCATGGGCAGCAGTGTAGAGCAGTGGTTAGGGCTCTGGACTCTTGACTGGAGGGTCGTGGGTTCAGTCCCGGTGGGGGACACTGCTGCTGTACCCTTGAACATGGTACTTTACCTAGATTGCTCCAGTAAAAACCCAACTGTATAAATGGGTAATTGTATGTAAAACTAATGTGTAAAAAATAATGTAATTGTATGTAAAAATAATGTGATATCTTGTAACAATTGTAAGTCGCCCTGGATAAGGGCGTCTGCTAAGAAATAAATAAATAAATAAATACCCTGACTGCCTGCCAGCCACGCAAGGGGACTTGGCCATGGAGGCCTTTGGCCTCGCTGCCCCAACCTCACTAGAGCTCGCCTTGGCCCACGCAGAACGGGTTGAGGTTGCACTCGAGGAGGGTGAGCATGACCGGGCCTCTGGGGGCAACCAGCGAGAATGGACCAACCGCCCCAGGCCCACTGCATGTCAAGCCCAGGCAGAAGAGGAGGAGACTGCAGACAGCCATGCTGCTCCTCCCTGGATCTCTGACCTGGCCGCCCTGATCCGGACCATATCCATACAGGCTCCTCACACGCGCCTGTGATGGAACTGTGGCAAACCTGGGCACCTACAGCGGCAATGCCCCTCCACTGCAGTCCCACCCATCCGGGAGACACCAAGGGGCCCACGTGAGTGGGACAACGTGAGCCCCCCACCCTGTCTCCCATCCTTACAACCATCCACCTGCAGCACACACAGCTGGGGCCCGACCGCCAAGCTGGGAGAGGGTGACCCCCCCCCTCTCCTGAAGCTGCTGACAGCAATCCACACAGACCGGCTGGGGGACTTCTTTTACATTCCAGTCTGGATTGAGGGGGTTCCTTGTACCGCCCTGGTGGACACCGGCTCCACAGTGACCCTGGTCCGTCCCGATGTGCTCCCAGAGGGGGTCCAGCTGGAACCCACAACTGTCCAACTCCGCAGAGTCACCGAGGAGCTGATGCCTATGAAAAGGAGGGGCAACCTGGCCATAGAAGTTGGACAGTACACCACCCTGTCTGGCTTATGCGGAGGGGCAAGCCTTCCCGCCGGGGCAGCTGGGCCGCGACTGGGACCTCTTTGCTTGTCAGGGCCAGACCGCTAAGAGAGGGGAGCCAATGAGCCAGCCATACCTGTTACACCGCCATGGCCCACGCCACTCCACGCAACGCTGGGCCGGGGGACCTCAGCCCTCTCCTGGCCCCACCACACCAGTGCATACTGACCCCATCGCCTACCCCCACCCTCAGGGGCAACGCAGCCTTCCGACGGACCTAGCGCCAGAGAGGACTTCAACTCCCGCAGCCCTCCATGCCACTGCTGCGCCCTACACTGCCTCATGCACAAGGGTGAGCCCTTTGAGTGGCCCCAGATCGCCAGGAGGCAATCGACAGCCTGAAGATGGCCCTGTGTCAGTCCCCTTTGTTGGCACCCCCAGACCCCCACTCCACGTTCTTGCTGGACACTGACGCGAGCGACGAGGGAATCGGAGCTGACCTGTCGCAGCCTGGGTCAGACGGTGAGCAGGTAGTTGCATACTACAGCCGGTCACTCAGCAAGACCGAGCGCCGGTACTGTGTGACGCGACGGGAGCTGCTGGCAGTGGTCGAGTCGGTCCGCCAATTCCACCACTACCTCTGTGGGCTCCCCTTCACAGTGCGGACGGACCATGCAGGCGGAGGGACAGGTCGCCTGCTGGATAGAACAACTACAAGCATTTAACTATTCTATCCAGCATCGGGCAGGGGAGAAGCACGTTAATGCGACCAGAGTGAACAGAAGGCAACTGAGCTGTCCTCAAGAAGTACAGAGCAGTGCTGTGCGCTGGTGCCTGTGGAGAGGACAGAGTGGAGGAGGCACCAGGAGGCTGACCCAGACCTCTGTCCTGTGCTGCAGTGGCTGGAGGACCAGTGGAGACCACCCTAGAAAGAGGTAGCAAGACACTCTACTGCCACGCTGGGGCTGTGGTTGCAGTGGACAGGGCTGGGTTTGAAGGCTGGTGTCCTCCAACGGCAGTGGAAGGAGCCAGCAACAGGGAAGGTGGAATGGCAGGTGGACCTCCCCAAGTGTTGTGTCTGGAGGTGCTCAAGGCCCACCATGGGACCCCAGGCACTGGCCACTTTGGGGTCACGAAGACGCTCTGGCGGCTCCAACAGTCCTTCTACGGGGGTAGTGCAGACGGGACGTCAAGGACCAGAAGACCTGGACCACCCCCCTCCACCTGCAGAGTGATGGACTGGTTGAGCGTTTCAACCGCACACTGGCCGTGCAGGTGGCTGTCACAGCCACCAAAAAGACTGGGACACCCACCTGCCTCTTGTGTTGATGGCCTGCTGTTCAGCTGTGCACGACCCACTGCCTGCACTCCAGCTCTGCTCATGCTGGGTTGTGAGCTCCGCACACCAGTGGAGATGTTCTTCAGCCGCCCCTCAGACACCCCAAGTGCACCCCCAGGTCCTGAGTACACCAGGAGGCTGCAGGACCAGCTGGAGGTAGCCCACCATTTCGCCCGGGACCAATTGCAGGCAGAAGCGGAACTACGACCTCAGGGCTTGGGTCACCACTTCATCGCCGGGGAGCTTGTTTGAGTTTCAGCCCCAAGAGAAAGCGAGGCCATTGCCCCAAGCTGGACAGCCACTGGCTCGGGCCTTGCCAGGTCCTGGAGCGGATCGGGGAGGTAGTGTACCGGGTGCAGCTTCCACCTAGAGGGCACAAGGTGGTCCTGCACCGGGACTGACTGGCTCCCAGCACAGACTAACCCAGCGGCCTCTGACAGTCCCCTTCTGCCTCCTGCTGATTCACCCTGCCCTGTCAGTCCCTCACCTTCTACCCCTGTTCCTGACAGCCCCTTGCCTGGGACCTCCACCCCCTTGGACTCTGTCAGTCCATCCACTGTGGCTGACAGGAGACCGACACCTGTGAGGAGACATCGTCGGCTTCCGGGCCGTTTTCGGGGGCTGTGTAACGACCCGGACAAAAACGCTACAATATTTTTTCAGACACCATATATAACATTTATTGCTTTTAATATATGTAAAACATAAGTTATTTCCATATGGGTGGTCATGGCTTACTTGTGAACCAGTGATTAGTAGACATATTAGTACCTTTTGTAGCTCATTTAGTGTCTTTTAGAAATTAGAATGCATTTACATCATTCACCGTAGCCTGTGATGAGTGTGTGCTGTACTGTTAAGTGAAACAGTTAAAATTATGTATTTTTTTTCAACTTTTGCTTCATGAATCCAAACTTACAGTATAGCTGTTACTATATACCACATTTACATCAGTCAGTGCCACATTACTACGTAGTTTACAGTAGCAGTATGATATTTTTCTTATTAAAGTTGAATAATTTCAGTACTGTCCATTTAACATTTCCACTGTTCACTATTTTATACAGACATTGACTTCCCCTCCTACAAACTTTTAACAAAAGCTTCCCCCAACAGCTACAGCATTTTAACAGCCTTGGTGTAATATACTAAAAATATCAAAATGTACAGAGTGTGCTCTTCACTTCCCCTTCCCCGTCCATTAAGTTAGTTGTTCTTTGAAAAGTTTACACTGTACACCTTATGAGACTCCTCCTGGGATATGTAACATACTGTATATATTTGTGTAAATGTTTTGCCTAGCATTCATTTGTGGTGTAAATGGAACCCCATATTGTATTGTGTAATATATAAAAACTGCATCTCCCTGTTATTTCAGAATCAGTAGATGTCACAGTTATTGACAGAGGGCTGACTCTAAAGTGCTCGTTTGGCAGATGCATCCATATCCAATATTGCACAAATGACCGCTGTTTCTCAAGAAACAGTCTCAAAAGTGATGACTTCACAGCAGTTATCCGTCCCACCTTGCCTAACAGAATTAGAGGCAGCAATCATTCATGGGGTTTCCATGCTGGTCAATTTTCACGTGAAATGGCGATGCGCGTGCACGTTTGGGAGAATTACTCGGGTAAATCAGGTTTGTGGCTGAAAAAAACGGCCAAAGAGAAGGATAGGGTAAATCTCATTTACTCGTGTAAGTGATGAAACACACGGGAAATCCACGCCCAGTTTCGCATGGAAACCCGCATTTCACGTGTAAATGTTAATGAGCGTGTTTATCCTTAACTATAAATATTGCAAGGGAGCAGGTCAGTTATTACTGTGGATTCCAAGACGGCAGAAAGTAGTGGCTGATGGGCGATTTTATGGTTAGCGGTGGAGTAGTTCACCTTAATGATAATGCGGGTGCTCTTTTTTTATTATTGTTTTTTGCTGTGTCTTGTCTGTCATGTTATCTCTTGTGGGTTTAGTTCTGTATAAAACCACTTATCATGATCTGCGTTATGCATTTGTTATAGTATTAAAGCAGCTGTTTGAGAATACCCTTGCTGTAAAAACTACGCTAAAGTTAAACACGAAGAGCAAGTGAGCTGCCTAACTGAATTAATTCCCGTCCTTTTTTCGATCCCAGCTATGTCCAAAGACAACGCGCGTCTGCCCTCCATGTTAATAAATATAGTTTGTGAACTGGATGTCATAAGCCAGCTCGATCGCCCAAATTGTGTTTTATTTGTTTGCATCATTAATATTTAACACAGCAGTAAATCCAACACAACTTAAAAGAAAGGACTGCATCTCTGACAGCACAAGCCTCCTCAAATTGAAAAACAATTTGGTCAAGAGCAGTAAAGCATATTATTAGGCAGGCACAGGGTATTTTGCTGTATTACAGCAGTTTAGATTCACTTGTGTACCAGTTCTCTGCGCATGGAAACCACATTTTCACAAAATGTCACTAGTAATCTTCAAAAACAGCACGAGTACTTTATGCATAGTTAATTTACATATCAACCCCCACCTTTCCCATTCATTTGCATGACGTCGGGTGAAAAGCCTGGTTTACTCGAGTAAAATAAACTGAGCGAATGGAAACCCCAAAAAGCATTTTAAACAAGACATTTTTCTCGTGTAAATGTCTCGAGTTAAAAATAAAACTTGCATGGAAACCCCATGATTGAAGAATGGTCGTGTATTCTTCAAGGACAATTGAAACACCCTGCAGACTAGTCACAGTAATTCAGTGCTGTCCTGGTGGCCCATGGTGACTATATACCTAACTGATGGAGTAATTTTCGATTTTTTGGTTCAACACCATGATTTTTGTTTCTGCAAACTGACATGTTCTTTTTGAGAAATGTTCTGTTGCCTTTTCGTTATTTGTGTCAAACATTATTTGCTAGGCTTGAACTTCCTCTTACTAGAAGAACCCTTATGCCTTAATAGCCACCGCTCGACTTTAACATAACAAAGCTGAACAAAGCATGGACTGCTTCTGTCCCACAGCACTCAATCCCTCGGTTTTGTTTTACCTCAGTGCTTCAGATCAGAGACCCTTACAGAAAACGTTGAGAACTGCAGTTTTTTTGCCTTTAAAATACCATTATATCACTGTAAAGACTGCAGCATTGTCAACAATGGATTTAGAAAAAATAAATACTGTACACTGAGATGACACTAATTAATGACACCTGTTGTCATGGGCCTTCATGCCCTGCTCTCAAAAAAATGTACTCTTACAGCAGATGGCCGTGATTATTTCAGATAAATAAAGATAAATAAATAACTGGGACAGGACAGCATAAAAATGAGACTGAAGCTGGAAAGCTGAAGTGAAAGCTCTGCACACATTTATTAACACACTCACAGACTAAACAAAACAAAGAAACATGGCACAGGGCCAAAATAAAAGTTTCAAAAAATACATACACTTCAAGTGAATGCTTCCACTTGTCCAGGCTGAGCTGTGCCTTTACTGGACTTTTGCATCACAGTATTTCCAAACTCCTCCAACAAACAAAGCATCTGGCTCCCTTTATATACCATGTGGCTGTGGCTTGATTGACCAATAACTTTAAAATGTTTTAATATAATAATGATGTTGGCATTGCTGTGACGTGAACACTCTTGTTCAAAAATTGCCCTTGGTCTCTCCGGTCACCGTTCATCAAATAGTAGCAATGTTGCTAAAAAGACATTATAGCTACTATAAACAAGAGCTGTTCATTTCTAATAGTGGCAACATTTTTCATTTCTATTAGACAAATGGTGTGAACTTTGCAATGGAACAAAATGGATTCATATTGGGGAAAATGTATGAGGAGTGGAGTTCAAGTGCAGGTTTAATAGTATGACTATAGAAATATAACTACAACAAGAACTGAAGTTACAGTGAAGGGCCAATAAGTATGGTCAGATTTAAATGGGTTTCTGAGGCAGATACAAGTTCAGTTCTGGTACAGCTACGCTGTTTCTGTGTATTGACAGACACTGCAGGCAAAGTTACTTTTACAAGGTCATCACAGGTGGTACTGTAAAGTACAAATTGCCACTGCTTGCATATCCTAGTTTTCTGTTACAGGAACTACATTCTGAGAAAAACAAATCAGCAAAGGCAGATGCCCAGTATGAATATAATATATACCATTACCAGGTGAACTTGAATCAGAGAAGACCAGTGGACACTTTTAATACAGTAGCCTTCAGCTTGTATGATCTACAGATCCATGATTTACACAGCCTATATATGTGTGTACATATATATATATATATATATATATATATATATATATATATATATATATATATACAGTGCCTTGTATTCACCCCCCTTGGACTTTTCCACATTTTGTAGTGTTACAACCTGGAATTAAAATAGATTTAATTAGGATTTTTTGTCACTGATCTACACAAAATAGTCCATAATGTCGAAGTGGGGAAGAAAATCGACATATTTTTCAAAATTATTTACAAATAAAAAACTGAAAAGTCTTGATTGCATAAGTATTCACCCCCTTTGCTGTGACACCCCTAAATAAGCTCTGGTGCAACCAATTGCCTTCAGAAGTCACATAATTAGTTGAATGGAGTCCACCTGTGTGCAATCAAAGTGTTACATGATCTCAGATTAAATACACCTGTTTCTGGAAGGCCCCAGAGTTTGTTAGAGAGCATATCTAAACAAACAGCATCATGAAGACCAAGGAGCTATCAAAACAAGTCTGGGATAAAGTTCTGGAGAAGCACCAATCAGGGTTGGGTTATAAAAAAATATCCCAAACTTTGAACATCCCCCGGAGCACCGTTAAATCCATTATTAAAAAATGGAAAGAATATGTCACAACCGTGACTCTGCCTAGAGAAGGCCGTCCACCAAAACTCAGTGACCAGGTAAGGAGGACATTAGTCAGAGAAGCAACCAAGAGGCCAATGGTAACTCTGAAGGAGCTAGAGAGATCCACAGCTGAGATGGGAGAAACCGTCCATGGGACAACTATAACCCAGACGCTTCACAAAGCTGGGCTTTATGGAAGAGTGGCGAAAAGAAAGCCATTGCTGAAAAAAACCCATATCAAATCCTGTTTGGATTTTGCCAAAAGGCATGTGGGAGACACAGCAAACATGTGGAAAAGGGTTCTCTGGTCTGATGAGACCAAAATTGAACTTTTTGGCCTTAGCGCAACACGCTATGTGTGGATTGCGGGCAAGATGGATGGAGCCAAATACAGGGTAATTCTAGAGGAAAACCTGTTTCAGTCTGCAAGAGACCTGGGACTGGGGCAGAGGTTCACCTTCCAGCAGGACAATGACCCTAAACACACAACCAAAGCTACACTGGAGTGGTTTAAAAACAAGAACCTGAATAGAATGGCCCAGTCAAAGCCCAGACCTCAATCCGATTGAAAATCTGTGGCAAGACTTGAAAATTGCTGTTCGGCAACGGTCCCCATCCAACTTGACAGAGCTTGAGCAATTTTGCCAAGAAGAATGGGCAAAAATTGCAGGATCCAGATGTGCAAAGCTGGTAGAGACTTACCCAAAAAGACTCACAGCTGTAATTGCTGCCAAAGGTGCTTCTACCAAGTATTGACTCAGGGGGGTGAATACTTATGCAACCAACAAATGTCTTTTTTTTTTTTGTTTAATTAACTTTTGTGTCACAATAAAAAATATTTTGCACCTTCAAAGTGTTAATAAAATGTGTAAATCAAATGGTAAAAATCTCAATTAAATCCATTTTAATTCTAGGTTGTAACACTAACACTATACTACTATATATATCATACCAGATATTAGTTTGTTCTACAAGGAATTTTAAAGTAGTTTTTAATAATAATAATAATAATAATAATAATAATAATAATAATAATAATAATAATAATAAGTAGTCATACTAGTACGTCATGGAACGAACAGGATTAAAAACAAAACTCATCAGGTTTGTTGTGCTTGAAATTGCAGACCAGAGTTCAATCGTAGTTCACGGAAAAGAACATTATGTACTCTGGCAGCAGCAGGAGGTCTGTTGAAAATAACACAACGTGATATCAACAACGTGAACTGGGTATCCTCTGCATTAACAACCACAGAAACGATGTGTTTACAAATAATGGACGTGAACAAGGTCGAGTAAAGGCAAAAAATACCACAAACTTTAAGTTGTATTTGTTTATTAACTCAAATATTTAAATAGACTTTAATATCTGATGCATGACTAAGACGTGTACTGCAAAGGTTTTAATTGTGGGTATTTCCTCTGAAACTAGAACAGCAGAGCAAGAAATGCAGCTGCGCAATAACGTACTTTCTAGGGCTGCGCTGTGCCACTCCCCTCAAAGTGCAAGTTCCGCACTTTTCTCATGTACCGAACATGAGCTGTATGGTTAATTTTCTCATTTTACTATAGTTTCAAAAGTAAATAGTTAGCGGTTTATTAATTATTTTTTTTAAAAATTCGAATTATACGGATTGGCTACCTAAAATGGAGATACAGTGGGGAAAACTGATCTGACATCTTAGAGCTTTTGTTCCTGGTCAAGAGGCACGTACAACTTAAGCCCAAGCGTTTAGTATTCAAGTGTTTTGTATTTTGTTGTGTTTTGTTTTGGATTTTTTTAGTGTCATGTCTTCTTTTCGTTCTTTAGTATAGTACGCACTTCTGATGATAATAAAAAATAATGGTTTGAAATACAGCAACTGAATTGACGTTGACGTAGTTTCTTTTCATTGGTTAATTTGCCCTGCTACGGTACGTACAGTACTGTTGGATGACAATGGCGGGTGAGTGGAATCTAAGCCTGATCCACTTTATACATCCAAACGTCATGATCCGGTTCCAGTGAAACCAAACTCGTGTTAATACAATGTGCTACTCATCTCACGGTTGTAAGTGCTTAGACTGAGATTTTATTTAAGTCAGTTTGCGTAAACATGATGCAGCATATATATATATATATATATATATATATATATATATATATATATATATATATATATATATATATATATATATATATATAGGCCAAACTGTAATTTTTCATAAGCATTCAATTGTATAAAAAACTATTAATCAAAATGATTAACATTTCCTGTACAGCATAAAGTAAAACCTCTTTTCTCCTAACTTTGAATATCCAAACAGTCCCTTTGATAACCTGTCTTGTTGTGCAGTGCTCTTTTGTCATAGAAAATGCACTATTTATAATTCAGTCTCTGGGGTTTACAGAACAATGCAGTACTGTTTGTTATATATTTAAAGGTAAATGGGTTGTCTTGTTTTGCCACTGCCATTGTTTCTTAATTAGTTAGCATGATAGATGTTTTACTGTATTTACTGTATTGTGATGCAACTTTGTTGCCTTAATTTAGGAAAATCAGATCAGTGTAATACTGTATGCCATTCTAGTTCTTTCTCACTGTGTTGATTGATTGCTTTGTATGGTAGGGGAGACCAGGGTTGGTTGTTACACAGGTTGGTTGTCACAGTGCTCATAACTATGACACTAGACGGTGCAGGCAGGTGATACTAACACTGAAATTTGTGTTCTATTGTCTGGAACTCAACCATCTTGTAATTTGAGGTCAATTCCATCTAACATAAAGGTTAGCACATATTTCATTTTTTTCCATACCCAAAGTAAAAAATGTATATCTTCTTATTTATGTTATAACTCTTAGTAGTATTGGAGTTTGTTTGAACTGATGGCCATGTTAATAGAACCAGATACTGGCGTAAAAACAAAACCAGTAGGTTCTCCCAGTAGTACTGAGATAAATAAATTGTCATGTAAAGTCGGGTTGGGGCAGGTTGTCACATCGTTTTTGGGGTTTGTCACATGTAAATCCTAAAGGAAGAAGTCTTATATTTTTTCTTTCTACTTTTTTTACACCAACATGTGGGATATGTCACCATATAATGCTTATTTAAGTTATTTACTGTCTGTCTTCTGGTTCTGTGGAGGCTGTGGTATTATTTAACTGTGGTAACATTTCAAATATATATAGGTCTATATTTTTTATGTTCACATAAAAAGTAAAAATACAACTTTTCTGTCATTGTACACAGTAGAAACGTTATATTATTAAAAAAAAAAGAGTTGCATTATTTTCTACTGTAAAACCAAGAACATACTTTGTGACAACCAACCCCAGTATGGGGCAGGTTGTCACAGGTGACCGGCGCATTTTTAACCATCTAATTATCATACTTGGAATAAAGTTACGCTGAAATAAAAAAAAACATCAATTTGTATGTGAAGAGTTACTCTTCAATATAACGAGGAACAAAACCTGGCAGAATGTCACCAGATTGAGGAAAATAATAAAGAGTAAAAAGTGTGACAACCAACCATGGTCTCCCCTACTTCAGTCCACATATAGAGAGGTGTCTGATATTATTTTACTGTGAAACTGCTGGGAGAATTCTGCAACACAATCATTGTGTTGCTTTCCTGACTACAGAGATATAAACAGTACAATGTATAATATAAAGTTATGCCTATTGAAAAATGGATGGGCGAGACTATTTGATATATTAAAAAGGCCTCAGACTACCAACACAACCATACATTACATTCTACTTCCAGTAGTAGTATATACGCAAGTGCTAGGAAAGAAGGATTGTGATGTACAGTGCATCAGTGTATATATGAAGTAGTTGTTTTGATTCCTGCAGCTGTGGCGCGAGTCCCACGTGCGCCAGCCAAGCCCTCTGGAGACACGTTCAAAGAGGCGTGACTGGCTGAATGACTCAGCAAAACTTCTCGACAATGAAGAGGAGTCACAGATTAGGCTTCACAATAATAATGCAAGTCTTGGTCCTGGTGGTTTAGCAGTTATTATTTTACATATATACAAAGAGATTAATGTGTATGTAACAGTGTTTTCAGTGTTAATGTTTGTAATCCATTTCCTATCAGTTTGTATTCTCACTGTATTAAACCCTGTACTGCCCTGTAACACCTGCCACATAAATAATAATGTTAATAATGTGTATGTTAGCGTATTTATTTATTTATTTATTTATTTATTTATTTTTACAGGGCTAGGGATTTGTGGTACCTAAACGCACGACATTTTGTTCAAATTGAACAAATAAAAACGCCATGTTCCAGCCCTGAATAGATTTTCTGCGAAACTGATCTGTGTCCTCAAGTGAACCCTATGCCTCCTGTTCTGCGATTATTATTAAAAGGGCAATGTTGCTTTGCAAACGATGTTTCTCATTATCAGAATTGAGCATCTTTATTGCAGTAGACTATTTTATAAGCATTTCAAATGTCGCTTTAAAAGTTATTTTCAAAAAAAATGTAGGTGCAACGAGGAAAATGTATTTTCTTTTCATTTGTGCTCAGTAAAGTCACACTTACTAGTTGGCACTGAGTTACTGCAGTTATTAATAGTCACAGTTAAAAGGTTATACAGTTAAATCTGTATTTTTACAAAGATAAATGTGGACCCTTTTTTGCCAATGTCTTACGTACATTTTCTGAAATTAATAAAGTAATTGTAATGGTATACAACTAAGAACAAACATGCAGAATTGCAGCTACGGGTAGGTACTACGGTTCTGCGCAACTCTCAGCTAATTTTATGCTGCTAAAATGTTTTTATTGCTTTAAGGAACATTGTATTTGTCGTGGCATGCTTACATAACACAGCAACATCTGACACTCTCAACAAGCCATATCCAGCAGGAGGCTGGTTTCCCCAGCCCTTTCAAAATGGTTGTTTTCTTTTCACAAGCACAGAATAAAAATGGGTTAATTGTCCAAGTAAACATTATTTATCAACAAGTTCCAGTTTATGTCCAATCTGGCAGCACTCCAAGTTCTGTGCTATAAATAGAACTGGTCCTTCAAGACAACTATGTGCAAAACAATACATAACTATATATCATATAAGCTAGATGCTATCAGCAGTGTTTTTTTTTCTTATCTGCAAAGCACACATAGGTATAATTACCAATTTTCCACCAACGTCATATACTGATGGTACTACAAATGAGGACAGAATGGACTATATTTCTGCAGTGCTTTTATGCATTTTTTTTTTACGTTTGTCTTATTCCTATACAGCCGAACATATATTTTCAAATCGACATCGTATACCAACCTTATTGTTATAATTCATTGGAGCCTATTTTCATTTTCTACGTTAACATTAATCCATCAAATTAATGTTAATTTAAAACGATCATGACCTGAACCAGTTTCAACTCTGTCAAAGAAAAACAGTTATAACACAGCATACCAGTCTCAGCGTTTCCCTTTTAAAAACCTCAACAACACACGTGTATCTATGTATCTAACTAGCTTTTCTCAGTACTCGTTCCTGTTTTTCTTCATAACAACATCCCCCTTTTCCAAGTCCTTGTCTTATTGGTCCAATTCAAATACCAATCAAACCCGTATCCAAGTGATTTGGAAGACTGTATACAAAATGACGTCACCTTTTTGTGGCCAATGAAATTTTTTACTTGATTGTGACTCTCCTGGATTCCGCGAAATTGTTACTCTGCAAAGAGAACACAGCTCAGAAGTAGAGCAAGTAAGAAACATATGTCTGTGAGTAAGAGATAAAGCCGAACAAGCTGAGGAATGAATTCTCTATAACCTACCTGCCAGGCAGCGGTGTAAGCTATACGTAAGGATGTGTTAAACAAATTACGAAAATAAGTGTTTACACGTTTTAAGTTTGATGGTTTTTATTTTTTGTTTTAAAGGAATGTATATTACCTGCTGTACTTTTAAAACCGGCCGCATTAAAGTAGACACGTGCTTGGTCATATTGCAGATCGGTATGTACCTCGTCTTATAAAAAGCAAAGGGCAGTCATAAAACGTACCGTTTACACCTAAGCAACATTCAGAATAAGGATTATTGTTTATTTGACAGAAGACGTATGTAAACCTAAACAAATCTGAGTGAGCTCGCCATTGGGATCATTGGATTTTGTGCTTCTAATAAAATAACAGGATGTCGGACGTTGATTTAGCAGCAGAATGCTTGGTTTCCATTTCTAACCGAGCAGCTATGCACAGTTGCCCTGACTTGATTATGTCTGAAGATGCAGCCTCAAAAGATACCAAAGAAAATGGAACTTTACTCATGGTCGCTATGATTTTGCTCGACTTGAATAAATGTAAGCCGCTTTCACACATCTGCAGCATTACTACTAGTCCCAACAGTACAGCTGCCAGTTGCTCAAGTGATAACGAGGTAGAAGAAAGCGACACCAGCAGCGAAACCGAAGTCAAGGGTACTACCAGTGATGATAAGTACGACTATGGAAGTAAAGAGAAATCGATCAATCTAAAACTCAACAGCGGCAGCCGAGGGAAAATTAAATTGACTTGTGAAAAGAGACACCTCTGCCCGTACTCTGGCTGTGGGAAGTTGTATGGGAAGTCATCTCATTTGAAGGCTCATTTCAGAGTGCACACTGGTTGGTATTTTATTATTCTCTCTGCTTAAAGTTAATTTCATTAGAAATGTAGAGGTATCATTATTATTGAAACCAACCCAGCAGCTGTAATGTTAAATGTTTCGTTAGTGTATAGGGTTATAGTCAGACGAGAACACGCCATAGGTGGGCCGTTTTGTTCTGTTAAATGTTTGTGTGCTACATCAGCAAGTGAATAAGCCTACGTCACTGACTGTCTTCTAATACAGCAATATTGTTGCATTATATATCCCATTCCTAGATAGTAGTACAGTAAGTAAATGGAAAGATAAAATACGATTACATTAAAATATACAAACCATTAAATTACAAGAATGTAAATACAGCATTAATATGTGCTGTACTCAAGCTGTGTTTTGACCTCCCTGTTGAAATCTGTTTGTTTGGGAGGGGGCGGGTGTGTGGATGGGGGCTGGATGAGTTGCTGTGTGTGGCAGTTGAAATTGTTGATACACAGTAGCTGGGAACAACGTGTACTGTTGGGAAATCATGTGGGTGTGGATGTCCAGGACGTGTATGTATCTGTTTCAATAAACATGACACGCAGCTTATCTTGTAGATGGGCTATAATGCCGAAGTCAAGTAAAACCCAATCTCTCACCCCTCTTAAAATTTAGTTTCCCCAGGGGTGCCCATTACTATGTATAGTGGGGGCAGGCAAATTCGAGTAAAATGTATGGTAGTGCCCTACAATGAGGGCCATGAGGAAATGATTCATAATGTGAATGTGACTTATTCCACACTGGGGAGGGAAGGCATAGGCAGGCTTTTGGCCCCCAACTACCCCCCCCCCCCCCCTTCAAGGGACTGAAACGTGGTCAGAACAAATTTCCATGACATTTCCTGGAACCTGTGTGGGGTGCTGAAGTCACCTGTACAGCGGAAAAACAATACGCACCCAAATGATTTACACTGAGGACATACTATATCACATTCAGCATACTATGCCTGTTTTGTATGCCTTGACCTACTTTTCCAACCCATTTTGAGCGCCTGTGCATTTCATTATTTATCACTTTGCTCCCATCAAACATGACCAGCATCCCTTCTCTAAGCCACTGCAATAGGAATTTAATAAAAGCCAAGAATGTGATCAACTTGACAGTGATTAATGATCAATCTGCTGAACAAATTCAAGGCTTCAGTTATATCTGTATCATATTTGAGGTTCATATTGAAATATATTTTAATTTGAGCGTTAAACTTTTAATATATTTAAAGGCCCTTAGCCTTTTTGGTGTTTGTAATACTTATCAGCGGTTTTAAGTTCTATTTGATCCAATATTGAGGTTTATTCATTTTCCCAATTGTTATTGAGCTAAATTGCATATCTGTTTAATGTTCAGTGTTCAGGAACTATTCTGATTTCCCCCCACTGTGACCTTTCAACTCTATTGGCACCATCTGTTCTATAAAATGATATAGACTAGAGCAGGTGGAACTCCATGTAACAGAGTTGACAAGGTTGCAGATTAGGACCCAAGAGTTATTGTACGCCATAAAATGGGAAAAAAACAAACCTCTAATTGCTTTTACAGACTTTTTTTTTTGTTTTTAACTGAAATAAAGAACCATGCTTTCTTCATGACATGCTTGGGCAGGACAGTTCAGATATACCTTCAGTTAAGAAACAAGCCTAGATTCAAGCCTCAAGGAAAATTTACTGTAGTATGTCAGAAAGTTGTCTCAGTAGTAACACTGCATGCTTGATCGGAAACTAATAGGGTTTTGGTTCCTATTAAACTAATCCTTAATAAAGCAGAAGTATTGAACAGACAATGACTGGGAGTGCTGAGATCTTGATTTTTAGTTCTAGCTATAGCTCAGCTGCATGCTGATTCTAAGCCATTATAAGAACATAAGAAAGTTTACAAATGAGAGGCCATTCGGCCCATCTTGCTCGTTTTGGTTCTTAGTAGCTTATTGATCCCAGAATCTCATCAAGTAGCTTCTTGAAGGATCCCAGGGTGTTGGCTTCAACAACATTACTGGGGAGTTGGTTCCAGACGCTCACAATTCTGTGTAAAAAAGTGCCTCCTGTTCTGAATGCCCCTTTATCTAATCTCCATTTTTGACCCCTGGTCCTTGTTTCTTTTTCAGGTCAAAAAAGGCCCCTGGGTCGACATTGTCAATACCTTTTAGAATTTGTAATGCTTGAATCAGATCACCGCTTAGTTTTCTTTGTTCAAGACTGAATAGATTCAATTATTTTAGCCTGTCTGCATATGACATGCCTTTTAAACCCGGCATAATTCTGGTCGCTCTTCCTTGTACTCTTTCTAGAGCAGAAATATCCTTTTTGTAACGAGGTGACCAGAACTGAACACAATATTCTAGGTGAGGTCTTACTAATGCATTGTAAAGTTTTAACATTACTTCCCTTGATTTAAATTCAACACTTCAGCCACCTCAGCTGTAGAGTAGGTTAAAGCAGGGCAATGTTGTAAACAAGACAGTTGCGTTTTACTGTTAGGATTAGGCCCGTGACTTACTAAATATATTTTCTTTTCAAAGGTGAAAGACCCTTTCCATGCACATGGCCCGACTGCTCCAAAAAGTTCTCCCGCTCAGATGAACTGACCCGGCACTACCGGACCCATACTGGGGAGAAACGGTTCAGCTGCCCGCTTTGTGAGAAGTGTTTCATGAGGAGCGATCACTTAACGAAGCATGCCCGGCGCCACGCAGACTTCAACCCCAGCATGATTAAAAAGGCCGGCTGGAGGGCACACTCTTCTGCCTTTTTGTCTTCAGAACCTGGAGTCTTTTACCAGGCATCAAAAAAACACTGATTGTGATCTCCTACAGAAAAAAAAGTGCCTGGTAAACTCGCCACTAATATTGTGTAGGGGAAGCTTTTCAACTTGAAAATGCCACATTGTAGTATACAGTTTCATTGCTGTGTTTACCTTTAATACCCTAGTCGCGATTGAAGAAATAACCAGGTAATCCTGATGTGACTGAAGCCCCTAGTTCTGAGCAAGAACTTATTTTCTTTATGTTATCCTTTAGAACAGCTTGTTAAGAATCTAATCTTAAAGGGTCTTTGCCATGGATATACCAGTAGGTTTTGTTTTTGTGTTTTGTCAACAGGTTGTTGAGATTCCAGGGGGATTGCAAGTTTTTCAAACTTTTAATATGGATTTCCCAGTCAAGGCATTGACAATTTTGAAAAGAGGCATCTGTCTTCATTCAACCATTCATATAACAATGTGAATCAATACTTTGAATCTCCCCCAAAACTTTCACTCAGAGCATAGTGGCATTAATTTATGATTTTCCCTTTTTTTTTTTTTCTTCCTTGGGCATGGCGTTTTTGAGATGTGTGCTTGGAGAAATTTTTAGAAAATGTTCATACAAAAGTTGTAACATTTTAGGAAATCTGTGTAACAATTTACAGGCATATTCCAGAAGCCTGAAGTTTGGGAAAATAGATACAAGAAGTTTTGTTGCATTGAAAAGATGTAGCTTTATTGCTTAATTGACTTTTCGATCCTAAAGCAATAGAATATATGGACATTTGTAAATGTAATAAAAAGTGGGATTTTATTACATTTAGTATTACAACTGTTCAGCGTCAAAACACTTACATCAGACTTCTATGGTAAAACTAAGACAACGAAGTAAAACCATGTTAAGACATTGTTCTCATTGACTCTAGTTTTTCTTATTATTAAAACTGTACCACCCTTTTGATAATTATTTAAGCGTAGTGTGTGTAATGTATAATGATTACAGTGGCACATTCACCATGACACACTGCAGTAAAAGTGTCTCAGAACCAGTCGTGCAATGAAAGCCACTCCGTATTGGAGCTGGCAACACAAAAAAATGACCACAGACTTGTTCAGTGAACATGGAAATTATGTTTTATTTTAAACTAGAATAACCACAAATACTTAATGCTGATCATCAGTAGTAGTTTGCAATGCTAAATGGTTATTAACCCCAAGATCTTAAAACTTGAATTGTTGAATCAGATGGTTGCAGTACGGTTATATTCTGACCACCAAGGTGCACTGTATGCAACTAGAGTAAAATGCTTTCCAAATTAAAAGGGACAGAGTGTGTCCTGAAAGGTGAAATTGCCTTTTATGGCCACTGGCCACAAGGAAGGAGTTTACAGTCCCACAACTACTGCACAGATTATTTGAATGGAGCTCTCCACAGAAATCAGGTGCTGATAATCATTTACCATTCAAAGTGAAACAAATGAAGAAACAGCTGCTTTGATTTGTGTTGATTTCTGCTTGTTGTAGACTCTGGAGAACTGCTATCTACACAAATCAAGTTTGTTCAGTTGATTCACTTTGAATGGCAAATTAGCCTAATCAACACCAATGTCAGCACAACATAGACTCTGAATGTATTGAAAACATCCTGACACTGTCAAGTTATCAGAACTAGAGAAAGGGTTACTTGTAGATGGCCTTGCATTTATGGGTGTGCCCAGTTTTTGAATGTTTGAAGGCAACAGCTTTTTCCTACGTGAGAATGTTTTTTACAAGTCTGTCAAAAAATCCTTAGCCCTGCCAGCACAATCCATCCATGTGCTGCATGCTTCAACTTTTTCTTCACACTGCTAAATTTTGTTTATGTACTTGTATATTTTATATTGTATATTTTTTGTACTGTGGTTAATAATGTATGTTGAATGTTTGTTTAATAGACAAACTGTTCTCCTACTTTGTTTTGTATGTATGATAAAACACAATCCTTTATTAATTGAACATGTCATTGCATTTTATGCTTGTTGCATCCTGCATAATATATTTGGAAACAAATATGGCTAATTATGGTGTATATTAATTTCATTGGTTGGTTGGAGGGGGGTATTTAATTAAGTGCATGTTAAAATATTTCTGGGGAATATAAAAAGAAAAACAGTACTATAAAACCTTGGTATGCATTGTAATTGTCCTGTACATAGATACATTTTAAAACAAATATTGTACTGTTAACTTGTGCTCTAAAGTCTATCCAGCAGACTAACGTATCAATGCAATAATGTTATTTTACTCTATGTTAATGTATGCTGCTATTAATCTAGTAACACTATTAAAATGTCTATGTACCACATAATAGCTTTTGTTATTAAGTTTAACTTAAATGAGTGGCCAGCTTTGTGGATTATTTTTCATTTTTCAAACTAAATCAAGTTGCATTCATACTTGTGCCTTTGCAAGAAATGTTTACTGTCATAGTTTTCAGATAGCAGATCTTTGTCATTACGTAATTTAAAAAGGAACAATATTTTTTTCCCCCAACATACTTGAAATTCTATAATTTAAAAGCATATGACTTGATTTGCTAAGGCCAGGGATACACAAGCAACTTTTTCTTGGTAACTCAAATGGACCGTTTTTCACAAGTTGAGTTGTCAACACGTTTTCGATTGTGAATCAAGTTGCTGAAATAGACTACTGTTCTATTTTCAGCAATTCAGTTGACAATTTATCTACATGCCTGTCTGTTTAGCCAATGATATTGCATTATCTAATCACCCGATTTTACTCTCAGTTTTGCCAAATAGGAAGTATGGCTACAGACAAGTGGATGCATGAGGGCACTTTACAATTGATCCCCTGCATGCTAGAAAATGTTCATGGGACGTTAGATGGGCAGAATATAAAGACTGCAATTAAAAAAGACATTAGCAAATATGTTCGGAGGTAAAAGACAAACTGTTGCGAAAAAACTGGGAGATTACCAGACGCTCCAGCAGAAATCGCCCCCCTCATATTTGTATTTTGTCTTGCAGTGATCGGACTCAAGTCAATAAATCTTAATATGTCGACAGGGACATACATAAAAAAATGATTTAATCCTGCAGGATCCTCCAAATGCAGTTCCTGCATCAAAGCATCAAGTGCTCCATGCCTGTTTCTTTCAAGTGTTTCTACGCCAACGTCTTTTCAAAATTATTCCAATTACAATAGCAGCTGCTGAAACATGTTTACTGCAAACAGACGCCATCTTAAAATGACTTAAAATAATTGTCAATTTTCCAGTGTGCATATGGCACATTTAGCAACAGCAATTCAGTTGTCATTTTTTTAGGAATGTCCCTGTAATCTAAACATGCAGGCATCAGGTGCGAGAGATTTTCAGTTGATTGTTCATGTGCCATTTCCATTTAAAGAGGTTTTTCCACTCTATTGTCTTTGTTTGAACAGAACATGTAAACCAAGAAGAGCTACAGACTGGTGCATCCCAGCATGTAATGTATATAAAAGTGTGTGTCCGACTTTATTATGAAACAATAAATAACACACTGTCTTAACAGATCTTCATTAATTTTTCTGCTGAAACAAATGTGAGAAACCATTAAATCCACAGGCAGTTTTGAGGCCGCACAAGCAGTTTAGTCATTTTTTCTTGACAACTTATCAATAATGAAAATGAACTTGAGTTGTCAACAGATTTTCAATTGGCAAATCAAGTTGCTATTTTCAGTAATTCAGTTGACAATTTTTTTTAAAACCATAAAAACCACACACACACATTTGCATACAAAATATATGCAGTAGTTACATATTAATATGAAAACCAAGATAACACAGTTCAATCTACAAACAAAATCAATAAAACAGAACAATGGATCCCAGTAGAAGATTGTTGTCTTTTCAATGGCTCTGTGAATTTGTCCTGTAGGCACATGAAAATCCATTTTTATTATCTAATTCTTAGGCCTCCCCGTTTCATAATATCTACCTCATAACATGTGGTTTCTAGTGGCCATACAAAAGTGGAAAATGTTTGTCCCACATGATAACAATTTTGGAAGCTCCTATCTAATTTTGGAGGTCCTATGATAATTATTCTTTTCATCTATAACCTGGAAACACAGTACATGTCAATATTTAAATGCTATAGATTTTGAAACTAAAATTTGGAAAAGCTGTTGAAATATTCAATATTGCTGGCATGAACACAAAATAGCCCCTAAACTATTAATAAATAGTTGAATAAATAATAAATAACACTTAAACCAGCAAACACAATGTACTGCGTTTAACAAAAAATACCAATGTTTCAATTCCTTAATTTTTTTATATAACAAAACAAATCAACCTTTCAAATAAGGTTTGTAACACTGCATACAAATTAACTAAACCAACAGCTTTTGATAACCATAGATTGTACTGTATTTACTATAAGCACCATCTTTGCAGACAAGCTTGTTTTTATCATTTGTTTTTTTTTACTTTAACTTCTTTAGTTTCATATCCAGGTATAGCCAGCTGGGGGGGCTAAGCCCACCAAGTCGTTTTTTGTTAAGTAAATAACTATAAAATACCTATATACAGAATACACATTAGAATTTACTGGAATTCCATAAACATTCACTTTCCACAGATACTGCAGTTAACTGACTTACTGAACAAAACAGAAGTAGATTAGCATCTCATCAACGGGTATTTCCACAAAGAGAACAAGAGCTGTGCACTGAAAAGCACTGAGAGGTTGAAGCTCTCATCACTGGGCCAACATCCGCTGAAATCGCTGTCGTCTTCTGTAGAAAGCTTTTAAGTTCCATTTGGAAGGAGGCAGCATGTGTACCCCATTGTGAACGCACAGGACAGTCATCTCATCAGCATATGTCAGATTCTGCAGCAGCTACATATGTACAGAAAACAATTACTGAGAATTAAAGGAAAGAGAATCTGTGGTGACATAATACAATTATTGTTATCTGCTTTTAAATTTAATGTGCCCAATTATTTAACCCATCGAGAATGCAATGCTCCCTTCAGAATCCCCAGTGAAGACCAGCGACTTCCCACAGCCAGGCGTTCCCCTACACTCCGTGTATGACTCACCCTGCACACCAAGCGCCTTTCCTTTAGTAGGTGAGCCAAGCAGGGACCCCCATAATACAATTCTTAAGCCTTGCATATAGATTTGTGTTGATTTCTTTTTTTTTTTTTTTTTAATCTTTCTTTCATTGTATTTGTTAGCACTATTATTTCACTCATTAGGACGTCGTAGATACCCTACTTGCCCCCTTCAGGAGCTTGTTGGTTGTTTGGCCACCCCCATTTGCAGAATAGCAACAGCAGTCCATGAATGTTCATTAAGTATCCTCTAGATATATTTAGATGACATGGTTCTTTAGAGAAGCTCATATGAAATTGAGAATCTTCAAAACCTGATAAACTGAAAACAATCTGTCTTAAATGAGAAAACAAACAATGATGTGGTTTAGTTTAAATTGTATCACCTTGGGTGTAATAAAGAAGTACTGAGAAGTGGTTCCCTTGCAAGCTGTGCGCACCACCATTTCAAAAACTCGCCGTTCATTGATTGGGTCCATACCCTGTGAAAGAAGGAAACATTTCAAAATATTTTATATATATATAAAAAAAATTAAAATGACCTTATCCTACTCCAGTATCTTTAAATACAGAGATGATGAAGACATTATGAAACCAGTACCATCCTCACACAATCTTCTGTCAGTTTGAGCATGGCAGGAAAAGACTGCCTCCCCTCCACTTGCCTGATTAATTTCATCCACTACTCGGAAAGGGCAGCGGTTGAGCTCCTGCAGAGACATCAGGTACAGCATGGTGGAAACACTGCGCTCGCCTCCGCTCTGATGATGTGGAGTGAGCTCATGGAGCTGGGTGCTGCTGCGAAACTTAACTCGAATGCGAATTCCATACTTGTCATATTCCTCCTAAAAATAAAGAAATACATTTCTTTCTTTTTTAACTGAGCTAAAAGAAAACAATTAGTCAAGTCTAAAATATTAAATTGTACATTCAGTTCTGAAATAGAACTACCATCTAATTTCATGTCTACATCTTAAGTTCCACAGGTATTAAATATAATATTGTGTTTACTGTTACATGAGTAAAACAATACCCTATTGTACAGAGAAAAGCTATGTTAAATACAGGATTAAAATGCACACCAGTGTATGCTAAAGAGAATACTGCATCTTAAGAAAGCCCATCATTAAAGTCAACGTACATTCTTTATGGATTTTAGCTGCACCATTTTTATTCTTAAGGGAAAGAACACTTTTTCTTGCCTCGTTTTCTGAATGTAGGTCCACCTCTCCAGCACACTGCATGGAACTGAAGAAATCACCAAACTTCTCATTGATTTGCTCTACAAGCTGTTTCAGTGGATTTAACCACCTTTCTTTTACCTGCAATCGACACAAGACAATGGAAGAACACCTGCGTCACATTATGACAAGACATTTTACTTATTTATTTATTTTAATGGAGACAAGTGATATATTTTGCCTTTAAATAGTTTGTTCCTGCAAGCCAAAAATTAACACGGTTTCACATGTTTATATAATCTTAAAAGATTTATGTAGTGGGGTTCCGAAAAATAGTGTTATACGCCCCCATGTGTTGCTACAACTGTTTAAATAACGTACCTGGAATTTTTCTTTCACCGTTAACATCCTAACAACTTCTTACACTTATAAGTTTAGTCTGTTTCAGTATGTCAGCTCTACTGCACAGGGGTTTGAGATCAGGGTGTGTCCTCTGATGACTGCAGGAACAGCAATTTGAAGAAAAAAAAAACAGAAGTGCTTTTGATGTTGTGTACGACATCGTGGGTCTTTATTGCGGTCTACCCGGTTGTGAGGGAAAAAAAGTCAAAAGGAGAAGCTTTATTCTTGTTTCCATTAACTGATGGGATTAAGCTACAGTTGAGGCTATTTATACGTATCCTGTTTTCCAAGAGAACAAAAATTCTACAATTTGCAGCGATCACTTTGATTGCAATGCATTTTATTGTATCCCTTAGGATGAGCCCATGTAAGGGTGGTATGTATTTACAATGAGCATTATCTATAATTAGGGCTTCTGATCTATAGTTTTAACTGATAAAACACACCCGATATAAAAAAATGAAATTGATGTATAGCCAATAAACACCGGAAAAGGTTACTCAATTCACATTGATTTCACCGGTTTCCCCATTTAAAAAACAAACAAACAAAAAAAAAAACCTACTACAAAAAAAAAATAAAACAAACTACCTTTCTGTGCAGTTGGGCAATGTCCCGCCTTCCTGACTTGTACCTATCAATCAGTGCGTTTACATGAGCATAAGAATTCCGATATCAAGTGTCATATAAACACAGTTTTCGGAAAATGTATCAGAATATTTCGAAAGTTAGTTTTCGGAAAACAGCACCTAGAAATTTCAGATTAAATTCTGAAAACTAACAAAAGGTATGTCATGTAAACACACTTTTCGGAAAACTTATTCCGATAGCGTACTGCACATGTGCAAACTTTGACCTTCATTCCTGCACATGGAAAACAGAGAAAATAATAATAATCTGTAGTCACTCTGCATGCATCCATTTGCCTAGTTCTGGATAAAGTAATACATTTGTTAAAGTCTGTATGTATTTGTTAATAGCCCATACTGAAGCAGCACATGTTTTCCAGCTTTAAAATCGCGTGATAATTTAAAATAATGTCTGCAAAAGAAACTGGTAATATAGAACAGGAAGAGCTGTTGGAAAGGCTGATTGTACATTGTGGGGAATCTGAATAGAGGTATAGGATAGTAATCTTTGAATTTAAGACCTGACACTTCGATAAAGCACTTGAATTATTGAATTGGTCTCCGTTCTATCGCAGAAATGTCCGGTTTTCAAATCGTACTTAGGCTACTATTGTACTTTGCATGCGAACATATCCTGCGTTTTCCAAAAACTTCAATCCACGTATAAAGTTGAATTCTAATCATGTTAATCATGTAAACGTTAATCATGTAAACACAGAAAAGTGCCGTTTTAAGAAAATCAGTTTTCTGAAAACATTAGTTTTTGCAGACGACACAAAAATAGGAGGAGTGGCAAACACTGTTGCAGCAGCAAAGGTCATTCAAAATGATCTAGACAGCATTCAGAACTGGGCAGACAGATGGCAAATGACATTTAATAGAGAAAAGTGTAAAGTATTGCATGCAGGCAATACAAAATGCGCATTATAAATATCATATGGTAGATACTGAAATTGAAGAAGGAATCTATGAAAAGGACCTAGGAGTTTATGTTGACTCAGAAATGTCTTCATCTAGACAATGTGGAGAAGCTATAAAAAAAGGCCAACAAGATGCTCGGATATATTGTGAGAAGTGTTGAATTTAAATCAAGGGAAGTAATGTTAAAACTTTACAATGCATTAGTAAGACCTCACCTAGAATATTGTGTTCAGTTCTGGTCATCTCGTTACAAAAAGGATATTGCTGCTCTAGAAAGAGTGCAAAGAACAGCAACCAGAATTATCCTGGGTTTAAAAGGCATGTCGTATGCAGACAGGCTAAAAGAATTGAATCTATTCAGTCTTGAACAAAGAAGACTACGTGGCAATCTGATTCAAACATTCAAAATCCTAAAAGGTATAGACAATGTCGACCCAGGGGACTTTTTTTACCTCAAAAAAGAAACAAGGACCAGGGGTCACAAATGGAGATTAGATAAAGGGGCATTCAGAACAGAAAATAGGAAGCACTTTTTTACACAGAGAATTGTGAGGGTCTGGAACCAACTCCCCAGTAATGTTGTTGAAGCTGACACCCTGGGATCCTTCAAGAAGCTGCTTGATGAGATTCTGGGATCAATAAGCTACTAACAACCAAACGAGCAAGATGGGCTGAATGGCTTTCTCTCATTTGTAAACTTTCCTATGTTCTTATGTTCTTAAGGCTTGTTCGTGGGATTTAAAGCTCTATTACAATTACTTGTGAGAATTTAAAATATAATTGTAAATTCCAGCAAAATGTTAAAAAAATGCCTACACACACAAAAGCCCCACAAGAATGTGCCTGTGACCATAAGGATTTCATTGTGGAAGACAGCAAAGGAAAGAAGGTACAACTAAGTACTGTCAAGTTACTACTATTGTGACAGAAGAAAAACGGCCAAGCATTTTGGAAAGTAACTGAAAACAATTTCATACAGTATATAAAAAGTGAAAGCCCCGAAAAAAACTGATTTACATAAAAGTCAAAAATAGCTAAAAATAAGCACTGAAAAATGAAATTAATAAAAACTGGAAAACAAAAGTCTGATAGAACAAAAACCACAATGATAAAGAATAGCAAGTTGGCACATTTTAACACTAGAACCGCCATGCGGGTCAATTTGACCCATTTTGGATTTAAAATGTTAATTCTTCCGTTGTAAATCACATGTGTATGTCCGTTTTTGACTTTTCCTAAATATGCGAATTAAATATCCAGACGACATCTGATAGCCAGAATCGCAAAAATTATAAAGTTATAAACAGTTCTACCTAAAACCGCAACGTGGGTGAATTTGACCCATACATTACAATACATGTCTTTTTGCTGCATTTGCTGCATTTTTTTTTGTAAATGCAGCAAAGAAGATACGCCTCCTCCTCCTAGCACATGCGTTTTTTTTTTTATTTCAAGCCTTTCTTTGTTTGTAGACTGACTACAAGACAGAGGTTGCTATGATTGTGGATTCGTACAATTGCACCAAGATGCCAACTCAGCCAAAGCCTAGTTGCTTTATTTCTCAATGTACCTGGGAGACAACAATCCTTCGATTTGTTCCAGAAATGCAATGGGAATATATCAGAAGGAAATATTTAATCTTGAAAGTAGTCATTTTGATTGGAATATGGCAAGTTGCACTCAGATTCATACAGCAAACCGAAATGACAGGTAGGATAACAACTTATGTGCCTAATATGAAACGTATGTTATATATTCTTTTTTTTATATATATTACTTTTAGAAAAAAAATATTTCGGTTTTACAGGTTTGTATATAGCAGTTTACACGTGTTTACACAATAGTGTTCAATGGGACTGCGTCTGTGTTTACAACACAGCTCCTGGATGCCATTGTAGGCTCCATAGAGTACATTGCAGCCTTCATACCGGAAGTAGTGATATAGTTTATTTTTATGTAGTATTAGAAACAATGATTTCAGTTTCTTTTGAAATGTATATTTTATTTTTTCACTGTTTGTAGTCGTGCTGTATACGCGCTCATTTTGAAAATAAAGCCTTTTATGTTTAATTTTCCATTTAAATACAGTGTTTCTGCGATGCAAATGTTAGATATGATGTTCATGAATACAACTTTTGAGCTGTATCCTATAATATGTCTCATTTTCATAACAAAGCAGTTTAAAAATGTATGCATCAAAATGACCCACATGGCGGTTCTAGGTAGTTAAAAAATTCGGCTGTTCTAGTGTTAAAGAAATATTCACATTTATATTGTACATTTATGCATTTTAATCAATGCTTATATATATTTATATTGTACATTTATGCATTTTAATCAATGCTTATATATATATATATATATATATATATATATATATATATATATATATATATATATATATATATATATATATACACACAGTGCCGTGAAAAAGTATTTGCCCTGTCTGATTTTCTGCATTTTTACACATTTTTCACTTTGTATTTGGTCAGATTTTTTTGTGGGTTGTAATAGTATATAGATGGAGTCTGAGAGAAAAAAATGACACCAAAGTTTGGTGCTTCTTTCATTTGCTTGGTGCGCAAGGTAATCAAACATGCAATCTTCAGGTGTGAAAAAGTTATTGCCCCCCCCTAGTTAACTCAACCCAATTAAAGGGATAATTAGTGTCAGCTGTTTGAGTACTTTGGTTAACAACCAGGCCTGATTTGGGCCAGCCCTACCCAATATAAATCTGACTAACTTTGGCCCTTACCATCAGAGTGAAGTTGTCAGCACACAGGTTCTAGAGGCACATCATGCCACAAACAAAAGAAATTCCTGAAGACTGCCGGAAAAAAGTTGTTGATGCCTATCAGTCTGGAAAGGGTTACAAATCCATTTCTAAGGCTCTGGGGCTCCACCGAACCACATTCAGAGACATATTGTCCAAATGGAGAAAGTTTGGGACAGTAGTGAATCTTCCCAGGAGTGTCTGTCCTGCCAAAATCTCTCCAAGAGCAAGGCGTAAAATCATCCAGGAAGTCACAAAGAACCCTAGAACAACATCCAGGGATCTGCAGGCCGCTCTCGCCTCGGCTAAGGTCAGTGTTCATCAGACTCCACCATCAGAAAGACACTGGGCAAAAATGGGATTCATGGCAGAGTAGCAAGGCGGAAACCATTGCTCACTAAGAAGAACATGAATGCTCGTCTCAAGTTTGCCAAAAAGCACCTGGATGATCCTCAAGAGTTCTGGAACAATGTTCTATGGACAGATGAGTCAAAAGTAGAACTTTTTGGCCGACATGGGCCCCATTATGTCTGGCGAAAACCAAACACTGCATTCCACAGTAAGAACCACATACCAACGGTCAAGCATGGGGGTGGTAGTGTCATGGTTTGGGGATGCTTTGCTGCATCAGGACCTGGACGCCTTGCCATCATTGAAGGAACCATGAATTCTGCTCTGTATCAGAGAATTCTACAGGAGAATGTCAGGCCATCCGTCTGTGAGCTGAAGCTGAAGCGCAGCTGGGTCATGCAGCAAGACAATGGTCCGAAACACACAAGTCTACATCAGAATGGTTGAAGAACAAGAAATTTAAAGTTTTGGAATGGCCTAGTCAAAGTCCAGAACTAAACCCCATTGAGATGTTGTGGCAGGACCTGAAACGAGCAGTTCATGCTCGAAAACCCACAAATGTCACTGAGTTGAAGCAGTTCTGCATGGAGGAGTGGGCCAAAATTCCTACACGGCGCTGTGAGAGACTACTCAATAACTACAGGAAGCGTTTGGTTGCAGTTATTGCTGCTAAAGGTGGCGTAACCAATTATTGAGTCTAAGGGGGCGATTACTTTTTCACACAGGGGCACTGGGTGTTGCATAACTTTCTTTAATAAATAAATTAAACATGTATCAAATGTGTGTGTTATTTGTTCACTCAGGGTCCCTTTTATCTAATATTAGGTTTTGGCTGAAGATCTGATAACATTCAGTGTCAAAAATATGCAAAAATGCAGAAAATCAGACAGAGGGCAAATACTTTTTCATGGCACTGTATATATTGTAACACAGCAGGGAGGGGGTTAAAATCCTCCTTGCATAAAACATGTACGCCTGCACATTTTAGTTAATTATGACTTGCACCTGGCTGTTATTGTAAATTAGAGCCAGGTGCAGGATATAAAAGAGAAGCACTCAGTCTGCTTGGGGCTGCTGTGTGGAGAGCCCGCTTGTCTGTGTGCTCAAGCGTACAAAAGGTAGTGTAAAACTTTTCCAGATCAGTGTAAAACCTATGTGGTTTGTTTTATTTAACTGTTTTGTTTTGGTTTGATTTTTGTTTTAACAGGTAAACAGTTTAGCTGTCCTGTTTGTTAGTTTAGGTTCCAGTACTGTGTTTAGTTAGTGCTCAAGAAAGAGCTAGGTGTTTGTTTTGTTTATTTTGGTTTTTGTTATTATTAAAAAAATAGCGCAAGAGCGCTTTGAAACCTACAAATCTGTGTCCTGGGTCTATTTTTAAAGGGGCAACGAACCCGAGTGGGTGAGGTTCATTTACAATATGTACAACATATCGAAACGTTGGGCAGCTGGCTCTTTGAGCTAAAATATATCTATATTGTGAGCCAGCTCACAGGTTCACCAGCAGGAGGCGTTCATGGCAGGCTAGGAACAAGCCCACAGGTGTTGCAGATAACACAATGATAGACCTGTGGTCAGCATACTTGCCTGCCATGATGTCAAGGAGTTAACGGGTAAACAGGCTGCAGGTGTGGTTAGGTAGGGGATCAAGGTTGTACTATGGTTAATTCTCATTAGCCTTAATTAGACCGCACCTGTAGCCTGTAACCGTCCAATTACCAGATGATCCAGCACCCTTTAAAAGAAAGCCTTCACAGCCAGTCAAGATTGGCTTCCAACCAGTGAGCAGCGTGAGCTTATCTACAACCAAGACTGACCGGGAATATAAAACAGAAGCTAAAAAAACTGCCTTTGCGACTGAAATCTTCTTTCCTGGGTTGGCGCTGTTGGAAGGGAATACAGCAACGGGGAAAGAGACGCTGCTGGTTTTCACATGCTGGAGACAAGCTGAAGCCAACAAACCTGGTAAAACCCAGGAACCAATTAATTCAACTGGATGTGGTTAACTGTCCAGTTAGTTTACATTGTTGTTGGGTTTTTTTGTTATACAAATACTGTTTGAACTGTTTATTTTCTTTACATCTCATCTCGCAACCAGGATGGTATTTTCTTTTGTGAAGTAGGCGAGCAAGTTTATTTTTTTTACTTTTGTGAAGTTTAATAAACAAACTTGGATAGGAAACTACTGTCTGCTTCGTCTGTGTGCACCCACACACCCACAATATATATATATATATTTCACACACGTGTGTAATACATAATGCAATGCGTTTGATTTGTGTTGGGAGTTTGTCCATTATGGCAAGCTAAATAGTGTAAAATAGTACAATGAATATGTTCTGTTTTCTGTAATAACATGAAGTGTTTAAAAAAACAATGTCATTCCAACACTCGAACCAGAGGTAACAGCAGTGTGGAGTAGTGGTTGGGGTTCTGGACTCTTGACCAGAGGGTCGTGGGTTCAATCCCTAGTGGGGGACACTGCTGCTGTACCCTTGAACAAGGTACTTTACCTAGATTGCTCCAGTAAAAACCCAACTGTATAAATGGGTGATTGTATGTAAAAAATAATGTGATATCTTGTAACAATTGTAAGTCGCCCTGGATAAGGGCGTCTGCTAAGAAATAAATAATAATAACTGTCACCCAAAAAAAAAAGAAATGGAATTTGATCATTATTACTGCCTGCTTTGAATTCTGCAATCGACTCTGGTTTCCTTTTTGCAAAAGTCAATCCACAACATCTCGATGGGATGTAAGTCTGGGGACTGAGATAGCCAATCCATAAGTGTAATCGTCCTTTTTTTCAGAAATTCTTTTGTAGACTTCGCAGAACACAGGGTCATTATCCTGCTGGAATACAAACTCCCGTCCAAGTATCAAAATTTCTTGATACTTTGCAGCATTCATTGATCCTTCTACAATACAAAGGTCGCCAGTGCCTGCAGAAGAAAAACTAGCCCATACCATCACACAACCTCCACCATGTTTAACACTGGGCATGATTAACTTTTCTTTAAATTATTCTCCTCTCTTCCTCCAAACACATTGTTGCTTTCTTGGTGAAAAATTATATATTTTGGATTCGCCTGACCATAAAATTTGAAGAAATAATCCGGCATTTTCAAGTATTCAATGGAAAACTACAATCACTTTATTTTGTGTATTTGGTTGAAGAAATCAGGCTTCAAGTATTCAATGGAAAACTCCAATCGCTTTCTTTTGTGTATTGTTTTTAACAAAGGTTTGCATCTTGGTTTTCGCCCGTGGACATTCATCTTGTTAAGATGTCGTTGAATTGTTCGCTCATGAATTTCTTGACCATCTTCTCTCAATTATTGTGTCAAATCTTTTGCAGTAATCCAAGGACTTTGCCGGGCTGTTTGAACGATGATTCTTCCAGATTTTGCAGAATCGTTCTTGGTCTTCCACACCTGGAGCTAGTTACAGTAGTTCCTGTTCTCTTGTGTTTGTCAATAAAAGCCCACACAGTGCTTGTCAGTAAACCGTCTTTTGGCTATTCTTCTGGTAGTCTCCTTTTTCATTTAGTTGTATCACTGCCACTTTTAGATCATTGCTCTGCTCTTTAGTTAACCATATTTGTTGCTTTTCTGAATCACAAATTTCCAATACATTTTTCAGCAATTGATGATTATGTATTTATTTATTACATCAGGTATTGGTTTTCAATCATGATAATTGTTAATAATTATCAATGAATTGGGTTTCATACAAAACATGTTGACTGACCAAATACTTTTGTTAAAGTATGTAATTAGTTTTTGCATGTTATTTTTCAGTGTATGCATGTTATGTAATAATGTGTTGTTTTATTATAAAGCTGAATCTCTGCTTTAATTTATATATCTTTCAATAGAACAATTAGAAATTATTGAAATCACTCTTTGTGGTTTTTCTCTTTTTTACTGCCCAAATACTTTTGTCTGTGACTGTGTGCGTGTGTGTGTGTGAGTAATTATATATATATATATAGGGCTGCTCAGATTAACAGATTCATCAGACTGACTAATTAACTAAAGAGTTGATTGCAGATTAATGTTTTTTACAATTTAAGAATCGTGCAGAATTACATTTTTTATATTATATAAAAAAATAGAAGATCCATATTTTCTCCACGGCAGTCAAATCATAAGTGAGCAGAGGCAGGACAAACAGTTGAAGTTCTTGAGTAGGTTTAACCAATGGGAGAGTCAAAGATCTAATCCTTGTTATGCAGCTGTCCAATCGTTAGTGAGCAGAGGCAGGTCATAAATATGCTAGGGTGCGCGGTGTAAGAATAACTGAATTTTGTACAATATTGCTATTATAGAGACCATTATTGGGAATTATATTGAGAACTTCAAAGTAATATTTAGAATTGCTTTTTACAAAGTAATGAAGTACATTTACTAAGAAAAAGTATACACACTCCAAAATGCGTAGGTGCAAAGTACAAAATTAAATTGCCATTAAATTGGTATTTAGATTTCTATTTCAGGGAACCAGGGTTATGATAATAGGAGGCAGTGTGGTCCAGTGGTTAAAGAAAAGTGCTTGTAACCAGGAGGTCCCCGGTTCAAATCCCACCTCAGCCACTGACTCACTGTGTGACCCTGAGCAAGTCACTTAACCTCCTTGTGCTCCGTCTTTCGGGTGAGACGTAGTTGTAAGTGACAATGCAGCTGATGCATAGTTCACACACCCTAGTCTGTAAGTCGCCTTGGATAAAGGCAATCTGCTAAATAAACAAATAATAATAATAATAATAATAATAATAATAATAATAATAATAACACTCCCTATCAAGTATGAAATGTAACCATTACCTCATGGGTAGAAATACCAAAGCTGGTCGCAAGGCAAGTGGACAACTGGAATGCCACAAGGCTCGGCCAAGGCCACCTTGCGTGTTACCATGACGAACCCTGGAGGTCACCCTCAACACTCTTGTTCCAAAACCAGGGTTTTGTGGATCTATGACCTTCAGCTGATAGAACTGCGTAAAGGTATGGGGAGTGGCCCACACCGCTGCATTGCAAATGTATTTGACAGTTGCACCCTGGAACAAAGCCCATGAAGTTGTCATGCCCCTGGTGGAATGGGCAGTGAGCTTTTCTAGAGGGGGCAAGTTGGCAAGTTGGCTCGCTCGTATGCAGTCTTGACTGTGTCTGTGATCCATTTGGATAGCCTCTATTTAGAAAGAGCTTTACCATGGGACTTAGCCCCATAACAGACAAAAAATTGTTCAGACTGCCTCCTACTCTGTGTTCGGTCCACATAATACTCTAGTCCGCACCAGACAAAGCGTATGGAGCTGCCGCTCCCTGTCAGACTGGAAAGGAGATGGATTAAAAGCCTCCGATTCCAGTCTGGGTAACGTGAAATGCTAAGATAGTTTTTGGCAAATGCTTGCATCTCACCCGCCCACTTAGCGGATATGACTGCAAGCAAGAAAGCCGTTTTCAAAGATACATATTTCAGCTTAGCTGAATGCAAGGGCTCAAAGGGAGGCTTCAAGCACCATGTTAAGCCTCCAACCAGGGACAATGTCCTTCATAGGTGGCCGAAGCCGCCAAGTTCCTTTTAAAATTTGCCCCGCCAGAAAGCTGAGCTCCTGAGGAGACTGAATCAATTTTGATATGGAAAAATGAAATAGCTGCCAAACAGACCTTTAATGTAGAGCGGTTCCCCTTATCAACAGGTCCTGCAAAAATTGCAGTATAACTGCCATGGGTTAGGTCGTGGGGTCAAAGCCCTTAGGCAAGCACCATGTCTGAAAACACCCATACAGGGAACGTGTGGACGCTGCTCTGGCATTCTGCAGGGTGTCAATAACCCTGTCGGAAAGCCCTGGGCGGCTCAAATGTTGCCGTTCAGGGGCCAGACCCAGAGCTGCAGGCTCGACGAGTTGGGATGCCACAATGTCCCCCGCGCCTGACTGAGCAGGTTGCGATGTTCGGGCAGGCTCTATGGTTGGCTGCTCAGAAGCAGCATTAGAACTGGAAACCAGAGTTTCCTGGGCCTCTAAGGAGCTACTAATAGCACCCTGGCCTGGTCCTGTCTGATTTTCTCCAGACACAGCGGAAGCAAGGCGAGCGGTGGGAAAGGATAACAGCAGCTGCCTCGGCACTGGTGTGCCAAGGCATCTATTGCCAGTGGGTCCCCAGCTCCTGTTATGGAGAACCAGCGAGGACAATGAGTTGACAATGGCTCTCCCAAACCTCTGGGTGAAGCCTCCATTCTGAGGCACTGGGAACTCCCTTTGGAGAGCAGGTCTGCCGCCTAGCTTATCACCCCGGGCAGGTGTACTGCTCGCAGACAGAGGAGGTGATCGTGCGCCCAGCGCAACAGCTTGCAGGCTACTCGATGGAGACTGGGGACCTGAGGTTGCCCTGGTGGTTTATATAAGGTTTATATAAGCTACCACGGTAGTGTTGTCCGTCCAGACAAGCACGTGTCTCCCTTAAACCTCCTGTAAAAATTTTGCAAGGCTAGAAACACTGCCTGCAAAAGATTGATATGGAGACCCTGCCATGGGGGGTTCACACACCCCTTGCGCTCCCCTGCCATTCCACACAGCGCCCCAGCCGAGGTTGGACGTGCCCGCGGTGATGACCTCCCTCTGGTGATGCTGCCCAGCGCTACACCTAAGCGCAGGAGGGCAGGCTTTATCCATCAAGAAAAAGCCTTCAGACAGAGACGAGACACTGTCACGGCTGAAAAACCCTGCTGTTGAACCAGGCTTGGAGAGGGCACTGAAAAGCTTCAGACCAGCGGTCATTCTCTGCACCCTGTCGTCCGACAGAGTGTACAGCATGGACCTGGAGTCCAGGCGCACTCCCAAATAGAAGGCTGTCTGGCTGTGCTGGTCCCTGAAGCTGCTGGCACAGGGATAAAAACCCAGGCATATGCAATAGCAAGCAATGTACAGTTGCTGCCTCAGCTGCTAAAGACAGTAACAGGACTGTCAACAAGGTCTGTTTGGTACCAGACTGGGATGGGAATACTGGTCTGTAGCGGGCCAGAACCAAACAGAATGGAGCAAACTTTATCCCCACAAGGCACGCGTGCCTGTGGGAAACTGCTGCCCAGGGCTTCTCTATTCCCAGGTGCGTGAGCCATGATGTGGGAAAACAGCCACCTCTCTATGAGAGGGTGATGGGGAAGAGCACTGTACAGGAGAGGGACGCAGACAGCTCTGTAGAGCTGCAGGAGAAACGATTCTCCAACATATGCTTGGAGAATGCACACAAAAAACTTGCAGAAATGCAGTTTACCAGTGCCTCCTTTGCATGTTGCTGCCTCAGGCAGGAAGAGCATCTGCTTGTCCACAGGCAGGCTGGCCTTGCATATGTCACAGGGATAAAACCCAGTAATTATGTAAATAGCAAGCAATGTACCGTAAGAATGTACAGTTGCTGCCTCAGCTTGCTAAAAATAGCTACAGGACTGTCGGCGAGGCCTGCTTAGTACCAGATTGGGGATTGTAAAACCTTGGTCGGTAGCAGGTCGGAACCGGGACTGTACCGAACAGTAGGGGGTCGGTTTGGTGCCAGTTTGGTGCCTGTAGCACCAGTTTGATACAGTAGTGTACAGTACTGTTGCTGCCCTCAAGGCTTGTCTGCTCAAGCAGCAACGCCACTGTACACTAATGCAACAGGGCTGACCCTCTGTAGACCAGGGCACCTGCAAGACCGCAGTGGCCCTTTTGATCAATGGCATAAGCTCCGCCGTTACAGGGAGAGCTTAACAGTAGGGGATGCGCTATCTGACTCCATGTCCTCAAATGGGAACGCCAGCTCATTGGAGAAATGCGCACAAAACCCGTAAAAAAGTGGCTTGATAAAGACAGCAACTGGGCTGTCAACAAGGTCTGCTTGGTACCAGACAGGCAGGCTAGCCTTGCATGTGTCACAGGGATAACCCCAGGCATTATGGAAATAGCAAGCAATGTACAGTAAGATGTAAAGTCGCTGCCTGTGTTTGGTACTGATTCGTTGCCTGTAGCACCAGGTAGGTACATTAGTGCTCAATGAGGGTTACACATCCCCTGCACCCCCACTGCCATTCTAGGCATCGCCCCAGCTGAGGCTGGATGTGTCTCAAGCAGCAATGGTGCTGTGTAACAGCTGCAGCTGCAGCTCCTGTATAAAGTATGCACTGTAACAGGGCTGGAGCAGTATACATAGTGTTCCGCGTTTTCAGTTTTTATCTTTATAAAACCTTTGAACTGAGCCTCAACGGTGATGAACCAAGGTTGAACCGAGCAGACTAAAATGAACCGAGATGAACTGATCGGTTCACAGCCGCACGGTGCCTGAGCACTAGTGCTGTACTGTGCAGTACCTTGCAAGGCACGGTTCAGTGGGTGGTTATACTCGGTGGTGGTACACTCGGTACGGTACTGTTCGGTGGTGGTACACTCGGTCTGGTACGATTACCCCGGTACATTAACTTGGTTTGTTGTTCGGTAAATGTACCGGGTCTGGAACGGAACTGGTCTGTGACCTACAGTTACTGCAGAAGCAATATATAGGGGTGCCCACCTATAAAGCTTCAGGCAAACCAACACAGCCCTAAGACTGGGCAAAGTCCGTTGTCAGAGCCTTCGCAATGGTACTGCAAGCAGAGACCAAGGCAGCACGAAACACTGCAGGAAAGATTGCAAGCACATCAGACCCGACGCAGCGCTAGCCTAGCGACTGTTTAGTGAATCAGAGTGGTAACCTATGTCAGAGCCCCGACAGCCTTCGCAATGGCACTGCACGCAGAGACCAGGGCGGCAACAAAACACTATCGGAGGGGCTGCGGACAGCCAGCCCTGAAGCAGAGCTGAGCCCAGCAACTGCTAGTGCATCACGATGGTAACCTCGTTCGATGTACAGTGTACAGGTGGGAAAGGGAGCTTACCATGGGAGCGATCTATAGGGATGCCCACATACAGCTACAACTTGGTTAATCCAACAGTCTGAAAACGGAAGAAACCTACTATTAGAGCCCTGCAAACAAGATTAATGTGGCAACGAGACACTGAGGGAGAAAACTGCAAGCAGTTTTAACCCGAAGCGCGCGTCTCAGTCCTACAGATGTGCTAGTATTTCTGTGAAAAGAAACAGAAAAATACAATTTTTTTCTCACACAAAACAGTAAACGCTCAATTACCGTTAATTATGTATAATTTTCGTAATAAAAAACATTTATATTTTCAACGAAGCTAGCAGCCTAAGACAGAACACCAGTAGCCGACTTAAGGTTATTTTCTCCTGGGGAAGGGGCGACAGAGACGCCGGCTTCGCGCGGAGCACAAGGCTGCTGAGGGACTTAACGAAAACCACGGCTGAGTGCACAATACGTGTAAATAGCAATTACTATAATTACGTAAATATAAAATCTAATTAACACTAGAAGCCCCGCGGTAGTCATTTTGGCAGTTTTTGGTTTTAAAATTTAATTTTCTCTAGTTGTGTAACACATATGGGGCTGCACGTTCATGTACCTTTCTGTCTGTATGTGTTAAATATTTTCACAAAGCATGAAACGTGGAAGTGCAGAAATAAAGGAGATATATTAGAATATACCTAAAAGCCCCGGGAGCAGTCACATTGACGGCCACACAGAAAACAATTGTATTTTGATTATACAGAACAGTATTCTACTTTATTATTTCTAATACACACATACACACACACCCTTGTTAAATCGCCCCTCGCTATACTGCGGATTTGGTTATATCGCGGTCCTGGAGTTGGCTCCCCATTTTCAGAGTCTAACTGCGCATGTCTTAGCTGCACTATACATAGACAATTTCACTTAGAATTACTGTTCATTTTATTTTGTACTACACAAACTAAAATATACAGAACAATATATTATGCTGAAGTGTTTTTTTAAGCAATGCACTAGTCACAGGGCAGTGACGTCGGCTCACTAGCAACAAGCCTCCTGTGTTGTGAATGGATTCTTTCAATGCAGCGGTTGGGCATTTGAGAAAGGAGAGGAATATTCATGAAATTAATTGGAGACTTAAAGTTGATGAGAAGCAGTTATCCTCCGCAGTATGAATTAAAACGGTGTGCTGCTTTTTATACGAAAAATGAGAAAAAGCATGTTGCGTAGATGATTTATTGGAACCTGACGCCCCCGATAAAACGAGGGAGTGGTTGTACAGTATTTGTTATTAGCCTATTTGTTTTTCTATGGGTCTCTCGTTATATCGCGACCCACGATATATAGCTGATTTGTATTGGACCCCGACACCCCGCGATATATCGAGTGGTTGCTGTATATATTTAATATGCTTCGGTTGTTTAGATGTTTACATTACGTACTCAATAAAAAATAAAAAAAATTACACCAGACTGTTTCTCCTTTCATTATACTATTTACAGTGTTTTGAATACAGCCGTAATGATATTGAGGCTTCTAGGTATGAGCATATCTCTGGGTCTTCTAGTGTTAAGTTAAATTACACACACAAATAAGCAGATAAAAGTATATTCAACACGTATCTGTTCGTAGTCTCTCTCATCTCAGGTCGGATGAAAGGAAAAATGATATTGAGATCTGTGCTTGCAGTCTATTTATGCCCTTGGGGGTGGGCATAACTGCGTCACAGGCTCCGACGAGCAGTCTTTGTTATATCTATTGAGGTTACAGGGTCTTTAAGGGTAAATAGGATAAATGGTTACATTTCTTACTTGATAGGGAAACATTACTCACAGTGCTTTGCTTGGATGCCATGTTAATGTAAGACTGAAATATTTACATTTATCAGTTCGAATTTCGAGGACTGCGACTTTATGTTTCGTTTTGTACTATTGTGTTTGCCAAAGAAAGACCGGTGAACAATAAAGTTAGAAAAACTGGATGTGACAAAATGGGATAGACAGGACAAGTGGGAGAAAGAAAGAGCAGTAAGATACACTTGCATATACTTTTGTTTTGTGTAAACTACGCTGTGTTCCAATTGAGAAAATAAATAAAACCTCCATTATTAGAACCCTCGCATCGTCCTGAATCAATACAAGTATATCATTGTAAAATTAAACCAATCAATATGAGACGCTGTAAAATTAAACCAATCAAATGTGTACTCAGACTTTTCTGATGGATTTACTCTTTCACCTACATTGGGAACACTACACAGCTGTATTTGTTTGAAGTGTTGTATATGGCACACTGCATAGATTAAAGACGTCCAAGATGCACACTGGTCTAAGGTCCATTTAATGTACCTTATTTTTTAATCTGGAAAAATGCTGTTGGCCTGCAGAAAAAAATAAAAGTAAATAACAAACCTGGGAAATATTCTGCCTGTAATTATTTAATTCAGTTTTCTTTTCTTCTAGTTCTTTTGCTAAATTCTCAATTTCCTGAGTCCTCTTTGTGTACTCATCAACAACCTGAAAAAACAAACAAACAAAAACATTAAATGTTAACAGAATATTTGATTGCTTCTATTGCTTTTATTGTTCACTAGGTGTGGAATACTTCAAGGTCATTTCACACAGAAACTCATCCACTTACTGAAGCGTTTAAGCCAGTGAAGCAGGAGGCTCTTGATCTCTCCTCATGAAGTAAAGCATCTATTTCATCCAGAGTATCTGGAAGCTTACGGAACCCCTGAAACAAAACAAAACAAAAAAAAAAACAGGGTAGAACAAATATTTTAGTGAGGAATGTAATTTACAGGGCTACCGGTGGCAAGCGCGAGTGAAATCTATTACCCCCTCTGCAGAGTGATTTTATCCGATTTAGTCAACTGGTGTCAAATGCTGCTACTACTGTATGTTGTGATGTAATGTATTTCAATGTGTCCTTATATCTTATGGGATGGGCAGCTGCTCCATCCGTAGTTGTTTGTCCTTTTTAGAAAACTACTACCACATCTGGACTGGCAAAATTAATTGCCAATACCCATCATATTTTATAGACCAGAGGATAGGAGGGTTTAGCAGGTTTGAAAAATAAATAAATAAATAAATAAAAATAATCGATACTCCACGGGTATCGATTATTAATTTCAGAATTTAAAGAAAATGTAGCAAATATGACGTCCTTTATGTCAGTGATAACTCTGTGGCGAAAAAAGAATACAATGATAAAATAAACACATATCCCACTCACAAAATGAAAAGACAATGTTACAGTCAATCTTATGGAGTCCCAATTACATCCAGACATGTCATGGTTTACTAAGGATATATGATTCAAGCAGTTTCAGTTTTTTTTTTTTTTTTTTTCAACTGAAAAAAAAAAAAATAAGTCTGCCTCACTAACAAAGATTTTTTTCTGACGAAAGAAGATTCTTCTACTTTGGAGATTTGCAATTTTGTTTTTCAACTTCAGAATTCACCACTACATGGCCAGAAATTGGAATAATGGCAGGATGCACCATTTCACCACTGGCTTTTACCATGGCAATGGAAGTAATTATTAGCGCGTCAAAATGGGTAGTGGGAGGAGAATACTTCTGGAACGCGACTGCCACCAATTAGTGCATATGTAGATGACACGACAATCATGACTAAAACCCTGCACTAATCAGTTAGTGGGCAAACTAATCAATAACGTTGAATGGGCATGGATGCAATTCAAGCCCACTAAGTCAAGGAGCATCTATAATTAAAGGTAAAGCAGTGGATAAGAGGTTCTACATTAACAATGAGGCAATACCAACAGTGTCTGAGAATCCTGTGAAAAGTGTGTGGGAGAAGTGAGACAACAAGCAGTGCAAGGGTTGAAGAGCATAGACAGCAGCGCTTTACCAGGCAAACTAAAACTCTGATGCTTTCAGTTTGGTCTAATGCATGACTTCTGTGGCCACTCACTGTGTATGAGGTTTCCTTCACAACAGTAGAGAAGTTGGAAGCGTTAATCAGTTCATACATCAGGAAATGGTTAGGAGTTCCAAGCTGCCTCAGCAGAGTGGGACTGTATGGTAAAGGGATACTGCAGCTGCCAGTCTTAGCCAGTGGCACTGGAACAATTTTTAAAGTGGGGGTGCTGAAAGCCATTGAACAAAACTGTAACCCCTGTATACAATGGAAGCCATGCAAACACACCCCCAGCACCCCTAGTTCCAGTGCCCCTGGTCTCAGCTCTGACTGAGGGGTTTAACCCTTTGCGGTCCTATGTCGGAACAGGTCCGACATTACAATTTTCCCTTTCCGGTCCGATGTTGGACCCTGTCCGACATCATCAAAAAGACGTAAAACACGGAAAAAGCAGAGAAAAACCATTCAATGGCCAAGTGAGACAGATAGGAGCCGAAAAAAATAAAATAAAAAAGGGGCCTATCTGAGCAATACATATAGCCCCGGCACCACAGAGATAACACGGCCAAAAAAAACAAGATAGCTGCTTCTGCAATCAGCGCTCAAAGAATATCACTGACATTTGCAGAGCTTTTTGAGATGTTATAGTAATAAAATAATGACTTGGATCGCATTATTGAGGAGTTTGGTGATAAAACGAGTGATCAGGAGATTATTTATCGGTATGCACGACTATGAAGAGGTATGTGAAAAATACAGCGAACAAGGAGTGGAGCGGGGCTGGAGATGCAGTTTTGAGTGTCCTGTTGATATGAAGTGCCTTTTAAACCTGTTTTACTGTGAAAAAAAAATACTTTTAAACAGCGTGTCTAAAATAAACTGTACGTGTGAAAATTGGACCTGACGCACCTGAGAAGTGATGAATAAATGGACCGCAAAGGGTTAAGTGCTCCAATGTTTGATTGGAAATAACACTGGTAGAGACACAATGAATGTGTGAGGGAGGCATCACCTGTGTTGAAAACTGGAAGAATATGGGTGCAAAGGAAGCTGTGGAAGATGCAAAGGCTGCCCTTCGTAACAGTGATTTCATACAGCATCGAAGAGGAGGCCTTGGTCTCAGTACAGCTCCTCCGACATGGCGCAAAGCAGCCCCAGCTCAACGGAGGAAGCTGGTAGTCAACGAGGTGCACAAGCAGGAGGAGAGGATGAGGTGCGTAATGGCAGTTTCCCAGGCCAAGCAGGGAGAATGGACTAGATCTATGGACAATGGAACATCACCACAGAACCTTAATCTATGGGTAGGAGAGGATCTGTGGTGTCCATTGTGTTCATCGCCAGCTACATTAAGACACATTTTGACAGGATGTAAGGTGGGTCTTAGCCAAGGATGGTTTACTTGGCGTCATGTCCAGGTGCTGCGATGTTTGGCCTTAGCATTGGAAGACAAGTGCAGCATGACCAACAGGTTGCCATCAATGCCAGCAATATATGACACAGGTATTAAAAGGTATTAAAACCAAAACTCGTCTAGGACAACTGGAAGCTGCTAGAGACTGGAAAATGCTGGCAGATGTTGGTCAATGGCTTATTTTCTCACCTGAGATTGCCACCACTAACCTTCGACCAGATATTGTCTTGTGGTCTGGATTAGCACGCCTTGTTCACCTGATAGAGTTAACAGTGCCATGGGAGGATGCTGTGGATGAGGCTTATGAAAAGAAGAAACTTCGGTACACTCAACTAGGTGCTGAAGAGAAACAGCGAGGATGGAGAGTCCAGGTGGAGGTGGGTTGTCGAGGATTTGTGGCACAATCCACAACCCGGTTTCTCAGAGACATCGGATTCAGTGGTCAAGAGTTGTGAAGCATAGTGAAGAACTTATCTGAAGCAGCAGAGAGGAGCAGCAACTGGCTCTGGTTGAGACAAAATGAATCTGGTTGGGGACCTCAAGCATCGTACAAAGAAAGCAACATTGATGTAAAGGAAGGTAAGTAAACTGGGCTTAGCTGAGTGGGGGACAGAGGGGGTGATGCTGGGAAGCCAGAATCACTGTCGAGCCCTCTTAAGGTGTCGTGGGCCAGTCGACGAAACAGCAAAGATGGAAGGAGTCCACTTGATGTCCCCAGAGAAGTTTTAACACCTATTCTCATGTAATGGAAAACAATAAAAACCCTGAAGGCATCATCCATGGCCACCCAGCTGCTTATCCCACGATTTCCACATGGAGCACAAACAAGTCCAAACTTGTCACTCCCATGAAAATAGCGTACAGGCACTTATATGTGCATCTGCAAAGTTTAACACGTCTTCTTAATGTGCTTCAGTTAATAAATAATTTGACAACAGAGTAAAGTTGCCTGCAGTTTTGACTTTCACTGGCAGCAGTCCCTAAGAAATGTGCTTGACAGACCAGGTCATCTGTATATATACAGCTGTGAGTGAAAAATTGATGCCCCTGTATCTACAGAGAATAAAACAAGGAGTTTTTAAATTTTTTTTATTTTTTGGTGTTACAAGTTGTAAAGAAGCCTTGTCAGGATTGGTACTGGTCAAAACAACCTATTTATTTATTGTACCTACACTTCACAGATAATAATGCATAGAAGAGCGCTATACACCCGTGCCTGAAACTAGGGAAGATACTGTACATGACGTGATTGAAAATTTGCGATGCAAGTTTTCTGATGTATATGTGCTTGATAAAGATGTTAGCAGTGATGAAGGTTTGAAGTGCGTCTGCTTTGAAACGCCTGCACAAGTATTATAATGTTATTATATTGCTGCCATTGTAAAAAAATGTTATTTTATACTTATATAATGCTGCCATTGGAAAAAAATACATTATGTGATCTATATTATAATGCTACAATTGTAAACACATTGTTGTTATTTTGTTATTTAAGTTCTACTGAAATAATATACAGACGTGCTCAAATTTGTTGGTACCCCTCCACAAAAAATGAAGAATGCACAATTTTCTCTGAAATAACTTGAAACTGACAAAAGTAATTGGCATCCACCATTGTTTATTCCATATTTAATAGAAATCAGCCTTTGCTTTTGATTTTTTTATTCAACATAATATTGTAAATAAGAAAACAAATGAAAATGGCATGGACAAAAATGATGGGACCGCTAACCTAATATTTTGTTGCACAACCTTTAGAGGCAATCACTGCAATCAAACGTTTTCTGTAGCTCTCAATGAGACTTCTGCACCTGTTAACAGGTAGTTTGGCCCACTCTTCCAGAGCAAACTGCTCCAGCGGTCTCAGGTTTGATGGGTGCCTTCTCCAGACTGCAAGTTTCAGCTTTCCATAGATTCAGATCAGGACTCATAGAAGGCCACTTCAGAATAGTCCAATGTTTTGTTCTTATCCATTCTTGGGTGCTTTTAGCTGTGTGTTTTGGGTCATTATCCTGTTGGAGGACCCATGACCTGCGACTGAGACAGAGCTTTCTGACACTGGGCAGTACGTTTCGCTCCAGAATGCCTTGACAGTCTTGAGATTTTATTGTGCCCTGCATAGATTCAAGGCACCCTGTGCCAGGCGCAGCAAAGCAGCCCCAAAACATAACCGAGCCTCCTCCATGTTTCACTGTAGGTATGGTGTTCTTTTCTTTGAAAGCTTCATTTTTTCGTCTGTGAACATAGAGCTGATGTGACTTGCCAAAAAGCTCCAGTTTTGACTCATCTGTCCAAAGGACATTCTCCCAGAAGGATTGTGGCTTGTCAATATGCATTTTAGCAAATTCCAGTCTGGCTTTTTTATGTTTTTCTTTCAAAAGTGGAGTCCTCCTGGGTCTTCTTCCATGGAGCCCACTTTCGCTCAAAAAGCGACGGATGGTGCGATCAGAAACTGACGTACCTTCACCTTGGAGTTCAGCTTGTATCTCTTTGGCAGTTATCCTTGGTTCTTTTTCTACCATTCGCACTATCCTTCTGTTCACTCTGGGGTCGATTTTCCTCTTGCGGCCGCGCCCAGGGAGGTTGCCTACAGTTCCATGGACCTTAAACTTCTTAATAATATTTGCAACTGTTGTCACAGGAACATCAAGCTGCTTGGAGATGGTCTTGTAGCCTTTACCTTTACCATGCTTGTCTATTATTTTCTTTCTGATCTCCTCAGACAACTCTCTCCTTTGCTTTCTCTGGTCCATGTTCAGTGTGGTGTACACAACGATACCAAACAGCACAGTGACTACTTTTCTCCATTTAAATAGGCTGAATGACTGATTACAAGATTGGAGACATGTGTGATACTAATTAAAGAAACTAATTAGTTTGAAATATCACTATAATCCAATTATTTATTATTATTATTATTATTATTATTATTATTATTATTATTATTATTATTATTATTATTATTATTATTATTATTATTTATTTCTTAGCAGACGCCCTTATCCAGGGCGACTTACAATTGTTACAAGATATCACATTATACATTATTTGACATTATACAGATATCACATTATTTTACATACAATTACCCATTTTTACAGTTGGGTTTTTACTGGAGCAATCTAGGTAAAGTACCTTGCTCAAGGGTACAACAGCAGTGTCCCCTACTGGGGATTGAACCCACAACCCTCCGGTCAAGAGTCCAGAGCCCTAACCACTACTCCACACTGCTGCCCTTATTATCTTTTCTAAGGGGTACCAACAAATGTGTCCAGGCCATTTTAGAATATCTTTGTAGAATAAGCAATAATTCATCTCTTTTCACAGCTTCTTTGCTTTATTTTATGACATACCAAAGGCATGCAAGTATACATGATAAAATAGCTTTTAATTTCATCACTTTTCAGTAGGAATGAAGCATTATTTCAATGAGCTATAAGGGTACCAACAAATTTGAGCACGTCTGTATTTCTGCTTTTCATAATAACAATAAAAAAGTGTGTATTTTAAAAAATAAGGCAAAAACTGGTTTTCAAAACTGTCCAAATTACTTATTTGAGGGCTAAGAATGAAAAATCTGCAAAAAATAAAAAAAAGAGCATTTTTAACATGGAAACTGCCAAAATAAAAGGGCAGCTGGGTGGTTAAAACCTTTGAGCATGTGTTTTACTTGTCCAAATTCTTGGCTGAGTGTCAACAGGTAAGATGCTCAGATACAGATTACTGAGTCGCTCTAATACCAGGGACGTGCGCATTGCTACATGGGATACTGAGAGCTCCGCTGCTGTTTTTTTTGTTTTAAAGAGAATGCAGGGAGCAGTGGAACCATTTTTACACGTTGCATTGCATGAAACTACTTCGTAATATAAACAAAATTATTGTTTATACAGAATTCTGCGTAAACGTGACCTCTGAAATGCGGTGTCAACGTTATGTACTATTTATTTTGGGAATAAACAAAACAACGTTTAAGTTGAACTGCTATTTGCCACCCACTGTATTGTAGTTAATTCACTGGGGTAAAGTAAGGCCTATACAACGTATTCTTTACTCCTGTATTTTTCTACTTTGACGTGTTACTGTAATGTCTTGCTGTAAAACACAGGCACACACTAGGGTTGTCAAAAATACCGATACTTTGATACTACCGCGATACCAAACTTCAAAAACGGTTCTGAGCTTCATTAATTATACATTTGGTAATACCGGAAAACAAAAAGTATCGGAGCACTCTGTACTTGTGTAATGAAAATTGCGTGTTCGCGTCCTTCATGTAAAAGACAGAGTCGATTACTGAAAAAAAAGCTTCCCTTTATGTCCGCGCACAGACACCACACACTCCAGGTGGAAACAACGACAACGAGACAGCCAGGATTCAGAAGTAAAAGGTTAAGATGGGAGCGGCCCGCACTCTTAGAAAAAGAGAACAGCAGGAGTGCTGTGTGGAAGTATTTCGCTTATGAAGCGAATGATCCACCCAAGCCCATATGCAAAACGGTGCTTTAAGACGATAAAACAAAATGAGGCAACACCTCAATTTTAGCGAAGCATTTGGCGGGCAGGCACCCTGACCTCTTCAAATAATTCAGACAGGTTAGTGACAGCGTAGATTATTGAATGAATGCATCACATATATAAGTTAAAAATACATGTCCTCAATGAAAACGATGGGGAAATGTGAAATTAAGAAAGCAAGCTAGCTAACTTAGCGCTAATGTGTACGGTGTTGTGCTCTACGTTGGAGTGACAGATATTATTTGTCTGCCTTCACATTAATGTTACAGATAACCAGCGAGCAAGCAAGCTAGCTAAGCTAATACATCGGTAGCTTTGCTAGTTAGCTCATTTCTTTAAACAAGCAAAATATATATGTATATATATTTTTTTAAAATTACATTGAAACAGCACAGTGTTTGTATGACTAGAGGCTTGAAGAAACACGTCATGGGAACGCATGAAAAAAGTATTTTTGCACCTCTCAGCCACCATACAGGAACGGGATTTCAACTGTAAAACAGCGCTGCCTCCTGCCACTTCACTTGCTAGCTGCTATTCGCTTGGGGGGGAAATGACTCTAGTTATCTGTCAAACACACTTCACAGAGGTTAGTCTAGCTTTATTGCGGTCGCCCCCAGGCTCGGCCTTCTACGACGTAGTACGCGAGAGTGGTATATCATAGGCGCATATGGCTGTCACTCTTGGAAAGGGGCGGACTGTGGCTTTCTAATTATACCAAATATGGGCATCTACGTCGGTGAGATTCTGACTGACTGCTTCACGCTGTGTGAGAGCACTGAATGGAGCAGACGCGCAGGATAGCAAAGAAAACATTGCGAAACAAAATAAAACAAGATTACATTTCCCTTGTTTTTGATCATTTTCTTTTTATATATTATTTTGCATTTCTTGTGTTTTCTATAGTTTTGTTATAAATGGCTGTAACTTTTTTTCTGGTGTTCCAATTTTAATTCTTTCATTTTAGACATGTTCCCAAGACCTTGAAGTTTGATTGTAAAATAAATTTTTTTCTACTCAGAGCACTGAAAAAAATATTTATTGACAACAAATGTTCTTTTTTTCTAAAAAGCATATATTATTTATTTTCATCCTGCCATTCATTATTTTTTTGTTTATTATTATTATTATTTATTTCTTAGCAGACGCCCTTATCCAGGGCGACTTATAATTGTTACAAGATATCCCACTATTTTTACATACAATTACTCGTTTATACTGGATCAATCTGCGTACAGCAGCAGTATCCCCAACCTAGGATTGAACCCACAACTCTCCGTTCAAGAGTCCAGAGCCCTAACCACTACTCCACACTGCTGCCTTATGTTTCTATACTAAATTTAGTGGGTATCAAATCAAAGAATGGATTTTTTTTATTTTCTGAATACCCAGTTTGTGCTGATTTATTCCACATATGGTACTTACCTGAAACCCCTGTAGTCACAGTTATAAGCACATATATAATAATGGTAAAAAACTTTTTTGAGAACTTTTCTCCGTCAATAATGTACAGAGCACTCACCTGAATCACTTAATAAAAATCTCAAATTCATCCACTTTGTAGTTTTACTTCATCCTCTTTATTTCACTACCAAAAACAAGCAGAACTATTAAAGGGCCAGTCAATCATAGTCCTACACAAAAAAATGTCTTAAGTGATAATATGCAAATTAGGTTTACTGCACCTGCACCATCTGACCTAGAGTCAAGATTGTTTACCTTTATTAAAGGAATGTTCTCTTATTTTGCGTGTTCAGATGTTTTTGTTTTTTTTTTGCCGTGGTATTGAAGAGGTATCGAGTATCGTGAAATTGAACTGGTATCGTATCGAAGTTCAAAATTCTGGTATCGTGACAACCCTAACACACACAGACCACACACCCCTGCTGCTATGTGGTCTCTGCCTGCGTTATCAGCAATATAATGGCTTTTATTACTTTTTGAAAACGAACAAACATCCGAACGAATATTTAAATTGAGCGAATATCCTAACAAGAAAATCCTGTGTTCGTCCCAGCACTAATTTTATATATATAAAATTAGTTTATATATATATAGATATATAAACTGCACAAGGGGAGCCGAACTCCAGATACTGTATTTTATATATTTATCAGAACAATGACACAGTGCCTATAGAAAGTCTACACCCCTTTTCAAAATTTTCACCTATTGTTGCCTTATAGCCTGGAATTAAAATGCATTAAAATAGTTTTTTTTTCATTTATCTACACATCCTACCCCACAACTTCCAAGTAAAAAAAATATTCTAGAAATTTGTAGAAAATTAATTAAAAATAAAAACTGAAATAGCTTGGCTGGATAAGTGTCCACCCCCTTGTAATATCAATCCTAAATTAGCTCAGGTGTAACCAATCACCTTCAAAATCACACACCAAGTTAAGTGGCCTCCACCTGTGTTAGATTGTAGTGATTCACATGATTTCAGGATAAATTCAGCAGTTACTGTAGGTTCCCTCTGCTGGGTAGTGCATTTCAAAGCAAAGACTCAACCATGAGCACCAAGGCACTTTCAAAAGAACTGGGACAAAGTTGTTGAAAGACACAGATCAGGGGATGGGTATAAAAAAGGCCTTGAATATCCCTTGGAGCACGGTCAAGATGATTATTAAGAAGTGGAAGGTGTATGGCACAACCAAGACCCTGCCTAGATCAGGCAGTCCCTCCAAACTGGATGACCGAGCAAGAAGGAGACTGATCAGAGAGGCTACCAAGAGGCCAATGGCAACTTTGCAAGAGCTACAGGCTTTTATGGGCAAGACTGGTCAAAGTGTGCATGTGACAACAATATCCCAAGTACTCCACAAATCTGGCCTGTATGGTAGGGTGGCAAGAAGAAAGCCATTACTCAAGAAAGCCCACCCTGAATCCCGTTTGAAGTATGCAAAAAACACTCAGGAGATTTTGTAGCCATGTGGAAAAAAGTTTTGTGGTCTGACTTAAGTAAAATGTAACTTTTTGGCCTGAATGCAAAGCGTTATGTTTGGTGCAAACCCAATACAGCGCATCACCCAAAGAACACCATCCCTACTGTGAAGCATGGTGGCGGCAGCATCATGTTATGAGGATGTTTCTCATCGGCAGGGACTGGGGCACTTGTCAGGATAGAAGGGAAAATGAATGGAGCAAAGTACAGAGAAGTCCTTGAGGAAAACCTGCTGCCCTCTGCAAGAAATCTGAAACTGGGACGGAAGTTCACCTTACAGCATGACAACAACCCAAAGCACAAAGCCAAAGCTACACTGGAGTGGCTAAGGAACAAAAAGGTAAATGTCCTTGAGTGGCCCAGTCAGAGCCCCGACCTAAATCCAATCGAAAATTTGTGGCATGACTTGAAGACTGCTGTCCATCAACGCTCCCCAAGGAACTTGACAGGGCTTGAACAGTTTTGTAAAGAAGAATGGTCAAATATTGCCCTAGGTGTGCAAAATTGGAAGAGACCTATCCCAACAGTCTCACAGCTAGGGTTGCCACCTCATGACCTCAAAAATAACAAACAGCTCCCGAGTGGCGCATCCAGGAAAGGCGCTCCACGTGAGTGCAGGATGCGCTCTATAGCCTGCAAGTCGCAAGTTCGAATCCAGGCTATTCCTTTGCCGATCGAGGACGGGAGCTTCCAAGGGGCGGCGCACAATTGGCCGAGCATCGCCCGGGGGGAGGGAGGGAGGGTTAGGTCGGTCAGGGTGTCCTCGGCTCACCACGCACCAGCGTCCCCTGTAGTCTGGCCGGCCGCCTGCAGGCTTGCTTGTAAGCTGCCCGAGAGCTGCGCTGTCCTCCGATGCTGTAGCTCTTGGGTGGCTGCATGGTGAGTCTGCAGTGTGAAAAAAAGCGGTCGGCTTGACGGCACACGCTTCGGAGGACAGCGTGTGTTCATCTTCGCCCTCCCGAGTCAGCGCAGTGGTAGCGGTGAGCCGACCGTAATAAAACAATTGGCCATTCCAAATTGGGAGAAAATAATAAAAAAATTGGCAACGACTAAATTAAAAAAAATAAAATAAAATAAAAAAAATAAGAAACAGAACCTAACGCAACGCCACGCAACACCCATGCCCCACCCCCCAACACACACATATTTTTATTTTTTTACTCTCACAGATACAGTAGACCTCTTTAAACATAATTATTAGTTAATGTATTTTAAGATATTTTGACAAATGAAAGCATCATAGGCTTTTTACGTTTTCTATTGGCCAAAAACATTTATTATATATAACATTAGTTCCAGGGCACTTTTGTAGATTCTCGGCAATTCAAACAAATGTCAGGATTTCACACACATTCAATACAAACAAATATCAATGAAAAACCTAGAAATATGTGTAATTACAAGTTCCCTTTAAAATAAATACCACAAAGCTATTGCACATTTCAAATTACGCAGTGGATATGCAACCTGCCCTGGTTCCCGATGTAATTTCTGCTGACAGGAAGTCACATGACAGAATGAATTTGCTGCATAAAGCTAAAGATAAATTAAAAAAAAGATATTTTGATCTTCATAAACTCTCTGCATATACAAATTCTGATCAATTCTCAGCCTGAGTTTGTAAGTCTTTACAGAATCAGAATTGGTTGTCAAAATGACGTGAATTTAGAAATTGTTAGTAAAGTAGAAATTATTACTGATTTACAAATTGCTTATGAGGTAATAACAATGCTGTTGTGTCCAAACATGGATGGTACCAACATATATTGAATCTTTATTGGCAGCCATTAAGTTCTTTATTTCCTTTTCCATGCATATTTTTGGTTGCTTCTTGCAGCAGCAAGGAGAGGTTTGTCCTCCATGATCAAGGAGTGGAAGTCTGCACACCCCACATCAAAACAGAGGCTCACAAGGAGCTCACTTTTGATAAGCTCTACTGAACACCTGTTTCGGCTGTAGCTCCATTTGTTTTGCGATGGACACCATAGCTGACGTGTGTTGTTGCCACTAAAAGCTGAAACTGAGTTCAGAGAGAATCCAAACCTCTCCAGTGAGTTGGTGATGCATTTCACAATGCATTCTGCAGATTCATCTGGATTTTCCACAAAATCAATCATTTTATTTGCTACACCATCCTAAGGAGTGAAGAACTGGACTGCAATAGGAAACATTTTCCTGTTTCCTTGGTTTGAGGCATCTGTTTGTATGGAAAAGGAAAGCGGCTTCTCATTCCCATTGGTGGATGGTAAGGTCTGGATGACGTCAGCTACTATTTTTGGGGCAAGCACATACTTCACAAGTGACTCTGATTTTGTTCTTCCACAAGCAAGTCTTTTACAGATGTATGAATCACTAAACGTTTTCTGTGCCAGTTTCAAAGCACAGTCTGTACTGTTGTAGCTCAAGCTGTGCTTCACTGTGTGGTATACATTAGCCAACTCAGCAGCTATGACCTATTAATAAAGTAGCTATTACCTCTTACACCAAATACTTAACTTAATAGAAATAACGTGAAATAGGCTAATAAACAACTGATTCTGTATTAAAATATGTATCTGGCAATTATTTTATCTATATATATTGTAAACGAGCCTTGCGGCTCGGGTTCGTTTTGCCCCTTAAAATACCGACCAGACACAGAGATGGAGGGTTTGAAAGCGCTTTCGCGCTAATTTTTAATAAAGAACCGATGAACAAAACAAAACAAATCACGAACACAAAAGACCCACAAACAAAATAAATACCTAGCTCTGTACGAGCCCTAACTAACTCACAGGAACACCCTGACTACACGTGGGACAGCTAGGCTGTTTCCCCACTAAAAATACACAAAAACCACACAGGTTGAATACAGCACTTTTTTTTTCCTCTCACGACTGCCAGGACGCAGAGTACCACTTTCTGCTCCCTTCTTCTCAGCAGTCGCGAGCAAACTAACTCTTTCTCTTAAGTACCCTGCACCTGGTCCTAATTTACAATTGTTTCCAGGTGCCGGGAATAACTAAGCAATAAAATAATTAAAAAAACCAATTAAACAATAAAGCAATACAATCAAACAAAACAAACCCACACATTTTACTGCGGGGATGACTCCAATCCCATCCCCACTGTGTTACAATATATATATATAATAATGAATAAGGAATAAAACTTCACTCTAGCTAACGTTAGCTCATATAATTGCAATTGCTCTAGCTAGAGGAATAAATTAAGCAAGGAGAAGTACAGTAGCCTGCTTACCTTATCAGCTTCAGTTGATCTCTCTGGAAAAAAGAACGATTGAATAGCCTGATTGGTTCTCCTTGTTCGACAGTTATGAGCATGGCCTTCTCCCGCTTTATGCTGTCTAAGGTCACAAACTCCGCCGTGAGAGACTGAAAATTATTTTCTGCACAAAGTGTACAGGCTTTGAAAATAATGTCATGAACTTTGTTCACCCATGTAAAATCCTTCTCCCGTTCGTCTCTATATTTTTGTAACCTTCTTTTTTTTTTTTTTGGGAGGTGTTACCGAATTTGCCATCGTGTCTGAAATCGGTCAGAAAGGTTATGTTTCATAGCTACATAGCTGACAGCGGCACACACCACTCAATAGGATTTAGAACTGCCTCGCGCTAGTCGATCCTTTTCGCGCAGTATGTGTAAAGTGAATAATTGTTAATCAAATGAACTACTCCTCCCATAATTACCTGATAACTCTGAGATGGATCCTGTTCCGGTAGGAAGTTGGTGTATCACCAGAGACGGAGATCTCTGACTTCTCATGCTTGAAAAATACATTTGGCTCAGTAATGCAAAATACGCAACAAATTGCGTTCCGTATCGATTTGAAACGGAACGCAACATTTTATTTACCAATACGGGACGATTCCGTATTATAAAGAATGGGTGGCAACCTTACTCACAGCTGTAATTGCTGCCAAAGGTGCTTCCACCAAGTATTAACTCAGGGGGGTGGAGACTTATCCAATTATGATCTTTCAGTTTTGTATTTTTAATATATATATATTTTTTCTCAATAAAAACTTTTTTCCCCTTAACAGTGTGGAGTATGGTGTGTAGATAAGTGGAAAAAAACCCTCAATTTAAATGCATTAAACTCTGAGGCACTGACACAACAAAATGTGAAAAAAGTTCAAGGGGGTGTAGACTTTCTATAGGCACTGTATATTGTACAAAGACCAATTTACCATTGTCATTTAGCCATACGACCTTTCATGTAAGACATCGTAGTAGTGAATGATGCTGCTATAAGCAAAGAATAAGCCAATGAGGACCTTCAGCAAGTGTGATGTGTGGAAATAGACCTGAACATTGTTCCAATTCACAGAATTACATAGGTAACCACAAGGAACAAATATTCCCTAGTGGACCCCAAAGTTTGCCAACATAATCACAATAACTTAACTCTGAAGGACCTTGTCTCTAAACGAAGTGTCTCCATACACTGTGGGGATTTAGTTCAGGTACACCCTCTGGGTGGCACAGAATTTAGTAATTAGGCATCCATGTTATGAAGTTCACTACAAGAAGATATCAGTCAGTGAGACTCACCAAAGCAACAAGCTTTCTTGTTTTACTTGGCACTTACAAATACTCATCTGGAATTTCAAGACTTTATATGATTTGAATATTGTTTTATACTGTACCTAAGGGACCTGTATATTCAGCCCAATATATTTTTCACTTTGATATGAAGATTAGAAAAATGTTTTCTGTTTATGACAGAAATTGAAAAACAGCAATATTCTGGTTTTTTTATTTTTTATTTATGCCATATTACTAATTAAAATATCCATAAAATATCCTATAGGCAATTTATCTAATTCAATTCTAGTTGCATGACAGATTATCAACAACACAATCCTTGCCAACATGATATAAAAAAAAATGAAACAATTTTTTAAATTAAATGTCAGGGTGCATGTTCAACAATTTGAACTTGAAACTTTTTCTTTTTTTTTTTAAATCTATTAATGGTAAGCATTACCCCCTCCCTAAAGAAAAAGATTCAAAACGAAAGGTTACTTAGGCTACGTACACACACAGGCTAAATGCGGTTTTGAGTTCACCTTTTGCTCTTAATACGGTTTGTGTGCACACACACAGTTCAGTTACAAAGGGCAGCGACAACCGCACTAGTTAATCCTGTTCAGAACAAGTAGCGAGTTTGGTTGTTAATTCAGTTCGGTTTGTTAATGTGCACTAACTGTGTGTGTATACTAACACAACCACTCAAGTCACCACCAGCCTTCTGGTCGGAAGATCACCTGAATGTTTCGATCTACCATCACGGTACTGCCGATCCGCTGTATTTATTAATGCAGAAAAAGCAAAATGGCATCTCCTCTGGTTTTGCAGAAAAGAGCACAGCTGTGCTTGACGAGCTCTCGATCAATTACGTACAGTACTTTCTTCCAAAAGCACAAACAAAAACACAGTCTCCATGTTGTCACACAGAACCTCACGATCAGCATGTAACGATGGCCCGAGTTCAGTGGTTTGTTTAAACAGGGAGTGCACTCACTTCAGTAATGAAAGGTATGTGTGTACAACAAACAACCGCAGTGATTCCCGTTTGTAAATACAGTTGTCGAGCCAACTGCAGTGTGTGTGTGTACGTAGCCTGAGAGACCCTGCAATATAAAGCGTTGAGGACTTACAGACTGGAGCTCCTGTGGAACAGCATTCTTGCCTGGATCCAGATTACACATGTCCTTTGCTTTCTTCAGCAATGCCTTGCAGTTCTCCTTCAGTGAAAGCTTTCTGTTCTCCAACTCTGTGTACTGTTTCTATTATGTTCCAGAATAAAATATATTATTTTACAGAATAGTTACAGAAAAATAAAATTATTCAAATTGGGTTTATAGTTGGTTTGACTATGTGCTCTTACCTCCATATTTTTCAGTTGTGAAGACCCTTCTCTGCAATCTGTTTCTAGTTTGCTCTTCTGGGCATTTAGCTCAGTACTTTCAAGAGACAGGTTCACCTTCTCCATGTTCAGTGTTGCACAGTCCTTTAAAAAAAAAAAAAAGTTAAGTTGTATATTTTGTCACAGTAGCTTTGGAGACAGAATGGAAAGAGATTCACACCATGTTCTTGATGTCGGTTGTGAGAAAGATGGATGTCACAATTCATGCATCCACCTCTGTTTCTCCAAGAAATGACATCACAAAAATGACATCCTTACTACTTCCACGATAAATCTGAGGCATGCTCAAACTGCAATGTATCACAGTAAAGGGAAATATTACACAAAAAGAAGATATGCACCATTTTGTTAAACACCTATAAACAATGACTAACAGAACCATGCAGAAACAGAAAGTTTAATATGGCAGAAGTACTAGCCTACAGATGCCTTGACCAGTCTGCACCCAGCTACCTCCAGACCCTCATCTCTCCCTACACACCCACTCGACCTCTCCGCTCCGCCTGCACTAGAAGACTAGCTCTACCACCGCTACGCTCCCCTGCCTCCAAAGCCCGCTCCTTCTCCACCCTTGCTCCGCAGTGGTGGAATGACCTTCCTACAGATGTCAGGACTGCCCAGTCCCTGACCACATTCCGGCGCCTCCTTAAGACTCACCTCTTCAAAGAGCACCTATAGAACTCCTCTGTTTGTATCCTGGGACACTATCACCCTTCATGTAAATGTGCTTTATTTTGCTCTTATCAGCCCCTATTTTACTGCATTTAATCCTGTACTTCAGAATACTGTAATCTGCCAAGTTTTTAACCTGTAGTACTTTGTATTTAATCACATCCTGATGTAACTATCACTATTTAATCATATCCTGATGTAACTATCACTATTACCTGCTGTATTATTGAATTGTGGTTTGTCAAACTTGTACTTTACTTGAACAAAAGTTATTGTATTTCTTGCTCTTATTGTATTACTTGTATTGTAACGCTTGAAATGTTTTTGCTTACGATTGTAAGTCGCCCTGGATAAGGGCGTCTGCTAAGAAATAAATAATAATAATAATAATAATACCGTTTTATAACATAGTATAAACATGGAGGCTGTGTGGTCCAGTGGTTAAAGAAAGGGGCTTGTAACCATGAGGTCCCCGGTTCAAATCCCACCTCAACCACTCACTCACTGTGTGACCCTGAGCAAGTCACTTAACCTCCTTGTGCTCCGTCTTTCGGGTGAGACGTAGTTGTAAGTGACTCTGCAGCTGATGCATAGTTCACACACCCTAGTCTCTGTAAGTAGCCTTGGATAAAGGCGTCTGCTAAATAAACAAATAATAATAATAACATCGTAGTTTATATTTAGTATGCAAGATGCAGAAGAATTTCAAACTTACTTTTATAAGCAGCATGAGTTCGGATACAAGCTTGACTTTCTGGACATTGACTGCCTTTATCTTTGCTTTCGTCCGTTCTTCTTCTTCTTGTAGATTGATGTCATACTGTTCCATCTGCTTCAAACTGGAGAGAAATTGAGAGGGAGTATTCAAAGACCTCACTGCCCTCCCCTCACACAAACCTAACTGAGTGAAGGCTGTTTCCATTTCAAAGACATCCCTCACCCTCCACTCTTGATTGAGTGGAGTGTGTGCCAAAGGATTTGTAATGCTAGTGCTGGATGTGGGTGTAGCAAGGACAGATCACAGCAGAAGAAACAGTCTTTATGTATAAAGAACAATGTTACTTTATTGAAAAAAAACAGGAACAGAACTGAAGAAACCAAACTGAACTCTAAAACAAACTATTACACAACACAAACAAACATATAAATAAATAAAAGCATAACTAAACCATTAAGTCTAGTGGTCAGTTTTGTTCAAAGTTTCCAGCACTTACTTAGCTTACTCTCTGCAGTAGTAGAAAGGCACCAACCTGCCTTTATGACCTGTCTACAGGCCCCTCCCAGTAGATTAAACCAAATTTAGAGGTAAAAAAATTGAATATATTGCAAAATACAATAATTCAGCAATAATCCAATAGTGTTAATTTACAAATAAGATTAGCATACGTCCTGATAAATTACTACAAATTTCCCAGCATGTTTTAAATTTTCAAAGTTAAATGTTACAAGGTAATTCCGACACAGGCTCCCCCTATATTTCCAATGCTAGGCTCCTTTGATAGATTTTAACTACCATCGTGCACAGGGGCGCACGCTCCTGCGTAGCCGGCTGCAATGCTACTAACTGTCTTCCATGCTACTAATTATCTCTTTTTACTGCAGGTACACGTTTTCTCCTAGACGGAATCAAGACAAACATCCCCTTTTGTTTTTTCCCTCTGCTTCTCTATGTAAAGAAGCTGTGTTTTCATTAGCATGTCTGTTTGAGTTTTCAGGAGTACGAGGGAGTACGGAGGGATTCTCACAGGATTAAATGGAAATCGCCCACAAATAAGAAAGTAAAGTATCATGGGTTCAATAAGAGAGCTATGCAGTAGGTGATGTGATGCTGTGAAATACAAGCAAAACCTCACTCAAGTTTGTATTTAAAGACATCACTCACACATATATCCCAACAAGATAGTCTGAACAAACCAGAAGTGTAGAAGGCTCAGAATACGTGCATGAGAGAAAGTTGTATTTCCCAGACGTTTTGGAGATGTAGGCCTCTTACCATGTTGACAAAAAACTGCACAGATATGCCCTTGAAGTCACATTTTTTATATATATAAAGTTATTCAGAAAAGGTATTGGCCACAAAGCACTGCACTTTGGTAGGAAGGGATACCACAGGATGTGTTTTTTCCACAGTATTCAATATTAGGGCTAGAGTAAAATGTGCTGAGCACATTGTTGCCCCACCATTGATGTATGGACTTCAAAGTGATTTCTCGATAAAATAAGTTACTTTTACAATGTTTAATTAAATACTGTTTAAATGTTTTAAACAGTAAAAAATGAAATGCAAGCATTTAAGCACATACCTGTCTTGTTTGGTGCTAATTTTCTGTTCCAGTTGCCTTTTCTTTCCCTTCAGCTCAGACAGGTCTTTCTTTTGCATTCTGAGCTCATTGTCCCTACGATCCAGCACATTCTGACGTTCCGACAGGGCCTTCATTTGTGAATCCAATGTCTGCATCTTTTGTTGAATCGTCTGTGTAAATTAAAAATGTGTTAAACATTCCCTTTGTTCAATAAATAACCTTTTTTTATCAATTATTTTTATTCATTTTTCCAATTTTTCTCCCAATTCTTGGAATGTCCAGTTATTATTCAACCTGGCTCACCGCTGCAACCCCCGAACTAACTCAGGAGAGACGAAGACGAGCACTCGCGTCCTCCAAAATGAGTGCCATCCGGCCATCTGCTTTGTTTTTGTTCTGCAAGCCCTTACAGCGTAGGAGGACCACGCAGTTCTGAATTGCATACAGGCCAGCCACAGGAGTCTCTGGTGTGCGGCGAGCCAAGGACTCCCCAGCTGACCTAACCCCTATCCCGCCTAGGCAGTGCTTGGCCAATTGTGCGCCGCCCCCTGGTCCACGGTCGGCAGTGACATAGCTTGGATTCGAACCGGCGATCTCCAACCAATAGGGCGGATCCTGCACTCCAGCGGAGTGCCTTTACTGGATGCGCCACTTGGGAGCCCCAATAATTACCTATTTTTTAATTTATGAATCTGTTTTTAGATTACTGAATACATTTAATTATTAATATGTCTCACCTTTAGTTGTTCCTCAAGCTGCCTTCTTTCATCAGCATCCACAGTCAATGTGAGGAACTGAGGGTGGCGCAGAGCAGAGTTACTGGAAATTGTCTTGTTGGTGTAGTTGGACTTTTTCACAATATATTTCTCTTCTGCTGTGTAAAACTGTCTCAGCTGGGACTCTCTTATAACCTGAATAAGTGGGGACACAATAGGACAGTACTCTGTATCACGAATCCAAATAATGCAAAAAAAACTAAAACACATTCACCTGCTGCATCAAAAATGACAAAAATAAATATGCTTCACAGGCTGGCTTCATTACAACCTTATTAACCATTCAAAATGTTTTATTTTGCAAATTCTATACATACAGTCTACCCCACATAAGTGTATATCGTTTAATTGTATATCCTGGCGAAGTGCTTCGTTCCCGCTAGCCGCTCACCACAAGCAAAAGGTTTTCCTGTGTGGCTCAGCTAATTTTCACCAAGTTTGCCACGGTGGTGAAGGATTTGAAAAACATGTTGGTGTAGACTAGGATTACTTTGAACATCAATATAGATTATTTTGTTTAATTCAATTTCACTCAATTAGCCTGATTTTGCAACACGTGCACCAACGCTGTGTTTGGTGGGAGGTTCTAATTAGAAACAGTCAGCGGACGATGCTTGAAAAACAAAAAAAACATGGTATCGAAAACATGGGAAAATTCCTGACATGTTTTTAGAAAAAAATTGTACACACAAATAATTACAATCATGTTCCAAAAAATGTAGCACAATGGAGCAGGAAGACCAGGCACCCATGTGCAAAAAACAAGAATACGACCGTGACAATCATGGTTTCAAACATACCCTTGGCTAATACATGACCGAAATATCTGTATATTTTTTTGTAAAACCTGGTTCCCAAAGAACATTTTCACAGACTGCAAGCCAGCAACAAAACCAAAAGCAGACGACTTCAAGAAACAGCTTCAAAAGATCACAGGTATGTTTATTTATTTATTTTTTAATTTTCTCTTCAGATTAAAATGTGCTGAAAAGTCTTGCATAGTGTGTTACTGTGCGGAAAGACAGAAAACATGTCATTAAATCTTTAAATATAAAATTAAAATTCGTAAGTCTAATTATCTTTGTCTAACTTCGTCTAACTTTAAATTAATGTTATTTGTCTAAATTAGTTATTTTCACAGTTTTAATCCGCTTTTATCTTGCGCTGTCTGTCTCTTTTTCTCCCGAGGCTGCTGCCCTTCAGCAGTGCTTTAACTTAAGCTCAGTAATATCTTGCTGTGTTCGGCAAATTTATTTATTTATTTTTTGTTAATTTACCGACCACTACTGCCTGTTTGCAGTAACTGGTTATTAAATATACAGTACAGTATATTTGTATTATTTTAGTATTTATATAATATTTTATATTATTTTTTTAATCTTGTTGATAGCCGCTTCTACTACTGAGGTTGGCCCCCTGGACCCCAGCACCTCACCTCACCAGAGCGTTGTTGTGCCGGTTTATTATAACTAAAAGGTTTAAAAAAAAAAAAAAAAAAAAAAAAACACTTTACAAAACAAAAGGCATGTTGGCCAAAAGAAACAGACAAATAAACAAACACTATAACAAGTAGCGGGCTGGTGTTGAACTAGCATGCGCAGCAATTGTTAATTTTATATTTATTTCTCCTCCTCTCTCCCACTCTCCACTCTGAACACCCAACCCCGAGTGAGTGATTTTTGCATCTAGATATACAGCTGTGCGGGGATTCAATTACTAATTAATCAATCATTCACTTGAATCCCAGCATGGGAACTAATTTGAGCACTCCCCGTGCTCACATAATATTACATACTTTATCTGCATGTGATGTGATTGCGCAATCCCCGTGCCTAAATTTATATATATATATATATATATATATATATATATATATGTATTTTAAATCGCTTGTGATACACAGCCCAATTTATACCCTGTGCACCAATATATACACACCACATACAACATAAAACAAAACACGTACTGGGGCGGGACACGCCGCCACAAAGTTAAAGAAATGATTAAAAAAAAGAAATTGGAAGATAAAAATCTGGTCGCTCTATCAACTGATGGTCCTTCCATGATGACAGGCTGCAAAAAAGGTGTAACCACTTTATCTAAAATGGATCATCCCTGCCTGGTTTCCACATATTGGCTCGCTCAATAGACTCAGCTTAGCTTCAGAAAAGGCAGCAAACACTCTGCCATATCTTGTATCTTACATAGCACCCGTAAATCAACTTCTGCTGCATGCTTGAGCACAGCAAAGAGGTTATTCAAGAGCCTGCAAAAAAACCTAAGCAGGTTTTCTTTACTCGTTGGTTGTCTTTTTCAGACACTGTGGAAGCCCTACAAGGTTACATTGGTGCTATAATGTCTGTTCTTGCACAGATCAAAGAGGACAATTACCAGAAGACAGTTGCAGCAAGTTGTCTGAAGAAAATGCGAACATACAGGTTTATGGCTTCCACCTACTTTTTGGCAGATGCTGTGGTAATTTTGGGGATCCTGTCTAAGCTTTTTCCAGAAGCATGGTGTAATCTTCACAGAGGCTAGACAGCAACTGGATAGCACAGTAGAAGCACTCCTTGCACTTACAGTTATTCCTGGACCGTACCTTGAAGGACTTTTGGCACCGATGCCAAAAGAAGCACCTGAAGGGGGCCAGTCTGTTTTTAGGACCCATGAATTGATGGACACAAAGGAACAAGGCGAGCAGTTTCTCAGTCTTCAGAGATCTTTCATTAATGCTGTAGCTGAACAGTTAACTAACTATCCCTAAAGGTAGTTTCCTGGAGACTGGTCAAGACTGGACCTCCGGAAAGCCACATTAGAGGAGCTACTACAAGACAACTATGGTGAATAGGTACTTGACAACCTCATTGCACACTACTGTGTTAGTTAGCCTAAGTGTTTGTGCACCCACAGCAGACCAAACTGGAGTGGTCGATCTAGCGTGGATTCTTCAGAGCGCACAAAGATAGTAACACGGAAGATTTTTATATAAAGGTTGTTCTACCTCAGAAGGATTCATGGCCAAACAAATACTCTCTATGCAATTTGCAACACTATATCTGAAGAGTGTGAGCAGGGATTCAGTGCTTATAACAACATCAAATCTGCAGAGTGAAACAGTCTAAAAATTGGAAACGTAAACAGCCTCGTGACAATATTAGGTCGAAGCTCTACCTGATCTTGGGCAGTTCGATTTTGAGATTGCTTTTCAACACTGGACGCTGAAAGACAGACAGGATTTCTTGAACACTGTCAAGAACAAGCCAACAATAAGCGGAAGATATTCCAGATGAACTTCCTAAATAATTATAGTAAAAGTAAAACCTTATCAAGAACACAATCAGACTACTTTTGACTAACTGATATTATTTGTGTTTAAGGAAACCTGTGGTGAGTGTGGTGTTTAGGGGAGCAGAGCTCCAGACTGCGACTAAAATTGTCGACTTAAATATATTTTTGGCAACAGTATTTTTTATGTTTAGGCGCCATTGGCTCCTAAACCAAAATGGACCGTTTCCTTAAAAAAAAAAACTTTAACACCAACAAGCAGAGCCGTGCTTTTTTTTTCTACTGATTACGCAATACGTAATACGTAAACACACCAATGTAATTTAACGTGCACTGCATGTGTGAGAGACGAGAATTTGTTGATGATTTTATTGCGTGACAGCTTATAGATGATTCAGACGATGAACCAGCAGAAAGTGCACCTTCACAGCAAAAAAAGCAAGTGCTGCAAGAATTTCCCTGGTTACGTTCAAACATGTATTGTGAGTTTTGCAGTAAAGCAGGGCCAGTTGTTGCAGTGAAAACTGATTTTATTTGTGGAACTAACCATTTTAAGAAAGAGTCTGTGAAGAAGCACTGTAAAAGCAGAAAACACAGACGTGCAAGGGACTATGTTATTGCAAAGAGTATTCCAACCCAGACACCAATAGCCAGATCAATGGTTCGTGCTGCTGAAGTAAATGAAGAAAACACATTTAGGGAATTAAAAATGAAATTCAATGCTGCTTACAGATTCTGAATATGAAATGTATAATAATTGTACATCAGGGACACGCAAACCCACAGCCCCTTTACCGTCTGACTGTGGCCCAGTGTATTTATTCCATTAAATCATTTTGTAACTTTGTTGACTTACTTTCTCATTTTTCACATAAATTAATTTGTACGGTGGAGTGTAATTACTTCTCTTCAACTTAAGTCTACAACTCATTTCATGAGTCTCCCTCTCCTTTCTCAAATGCACAAACCTGCTGCATTGAAAGAACCTATTCCCAACATAGGAGTCAGGCTTGTTGCTAGGGAGGTGACGTCACTGCCCTATGCCTTTTGCAACATTGCTGCCTATCTGCTACAAATGATCAACTCGTCGGCTAAAATAAAATCTGCTTCAGCAAGCAGATATTTAATTTGCTTTGTATTATTATGCAATGCATGTGTATATGGTAACAGTACGATATTAATACTTTGTTTTTAATTGATTTTTTAAGTTTTTGTTTGTGATGTGTACCGTGCAGTACGAAATCAAATTAACAGTAATTCTAAGAGAAATTGTCTATATTATATATACAGTATATGCCTATGTATATTGCAGCTAAGGGTTAAACTCGGATTATTCTTTAGTAATGTGCGGCCTGCTATAAACATGAGGTTAAACTAGTTTTCTGGATATGCGGCCCGTAATAAAGGTTTGGTTTTGCACCTTTGTTGTATATACTTCGCTAGCCTAAGTTTACAGTACTAAGTTAAGAAAACATTACAAAAAGGAAACCGAGTTCACTTTTAAAGCATCAAAAACAACACCATGAGGATGAGGAAGTGTTACAGCAACACTATTTGAGGACATTTGCAGTGGCAGAACAGCTGATCAAAGACAGGCAAGGCAGAGCAAGTCAGCATCAGACAGCATAAATGAACAGTGAGGCAGCACACAAGTGCGTGCAAACATTACGTTCGTTTTGTATCATTTTAGTGCTACAAACGAGCTTTCTTTGTAATTTAAGCAGTTGAATATGGAAAATCACATCACTCAAAAAGTGGCACCCAACAATTGGATTTGGCGCCTAGAATCTTTGACCTAGGAGCCATTGGCTCCTTGGGTAAAAAGTTAGTCAGGAGCCGTGGGGTGAGGGTTGTTAGACACAGTTCTAGGCAATATGTTTATTGTATTGTGTACAATAAAACAGTTTTACGGTTTTCTATACTTTGGTGTGGCTTAAGTTTTTCCAGTGTGGCTAAAAAATGTTAAGTTACTTTAGCCACATTGGCTAACTAAATGAGTCTTAGAGGGAATGTAGAAGTGTATTCAATTCCAAAATCATGACCAATGCTGCATCCTAAAATGTACCCCGTTTAAGTGTAATATTGTAAGTGCATATTACCGGTTTTACTGTGTAGCAGTGATACTTTTTATACAGTTAACCGAGCACTTGTCCATTGTGAACTGATGCAAACAGGCACAGCGTCAGGGACGTGAATGCTCTCAATACATTACCACACTAAAATGACTGCAAAAAAGGAAACCGAAAGACTTTTCATTAAGAGACTGGAAATGACTACGATCTGCTAAAATGATCACAGCATTTGTTAAAAGGTAAGTTGATCATTTCTGTTCAGTTTTCAGGTAGGCTAAAATTACATGTAAACATGTGAAGCATACAGTTTTCAGAACATGGTAAATTGTCTGCAATGTACATACAGAATTTAACAATTATTTCCATTAACTCTGACAGAAAGGTATTTTGTGAATTTGCATCAATGTGTATGGTTTACCACTTACTGTAAATTTAAATAAAATTTGATATAAACTGATGGTTCTGTGTTTATTCAAGTAGAATTAATTGTTGGCCTGAATTAAGTGAAGCCTCAAAGAAACAGTTAATACTGCTGAGTAAAGCATTTTATTACCGGTACTGTAACATTTTATAATAATTGGGATCACAGATCACCAGCTCGCTAAATTGTATACTCTGTTTAGTGTATCGATATTTGTGAAGGTTATATTCTTAAGCGTGTTAGACTGTACTATCTTATATAGTCCTGTTGAGTACTCACTGTTTCAATCATTGCTTTGGTCTTCTCAGTCCCAACTGGAACCTCGTTCAATCTGTACTGGTGGCAGAGATAGCTCATAACCTCCTCCGGGGCATCAATCAGCTCTCGCAAGAATGAGTAAAATCCGTAACGCCTACAGAAGACACAGGAAAATAGGAGTATGTGAAATATGGAATCAAATACTCCAAACACTTTGGTTCCCATTTTCACAAATGAAGCGGTACTTCTGTGCAGTAAACAGAAGATGTTATTGTACCTTCAAGTCACATTTTATAAAATCATTTTTTTGTTTGAGAAGTAGGTTTTCACTTGAGTTCAGGAGCTGCTCTTCTAGTTGCCTACCATAGATGCACATAACTACACTAGGTCAGACAATGTGTCTTTACAAAAGTAAGAGCAAGTGCCATCTGATGATCCGCCACTTTGGATCAGGACTGCTTTTGTTTTTCTGGCAATACATTGATGTGCACTAGAGGGCTGCAGCGCTTTGGCTGATCCAACCTACAGTACATAGGGTTATGGCAGGCAACTAATACTGAAGATCTACACCCGGCTAAAATCTAAATTAAACAATGACAATGCATATCAGTTAGGCACATGCAGTTTGTCTATGTAGGTTGTATATATAAAATATTGACATGTTCAATCCTAGAACAGCAGCATAGTTCAATGCCCATGATCAAGCTTAACCTAGAGCATGGGTGTCAAACTCAGTTCCTGGAGGGCCGCAGTGTCTTCTGGCTTTTGTTCCACTCAAGCTCTCTATTACTTAAATGGTCTAATTATTTGATTAATTGGACAAATTTAACACTTCTCTCCAGGCCTCAAAATATTTTACAGGTTGTGTACCTTGAATCAAGTGCATTTTTTAAATCATCAACTGTAAAAGACCTTGAAAAAATATTAAATGTGTCAAATTGAACAAATAATGATATCAATGAAGCTAATTGAGAGCCTATGTTGGAATGAAAACCAGAAGACCCTGCAGCCCTCGAGGACTGGAGTTTGACACCCCTGACCTAGAGAATACAAGTATGCACTGATGAAGTCAATATCTCAAAGCGTTAGGTCTTTATAATTTGGAAACCAAAAAAGTCACATGATCCCAATATGGCATCCATCTTAGGTCACTGGTTGTCCAAGTTCCCAAAAGACTGAAGGAAGATATGTAGTTGGCATCCATTATGGGGATGCTTAATGGAGTGGACTCTGGTACTCTCAAACTTGGGCCAAGAATAACTCACACAGAGTAAAACTTATTTCCCCTGATTATTTCTCTCTCAATAATGTTTATTAACAATTTGATAAAAAAAATGTATTCTATCCCCATGACTTACTGCAAGTACTCGATTGGTCTTGGTGGCGGCCTGTTTGCACATGACTGGGCAGGTGCGAGGACAGCATTTACCCTTAATTTCTGGGTGTCACGTATCTATAGAAAAGAGTATACACATGTTATTTTAGAAATACTGAAGTTTATATATCTTGAAAGAAGTTGTATTGCTTTTATATCCGTTTTATATTTTGGATTGTCAAAGGCAGCAATAGGACAATACAGGGCCAAGTATGTATGTTTCTTTTTCATTTATATACACCTGTACAGTTAGGCGATGAGAACTAGACATTTTCAGAATTAAAATTGTCAATGAAGAGTATTGGGCATTATTTGGACATAATACAGGATATTGGCATAGAGAAGGCTTCAATCTCTGAATATCCAGTATGTGCAAATACTACTGTTTATGCTGGTATAGCAACATGATTTTCAGCACACAACTTTATTCTGTTTATACCCATCAGGCTGCCTTTCAGTTAAACTATATGAATGACAATAAGAATATAATAAAACTGAGGAAAATGTACTAATACATGAAGGGCCATATTTTCAAAGCATTTACTGCTGTCTTTAATTAACTCCTATATTTTAAACAAGGAGTTAAAGACTGTAGTAAACTCTTTGGAAATATAGCCTGAAAAGTTTAACTGCACAATGATAAGGTAGAAAAACTGAAGTTGAAACCTTAGAAACACCTTTAAGGCATGAAGGTGTAATGCACTGTGCAACCAACCCCAATGAAACAGTTACTAATATTGGGCTCCAGTTGCTTGACTGGTAAAAGCTCTGCTGCATGGAGTACAGGGATAGTCATGAATGTGTGGTTCTAAATCATGTTTAATTTTCTTTTAAAAAAGACAAATCTTCTCTTCTCCCACACTAAACGAATCTATCGTAAAACCTCTCTCAAATACAAAACAAGGCCTTCTGAAGTGATCACAGCAGAAAGTGTGTCTAGTGGCATTATAACTTGCATGTTGAATTCAGTCAACCATGTATTTAAGATTAGAGGACCTTAAGGAAATTGGGAACAAAAATAAACTTTTCCTTGTGATTTACCCCCTCTAAATCTGGTTATCATATGTCACAAGGCTGGCTGAATGGTGACGTCAGAACCAGGAAATGAACAACACAGACAGGACGGATGAAATGGTAAATGCGCTTGCTTGCGCCAGTTTATTGTAAATAAAAGGTTTGAACAAAACACAACACAGGACACGTCACTTGCGGCCAAAATAAACAGACAAACAAAACGAACAAACACTATCAAACAGGGACGAACACTAAACAAACACGTACCGTGCTGGTCCTCCAGCACCACGTAGCAATTGTTCACTATTATTATTTTTTCTCTCCTCACTCTCCCCCGTTCCTTCGCCCTGAACACACAACCCCGAGTGAGTAAAACCTGCATCTATATATTCTGTTGTGCCAGGATTCAATTACTAATTAATTATTCACTTGAATCCCAGCACGTGAACTAATTCTGTGCAACCCCGTGCTCACATATTATTAAATACTTTAAATGCATGTGAAGTGATCCCTGTGCCTAAATACAATTATACATTTTAAACACTCGTGCTCATTACCCACATTATATCCCGTGTACCAACTACAATACACCAACATTAACACACGCAACATACAACATAAAACACAAAAATACACACAGGGGTGGGGCACATTGCCACACATATCCATAAAAGTAATGTCCAAATATAGAGCTGAGAATTGTTAAACATGTGTATAACCTGTGCTCCAACACTTAATTCTACAAAAGCATATTTATGACTACATTAAAAATGAAGGACACAAAAATTGCTTTATAAAAAAGAAAATCAAACTGAAACCAAGTTTACATAGGATCATAGGATCTTTAAGTGTCAAACACTCACCTCCTTCAGGAATATTTCCATATCTTCTTGTTTTTGAAATACAAAGGCCCTGAGATCATTAAGTGGAATGTGGTTCTCAATAAACTTTGCACTTCTAGGATCTTTCACACGTATCTGCAAACAAAAAAATAAATATAAATACTTCTTATTAACATTAATTTAGCCAACAATATTTTCCCAACCTTTCTGGGTGTGAGGACCCCTTCTGAACCTCCAAAAATTTAGCGGGCCACCATGTGCTACTATCGTAGTGGCACACAGCACCTATAGAAGGAAAGTCTATTCATTTGCATGTCCGGTTGGAGTGATGACAGTTTTAGCCTTAAATCTGGTTCCACATCCAGCCTGCCCCGGTACTTTGATTTCAACCCAACAAGCGCAGAAAATCCACTTTCACAAGAGTAAGTGGTGGCAAACGGCATCAGGTGCTTCATTGCCTTGTGGGACAGTTCCGGGTACTCAGATTGAACGTGTAACCAGATTTAGTCAGTCAGATTTAGTTGCGTGAAGACTAGCTTTAAAGAGCTGTCACATGAAAGCTCTGTTAGCCTGTCTTCCTCCTTTGATGTCATAAATTTGTGTGAATTTCACTGTCAATGTTCACAAATGGGTTTCTAATCAACTCGCTTTTGGAGTTGTGTTCACCGAGTTTCGTTTCTAAGTGGCGCCAAAGATTGGCTGGCTTCAAACGTTCGCTCGACAACACCTCATAACACACAGCGGTCGCAGCTCCTCTTTGCTACCAGTCCAAGTAAATCCCATTGCCATGTATGTATCGCTGTACTTCTGCATTTTGTGTTTGATCTGCCTCTTTTGCAGGGTTTCACTTGATAACACTAGTGGCGGCTCATGACTTTTTTTTTGTCAGATGAGGCACAAATCACAAAATAGTTATTACTACCCCTCACCCAATGGCTGACGTACTAGAAGTAAATTTACTTTGTTCAGCTGATCTCATACATGCCTCCGCTGAGATCATTTTAATGCATTCAAAATAGACTGCAGTCGCTACGTAAAATATACCCCCATCAATTAAAAGAGCAACATTAGCACTGTAAAAAACATACAACTTACAGAATGGTAATTACAAGTTGTTATAATCAATTGGCAAATCAGAACCTTAACACTGTGTATTATTTAGTTCTAGAAGTCATTACGTGACACCAGCGTGGAACATTCGCTATAAAAAGACACAAATACAATATCACAAAATCATTAACTCAAAACGAACAAAGCAGCTTGTCGTGTCCTGGCAAGAAATTGACAGTTTTACGTCGATTAAAAGAGATGTAGCCTTGCCTTATTTAGTTGGAAGGAAATATGTCTAACAATAGTTTGTTCACAGCGCTTCCTGCCACTTTATGGACTCCTTGCCACATTCATTTACCATCTTTCTTCAAAATCTCCAGTGCTAGTGTTATTCTGCCGCCCTTAACAATTGAAAGTCTCTCTTCTTGGGATCTTAATGTAAAACGTATTTTCCTCGGGTCGCATATAATATCAGATTCAACTAAAACCATTATTGAAAATTCAAACTGCTCCAAATCCAGTAGGTGCCTCACCAAGCTGTGGTTACCATAGGAATGCATTTAGAAAAGGACTCCCCAGCATGGGGAGTTGCCATGGTAACACGCAGCTTTCTGAGGCGCTCAAGGTTTGTGTCTCTTGCAGCAGTGCGGCAGCACAACATCATTCCAGCATTCTGGTGTAGCGCTTTTGCTACTGGTGAAAGACAGTTGTGACTTTTAAATAATGTCACTAGCGCTTCTGTGGACTTGCATGTATTTAATAAATACATGCTTAACTGTATTAAATATTTCTCAATTAAATAAAAATATGTAAAATGTTTTTTTAGCCTTTGGGAATTCTTGGTGAGGCCGTGCCTCATTTGCCTTGGCTGACAAACCGCCTCTGTACACCACTGCCACTTGCTTAATTTTCACTCACTTTCCTCTTCCAAGACCCTGTTTTTATCCAGTGATCCATTGCTGACACACTTCCCACTAACAGGACGAACCACGTGGGATTGCTTCGAACATGCGACAAGTTGCAGCATGTGACGTGATTTAGTCACCAGGACTGGAGTGCACCAACAGGACGTACGCCTGACTTTTAGCTATGTCAGACTTAAAAACCATAAACAAACAAGACTTAAAATGTACACCTAGTGCACCACCAGGATGTATGTGTGTGAGTTACACCTGGGCTTAACTCCTACGCCTCATAAAGAGTAGGCGTAAGGTAGGGGTGCACCGATAAAGATTTTCTTGGCCGATACCGATAGTCGATGGTTATCTACCCATATCACCGATAGGATACCGATAATAAATAGACAGTGAAGGTAAACTACTAGAACAAGACATAGGGCCTATATTTAAACTGTTTTATAATTATAAATGTAAAAAAAAATTAACAGATATCATTTACTAGTTGTATTTATGACAAAAACAAACAGGTATTTTTTACTTGTTGCATTTACTTCAGAAAATGAATACAAGGAGTAACGTAGTATTATATTGTGTGCTTGACAGTAATTTATACATTTAAGAACATAAGTTTACAAACGAGAGGAGGCCATTCGGCCCATCTTGCTTGTTTTGGTTGTTAGTAGCTTATTGATCCCAGAATTTCATCAAGCAGCTTCTTGAAGGATCCCAGGGTGTCAGCTTCAACAACATTACTGGGGAGTTAGTTCCAGACCCTCACAATTCTCTGTGTAAAAAAGTGCCTCCTATTTTCTGTTCTGAATGCCCCTTTATCTAATCTCCATTTGTGACCCCTGGTCCTTGTTTCTTTTTTCAGGTCGAAAAAGTGCCCTGGGTCGACATTGTCAATTTGTTTTACAACAGTCACACAAAAATAACATTGCATTTATACTAGTAAAAAACACTTCTGTAGAAAAAAATATATAATGTGACATTAACTTTTATAGCCACTTACTGTTAAACATTGCATACTATAACTTCGACCTCTACTCTGTACAGTAGAAAAAAATTGCCTACGCAATGTCAACTACAACAGTGTTAGTTAAATTCTTATTTTAAGCATACACTGCTTAAATGCAGCCATTATTTGCATAAATTGTTCACTTAATCAAAAACAAAAAGATGTCACGAACATATCCGGTTATAAAATTCAGTCAAACTTGAATTTGTTACTAAACAAGACGGCACAGTAATCAAAATGTCGCCGAATACACCCGCAACCAATCCAGATTAAGCAAGATAAACAAAAATTACAAAAGGTAATTCCCACTTAACGTTTAGAGAGCCCACAACTCCTTGGAAGTTAGGGCGATTATTGTTGTTGCTTCTGTAGTCTTGTTTTTAAAAAAGTGCTTTTAAGCTAAATTGTTTACGTTCAAGTATTTGATCAAGTGAGCTACAGAGGAGGACCTGAGGTGATGCCAAGCTGCCAAAGAGAGAGAGACGGAGCAGAGACAACGCAGAGGCAGTTTTGTAACTAACCACGCATTGATGCTGCATTTGAACAATAATTTGCCTGGTTAATACTATTTTCTTACAAATAATAAATACCCTATATTTATTACAGTTTTGTCAGCCTGAAACCAACTACAAAGCATTACTTAGGGTGAATGTTAGTCTGGTAACTGTATAGGCTACATGTACTCTAAACTACGAGTAGCAACAACAACAACTTAAACTATCAATGTTATTTAGGATTCAACCCTTTTTTTTTTTTTTAAAAGCAGCAGAATATTCTACTCGCAGTTCATTGTTGGATTTAATGTAGCATCAAGTCTGTTCTGCTGCACACAACTCGCTATCCTATTGTTGTCTTTAAAAAAATCAAAACACCGCTCTTTTGCTGTGGAGGGTATTTACTGCATTTTGGTGGCACGGTACACAGCACTGGGAAAATGTGTGTCCGTGTTCTTGTGTCAGAAGAGCGTCTAACCAAACATTAAATTCTGTGCTGGAAGAAATTCAAGCATGAATATCGGTGTGCAAAAACTGCCGGTAGCCGATTTTGTTTTTTTCCCTTATATCGGTGCCATGCCGATAGGCTAACGATTACCGGTGCACCCCTAGCGTAAGGATTTAGTCTCAAGTGTAACTTATTTAAATAATTGGAGCAACGTATATAAAAGCTAAATAAAAAATAAAAGTATGCTACTTTTAGTGCATAGATTCCAGTACCAGCGAGCATGGAGGCGTGAGCGTGTGCTGAGGGACCGAAGTAATCCTTTGGACAAATGTGTTTGAAAGGTTTCGTTTCCACCGATGCAAGTTAACGGAATTAATTGATGAATTCTCAGCCGATTTACAGCACGAGTCTGACAGGAATAGCACACTTCCCCCAGCCATGCAAACGCTTATTGTCCTGAGATTTTATTCCAACGGGGCATTTCAAAATACAGTTGGAGACATGGTAAATGTACACCGAACGACTGCCTGTCGTACAATTCGCAGAGTTCTGCTAGCACTACAATGACAACTACACAGGGATGTGTCGTATCCACATTAAAGAAATTGTCAATATAAAGCAAAAGTTTATGGTGAAATCAGGAATCCCAGGTATAGTTGGCTGTATCAATGTCACCCACTTCGGAATTCAAGCCCCAGCCCAGGATGAATATTTGTACATAAAATCTGAATGGTTATCACTCCCTAAATGCCCAACTTGTCCATGATGCAGACATCAACATTTTTAACTGTGTAGTGAGATGGCCGGGCTCCTTCGCAATCTTCTCCCAGCTCTCTGACCGATCCAGGGGCAGCTGACTCAGCATTTTGCTTAGCAGTCTGAGAGCCAGTAGATACTCAAACTCATAGTCTGACTCCAGCAAGGAGGCAGCGATCCAGAAGACAGTAGCCATCGGGTTACAGGGGTCAGTGGTAGTTTTCTTTGAAAAGGGAAGCCGAGTCACTAACTCCTCAGCTCCCTCATATTTCAGATTCAGATTAAACCGTCTCGGAAAAGGCTCAATACTACAGTAGTATTCTAAAAAGAACTTTGTGTTTGAGTCAAGGAAATTAGATGGTATCCTTCTCAGACATATCCACTGCAAAGATGGCTAATGACGCCAGTGTTAGCGTCCCGAACCGAAGGAGAACACCGTTACAACAATGCTCACATAGCCCCACGAAACATTATTATTAATTTCTTAGCAGACACCCTTATCCAGGGCGACTTACAATTTTTACAAGATATCACATTATTTTTACATACAATTACATTATTTTTTACACATTATTTTTACATACAATTACCCATTTATACAGTTGGGTTTTTACTGGAGCAATCTAGGTAAAGCACCTTGCTCAAGGGTACAGCAGCAGTGTCCCCCACCTGGGATTGACCCACGACCCTCCGGTCAAGAGCCCTAACCACTACTCCACACTGCTGCCCAGATTGAAAGCTGTATCGGTGTGTTGGAGAGAAGGTTTCACTGCTTACATGGGGAAATAAGAATGCACCCTGAGAGAGCATGTACCGTGACTGCTGCTGTGATTGTGCTTTACAACACGTGCATCCACAAAGGGGTCCCGCTGCCTCAGGAAGATGTTACGCAGGCTGTGGCAGCAGATGAGGAGAACATTCTGCACCTCCCAGGCGAGATCCGAGATGACATGAATGGACGCTTGGTTCGCAGTCGCAGCATAACTTATTTTTAAATGTGACTTTTATGCAACACTATATACAGTGTATATGTGTGTGTATATATATATATATATATATATATATATATATATATATATATATATATACACACACACACACACATACATATACATATACATATATATATATATACACACACACTACTGGTCAAAAGTTTTAGAACACCTCCATTTTTCCAGTTTTTATTGAAATTTACGCAGTTTAATGTCTCAATGTACTCTGAAATTAAAGCATAGAACAAATAAACAATTGGATAATAAAAAAGAAATCATGGAATCGTTTTGTTTAACAAAATTTAATCTAAATTTGACTCAAAGTAGCCACCTTTTGCAGATATAACAGCCGAACACACTCGTGGCATTCTTTCTACAATGGAAATCAAATATTGTTCAGAAAGTTCTTTCCAACACTTGCAGAAGTTCCCACAAATGTGTTGCACTTGTAGGCTGCTTTGCTTTAACCCTTCTGTCCAGTTCATCCCAAACCAGCTCGATGGGGTTTAAGTCTGGAGACTGTGCTGGCCATTCCATGATTTGAAGCCTACCGTCTTGTTCTTTTCTTCTAAGGTAGTTCTGACATAGCCTGGAGGTATGTTTTGGGTCATTATCTTGCTGTAGGATGAACCCCTGACCAACTAGGCGTATACCAGAGGGTGTTGCATGGCGCTGCAAAATGCTGTGGTAGCAGTTTTGGTTCAGGGTGCCACTCACTCTGTGCAAGTCGCTGACTCTGGATCCAGCAAAAGAGCCCCAGACCATCACGCTTCCTCCTCCATGTTTGACAGTTGGTGTCACACACCGAGGAACCATCCTTTCGCCTACTCGACGGTGTACAAAAACCCTGCGTGATGAACCAAAGATTTCAAATTTTGATTCATCGGTCCATAAGACCTTCTTCCAGTCTTCAGTAGTCCACTGGCGGTGCTTCATGGCCCAGGCAAGCCTCTTTTTCTTATTTTGCCATCTTAGCAATGGCTTTCTTACTGCCACTCGACCTGTCAAACCTGCAGCTCAAAGTCTTCTCTTCACAGTTGAAACTGAGACTTGCTTACTTCGACCAGTGTTAAGCTGTGCTTGAAGCTGTTGCCCTGTGAGCCGCCTATCACGCACGCTGTTGACTCTCAGAAACTTGTCTTCTGATTCTGTTGTGGCTTTGGGTCTGCCAGACCTCTTCCTGTCAGAGTTTCCTCCAGTTTCCAAGTGCCTTTTGATGGTGTAGGAAACTGTACTCACTGACACCTTGGCTTTCTTTGCAATTTCTCTAAAGGAAAGACCTACACTTTTAAGGGTTATAATGGTCTGTCTGTCTTCCTTTGTTAATTGCCTTTTTCTCGCCATTATGAGAGCAATATACTACTTCCTGCAGTACAATACTGTCCAAATAATGCTTAAGAGGGTGTAGTAACAGTCTGTTCCAACACTGCTTTTATACATACAGAGGGTTTGTAAGTAATCAACAAAAGTTGGGACACCTGTAAGAATTGTTAGCATCAACTTTCAAGGCTTAATTTACTTCCATTGCTGCAGAACAGCTGTAAGTTGTTAACCCATTACTTGTTCCCTGAAAAAGGCCTTTTTTGTATAACTCTGAAATGTACATTATTTTTCAGTTTTTGGTAACCTAAACTTTCTTTTTAACCTCTGGCAGTTTACCGCTTACCTTTGTACCATTTCAGGTTGTTCACTGGACTTGAACTGCTTAAATTTCAATAAAAACTGGAAAAATGGAGGTGTTCTAAAACTTTTGACCGGTAGTGTATATATATATATATATATATATATATATATATATATATATATATATATATATATATATATATATATATATATATCAGGTGAACCTGTAAAGTGAAGTCCATTTTTATGTTCTAAGTTAATGTATTTCATTATTTATATATCTAATCATTATCTATATCAAATATAATAATCCTTGCATAGTGTAAAAATCGTTTTATAGGTCGCACTGGCGTAAAAGTCACTTCCCCCTTCTTGCACACAGCGCAACATCGATCAATAAAGATACACAGGTTTAGTTTTGAAATAACCCTTGTTTGCAACATTTTATTCCATTAATAATTTTAGTGTTGTTTTTTAGTTAAACTGCTAGAAATGTTTTTCAAAATTTCAAACATTTAAAAAGTAATAATTAACACAGCATTAAATCAAGTTATACATCCCACATCACATCTGTATTAACCTACCGGTATTTTATTTTAGCTTATCAAGTACCCAAACGAGTTCAAGAACATATCATCGTTGCTTTACTGAACATTTCTTTCCAAAACCACTTAGACAACTTATAATAAATCCTTTCAACCGTAATTGTAATATTTTGCCACTGGATCACTTTTTTGCTGTGGAAGCGATTTGATCAATTGAGGGTGGGAATAAGGAAATTCATAGAGACTGAAAGCAAATTAAAACTTAATTAGAACAGTGGTTTATGTTTATACCAAGCAACATGACCTGAATGCCGTAGATCCTGAGAAAAAAATTCAGGTTAGGTTGACAGTTACGTTTGGTGAACCATAACTGTGATTGCAGTAATCCCATTGTGGCACCAGTACTGTAGTTTAATATTACACACACCGACGCATACGTCGCACCAGTGTATTAGTCGCTCCCCCCTTTTAAGGGCCCAGCAAAGATGCCTAGAAAATCAACTCAGGCCGGTTGATTGTAACGTTTAAAAACATTTGTCTTTGTCTTTGTCTGTCTATCAAGTGAAAACAAGTATAGCAATGTTGTTTAAAATATGTATTAATGTAAGATTTAATAACTAATATTGCCACTGTAAATAATAATAACAACAACACTGATTTTTATTTTGTTGGGGGGGTTATAAACAGAAAATACATTTTTAACTAAACAGAGAGAGAGAGAGAGAGAGAGAGAGAGAGAGAGAGAGAGAGAGAGAGAGAGAGAATTAAAGAAAACATCTATTACTACATACAGAGAATCCTGATCTTTTTTTTCCATATAGACTGTCTACAAAACTAAGAAGGACTGCCTCTATCCTGTCAGTTGCAGTAGATTCCATCACACTTCATCTTATGTTTTACAATTTCAATTTCCATACTTAGTTTATTCTCAAGTTCTATCTTCTCTTTTTCTACAATTAATTTCTGTATGGGACGCCAAGTTCCGGATTTAACTTGCATCACGTAATTTTTCATAGCTTTCATAGAGAGAAAAAATATATATAATTATTTCCAGATTTAGCTTAATACATACATGTTAACAAAAACACTCACATTTTCAAATGTGTACTTTCAGATATAATTTATAAATATTGAAAACTTGTATCACAAATTCAAGATTTAAAGCTGACATGTTAAATTTGGGAATCCAACAAAGAAATCTGTGAGAAAATACATGGAACTTAAATCTTTATTTTACACTTGGCATCCAACATTTAGCTAACAGACATATCCGCATGGAACTTAAATCTTTATTTTACAGTCCGAAATACATGATCTTTCAGAATTCAAGCGTTTGATGTAGGCATTCCATGCACAGAGGAGGCAGGGAAGCGACAGCAATACTGCCAATTGGGCGGTTTTTCATTCCGGTTTGCGGGAGAAAAGATTGTAGGCGGATTGTCTATTTTTGGGCAGTTTTAGCAAAACGCTGCAGGTTTTTTACTTTGTATTTTTTATTTTACAGAAAGAAAAGTGTTTTGTCAAATACAGGATATCTGCCATGACTGACACAACATATCGTATCAGAATCCGATTGACGCACAGATACAGCCCCCTCGCCTGTTTAAATGGCGCAGACTCATTTGCATGTTGTTAGCTTCAACTTTAACAAAGTTATAGAGAGTAACACAACCTGGGGACATACAAAGGTGCATGTACATCCGTTCAGATATGTCACACTTTTCAGATAACTTTGCATTGCCATTTCACAGTGTGTACTACTTGGTATGGTCATTATTTAGGACAAGGTAGCATGTTGGGAACTGACTGCTTTATGGTGAGCTAAATTTTGAAGGCTCTGTACATACTGTTGATAAAGGTCATTGGTCATCAACTTTGTTGTCTAATATCTCCAATTTTGAATTTATAGTTGTTTGCACTGCTAAAGAGTTGAATATGGCATTAGTATTGCTACTAATACCTCATTTTATGTTACAAACAGAAGGCGATCAGCTTTTGAAAATTCAGGGAAACACTAAAATAAACCTCTGCACAGAATTAGACTCACCACAAGCATCATGGGCTCGTAGACTTTGCCTTTGAACCGCTCTTTGTTTTCTCTTAGCCATGTGAATGCCTTATAGGTGTCTAGATACCTCTCCCGAAGTTTCTCCTGTTTCATGTTCATCATATCTTCCAATTTCTTGGAGAGATTAGCTAGTCCTAAACAAGATAAAAAACATTTGGGCCAAAACACGATGTTACTTTGTTTACATTCAATTAAAATAAAACAAACTACTCTTGAATTACAAAACTAAGTACAAATGAAAACATCAATTCAAGAATTATTCAGTTGCATAAAACTATGATCCAAATAACATTTTAGTGTCGGGCCACGTTTTGATGGTTGTATCAATTCTTTATTCAAACTGAAAAACAAAATTACTTGTAGTAAAAAAAGAAATAATAATAATAATAATAATAATAATAATAAATTGCATATAAAAACAACCAGATTGACATTGAGTTTTTATTTTAAAAAAATACTAACAATTTACACAACCTGAACTTTTTCAGACAATAGCTTGGTGAAATAATCTCAGCTACTTTTACAATATTCTTCTTTGTCTACTAGGTCAGACAATAAAATCAGACCAAAATTTACTGCAGCAACACCGAAGATGTGTCCCAAGTTGAATGCGCCTATTTCAATCACAGCATGATAAAAAAAGATGCTTAAAAACAACACAGTTCAACTCTGTTCCAATAGTTATCCAACTGAAAAAAAAAAAAATTGAAGTTGCAAACGTTCATGAAATATTTGCAGTTGTAGGGACAGTGGCAGAACTGCAAATTCATACAAGTTCCCCTCACATAGATGCTTAAATTATCCAGAGCAAGTGTCCCGCTTAAATAAAATTCAGTGATTCGAGTACATGACAGTAAATAAAAATAGAAATAAAAGTTAGTATTTCAGGCAAATGGTTATCAACAAGCATAATTTATTTAAAAAAAAAAGAAAGAAAAAGGTTCCATACTTCTCCTCTCACTCTCCTGGTTGTCCCTCTCTCTCTTCAGGTCTGTGCGCTCCCCGTCAGCACTGGCCTTCTCCTCTTGAATCTGCCGCAGCTGGCAGTTGATGCTATCTATCTGAGGCTGCACGTGGTCCAGGTCTCCGATGCTGCTCAGTTCGCTCTGCCAGTCCTTGATCATGCGTCGCGTGTTATTAATCCTCTTCTGCCGGTCCGTCTCTTCGTCCCGCTTAAGATTCAGTGCCTGCTGTATATCTTCAATCTGGTTGAGGAAAAAGAAGAAGCCCTTTTTATAGTCCATTATAAGGCAACCATAAAACAACAATCCAGTGGTTTAATCCATGTCAGAAGAAATAGCCCAAGAATGTAGTGACTCAGTCAAGTTACAGTTCAACAGGGAAACAAATAAATAGAACTCTAGAAATAGTCCAGCATAGTTGATCTTAAAACAACATAAAAAACAAAACCATTTTATTATACGTTTAGGGCTTCTGATTTTCGGTTTTAACTGATAAAACCCGATAAAACACCCCCGATACAAAAAAAATAAATCGGTGGATAGCCAATAAACACCGGAAAACACCGGAAAAACTGTGGAAATGGCTAATCTATTCATGCTGACTTTACCCGTTTCACATTAACAAAAATAAAACCTACTACAAAAATAATAATAAATACATCTCCCAGTGCTGCTGGGCAATGTCCCGCCTTCCTGACTTGTATCTATCATTGATTAGTTCTGAATACTTTAAACCCGCCCCAACTACTGAGTGACAGCACATTCCTACATTTCTATTGGAGACTCCGCTTGCGAGATTTAAAACGGGATTACAATAAGGATGGAAGCTTGTTAGCAGGATTTAAAGCTGTATGACAGTTAAAATAAGGAGGATTTAAAACAGAATTGTGGCAAAGTGTACAAAAATGCCTACACACAAAACCCCCAGAAGAATGTGCCTGTGACCATAAGGATTTCATTCTCGAAGACAGCAAAGGAAAGAAGGTACAACTTAAGTGTGCAAGTACTGTCGAGTTACTATACATATTTTGACCAAAAAAAACAAAAACACTCAAGCATTTTGGAAACTAACCGAACACTAATTTCATACATTATATCAAAAACGAAAGCCCCCGAAAAAAACGATTTACATAAAACTCAAAAATAGCTAAAGATAAGCACCGAAAAATACAATTAATAAAACCAGAAAAACAGAAGCCCTATGTGTTATACTGTCCTCAAACAAGCTATTTCATAAACTATACTAAAGGCATTACTTTTTTTCAGTATCTCCTCTAGCTCTGCCTTAACAAATTTTGTTTATCTTGCTTTTCCTTGGCAGTTCTTCTCATACTGTTTGATTTGGAAATGAAACTCAGCTGTCCAGTTGTTTCCGCTTTCTCTGAGGATCGGTCAGCTGATTGAGAGGGCTTGCACAGCTTCCTCCACTGGCTTCTTTTTGCCTTGATGTTTGAAACCTCCTCCATCAAGTCGTTTGTGCTTTCCCTTTATGGTTACAAACAAGGGCTTGATTTTAACAAGGTAAAGACTTGCAGAACAAGAGGCAACTCTGCTAGATATATCTTGTGTGTATTTTACAGTACATCAACACCAACAAAACGAAAAGCTCTTTTCGCAAATAGCGGTTAACAACAATTACTACTTCAGGGTTCTCACCTGGAATTTTTCACAGCGTGGTAGTGGGAGGAGCAGGGGCGGGGCAGGGGCGGCAAAAGAAACAGAGATCCTTGCAACCCCCTGCAGGCGAGGCAGGACAAGTCATGCACATGCTTACGCTTTGTGGAAGTAGCTGTCAGCATATATAATATTCTATATCTATGGTTGTCAGTAGGTAGATGAAGAGTCTTCGTCATAGGATGACGTACTCCCTAGCAACGCATGGATGCCATTCCACGGAGGGGAAACTAGATTTTTGCCAGTGTTATTATTTCTTTCCGACTGAGAAACCTGTTTTTACCTTTCAAAACATGAAGGATGGCCTACGATTATTTGGATATAATTAGTGCTGTTTTTATTCTTATTTCAAAAACAGCATAAATATTAGGTTTTCTAAACATTTTATTTTTAAATTTACGACTTTTTTTTTTCAATCGTAGCCTAGTGCATAGTAGTAGTTTCTGCATGTGAGTTGTATTGTATTATTTGTATTTAAAATATAGGCTACTTATGGATTACTAAGAAAAGCTATACTAATAACGTGCATCAGCTCACATTTTAAATATTCTAATAAACTTTACTGTGATCATGTAACTGTGGAGTTTTGCTTTTGCTGTCGTTTTTCCGATATATATGGTTGTTGCACCATTAAAAGACATAACTTGCACTTTATCACACGTGTGCTTGCAAGGATAAGTGGAAAACTCTTTTGTCACTGTTGTTAAATAGTTAAGGAATATACAACATAAACCACTTATCGCAAGTAAAACTGGACATGTACTGTGTCCCACATTTTATATTTTAAAACCTACATACTATATGAAAATCTATCTATGGGAAACTGAAGTCATACAAAAAGATTGTTGTAAAATTGTGGAACTTTGGATTTTTTTCTGAAGACCTTGAAATAAAAAAGATTGAGTATCTCAAAACTGTTTGGAATACACATTACTGATCTTCATCTGAACGATTTATTTATTTAACCCAGCTTGTTATGCTGGCATCCAAACGGAAAAAAATGTTATAAAACAATATGTACAGACCAATTATCAGAATCATGTTTCGAAAGTAGCCCAAAGAATACCAGTCACCCCCGTACACACAACTAAAATATGACTGTGATACCGGGAGGAGAAGCAGTCATGGTTTCAAACATACCCTCTGGTCCCGAAAGAACATTTTCACACACGGCAAGCCAGAAACATGCAGTTTCAAGATCACAGCTTTTTTATTTTTTTATTTTTATTTTTAAAATGTGTCGAAATATATTTTGGAAACTGTAACAGAGTAGATTCGAAAGAGGAATAATTTAATAAAATTGTAAAACACATTTATTATTTTAAAAAGAAGGATTAATCTCATTATGATTTATTGAGTTTTAATGTCAGAATCGGTGGATTATAACTGTCAGTAGTCACAGGTAGAAAAAAAAAAGGTTTTTTAGGAGTAGTGGCTGTACAATCCTACTAATATTATTAATCACATTAGTACAATCTTGTGTAACTAGAGCTGCAATTGGTCAGGGAGGCATTAATATTAACATACACTAATAGCACTGTCTACTGGCACAATTTTGCTTTACCGTTCTGTAGTGGCAAGAAAACCGTGTTAGTCAAAATAATGTAAAGGATTATGCAGTACATGAATATCTCTGCAAACAGATTCAGAATCTATAATGACGTTTCACGTGGGACTAAATTTGGCATTTATTAAATGAGAATCAGAGTTATGCAATTTAAATAGCCTATAATATTTATGTGTATTGTAAATGGTAGGGTCTGGCATTTAAATATCAACGTGTTTTCAAATAAAATACACGTCCTGTTGCCTTGCTGAAACAGATTGTTCAACAGCGCGGCAAGAACCCTGTATTTTAAGTGAAGTATCAAAAGCAGTCAGAAGTGAACGCTGAGGAAGGTTTTACACAACACCGGTAAGGCATTTTAGTGAACGGGTTGAAACCATCCATTATATAAACATGGGACATTGAAAAATACACCTCTTTAGACAACACACATGCCATAACCATATTTAACAAAAACAGGAGATTAGGAAAAGATTGGTGATGTTGAACAGCATTCAATCTAATGATAAGCCCCAATTGCTCATATGAAAAAAAAGAAAATACTTAACCTAATTCTCGTCTGATTACACAAAGATATATATGCATGTGTTATACCAGTTAAAACAATCCCTTTCATGGCAGGTGTACAATTGCAATTGACATTTCCGTTGCCGGAGGCGATATAAATGATTGTTAAAAGGCATGTGGAGGTAAAGTTATGCGTTTCCCCGCAGACAGACGACACCAATACTTTCCCTAATATGTCGTGTTTTTGTTAAATATAGTTACGACATGTGATTATTTTTTTGCAATGTCACATGTTCATACATTATTTATGGTTTCAACGTCTTTCATTTAACTTCCTTACCAGTATTGTGCACAACCTTCCTGACTGTTCCCTCTTCCTGTTCACTTTTGACTGCTTTTGCTACTTTACATAATTGTAATTGTTCTTAATTTGCGGAGAAATGCTTAAAAAAACAACAACAAAAAACACAGCTTTTTGTTTTGTTGCTATCAAAATACTGTAAAAACAGTAAAACACACATAGGCTCTACATCTACCAGATTTGTATTTCTTGTTTTACAAACATTTGTATGGTATTCTCAAGCTTAATTAAAAAAAATAAAAGTTCATAGAAAATCACTGGACATTTCAAAGCCTGTACCTTGCACACTGGATCCGATAACGCATCCGAATTTAACATGAGTCTAAACAGAAAAATACCATCATGTGCATTCCCTATTGCACCTTGCACACGGAGTCCGTAATTGTCCTATGACGATGACGCATCAATTTTGGAATCGAAACAAGTTCGATTTGATGTGCCTTAAAAATGACATTGACCAATGAAAAACAACTGGGAAGACACGTGGGTTCTAGCAGTACCCTGAACAAAATGGAAAATCTAATAGTGTGTACCGCCAAACAAAAATTACTATATTGAGAAGAACGGTAGTTCCTTGTACAAGTTAGAAAAACTTGTTTGAAACTTCCGAGTCTCTATACAGCTCAAAGAGTTTTGCTGTTTTCACCATGTTGCAGCGGCAAAACTAAATCACTTAGAATTACCATCTGTACCAGTACCAAAAGTCTGAAACTTTCTTACATCAAATATGAAAAAAAAAACCTAAATACCTCTTAACACAATGAGATATAATTCGTCAAACTACGGTAAAATTGTTCTTCTTCTTCCGTTTACTTTTTAAGGGTGTGTAGCGACTTTTCAAACAGAAAAGCTAAATAACTGGACATCTACCAATCAGGTGATTCCACATGTTGGTCAACATCAAAATAAACCAGGGAACACAAGCAGTTTGATATCCACACCATTTATATTAAACAATGTATTTATGTTTTAAAACAGCACATATCGCACAAAAAATAAATAATTTTAAAAAAATTACCGTTGTTTGAACTTGCAACATAACATCCTTGAAGAGCACACAGACTTTGCCCACTGCGCCACTGGGCTGTTGTTGAAATGCGTTCATTTTTTAAGCTTACATCCCATGCCTGACCAGCTTTCGCTGAAAACCTGAAGGTTCCGCTCAATTTCCTGTTTGAAAATATCCAGTTTCCTGTTTGTTTGGTAGATACCATAGAATGGAATTGTACACAAGAGTGGCATGTAGCTTCCTTGTCTAAATCGCTGATCTCTGATAAATTGTAGTTCCTCGTTTAATTAAAAATAAATAAAGGAATAATTTATTTGGTAGAAATAAATAAATGATTTAAACAAATGCATAGAGGAATAAATACATTTAGAAAGAAATATTTTTAAATAAATAAATGTAGAAATGAATACATGTTTATATTATTAATGTATAAATAAATTAATAAATAGCAAGCTAGAAAACTACATGCCATATGAATTGATATGGCTGATGCGTTTATCCACAGCAGTTGACATTTATATACCTATATAAAATGTACAAGTTTCATGTAAATTATATATATATATATATATATATATATATATATATATATATATATATATATATATATATATATATATATTGAGAGGAACGGTAGTTCCTCATACACGTTAGAAAAACTTGACGGAAACTGCCGAGATTTAGTTATACAACGAGACACTAGCGATCTGTTGCTTGCAGCATCTGTGGAGCAGCAGTTAGAGCACTGTGCTCCTGATGGGTTGAGAGTTCAATCACAGGTAGAGGATACGCAGCTGCTTTACCTAGACTGGTCCAGTAAAAAAAACAGATGGTATAAATGGGTAATTGTATGTCACAATTGTAAGTTGGCCTGGATAAGTGTGTCTGCTAAAAATAATAATAATAATAATATTTGTGTCTGGTTGGTACTTGGATTGGTGACTGCCTTGCAATACCAGGTACTTTAAACTTTTCTTTGAAGTTTTACTTGTTTACAATAACAAATAGTAGATCGAACAGCAAAAATTAGCTGATTTACTTTAAATTTATTGATGCCAGCTCACTGTGCTCATCTTAAATAATTCCCACTTCGCTTTGCTCGCCTTAAAAAAGATTCCCGGGTCGCTGAGCTCACCAGCTACTCACTGTTATTCTCTCCTAGCAGAACCTTTCATCTCTGATTCCATTACAGCACACCATGCCGGTGCGGCGTGCTGCTCTTTCACTTTTCTACAAGGCACATGAGACGCACTGTTATGACTGATTTTATTAATCGCTATTGAAATAATTGCATAAGAGAAATTATAAATATATTTATTTCACGCCTCCACCTGCTGTTTTAATTGCATTTGGATCATTCCAGACACCACCTGATACGTGAGCGCAACAAACTCAGCAATGCACTGATCATTAATACATTTTAAAAACACAAAACATCAAACTCACAGCATGTATTATATTCGGGCCGGGACATTTCAATTTGATGATAATAAGCACAGTGTGACATTAACAAAAGTGACATGAAATTTGACTGTATTATGGCTACATCTGTCTTCTTTTCATACAGGTAGTGGACAAAAAAATGTAAACACTTGGGTAAATGAGGGACACCAAGTATATTGAAAGCAAGGGCTAACACACAGGTGTGGCTCATGCGTTAATTAAGCAAATAACATCCGAGCATGCTTAGAGTCATGTATAAAAATGCTGGACAGGCCTGATTGCCTACAATTATGGCTAGCATGGCTGCAAGAGGAGTCCTCAGTGACTTTGTAAGAGGGGTCATTGTTGGGGCGCATTTGGCAGGAGCTTCGGTGACCAAGACAGCTCAACTTGCTGATGTTTCACGAGCAACGGTGTCTAAGGTGATGTCGGCATGGAACTCAGAGGGAAAGACATCATCAGCAAAGGGCAACAGTGGGCGGAAACGCATACTCCAGGATTGTGATAGCCATGCATTAATTCGAAGTGCAAGGCAAAACAGACAAGCAACTGCAGATCAATTGACTGCAAATTTCAACCTGGGCACGACCAGTCAGTTTCATCAAAAACAGTCCGCCGAGAACTCCACAGAGCGGGATACCATAGTGGCCCAACGCCTTATTAAGTGACTTTACATTGGTGTTTCCAATGTAAAATAATTTAACTGCAATCTGCTGAACTATTTGCATTTGACTTGGTATTTGCATATTCTGAAATATAAGAATTTGCATTTGAATTTAAAATCATGGGAAAGCTTCAAAAATATTTTAATTTCAAATGCATTTAAATACTTTTCAATAATAATGCTCATAATAAAAGTAGAGACTTTTCAGTATTGCTGGTAAAGTTGATCAACCTGAAAGATGCAAACTAAATGACACTTTTGAGAACTTCATGTTGATTAAACATAACAATCAAAACAAGTAGAAAGAATAATTGTGCAATGCACACATATATAAATATATACATATATCTCATCATGTATGTCAGTTTTTCACAAACCCGGTCCTGCGGGCCCACTGTGTGTACTGTTTGTGTTCTAACTGAGTTCTCAATTATTGAATTGATCCCCCAATTTAACTAACAATTAGTGAATTTATGCAATGTTAGACATAACTTGAAATATCCAACTCTTTTGGCTGCTTTCAAAAACCCTGATCAGCACTAATCTTGGACTACCTTACCTGAGTTAACATTAGGTAGTCCTAGATTCGTGCTAATTGAGGCCTGTGCACCCAGTCATTTAGAGCTACAAATAATTCAAATGCTCTGATTAGACCAATTATTCATTCAATTGAGGGTTCAATTTAGTAATTTATAGCTCAGTAGGAAAAAAAATCAGCAAACACTGGGTCCTCAGGACCAAGATTGGGAAACACTGTTTTATGTAACTTGCTTCCTATATTGGTACATACATGTTAATTATTATGAACTACGTGATTACTGTGTTTATGATGTGGAGGCTGTGTGGTCCAGTGGTTAAAGAAAAGGGCTTGTAACCAGTAATACCCAGTTCAAATCCCACCTCAGCCACTGACTCATTGTGTGACCCTGAGCAAGTCACTTAACCTCCTTGTGCTCTGTCTTTCGGGTGAGACGTAGTTGTAAGTGACTCTGCAGCAGATGCATAGTTCACACACCCTAGTCTCTGTAAGTCGCCTTGGATAAAGGCATCTGCTAAATAAACAAATAATAATGTTGTTATTATATAAACTGTTTTCCTTGTATGTCACCTTGGATAAAGGCCTCTGCCAAATTCATGTTAATAAATTAACATTTGTTGTATGGGAAAGTATTTGAAGTCCATTTAGCATTTGTCACATATTTGCAATTATATTTAGTTTGGTAGTAAATGTATCACATTTGCATTTGTATTAAGCAAATTCGCAAGAACATTGACATTGCCACTGGTCTCATCAATGGGGCAATAGGGAAGCTTCAAGCTGTTTCCTACTATCTGGAAAAAACAAGTATGGTCAAAACCATAACCATCAAATTTAACAATGGAGTCACCCATACCTTTCAACATTTACGCTCAAAGTTTAAAATCATGGACAGAGTCTACATTGTTCGAGAGCAGTTCCCAGTCATTGGTGCTCATGCAATCACCATTCACAAATGCCAGGGTATGACTCTAAAAACAGTTATGATGGATCTTGGTAACTCCATTTTCTCCTATGGACAAAGTTTTTTTGCACTTTCCAGAGTTACTTCCTTAAGCGGTATCCACCTTATCAACTTTGACCGCACCTGCATTTCATGTCAAACTGCAGTTGAAGAGTACCATCGGCTCAGAGGGATTTATTGTCCTAAGTTGATAAGCTTGAAAGAGACAAACACGCACAAGAGACACAAGGTAAAAGATTGTGAGCATTTCATTCACCGAGCCATCATTAATGTTCAGGAACAGCAAAAGCCTCAATCTTCTAAGAGAACACCTGCAGTTACACATCCATTCAGAGGGTTGAGCAACCCCAATTTCACCTCATGCTATGCAAATGCAACATTGCAGTGCCTTCTTCACTTGCAACCTCTGAAGGATTCATTAAAACACAGTCAACAAGAGGCTATCAGGAGCTTTGTTCACAAATATGATCACTTGCAATCCACTGCGTCTCTACTGTGGATATCTGTTACTTCTTAGGAAAACCTTTCAATAGAGGTGAGCAGCAAGATGTTGCTGAGTTTCTCACCAAATTGTCTGAAATTTGTCCTGAAGTATCTCGCATGGTTTCAGTCACAATAAGTCATGACATTCTATGTACTACATGTAACCATTGCTCATCAAACCCAGAGGTGTTGCATGTTTATCATCTACTAGTACCTGCTGGTACAGATTCCATGTGTTTGGAAGAACTCATTTATAGAAATGACAAATGGGCAATGATTCCTGGTAGCAAATGTAGGCAATGCAAAACTTCTCCAATCGTGAAACGTGAACTTATTCAATCAGCAGGGAGACTGATTGCAGTCCAACTTATGCTTTGGGAAACCAAACCAGATGGGACCGTTACAAAGTGACACGATGCTAATTTTACTGCTGTGCAGAAGAGCACAATTACTGGGGACAACAGGAATTACCAATTAGCTTCCATTATCATACACCTAGGACAGGGTGTTACTTCAGGACACTAGGTGTCTGTTCTTGCTGTGGGTGCTACTGGAAAAGGGTGCATGCAAATTATGCACTTACTAAAGTCAATCCATGGCCAAGAAATGCAAACGACATGTATATGGCCTTTTATGAAGACATCTAATGCTTTACAAATGCCTTAGCCTAAGTTCATAACAACTATAAGAATACAATGTTTATACTTTCAATAGTGTCCAAAAGTCCCTTTTACCATTATTTTACTTTCAAATATTTTCTCATTTCTCTTATTACTCTATTGTCTTGTCTGTCTGTCTATTTACTATACACATTCTCGAATATCTTTCCCTCGCTTTATTCATTATTTGATGAAGTGAACAAAGAAGGGATATCTATAACAAAAACAAGTCAATGTAAAAAAAACAAGTTAGAAAAACACAACAGCTGTTTAAAGTGGTGATATCAAACACAAAAGCCCAAGTTAGGAGAAGCAATTGGGGCAACCTTGTCAAGCATCAAGCAAATAGGCACAATTGGAAAGGTGCTGGAGCCCAACATTCACACAAGTGCTTTTAATTGGCTTCTTTTTTTCATTGCTCCATTTTACATTGAAATGCTCTTTGTACAACTTCAAGGGCATTGTGACCATTCCCTTATCAGCTCAAAAGTCACATCTGCAACAAAAAACATTGACAATGCACAACCAAAAAAAAGGGCTCCAACACCCCAGCCCTGGATCTGCAATGCCTGCCCCATCAACTGTCACTTCCCATACACTTACCTTGCATTCTCATTATCCCTTGCACTCGTTGCCATTATTGGTCTTGTTCATCATCTTCATTGTTGGAAATATACTGCTTCATGCTTTTTGAGGTATTCTTGTATGTATGGGCTAAATGTCTGTCCATGTGTGCCCCTCATCTACCTGTGCCTACCTGCATGTTGTCCATGTGTCTTCCCAAAGCATACTTGATGACGCCTCTCCCATTCCCTGTCTGTCTTTCTCTCTGTAGTAGTGCTTGTAAGGATAACCAAGAACACTTCAGTCTGTGCTGAGCACTTTCCTTGGCACATATGTGTCTCAGCATCTTTATACTGGTTACAACCCAGCTAAGCACTTCAAATGTAAAGTGAAGCGATAAAGTGGAGCGATCAAAAAAAGAAGCCAGCACCTTTCCAATTTGCTTGATGCTTGACAAGGTTGCCCCAATTGCTTCTCCTAACTTGGGCTTTTGTGTTCGATATCACCCCTTTAAATGACTGTTGTGTTTTCCGAACTTGTTTTTTTACATTGACAATGTTTTTGTTATAGATATTTATTACAGGAGCAAGTGTTTCAAAAATTATATATGGGTCATATGGTTCCTGATGCTATGACAACCATGTTGTGTAATATTGTATGTTTTTTTTTTTTTTAATTTTTAATGTATTGCGCAACATTATTGTAGTCTAGTAGAAACATAATAATTAGCAAATGATTTTTATCAGCGTTTTTTGTGTTCAAAGTTATGCAAGAATTAACAGAATTTTATTTATTTTTTATTAAAATACTAAAACTAGGTATATTTACTACAAAGCCTCTACTGCACATCAGCACTCTGAAGTAGGATATTAACGCATCTAATGTGCAATGGATTGACGGACGACTTTTTTGGATGACAGATTCTAAATGACGGAACGGATCCAGTGATCAAAGGCGCTTAGCTGGCATCCAAAAAAAAAAAAGGATCGCATTTTGTCCCATTCTGCCCCACACACCCCAGAGGCGAATAGATAGATAGATAGATAGATAGATAGATAGATAGATAGATAGATAGATAGATAGATAGATAGATAGATATAATCGTTTTTAAAATAACTTTATTAACAAATATTATTCACTATTACAAAAACCACACATCGAAAAAAAAATCCATTTACAAATTATAGACAATTTTCACACACATTTACATTGATTTAAAAAAAAAAATACTTTCTCATTTCTCCTTCTCACAATTTAATTACTCACAGGTTCATACATAATTGTCCCTCCTCGATTGTGCACAGCACACCCTCTATTCCCCAAACCATCTGAAACAAATCCAGTTGGTGCACCAGTCTATAACAGGTGAACTCAAGTCTGATTCGAGACCACACCAGCACCACATCCCCAGTCAGCACCACATCCCCCGTCAGCACACCTCTCTCGCGGTTCTTCCAGCTCTTTAATATTGCCAGTTTGGCCTGACCCAAGAGAAAATTAGCCAGCTGCACTCTATGCTTTTTCCCCTTGCAGTACATAACCCCAAATATGAAAATAGTCGGAGAAAAAGTTAATTGCAGACCAGTAAACAGGTCCTTTAAAAAACACAGAAGAGGATGTAACCTTGAACAGTGCAAATAACAATGAAAAATGGTTTCTCTGCTATTGCAGAAAATACTTATCAGAATCCCCTTGTTGGATAATTGTAAGGAACGCGTTAGTGGCCATAACGGTGTGCAACACTCTCCACTGTAAGTCTCCTATTCGCTTCTGCAGTGGTGGCTTATACAAAGCCCTCCAGGCTGGAACAATTGCCTCGTCTACATTTAATTTTTCACGCCAACATGTGTCTGGAAGTTCCTTAATGTTTTAGTGTTTTTATTTTCACACACAGTCTATACAGTTCTTTCTTATCGATTTCACTGAAGTATATTCTGTAACGGTCCCCAAACTGTAAAAGCTTCCCTGGGCTATCCCGACTCTGCACTACAGCTGGTCTAGCCTGTATCTCAAACGCTGGGGCTCTAACTCTAGGCTGACTGTACCTGTAAAGAACTCCTTCAGTACAGCCAGACCCTCTCCTGACAGGGCAGCACGCAGCTGCATTAAAAACACACCGATGAATCTCACGGACCTCACCCCCAACTGATCCGACAGGAACTCAGGGCTTTTCCAAACACGCCTGTCCAAATGTAATAGATGAGCCATCTTACAGACTCCTCTAGACATTAAAAGTTTAATAAAACTATCAGATTCTAAAATTAGACAGGTTAAAGCCTGATTATATACCAATGGTTCCTCCAGTAACCAGTTCCACTTTACTCATATCTCGCTGAACCCTAAACATCCTCCATGCAATCGGTATCTCTTTATAAAACCCAGGTAGAACAGACAGGTTGAGCTTTTCAGTATTTATTAAAAACATCTGTCTATCAAAGTTCAGATTCCCCACTTTATGGGGGAAACTAAAAGCCAGTGCTCTCCAAGGGAGAGACTCAGGGGCAAACAGCAGCCTCTGCAGAGACTGCAGTCTAAACGCTGCAACCCTGCTACACACATCCACCAAGCCCTCTACAGGCAGGTACAGCACACTGTTTAACCCAGTGAATACCATCCCAGAAAAACACTCTGCTAGAAGTCTTTGAATCTTCTTTACCAGCGACGGTGGGGGGTCTACACACTTGAACTCCACAACATTGAAATGACCAGGTTGTTAATAACCAAAACCCTACCCCTAAAGGACAGTTTTGTAATAAGCCAACTCCAGCTCTGCAGCCTTCCTTTAACCTGTTCAATAACCCACTCCAGTTTTCCTTTGCCACCCCCTCTCTTCCTAAAAACACGCCCAGATGTTTAAAAATTAAAAAAGCATTAAAAAAAAGTATTGCTTTTAGCCCAGTTTACTTTTGAGGAAGAAACCCTTTCAAACACACATTGGCAATCTTTTAAGGCACATCCTAAGTGTTTATCACAATCACTGTGATATCATCTGCATAAGCCACCACTTTTACAGGTTCCATAGACACACCTGGAATAGACAAACCAGTTACTAAAGTATGTAATTTGTTCACAAAGGGTTCAATAGAAAGCGAGTATAACATTCCAGACAGGGGGCAGCCCTGACAGATACCTCTCTGCAATGGAAAAGGAGAGCTAAGCACACCATTGACTTGTAATACACTAAAAACATTACTGTAAAGCAACTGAATGTGTCCCTGAAAACTGGGACCAAAGCCAAATGCCTTAACTACTCTGAATAGATATTTATGTTCTACTCTATCAAATGCTTTTTCCTGATCTATGGAAATAAGCCCTGCATTAAAACCAAAGAGCCTGGAAGCTTCTAAAAGATCTCTAACACATCTCTATCAAAAATTGACCTGTTCGACACACAGTAAGTTTGCTCGGGCTGTACAATAGAACTCATTATCAAACACAACCGGATTGACAATGCCTTAGATAGAATCTTGTACTCGGAACAGAGGAGACTCATAGGCCGCCTTTTTTTGGCAGTAATGTCAACACTGCTCGACAGCAACTCAGAGGCAGTTCATTTTCCTTTATGCTTTCCGTAACACGTCAAAACAAATCTCCTCCAATCTGTGGCCAAACAGTTTTATAAAATTCAATGGTTAAGCCATCGATCCCTGGTGCCTTTCCAGTATTCAGCCCAGCCAGAGCCTCAGACAGTTCCTGCAATGTCAGCTCTCCCTCGAGCGTCTCTTTTTTTCTTCTTCTTGGACCTGAGGCAGCCCCTGGAGGAACTGTTGTGCCTCCTCCGAATCATCCACCACCTCCGCCGTGAACAATTCTGAAAAGAAATCCACAGCGCACCTCCGGATTTCCCCAGGCTCATATAAACAGTTGACCCATCGCTGTCTGCAGACAGTGCAGTAGTTTTCATTGTGCAGTTCTCTTTTCAAGTGCAAAAAAAAATTTCATTGGTGCATCGATCTGGGCAAGATTCTAAAATCTTGACCTTACCAGTGCCCCCTGAACCTGTGTGTCCAACAGATCAGCTAATCTTTTTTTCTTTGTTTTCAGGTCCTCAAACAGCCTACTGCTGTAGCCGGACTCCAGCGTCCAGTGATATCTGCTTCCAACTCTTTCATTGCTACACTAGTGCTCTGTGTGATGTTTTTAGTTTATTGTTGACATAACATTTTTATCTGAACTTTGGCCACATCCCACCACTTTCTCACTGAAGAAAAAGCCATTTGTTGTCCTCTCCACCTTTTTCAAAAGAATCTAAAACATTTTAAAAAGTGGGCATCCTGCAGCAACTTGTTATTAAAATGCCAGTAAGAAGAATGAACCTTCACATGTGGAATAACCATTTCTAAAAGAACCATACTGTGGTCTGAGAATCCATTTGGAATAATCTCTGATTTAATAAATAGATTTAAACAGTGATTAAGAACATAGAATTTATCCAGCCTGGCTAAAGAAATACTCCCAGTGCTCCCTTTAACCCATGTGTATTGCCTGATATTACTATGTGTTGACCTCCAGACATCCACAAGATCATTTGCAGTTAGAACCGACATCAGTTCCCTGACTGAATGCGGGTGGGGGTCAGAGCCATTCCTATCAGACTGATAGTCAATAGTGCAATTAAAATCACCTGCTAATAAAACAACCTCTTCCGGCTGACACTGCGATGAGACACTATTCAGAGTCTTAAAAAAATCCACTCTCTCTTGTCCATCATTGGGACCATACACATTAATAAATATAAATGTTTTGTTTTTTACACAAGCTTTTACCTGTAACAATCCTTCCCTGTACCACTTCAGTAGTAGACAAAGAATCAGGTTTGAAATCTGGTGAAAATAACACTGCAACCCCTGCTCTGAAATTAGTTCCATGACTTAAAATGACCTCCCTCTTCCATTCATTAAACCAATCTGCTCAATTATTTATATCAGTGTATGTCTCCTGAAGATAAACACTCACTTTCTTCTGCAATAAATAATCAAAAATAGCTGCCCTCTTTATTGTATCTCTCCCACGACTGACATTTAAAGTACCCAGCTTAATGTTCTGCATGGCTAAGAGAAGGAGAGACAGGAAATTGCACAGGAAATAAAAAACAGATAAATCAGGATAATAAAAATAAATCTTTACTAGTTTAACCATTATTACTTTTTTTAACGAACCTCTAACTTCACTAATAAGATTCTTTAACCTATCTTTTTCTTTCTTTTCAAGCCCCAGTCCCACATCACCTGCTGAGCAGAACTTACAAACAGTGCCAAATCAGGAAAGTGTTCTACCAGACTAATCCCTTTTTCCTTTTATAATTTCTAGAAATTCCTGTATGCTCAGAGCGCTGTACCCTCCTCTAACCTGCTGGCTAACAGAGAACTCATAGCTATATGAGGAGTCTGTGTCACTAGTCCCCGCCACATCACTGTCGCTATTTTCACTCTCAACTGTGCTCACCTCATTCTGAGGTGCTGCACATTTACTAGAACTGGAGTCTTCCACTTCTGACACAACTCCCTCTGCTCTCCCATAACAATCGGTGCTTTTACCTGAGATCATACTGCGTTTCGCTGAACTATCAATGTGTGTTGTTTTTCTTAATCTCTTTCTATTAGGTATTTTAAAGTCTGCATTGTCTATCAATTCTACCTCTATTTCAGTAACCTCCTCTCCCGAAACCACAGTCACTGTCTCCCCCTGCTCACTGACCCGAGTGTTGACATCTACCTCACCCCTCTCCCCAACATTTCCTTTATCTACCTGTTCAGAGCCAACACTCCCTCCCTGTGACAGTCTGGCTCGCAGTGGTGACGTCACGGACCAGGAAGTAGAAACCAAAACAATGGATGGGTGGTTGAAGCTGAGTGCAACGGCACTCAGCGTATTTATTAATAAACAAAACAAAAACAAAAGATTTAACAAAACACCAAACAAAAGGGCACGAGGGCCAAACGAATAAACAAACAAACAAACAAACAAACAAGTAAGTGTCGTGCTGGATAATCCAGCACGTTTTAGCAATTGTTTTTAGATGTTGCTCGCTCTCTCCGCTCCCCGTACTCTCCTCTGTACACTCAACCACGAGTGCAGAGAGCTGCAGGTTTATATACTCTGGCCGAGGGATTAACTAGTAGTTAATTATCTTATTATCCCTCGGCCAGAGTCTGCACGTGTTTGGTAAGGATGCATGACTGTCAGCTAGTTAAATAATCAGTAGCTGATCAGCCATGCATCCTCACAGGGTTTTTAAATATAATAAAAGAGGCAGCGCTTTTATCCGCACCGCAAACAAAAATACAAATAATAATAAATAGGGGCGGGACACTCCGCCACACATGCCCCCCCTTGTGCGCAGCACACATGGCCTTTTCGGCCACCTCCCCCCTTAGTCCCCAAAGTCCCGGTTAGCAGTCCCGGCACAGGAACAGGGGCAGCAACGGACCAAAGGTGGCGGCCACGGTGGGATGTCCTCCTCCCACCCAAACAGCCGTAGCGTTCCAATGGCCCGCCGGCTCCTCTGGCCAAAAAATTTTTGGGGGTGGTCTCCAGACCTGCCCCCCCTTCTTCATGGCCGGCAGTTCCCCTCCGTGGGGCTCCGGCCACCCTTTCTCCTGCAGCGAAATTGCTGCGGGGGGAGCTGGTCTCCTGACCTCCCCCCCCTTTTCCATGGCCGGCAGATCCCCTTCATGGGGCTCCAGCCATAGTATTTCCTGCCGCGAAAGTGCGGCTGGGGAAGCTGGTCTCCTGACCTCCCCCCCCTTTTCCGTGGCCGGCAGCTCCCCTTCATGGGGCTCCAGCCACAGTATTTCCTGCCGCGAAAGTGCGGCTGGGGGAGCTGGTCTCCTGACCTCCCCCCCCCTTTTCCGTGGCCGATAGCTCCCCTTCATGGGGCTCCAGCCACAGTATTTCCTGCCGCATGGCAGGACTGGTAGCAACCCCAGGCAAAACAGGACCCTTGGGAGGCGAAGGTAGCAGCTGTAGACCTTCGGCAGGCAATGGCAGCAGCAGCGGACCCTCGGGGGGCGACGGCAGCCGCAGCAGACCCTCGGGGGGCGACGGCAGCCGCAGCGGACCCTCGGGAGGCGACGGCAGCAGCCGCAGCGGACCCTCGGGAGGCGACGGCAGCAGCCGCAGCGGACCCTCGGGAGGCGACGGCAGCAGCCGCAGCGGAGAAACAGGCAGCCCCGGGCGATGCGGAGAAACAGGCAGCCCCGGGCGATGCGGAGAAACAGGCAGCCCCGGGCGATGCGGAGAAACAGGCAGCCCCGGGCGATGCGAAGAAACAGGCAGCCCCGGGCGATGCGGAGAAACAGGCATTCTTGGGCGAAGCGAGGCAGGCATCCCTGGGCGAAGCGAGGCAGGCATCCCTGGGCGGTGCGAGGCAGGCATCCTTGGGCGGTGCGAGGCAGGGCAGGAGCAGTCCTTCCCATGACGGTGGATGTGGCACCAGCAGGTATTCACCCTCTGCTGGTGGAGATGGAGATGGAACCAGCAGGTATTCACCCTCTGCTGGTGGAGCTGGGAGCGGCAAGCAGTCCTCCCACGGCGGTTGAGGCGGAACCAGCAGGCATTCACCCTCTGCTGGTGGAGGTGGGAGGGGCAAGCAGTCCTCCCACGCCGGTTGAGGCAGAACCAGCAGGTATTCACCCTCTGCTGGTGGAGGAGGGAGGGGCAAGCAGTCCTCCCACGGCGGCCGAGGCGGAACTAGCAGGCATTCACCCTCTGCTCCCGGCGGTGGTGGAGACAGAGGCAGCTCCCGCTGCTCTGCTCCCGGCGGTGGTGGAGACAGAGGCAGCTCCCGCTGCTCTGCTCCCGGCGGTGGTGGAGACAGAGGCAGCTCTCGCTGCTCTGCTCCTGGTGGTGGTGGCGAGGGCTCCCCTCCTCTGGGCGATGGGTGCACGGGCTCCCCCCCTCTGGGCGATGGGTGCACGGGCTCCCCCCCTCTGGGCGATGGGTGCACGGGCTCCCCCCCTCTGGGCGATGGGTGCACGGGCTCCCCCCCTCTGGGCGATGGGTGCACGGGCTCCCCCCTTCCGGGCGCTGGGTGCTCGGGCTCCCCCCTTCCGGGCGCTGGGTGCTCGGGCTCCCCCCTTCCGGGCGCTGGGTGCTCGGGCTCCCCCCTTCCGGGCGCTGGGTGCTCAGGCTCCCCCCTTCTGGGCGCTGGGTGCTCAGGCTCCCCCCTTCTGGGCGCTGTAGCCTGTTGCTTCGCCTTCTTGGCACCGCCCCTCCTTCCCTTCTTCGGGACCAGCAGTTCCACCTCCTGCCATGGAGGGGGTTGGTCTGGTGGTTTGTGCCCGACCTTGCCGACAGCAAAGCACCACTCCTCCCCTTTGAGGCAGGTGAGGCAGGTTTCCTGATCCACCTGCGGCGATGTTATGGCCTTCAGGTGGATCCACTCCTCCACAATCTCCACCTCACCTCGATCAAAGGCCTGCACAAAGAGGGGGTCTTCATATGGGCACACCTCAGGGAGGTGCCCATACTCCAGGCAGGCGAGGCACCATGTAGCCCCTCCTTCCTTTAACTCCCTCTGATGCGCATGCCACCTCTCCATGTAGGCATCCACTTTATCCATTTTTTTTTTTTTTCAAACACAAAAAAACATTATTTGAAAAAGAACAAAAAAAAACGTCCTTTCCTTTCCTGGTCCGGCTGTTGGAGGCGTTGTTTGTCCCACGCAGGACACCATATGTGACAGTCTGGCTCGCAGTGGGGAAGTCACGGACCAGGAAGTAGAAACCAAAACAATGGATGGGCGGTTGAAGCTGAGTGCAACGGCACTCAGCGTATTTATTAATAAACAAAACAAAAACAAAAGATTTAACAAAACACCAAACAAAAGGGCATGAGGGCCCAACGAATAAACAAACAAGTAAGTGTCGTGCTGGATAATCCAGCACGTTTTAGCAATTGTTTTTAGATGTTGCTCGCTCTCTCCGCTCCCCGTACTCTCCTCTATACACTCAACCACGAGTGCATAGAGCTGCAGGTTTATATACTCTGGCCGAGGGATTAACTAGTAGTTAATTATCTTATTATCCCTCGGCCAGAGTCTGCACGCGTTTGGTAAGGATGCATGACTGTCAGCTAGTTAAATAATCAGTAGCTGATCAGCCATGCATCCTCACGGGGTTTTTAAATATAATAAAAGACGCAGCGCTTTTATCCGCGCCGCAAACAAAAATACAAATAATAATAAATAGGGGCGGGACACTCCGCCACACTCCCTCACCCTCTGCCTCATTAATCACCACCGTCATGTTAGCATTCGAAGATCCAGCTTTCTGGCTTCCCAGCTCAGCGGTACTTTCATCTGCTTCATGTTAATTCTCTTCAGTGTTATCCTCTGCATGCTTTTCCCCAGATAGTTTACAATTTTTTGCTAAATGCTCTACCCGATTACAAGAAAAACATTGCATTAACTCAGAGGTGGCAAAGACTACATAGTCACTGCCCTCTACCTGAAACCTGAAAGTGATATTTAATTCAATATTGATGTCATTTAGTAACATATACAGCTGTCTCCAAAATGAGACTACATGTTTTAATTCTTGCGCTTTACAGCCCAGTGGAATCATAGTAATCTCCGACATTATTTGACCATGGCGACTCAGCTCTCTGATTAGTACCTCATTCTTGATAAACGGCGGGACATTTGAAATAGTAACTTTTTTCGCCGGAACAGCGAGAGGCAAAACAGAAACCAAAACATCATTAATTACTAAACCCTCCTGAACAGCTGTCTGAACTAAATCTTCACTGTTCAGAAAAACAACCACTGCCTTATTCATTCGAGAAGCCGATTTTATATTTTTACACCCTACTACTTTTCCAAGCTCAATTACATATTTCTCAACACTGACAATAGCATCATCTATGATTTTAATGCCGTTCCTGCGTGTAATATTGTCAAAACCAGAGCCGTGCCCTCTCGGGACTCCCCCTCCCGTGGACATAAGGCCGTCTCTATTTAGCCAAAAATGTTTTGATCAGCTGTAACAGTCAAACAAACCAACCATAGAAAGAAAGAAAAAAAAGACTGGGGACAAAAACCCCTTACTCAGAAATCCACTGACTCCCAGCATGCACAGCGACAGACAGCACCAACAGAGATAGATAGATAGATAGATAGACAGACAGACAGAGAGAGATAGATAGAGATAGATAGAACACAGTCACCTTTGCTTGGATTAACCGAATCTTTCTTCAGCCAAGATTTGTATTTCTGTTTCTCCAACACCTGTCACTGAATACACACTTCCCCGGCATTTTAACATAAATTAGGCTGACTGGACCATGATGCTATATTCACAAAACCAGAAAGACTGAGTGAGAGATACTGCTACGCATGACAGTAGTACGAACACAGCGCAATAATAATATAACTCTCATCCAGGTTATAGCCAATACGCAAACAGTATTTTATAGCAGGAGTTGATATTAGATTTACGAAATGTTCTGATCGGAGGGAAAATTTAGGTCACAAAAATCAAGTACGTTCGAAAACATTTCAGTTTTCCACAAAAAAATATATATATCGCCAAAATTCAAGTACTTTCTACAAACAGTACTAATTAAGTACTTTCAAGGTCTTGAATTTGCTACTTTCAAACAAGCACTTTCAAGGTTTAAGGACATGTACAAACCCTGCCTTGATAATATCAATCCGACATACCCCCTGCAAAAAATATTCTACTGAACAAATCCTACCTCTCTGTCCTTACGATCCAGCATGTCTTGTTTTTGCTTATACTTTTGTGATGTTTCTTTGATATCCAAAGCCTGTGAAACAGAAAAAAAGAGCTTCTTTAGAAGCACAGTATTCCTTGCACGTTTTTATCAATGCAGTTCTACTCACAGAAAACTAATATATGGGACAAACCAGCTAAATATTTTAGAATGATAGGTCTGCCCTTATAACAGAATGGTGAACAATGCCTCTCTGGTTTAAAGCTTTGTGGCCTTATCATATCTTGATCAGCCATCAACAGCAAATAGATTCCTTCAGCTGTTGCAGAAACACCAGTAATTTCCACAAGGAATAAACCATTGAAAAAAATCACCATTACACACAAAGAAATATTAAGTAAATTACATATTTCTTATGGGTTGCCCAACTGAAATGTAACATAATACAGTTTCCTAAACTGAAAACACACACTTCTATATAAATACATTTCTGCTGTTAATACAGTTTTTACCTTGTCCTTCATCTTCTTCTCAATGACTTCAATTTGCCTGTCAAAAGCCTGGATTTTGCGTAGCATCGGTGCCTGGTCATCTTTTAACTTTTTCAAATCTTTTTTCACCTGGTCGCGCTCATTCTTCGTACCTTCATACTGCTTCCTAACAGTTTCGTATTCCTGAGTGTAGTGGAAAAGTAGTTTAAAAAGTGTAAGTGAAACACAGCATTACAGCGCAGGAGTGTGCAATTCATATTTGAAGTTCACTTTTAAAAAAAACAAAGATTGCAAAATGACAATACGAGCAGGGGCGAGCAATTATTATTATTACTATTATTATTTGCTTATTTAGCAGACGCCTTTATCCAAGGCGACTTACAGAGACTAGGGTGTGTGAACTATGCATCAGCTGCAGAGTCACTTACAATTACGTCTCACCCGAAAGACGGAGCACAAGGAGGTTAAGTGACTTGCTCAGGGTCACACAATGAGTCAGTAGCGGAGGTGGGATTTGAACCAGGGACCTCCTGGTTATGAGCCCTTTTCTTTAACCACTGGACCACACAGCCTCCAATTCATATCGGTCGATGCCCGGGACAATAAGGTTTACCGTTATACTTCGCCCGTCGGATAAGTACTTCATACAAATGAAAATTAAAAAAAAAAAAAAAAACGTAACTAAACCTCAAAGCAAAATATATACAGAAGACACAAATACATGTTTCCTTTTAATTCACAAACTCTGAAGAATATTTAACATAATAAATTACAAAAACGTTTAAACTATTTTATATGTAACAGTTTAGCAATCTATCTAATTTTTTTTTAAAAAGCTACTTAAAATTGGGTGGTTGGCAGTATGTTTTTAAAGCTAGAGATTGACTGAATTATTTTTAATACAACTTTGAAATGACTCCAGAGCATTGCACTCTTACTAAACTGCTACCTTCTCGGAATTCTGTCTCAACTCTCTGCTGACTACCCTCAGTTTCCCACTGAAACGCCCACAAAAAAAGATTTCTTTATCCAATGGAAACCAAAACATAAACAAGCGTCAGCTGTTCTTCTGGGTAACGTAGTTTAGAAACCAATCCTTTAACCAGGGTTACAAACTAATAATATTGTGGTACAAGTGCAAAGGAAACTTGAAACTTGCTAGTCCTGATGTAAATTTACTAGTCCTTATGTGAAGTGCCTAAATTGGAATCATCAACAACAGTTGGGGTCCCTAAAAATAGGCTTAGATTTTATTTTCCTAAGAAATAAACACTGTTATAAATGTAGATTTAATTTTTTTAATAAAGGCACCCGAGTAAACGCTCCTACAGGTTGACTCCTCCTACCTGTTTGCACCTCTTTACTGAGCGACTATTGGACTGTGTGCTGAGAAACTGACACTGACAGCACCAGACGGGATGACAGAAGAAAATAATTCTCAGCCGTGTCACCTTGCCGACCATGAAGCTCCGCCTGAAATTGACACCGATGACACAAATAAAATGCTTATTTTATTGTTTGTTACGTGTGTTGATGTTTACAAACATCCTAGCTGGCTTGCAGAGTTGGGGTTACATTCTGTGAGTGAATTACTACCTAAAATAATTAATGTACTCACGTACACACGCTGTCTTCACTAAAATCCCAATTTAAAGACAGGATGTTTCACTGTAGCCCTCAGGATGAAATTGTTAGCTAGGTGGCTACATTTTCTTTAAAATTAGCTTCAGCAAGTACAGTAGAATCTGCCAGAACTGACGGATGCTGAATCTACTAGGTTGGATACTAATGACAGCATAACGCATACAAAAGAAAAATTAGGAAAAGCAGATATTTTCAAGAAAGCTGGAAAACCTTGTACAAATGGATTTGAATAGGTGAAGGAACGCCTTCCGGGTTTGTCAGAGCTGCCAGTGAATGTTTTACTTTTTAAATGGTGTAATAATTAACAGCTCCGAGGCCTGTTTCACAAAAGTCCTGCTACTGCGATGTGCTTGCAATGAGGTTGCGAGGACGCAGAGGTCGGCGCTGCGTGCATTTCATAAAGCACTTCGCAAGTGCCGTCGCTTGCGATCACTCTCTTGCGATCTGCGATGAGTGAAATCACTAACTCGGTAATCCATTTTAAGGCACAATGACCGATTAGGTAAGTACATATTGCCTGGGTTGCAAAGGAAAGCTATTTTTTTTTTTTTTTTTTTTTTTTTTTTTTTAAAGAAAAAAAATGGATACAATTATTGAAATGGCTGGTCAAGACAAATCTGTTCTATTCGGCAGGTTTTCTGGAAGTTTAAATCACGAAGAAAAAAAAAGTTGCAGATGATCACTGATGAAGGAAACACTGTTGGGGAGGAGCAAAGAACAGTATTCGAAATAAGAAAGAAATTGATAGATCTAGCGAGCAGAATGGAGAGGAAGAAGGGAGAGGAAAAAGCTTTAAAGTTGATTGAGGAAAACCAAAATACCTCACTGTCGACAGAGATGTGGAGCTGTGCAGAAGTGACTGTTCTTTGAAGTTCTATACATACATAAAAGGAAAGCCCTTCAGCTGTGTAGGAAAAAAAGTAAATGCTGTACAGTAAACGTATTTAAAAGAAAGTTTACTGATCTGTGTTTACTTTTCTTTCTACACAGCTGAAAAGGGGCTTGGCTGAAACGTATGTAGCCAGCTAAGCACACTCGCTACCTTGACATTTTTTCTTTATTAGAGGGCCTGATAATCAAGCTGCATTTAGTCTAATTATTTAAACACGTGGGGCTGGTAATAATAACATGGCGGTGGCTGCTGCAACAAAGTTTTGTTCTTGCTGTGGTGAACTGTAGCAGAGACTAATTGAGGAACGTGCTTTTTGTTACCATGATTTGGGATAAAGGTGTCTGCTAAATAAACAAATATCTAGAAGTGAGAAGGCGGCGCTATTTTTGTCACGAGTTTGGTCCATTTTATTTATTTGCATCACGTTTGTCTGTTATTTAACTTATTTACTGTACACATTGAATTTTGTTTGTATTGTTATTATTATTATTATTATTATTATTATTTATTATTATTATTAGTGTAACGTGCACGGGGTAGGGGGTCAAGGCTGGTAGGTTATGCAATCAGATATGATGACATAAGCCCGATAAGCCAGGCTCTTTTTAACAGCGCTATGCTTCAGAGTGGGAGGTCCTGGGTTCACGTCCCACCTTCACCTGTGGGAAACCCCTGCCTGTGGGAACCGAGGACCGCCACATTATTATTATTATTATTATTATGATGATGTACATAATAATTGCTGCACAGTATTGTCACCAGTTTAAAGCAAGGCAATCTGCCCAATAATGCTATTATCATACTGAAAAATCGGTACTTTTGGTATAGGATTGTATTTAATCAATACACCATGTTTGTTTGGTTTTTTTTTTACCTTGCCTCTGTTACTATTATTTTTCACCCACATAACTTTGGGTTACGCTTTATTAAATAAATATTTTTGCAATTAAACTTTTTGTATATATAAAAAAAAGCATTTTTGTATACTGCAGTTATGCCTCAAATTCAGCCCTATTTATGTAAATGTGTGTGTTATAAGATAGAGACAAGTTCATCTTGTCATCAGAATGCTTTACCTGAGAAATCCGGTCAATAAAAAGTGTACAGTTTCACAGCGAGCTCGTAGTATGAGCTCCATGGTATATCCTGAAACAGGATCTGTGATGAAAATTCCTACTTGTGGCTGCTGTCTGGCAGTCGCAGGTTTCTGGTGAAAATCAGTGATGTTGCAGCCCTGCAAAAGTTTTATGAAACCTATTTCTTATTTGCGAGGTGAGGGGGCAAGTAGATTTCTATGAAGGACAAATAGATTTTTCTAGCACTGTGTCCCTTGGACAAGAAGTTTTTTTGTTTGTGTTTTTAAATTGCGGGACACACACTTAAATTGACTAAAATATATAAAAACACAAAGCCATAAGTATTATTATTATAATTATTATTATTATTATGTATTTCTTAGCAGACACCCTTATCCAGGGCGACTTACAATTGTTACAAGATATCACATTATTTTTACATACAATTACATTTTTTTTTTTTTACACATTTTTACAAACAATTACCCATTTATACAGTTGTTTTTTTTACTGGAGCAATCTAGGTAAAGTACCTTGCTCAAGGGTACAGCAGCAGTGTCCCCAACCGAGGACTGAACCCATGACCCTCCGATAAAGAGTCCAGAGCACTAACCACTACTCCTCACTAATCCCTGGAGATATAAAATATAGTGCAGTTAACCAACTGCATTGCTTAGAACCTGTATATAAAACGTCATATATAGTGCGATTCATAATTCACACAACATTGTTAGAGCATCGCAGAAACTACACTGAATATATGCAAAGCTCAAATGTCTGTGATGCACCGTCTGGCCACCAGAGGGTTGCTTAGGTATAATGAGGCTGGATGCCTACAGTTCCTCAGCACTCACACACAGTGCTGCCAACTGGGTGGCTTTTCATTCCGTTTTGCGGAGTGAATAATGCTAAGTGGGTTGTCTATTTTTGGGCTGTTTTATCAAAACACTGCAGTTTTGTTTTGTTTTTTACATAAAAGAAACAGAGTTTTGACAAATAAGATAGGATCTCTACCATGATTGACACAATAACCCATCAAATCATAATCAGAGTAAGACCACACACAGACACAGCCCCCTCTCCTGTCAGGTATTCACCAATAGGATTGTTCGTTTTTTTTCACTGGAAAATAGAACAAAAGTAGATATTTTGAGTGATTAACAAAGGGCCTTCATATCCACCATGAGAAAGATTAGGTTTTATTATTTAGCAGGCGCCTTTATCCAAAGCGACTTACAGAAATTAAACAAAATATAAAAATACTAAAATTAACTTAAATGTTTCTTTAAATAAAAAAGAAAAAAGGATATGGAGAGAAATAGCACACATATAAAAGCAAATAAAGAATTATAAACATTTAAAATAGACAACTAACTAACTAATAAAATAGCACAAAACAACACAGAAATTGTATAACAGCTCCAAAACAGCCAGTGTCCATGCTGCACATGCTGCCGCTCACACCGGCAGGGAAGATGAATCTGTAGCAATCCTTAATAGGAGGCAGCAGAAAGAGGTGTGTGATGGACGCAGGTGAAAACAAATGGAAAGATGCCGAAATCATGGGAACGGGTAGCAGTATTTAAGGGTGAGAATTTATCTGTTGTTGGATAATGTTGGACAATGAACCACACACGTTCATCTGCTACAACCTTAAAAAGAGTAAGTAGCGGGGTTCTTAAATATAGCGTTACACGTCCCCACATGTTGCTACAACTGTTTAAATAACGTACCTGTAACTTTTCATTGTTAACATCCTGACAACTTTTTACACTTATAACTTTAAAGTCGGTTTCAAAGCTCTTTTCAAAATGTCCGCTCTAGTGCACTGATAGTGTAAGGATTATTGCCCACACTGTCAAACAGGTAACACGACAGTAACAATGATGTGGTACGGAATCTCTCTTCCTGCAGTGATTTAGAGGACAAATCTCAAACCTCAGTGCACTAGAGCGGACATTTTGAAAAGAGATTTGAAACAGACTTTAAAGTTATAAATGTAAAAAGTTGTCAGGATGTTAACAATCAAAATAATAATTACAGGTACGTTATTTAAACAGTTGAACAACACGTGGGGATCTGTAATGCTATATTTTTTGGAAATCCGTCGGCAATTTTTTACCCCCGTTTTTCTGCCCAATTTTGTATGCCCAATTATTATCTGTAACCTCAGCTCACCGCTCGCAACACCCCCCGACGTCCTCCGAAACATGCTCCTGCCAATCCGTCCTTTTTTGCACTGCGGATCCACAGCGAGGCCACCAGACCTATAGTGCCGGAGGACAACACAGATCTGGCGGCTCCTCTGAAGAACCACAGGCGCTAGGGGTCGCTGGTGCGTGGTGAACCGTGGATTCCTCTGCCGACCTAAGCCCTCCCTACCTGGGCGGCGCTCGGCCAATTGTGTGACCCCCCCTTGGAACCGCCTGTCACGGTCAGCTGTGACATAGCCTGGATTCGAACCACTCAGGAACATGCCAGTTGCATCCTGGTTTTAATTTATCTTCTTATTACAATAAAAAATCCTGAAAGTAACTACATTTCAACAGATATTTTTTTAAAACCTCACTTAAACTATTAGTATCAGGCGATACGACCAGATGGACATTTTGACCCAAATGACAGACCAGGTGGACATTTTGACCCGAATGACAGACGGTCAGGTGTCAAGTTTTGTTTTGGCCGTTTCGACAACACGGTCTGTTTGCTGTCTTGGTCTAAATATGCGAGACTGAACTTGCAGTGTGTTAATCTACATTTTGTAAGCAACCATAACTTATTAAAATGTTGCACCATCGTTTGCAGGCAGCTTCTACGTTCTGCACACAGCAAAACCTGTTAATTAAACCAATTGTACTTCTAACATGTTTCTCAGTTGTAATCGAGATACACAAATGGCTTAAAAGGGATCAATTACATTCTCAAAAGGAGAAGAAAAAATGGGGGGAAAACACTGAAAAACAGCAACCCTAAATATAATAATAAATACATGTGTGAGCCTTCTTGGGTTTTACCTGATTAAATAAATGGAATGATTGATTGGTTTGTGTTTGTTTACAATGGGGAACAACATCACTAACTGTAGAAATGGCAATTGTGACAACTTATGCTCACGATTGGGCGGGTTTTAGGCATTTTTTCAGGAAGAAGTGGGCAGGTTTTTGTAAAAGTAGTTGGCAGCCCTGCTCACAGCAGAAAGACATGTGTCAAGGCTTACACTTGTAGAGTGCACCTGTATGGCAAGAATGGACTTAAAAGTGCTGCAACAGCTACAAGCACCCTAACAGAGACAATTCCAAGATCAACGGTAACCAGATTAGTGGAATGATTCCTTCAGACTGGAACACAGCAGATTGCAAGGGAAGTGGACGTCCCTCATCTGCAACCACTGGTGAAGCTGCAATTAACTTTTTGGGAACCACACTTGTGAGCCTGAGACAGTCAACTCAAAAAACAGGTGGCTAGTACTAGCCAGTCGTCTGCATGGGGGACTCTAGTAAGTTTCATCCATACAGATTTACCTCTGTGCCAGCATTATTATTAGCAAACTGTTGCCAGGGTTAGATTAAGGAATTTTTTATTGATTTTCCCATGAGCAATTGCAAGGCAGATCACTGGTTGTCTGCAAACAAAACTGATTGTCCGCAAAAAATGTACAGTAGACTAGTCTATGTAGCACTTAAAAGTGTGTTTCTTAAGAACAGGCACTTTTAACTAGGGATGCACCAATTGTGTTTTCTGGGGCCGATTCCAATTATTGATATTAAAAATCAATAAATGGCTGTGACAGGCTGGCTTTAGTGATGATGTCAGACCAGAAAGGAGTACACAGACAGACAGTAGTGGTGAGTAAATCTGAGATGCTGTTGCGCTCAGTGTTTTAATAACACACAGAAAATAAAAAGGTTTAACAAAACAGAAAACAGGACACGGCACTTGAGGCCAAAATAAACAGACAAACAAAACAAAGACACTAACAAACAGGGAGGACGAATGCTAAACACAAAACAAGTACCATGCTGGTGCTTCCAACATGTAGCAATTATTTTCTAGTTTCTTTTTAATAGTTTTTACCTCCTCTCCACTCACGAACACACAACCCCGAGTGAGTAAAACGTGCTACATATGTTGTGCCGGGATTCAATTACTAATTAATTATTCACTTGAATCCCAGCATGTGAACTAATTCTGTGCAACCCCATGCTCATATACTAAATACTTTAAATGCAGGTGAAGTGAAGTGCAATCCCTGTGCCTAAATACAATTATACATTTTAAACACTCATGCTCATTACCCGCATTATACCCAGTGTACCAACTACAATACATCAACATTAACACATGCAACATACAACAAATAACGCACAAATACACACAGGGGCGGGGCACATTGCCACAATGGCAGAGAGTGATTCCGCTACTGATTTTTTCCCCGTTATTAGTAATACAATTGTAATCCATCGCTTGAAATAGTACTGCGCTCAGCTGACAAACTGCAATTTAATTGGCAAGACACTAGAGGTATGTTGCTGTGTACATTGCAGAAGTGGCGTTCGCTGGTTCCCAGCTTCTATGACTAGCTACTGTACCACTGCATAGATGCCAACACACACCTACAGGAAGTTTCAGCATGAAGCACTTGTCCTACGGACCACCGAGTACATTGGAAGCACTTATCTGTCCACACTTCTGATTGTCCCAGGCAAACGGACAAGCTTAAAATACAACCCTGGTTCTATTTGTGGACCCGCTGTCAACTTACGGTAGTTAGAATACAAGTGCTCTCTAACTTACCACCCAAGGCTTTTTCCTCTCCAGCATGTTGATCATATCCAAGTGCCGTTTCCTCTCGTAATAACGTTCCACGTCTTGTTTGTACCGCTCATTTCTCTGCTTCATTTTCTCCAGGAAACTGGATTTCTCTTTGCACAAATTCTGTTACAAAAAAAAAATACATCCTAATCCATACCATCAAATAGCATGCAGCCGATTCATGAGGAAGTAAGTTGATTGTCAGACCTGGTCCTTCAACCCCTGGTTTACTGTACCACTTAACTTGCTACTTAAAGATATGATATAATTGTCTAAAATTTGTCATGCACCCCCATGCCCATCCACTCCACTCCCGGCCCCAAGGAATGGAGAAACTAAGCAGTTAGAGGCTAGACCTTTGGAAGATGGTCAAAAAAAAATAAAAATAAACAGCATAGTCCCAGCCTAATTGTTACGGGTCACAGAATACCAACTACCTAGCAGCACAAGCATTTATGAGGAAGGAAACAATTGTTGTTTAATGGCCTAACAGGAAAGTTTGGAACATAATCTACATATCAAACACCACAGCTTCAAATACTAAACCATGACCTCCATCCACAGTAGGTAAAAACGCCAGTGATACACATACTGTAGGAACCTACCAACATATTCATACTTTATACCCACTCCGATACACTCAATTACTGGTGCTAAAAATGCCCTTCCCAAGTTTTATCCCATTTGGATGGTGGTTATGTAGATATAGCCAGCATCAAAAGAAACGTATTACTATTATAACATTTATTTTCAAAAAAAATAAGGTATATGATGGACATTGACAAAATGTTTCTGGTTTCTTTTTAATCACTCAATCATTCGTCCTTGACCATCACACGCTTGAGTGACTATGACTGAAACATATTCACTCAATCACCTAAATGGTGAGACAGTTGATTGGACACTGGATACGGAGTGATTTCAGCTGTTGAAATGCAAGTTTGAATAGAAGCAATAAAGAAAATCGCAGAAAAAAAACAAAACAATATGCCACATCTGTCAACAGCACCTTCGTGCAATCGGCATGTTGGAGGCTGGACTAGGGCAACGTACTGTGGCTCACCGTCTTGGGTGCTCACAGCCAGCAATTTCAAACCTGGCGAGACGGTATAACTAGACACACTCTGTCAATAACAGGCCATGAACTGGGAGACCAAGAGTCACAACACCTGCCCAAGATCGACAGATGATTTTGCAGCATCTTCGTGATGTCAATTGTTAATCAGCACAATAAAAAGTCAATGCACCTGCTCTAAAACAGAGTTTGTCATTTTTCATCTAGTGAATTTTATCCAAATATAAGTGATGTTTCCTTTGATGCTCAGTGTGTATAATTATATATATATATATATATAGAGAGAGAGAGAGAGAGAGAGAGAGACATAAAGGTGTCTCCACTATGTTCTGCACGAAATAATAATAAAACAAGAGGTAATTATTTAATTAACTATTTACTTCTCCTTTATTAACTGTACCTCTAGCTCCCTCTCCTTTGAACGGAAGTTTTTTAAATCACAGTGAAACCTGTACATCTCCGGAGGCCCAATTGACTTCTCAGTCGCTTCAAGCAGTTCAATTTTTGACATTTTTGCAAACTCCCCAACTTTCTCCTAAAAACAAAAAACAGGTCAGTAACATAAATCTCACAAGAACACATTATAGAGGTGAAAATCATGAAAAGTAAGTAACCACAAATCCAGCACATGTGTCAACTTCAGAATGCCCATACATTCAGAAAAGCAGTGCGTAAGATAGGTCCCACAAGAAGATTCTCAAGGTACAGCAGTTTGTATATTTCCTTCATCTGCAGTGCCCTGGACTATACTTTGGATTCCACTTAATCTGTAACAGTAGTGAAAGTTAAAATGTCAACATACCTGAGGCAAGAATTGACAAAGGTTGCCCACTTGAATATTAAGCGCAGCAACCTTTTCTTCCACATTTTTCTGAGTTGCATGCTTCCCATTGATCGCCCACATTGACTGATTGTTTTCAACTTGAATTTCTCGAGTAATCACAAGGTTCCCATCAGGCTTGTAACTATAAAAGATACACAATTTCCTCAATTATAGCTGGGTTTGAGCAATTTCAGGTTTAACTGTGAGTTTAAATACTTGTTATCTACATGTAGGTTAATTTCCTGCTATGTTAAAGCAGTCTGGAGTTTAAAATGGTGGCTTATTCCCATAAAATACCAGTTGATTAAATTGTCTCAGCATTAGGGCTGTAAATCAAGTTTTAAATGAATATGTGTAAATGATTTAAATATTTGGTTGTTTACCAGTTAAAACGATTCACAATATGCATATTTAATAAAAAGTACCTTTGAGTTCACATTCATTTTAAAGTTGTCATTAAACATTTTCTGATCTAAAATGACTTTACCTTATTCAGGAATCAACTAATATATTATTTGATCACGCTGTGGGTGATTTGTTAATTATTGTCCGAAAAATAAAAATTCATGTGAAGGAAAATTATAACCTATGAATTCAAGCAGTCTTTTACTCTGGCTCCTTGTCAGTCTTCACAAAAAATGTAAAAAAGAATCAATATCAGGATTGGGTTCAGTTCAAATTCACAATTGTTCAAACTGGACAATGAGGGTGCATTCTGTGCATTTCTTCAGAGTAGAAAAGACAAAGCTGACGCCGGATCCTCACGTCCCGCTTCTCTGCTGGAGCTCCTTCATCCTCAGTGCGAGTTGAAGAAACTTCGTTGTCTGTGTTTGACAATACAGTTTCAGGTGCCTGTGTTTTTTCACTGCCAATGTTGGTAGGGATAATTACTGTATGCATTTCCTCCTGTGCTACACAATAGACTTATTCTCTCATAGCAGCACCAACAAACTGCAGTGGTTTGTAGTGGGGGTCTAATATCAGTGAAAGTAAGCAAAAGATTGTACGTTTTCTAACTTTGAATCTGGTCCAAATCTATTCAGCCACCACCCTCTTGAATATTATAATTGCAGGCAAATCATCACTGGAAAAACAAGATGGTTGTGGAGTAATCCCTAAGAAAAATATGACTTTTCCAAACAGGACTTTTTGTACTTGCTTTATCTCTACCGACTGCAACAGCATCTATAACAATTACACTTGTATACTGCGTTCCACCAGTCTTCTCTGACTGGCTAGCTCAGTGGTACACAACTCAGGTCATGGAGGGCCGGTGTCCCTCCTGGTTTTTGTTCTAACCATACCCTAAATTAGTTAATTGGACCAATTAAGCTTCTAATAAGGTCCAATAAAGAACTCTGCAGTTGGAATAAAAACCTGCAGGGACACCGGCCCTCCAGGACCGAGTTGTGCACCACTGGGTTAGATTAATCACGCAGAAGACTGGAGGGGTGGGGCAAGCCTAGCTGCAGAGGAAGTAAAAATAACTGAATGGAACTGTTTTGAGTTTTCTTTATTGCGGAAGGGAGATACATAGTGTAACGATCCGTGTATTGTGTTTGTGTACTGTATTCCCTCTTGTTTCTACTGTCTGTTATTGCCGCTGTATTGTGTTCCTTTCCCCCCGTCTGTATTACCTGTAGCTGCGGGTTCGCTCTGTCTCTGGCTGTGCGAGCTGCCCCTGTCATAGGCTGTTTGTTGTGTGTGCCCATTGGTCCTGGTGTGCGGCTGGGGACCAATGGGGTAGCTGTTCGCTCTGGCACCCGATTAACATAAAGGGGCGGGGCTCAGCTATAAAACTGGTCGTTGCACGCTCATTGGGTCGGTGGAGAGCAAGTGGCGAGAGCAGTGGGCTACAAGAAGTTCATAAATAAAGCATTAAATTTGAAAGCGGCGTGTTGTCTTTGTCTATCCTGCGCACTGCGAGGAAACGCTACACTGGTGTCAGAAGCGGGATCAGTACAACGAGTGATCCAGCGTTGAGCAGAAACAGGAGAAGACAAAGATGGACCAATGGCTGTGGTACGACTCCAGGCCGTCACAGAACCGGTGGGACGGCGGACTGGGGGATCTCCTCGGTGACTTGGAGGAGCGAGGTTGGTGCCTTGCCTGCGGGGAGTTCGGGCACCAGGTGACGTGATGCCCCTTCCAGGACGAAGGGGACCTACTGCCTGCCCGAAAACAAAAGCGGAGAAGGGGTGGTCGTTCGAGGAGGCTAGCGAAGGAGTCTGGATCATCTCCAGCGTGTGAGATGGGGGGCCTACCGCTGCCGCCGCCGCCCGAGAGAGCGCCGCCGCCGCCGCCGCCCGAGAGAGCGCCGCCGCCGCCGCCGCCCGAGAGAGCGCCGCCGCCGCCGCCGCCCGAGAGAGCGCCGCCGCCGCCGCGTGAGAGAGAGCCAGGGCCGCCGCCGCCGCCGCGTGAGAGAGAGCCAGGGCCGCCGCCGCCGCGTGAGAGAGAGCCAGGGCCGCCGCCGCCGCGTGAGAGAGAGCCAGGGCCGCCGCCGCCGCCGCGTGAGAGAGAGCCAGGGCCGCCGCCGCCGCCGCGTGAGAGAGAGCCAGGGCCGCCGCCGCCGCCGCGTGAGAGAGAGCCAGGGCCGCCGCCGCCGCCGCGTGAGAGAGAGCCAGGGCCGCCGCCGCCTGCGAGAGAGCCAGGGCCGCCGCCGCCTGCGAGAGAGCCAGGGCCGCCGCCGCCTGCGAGAGAGCCAGGGCCGCCGCCGCCTGCGAGAGAGCCAGGGCCGCCGCCGTCGCCGCCTGCGAGAGAGCCAGGGCCGCCGCCGCCGCCGCCGCCTGCGAGAGAGCCAGGGCCGCCGCCGCCGCCTGCGAGAGAGCCAGGGCCGCCGCCGTCGCCGCCTGCGAGAGAGCCAGGGCCGCCGCCGCCGCCTGCGAGAGAGCCAGGGCCGCCGCCGCCGCCTGCGAGAGAGCCAGGGTCGCCGCCTGCGAGAGAGCCAGGGCCGCCGCCGCCGCCTGCGAGAGAACCAGGGCCGCCGTCGCCGCCTGCGAGAGAGCCAGGGCCGCCGCCGTCGCCGCCTGCGAGAGAGCCAGGGTCGCCGCCTGCGAGAGAGCCAGGGTCGCCGCCGCCGCCGCCTGCGAGAGAGCCAGGGCCGCCGCCGCCTGCGAGAGAGCCAGGGTCGTCGCCTGCGAGAGAGCCAGGGCCGCCGCCGCTGCCTGCGAGAGAGCCAGGGCCGCCGCCGCTGCCTGCGAGAGAGCCAGGGCCGCCGCCGCCGCCTGCGAGAGAGCCAGGGCCGCCGCCGCCGCCGCCTGCGAGAGAGCCAGGGCCGCCGCCGCCTGCGAGAGAGCCAGGGCCGCCGCCGCCTGCGAGAGAGCCAGGGCCGCCGCCGCCGCCGCCTGCGAGAGAGCCAGGGCCGCCGCCGCCTGCGAGAGAGCCAGGGCCGCCGCCGCCGCCGCCTGCGAGAGAGCCAGGGCCGCCGCCGCCTGCGAGAGAGCCAGGGCCGCCGCCGCCTGCGAGAGAGCCAGGGCCGCCGCCGCCGCCTGCGAGAGAGCCAGGGCCGCCGCCGCCGCCGCCTGCGAGAGAGTCAGGGCCGCCGCCGCCTGCGAGAGAGTCAGGGCCGCCGCCGCCTGCGAGAGAGCCAGGGCCGCCGCCGCCTGAGAAAGCACCACTGCTACCTGCCTTAAGAGAGCTACCGCTGAAAGCGCCAGTCCTTTTAAGGGCTCCTGCAAAGGGCGTGACCAAGGGACAGGAGCAAAGAGAACCGCTGCCGCCTGTGGGAGAACACTTGTGGCCTGAGAGCGAGCTCCTGATACTGGGGTACCGAGAGTCACTCAGCTCAGCAGGGAATAGCAGATTGCCTTCCGCACAGCACGGCCCGTCGGCTCACCCACCAAAGGCCCTGGATGGAAAACCGGACATGCGGGGAGGGGGTCTGTGTTTCAGGGGTGGAGGTGGCCGATCTCAGTCATAAGCTGTATGGAGCCTTGTGAACTTTTTGGGGGCAAAAAGGCTAAGGTGGGGGTAGTGTAACGATCCGTGTATTGTGTTTGTGTACTGTATTCCCTCTTGTTTCTACTGTCTGTTATTGCCGCTGTATTGTGTTCCTTTCCCCCCGTCTGTATTACCTGTAGCTGCGGGTTCGCTCTGTCTCTGGCTGTGCGAGCTGCCCCTGTCATAGGCTGTTTGTTGTGTGTGCCCATTGGTCCTGGTGTGCGGCTGGGGACCAATGGGGTAGCTGTTCGCTCTGGCACCCGATTAACATAAAGGGGCGGGGCTCAGCTATAAAACTGGTCGTTGCACGCTCATTGGGTCGGTGGAGAGCAAGTGGCGAGAGCAGTGGGCTACAAGAAGTTCATAAATAAAGCATTAAATTTGAAAGCGGCGTGTTGTCTTTGTCTATCCTGCGCACTGCGAGGAAACGCTACAATATAATTAAAATGCTAAACTATTTTATTGTGCTTACCGTTTACACTCTTCTAGTCCTACTCAGCATTATATATTGTATTCCTTTGAATTTAATTTAAAATGGCCTGCATCTTAAATTTGAGTATAGTGATGTGTGTATTAAAATCACCAACAAAAGATGTGACTGCGAGTAGGCAAACAGCAACATGACTGACTGCCGAGAAAAGACGAACAAAAATGTCACTGCCCGATCTCCAATCATCCATGGTATTCAGGCAGACATTTTCAGAGAAGCGCCATTAGCTTCCTGAGGAATTCAAAGACAAGCTTTTACAATTTCTGCGTTTCGTTATTAGGCTCAGTTCTAACAAAGTGAGCTTGGACAGATCTGAAATGCTGATCAGACCCCTGTACTTTTCGATATGACAAGCAATTCCACAGTTCACAAAAAGGGAGAAAAACATGTGCGAGTAATCACGACTGGAAATGAGAAGCAGCACATAACCGTAATGCTCAGTGTGAAAGCAGACTGCCGCAAAATGCCTCTATATGTCCTTTTCTTATATGTGTAATTGAGGTTGTAGCTTTTTAAATAAATCTTTATTTGATGCTTTAGTTTTTCTTCAAACTGAGGATAGTAAATTTGGACTTCGTCTTAAATTCTTAGGAATAAGGTACATATTTTTCTACAAAACAATTCAGATAATTAAAAAAACACATCTGTTGTAACATCAGAACCAGCACCTAATTTACTTACAGCTCAATTTCAATGCTGCCTTTGTTGCATCCCCGCTTCACATAAAGTCCAATCTAAAATAAACACAAATTAAGGCTTTTTATGTTTAAAGTAACCTCCACATTTTTTACTTTCTCTTTTATCATTTTCAAACTGTTTCCTGTAACTGCTGCAGTTTGAAGATGATAACAAAAGGTGCCCAAGCTAAGCACTGCTTCACTATAACACAGAACGAATTTGAAAATGGCTGCTTCTCTGCTTAATTTCTAAACCAGCAGCTAATTACTTGTTTGTGCTGAATAAGAAAGCCCTGCCCTTGCAGGCCTTTTAAAAAACACTCCTAATAAGATCCTGGCAGTATGGCGGTAGCATTAACAGCCTGACTTCATTGGTCAACTTTGGTTTACAAACACAAATCTTCTGTGCAAAATATACTGCACAAGTGCACATAATTACATTATTTTTTTCAAATAGGGTTACCATATGGCTCCAGATTAACCGGATGCTGTGAGACAGAACGGGATTTCAAACTTGCCCCTAAATTGAAATAAATGAAGGTGTAAATTAACCATCCTTAGCTACAATTAAGAATGGTGCTTAAATACCCGCATGCGCGTCAAATAATTGTATTAAACTAAGAATGAATTGCAACCAGTCGCTATTTTTTTCTGTTTGTTAAAATTCTATCGCCCATATTATTCTGCAAATACAATCGCATCATCATCTCGTTGCTCTATCGATAAATTAGCTATTCGTTCATTAAGATCTGATCAGAAGCAGCTGATCAGTGTGAATTGTTTGCTGCGCCCAAGCAATTCCACCACAGCAGGATTATTAATCTCAGCAAAGGTGGAGCTCATTTATACGTGAATTACTTAGGGGGAATTTTGAAATCCCGGTCTGTCTCAAAGCGTCCGGTTAATCTGGAGCCATATGGTAACCCTATTTCAAAGAATATTGGTATCACAATAAAGAACTTCATATACTACTCACTTTATCGCCTCTTCCAATGAAGGAAGTCTTTCCGGCTAGACCCAAACAGATTGCACAAACTACGCTCGATTTCCCTGTACCATTAGCTCCCACGATCATGTTTAAATTTGGTCCTGGATACACCTCGCAGAAGTCATATGTTCTGAAAAAAATACCATTACATGCAATGTTCATAGTTAAATAAACTTGAATAGCGAGCTGTACTTCAGAAATGGTTTTAAACATGACTGCAATAATATGGTTTCCAGTGCAGCTGTATTGTAACTTCTCAATAATACACACACACACACACACACACACACATATACACACATATTGTATTTCTACATTTATAAAAACATTATAGTTAGAAGAGTGGAGAAGTTTTGACTTTCCCTAACATTTGTAATTCTCAAAAACTGCATTACTATTACTAATACACGGGATATACCATACTAAACACCAACACCTTCAAGGGGTAGTGATTTCTGACAATCAAACTTTGCGAAAACAACCAAAAGGCAAGGAATGATAACTAGACCCGACACCTGTGATACCATCACTTAGTCGATCAATACACGGCTATACAAAATCTTGACATGTCAAAAGTGTTAAGAATTTGACGAGGTTGTTATTTTTTTTATTTTAAATTAAATGTTTTGGTGACCTGAAAAGACGTAAAACACAACTATGAGCAAAGAGGTATTTAAAACTCGTGGTATGTCAATATGTGTTTCCTGACTATGCATATATTCATATTCATTCATACGACAATCACATATCTTTGATACAAAATATGTATATATAGATTTTTATTTTATTGTATTTATTTATTTTTATAGAGAGAGATGTGTTTGTTTGTTTTAACATTAGGGCAATATTAGCACCCTGCTACCACTACTTCAGAATGCTGAAGTCTGTCGTAGTTATATCGGTACTTACAGGAAGTTGTACATTTTAATCCGAACTATGGATCCTTCCACAAACTGCAGTTTTTGTGTGCTGTCTCCTGGACCAGGTTCAGGTGATCTGATTAAAGTGTTTTCATTGTTATTATTTATATTTGTGAGTTCAGAGCTGACGTCTCGCTTCCTTTTTCCTACAGTCGCCATGTTGACTAAGTTGTTTAAATATTATTAGGTAGCGTGTGTGTCATTGCTCAGCAAGTAACTCGTCACTACCACTGGTATGGTAGTACTAGAGGCGTGTCTGTGTTCCTGCTGGCCGATTGCAACGACTGAGAAATGCACAAATAAAAATTGAAGTAAAAGAAAAGAATTGTCTTGATTTAATTTTGTTAACAGTATTGTATGTTATCGCTAAACCATTGTTCATAAATATTGTTTGGGGGTTTAGCAGCTCAAAGTGAACCTCTTATGGGTGGGTGAAAACAGGGGTCTGGTGATTCTGCCTATGCTATGGAGAGTGCACTTTGCTGCTCATTAAATTCAATGTAAAAAAACAAGTTTGGAAAACGCAACAGCCATTTAAGGTGGTGATATCAAACACAAAAGCCCAAGTTAGGAGAAGCAATTGGGGTAACCTGGTCAAGCATCAAGCAATTGGAAAGGTGCTGGGGCCCAACATTCACACAATTGTTGCTTCTAACTTGTTTTCTTTTTTTGATCGCTCCACTTTACATTTGAAATGCTCAGCTGGGTTGTAACCAGAATAAAGATGCTGAGACACATATGTGCCAAGGAAAGTGCTCAACACAGACTGAAGTGTTCTTGGTTATCCTTACAAGCACTACTACAGAGAGAAAGACAGACAGGGAATGGGAGAGGCGTCATCACAGGCGCAGACAAGTATGCTTTGGGAAGACACACAGGCAACAGGTAGATGAGGGCACACATGGACAGACATTTAGCCCATACATACAAGAATACCTCAAAGAGCATGAAGTATATTTCCAACAATGAAGATGATGAACAAGACCAATAATGGCAACGAGTGCAAGGGATAATGAGAGTGCAAGGTAAGTGTATGTGAAGTGACAGTTGATGGGGCAGGCATTGCAGATCCAGGGCTGGGGTGTTGGAGCCTTTTTTTTGGTTGTGCATTGTCAATGTTTTTTGTTGCAGATGTGACTTTTGAGCTGATAAGGGAATGGTCACAATGCCCTTGAAGTTGTACAAAGAGCATTTCAATGTAAAATGGAGCAATGAAAAAAAGAAGCCAATTAGAAGCAACAATTGTGTGAATGTTGGGCTCCAGCACCTTTCCAATTGTGCCTATTTGCTTGATGCTTGACAGGGTTGCCCCAATTGCTTCTCCTAACTTGGGCTTTTGTGTTTGATATCACCACTTTAAATGGCTGTTACGTTTTTCTAACCTGTTGTTTTACATAGATATCACTTCTTTGTTTACTTCATCAAATAATGAATAAAGCGAGGGAAAGATATTCGAGAATGTGTATGGTAAATAGACAGACAGACAAGACAATAGTAGTATAAGAGAAATGAGAAAATATTTGAAAGTAAAATAATGGTAGAAGGGACTTTTGGACAGTATTGAAAGTGTAAACATTGTATTCTTATAGTTGCATCAGTGGTGAAAACAATATGTCTATTTTGGTAGGTATTGATATATTGATATTTACGTAGGTACAAAACTACAATATTATGAATGGTTCAAAAGGTACATATGCATGTCAGTGCTAAAGGGTAGTTGTGACAAAGTGGTAAGTGAATACAGGTGACTGCAGTGCAGAGCGGATACAAAACAGACAGACAATGATTTCCAGGTGCAAGGGTGTTTATTGATTTAATTAACAATGTCCAGAGCCTTATGGCAAACACCTGTAAATAATAATGATGGAGTGATACAGCGGCATGTATCACTCGGTATTTGTAATTCCCCAGGTTTGACCCGTAACCAAAAGTCCAGTTTTACACACCAACACTAAACACAAAACACAAACACAGTTCTTAGTGATAGTGAGTAAGTGCAAGTGGTGTATTACAGTTCTCCGTGAAATGCAGGGGTGAAAGTGATGTCTGGGTTTATGCTGGCTTTCACTACAGCTCCGGATCGTGCTACTGGTTGTCTATTAAAAAACAGACGACAGTTAACAAAACACTAACAAACACAAGACAAAACTCACGGTTCACGATATAGCACACAGACTCCTTGTAGGTTTTCAACACTAACCATTTACCAAGGAACAGATCATATCCGCTATGACCCCTATTTATATCCTCACTCATGACCCCTAGGTTAACGAACGCATCCGCTCCTCCAATCCTCGGATGCCACGCTGTTTACCGTCTGGGTCATTGAGTTTGGACCCCGTAGCTCCGTCCCTTTCCTAAATGACCGACTTCCACCTACCCTACAGAATAAATTGTCATGTCATTTAATTAAGAGTACTCTGTTCCTCTTACACAGTGCCCTCACAGGTCATGAGGGAGATCTAACACCAAGAATCATTCAATCTCTGTCACAGGACGTCACTGCACTTTCTGCGCTGCTGTAAGCACTGGATGATAGACGGGAGGTTGCAGAGAAAAAGAGAGAGGAGAGATAAACGGCTTTGATTGAGAGGGTCAGTATCAGCAACAGTGCACCAGAGGGACACATGATGACCATACCCAAGGCATGGGTGCAGAAAATGATGGTGGAGGATTCCCCGGAGGCTTATCTGGTGGCGTTCGAGCGCCTGGCTACCACGTTATGGCTGTAGGTGTACTGGGCTAGTCAACTGGGCTCCGGGCTAATCAGGGAGGCCCAAGCAGCTTATCAGGCCGTGACCAATGTCATACTTATTGCGTGCACTTCAGGGAGTACCTGAGACCGCGGGATACCTTCCCCAGGGTGGCCGCCCAGTGACTATGCGACCACATGACTCACTGGCTCAACCCTCTCCAGAAAATAGGAGTACAACTGGGGGAAGCCATTGTGATGGAACAGTTCTGTAATGTGGTCGACGTCGAGACCCAGGTGTGGATACGGCGCCACAATCCGGACACCCTGGAAGCCTCCATCAAGCTGGCGGAGGACTACGAGGACTCCCTGACCTCATCCAGAGCCGGAGTACTCACCTCTCCAGTACCGCAGAGCAACCAGGGGCTGGATTCATGCCCAACATACCCACCACCCACACCAGGACTCGGACCCAGACCTCCCAGATCACCAACCCTAATGGGCAGCCCAACCTCCCTACCATGGAGACGACGGCTGGCCCCCAGCTGGGGTATATTCAATACCTCTGACCCGCTGCCTTATCAGCAGCGGGACAGATATGTAGCCGCAGTGCCTTCTGCCCCTCCTTTCTATTCCAGATGCCATCCCATAGGATATACTGCCCAGCTGTGATCCCCAGCAATAAAGTACGACGTGGTGGCATGTTATTTGGCATCGGAAGCAGGTAAGAAATGGGGAAATGGTTGGGAGGGGCCTTGTAATGTTGATGTGGTTGTCGGTAATGTCAGTACCCATGCATTAGTGATGTGAGCAGACCATAATTCGGACAGCTCTCTTGGGCGGTGTGTCGTGGCAGCCACAAGGTCAGGTGGCGATTTCCTGTATCCATGGCGACATGGCGGCATACCCCACACTAAAAGCATATGACTGATGCAGCATCACCTCGTAGTGGGGGCGATGGAAAGGCTACCATATCCAGTCATTCTGGGTTGGGACTGGCCATAGTATAAACAATTAATTAAAAATACAGTCCCGACCACACACGTAAACGTGGCAGACAAACGAGGGCAAACGATTGGTGAGATTTTCCTCTTACAAGCTGACTTGTTTTCTTCCCTTTTTCGTCCTAGAAAAACAAAGAAAGAGAGACAGATCGAAAAATGGGAAGATGCATCAATGAGACGAGGTTGGGGCCTGGTGGGAGAAAGCTTGGATGGTATCAAACGCCACTCAAAGGGAGTCGGTACACAGTGTGACTGAGAGGGCAAGGTAACTGGGCAATCCAGGACAGATGTTACTCTGGACCCTTACAATATATCGGACATGTGGGACCGAAGTGCAGACCTAGTGTGGGGCCAGAGCAATGACCCCACACTGGTGCACGGTTGGGGACAGGTCTGGTCTATTGAAAGTAAAGATGTTGAAGGCACTGGGGCACTAGTATATCCGCTCTTCATTATCAAGGGGCAATTACTGTATAGGGTAAACCCTGCCATGGGCACAGGACAGCCTGTAACACAATTGATACATCCCCCGTCTTGTCGAACGCATATGGCAAGGGAACGCATATTGGCTCAATTATATTGGGTAGAGCTTCATAATGAAGTGTCGAAATATGTAACCACATGCCCAGACTGCCAGAAAGTAGTGCCGCCCCTTTGATCCCACTGCCAATCACTTCCACCCCCTTTGAACGCATTGCACCAGTGTCTATTGATGATGTGGTTATTTACAGCTCCACCTGGTGAGAGCATCTGGCTAGGCTCATGGCCGTCCTGCAGTCTCTAAGGGTAGCCTGGCTGACAGCCAACTTGGGTAAATGTGCATTTGCCAAATTAGAAACACAATATTTGGGATTTGTTATGGGACATGGGCAAGTAAAACCCGTCACCACCAAAGTTCAGGCTTGGACACGGCAATCCCGAAAACCAAGTCCCAGGTGAGCTCTCTCTTGGGGTTGGCCGGTTATTACCGATGATTTATCGCCAAGTATGCCACAGTGGTCAACCTTCTAGTAAACCTCAGTAAGAAAAGTGCACCAAATTCAATTAAATGGACAGGAGAATGTCAGGGGGCGTTTGATACCATTAAGCAACGACTCTGCCAAGCCCCTACCCTTATCACACCAGATTTTGATAAGGAATTCATCCTCCACATCGACGCTTCGGATGTTGGTCTGAGGGCAGTCTCGTCCCAGCAGGTCAACAGAGTAGAACACCCCATCCTTTACGTAAGTAAAAAAATGCTCCCTCAGGAGTGTAACTACTCCATCATAGAGAAGAAATGTCTGGCCATCAAATGAGCCACTCAGACCTTACACTACTACCTATTGGGACATTCATCCAATCTCGTCACTGACCACGCCCCACTCAGATGGTTAAGCACGATGAAGGATAGCAACGCCTGGATAACTCGTGGTATCTGGCGCTGCAACCCTTCATGTATTTTATGATACACTGTGCAGGGAAAGATCACCAAAATGCAAATTACTTTTCCCGGGAGGGGGGTGTAATGGGGAAAGTAGATTCAGCCGAGTGTTCCTTCGGTCCCACTCTGAGCGGCGGGATATGTGACAGAGAGCGAATGAATCCTAGTCAACAATCTCCCTCCTGACCGGTGAGTGTGCTGTATAACAGGAACAGTGTGCCCTGGATTGGATGGTTTGGCAGTTCATTCCAGGGTCAGTCGGAAGTCGGCCATCCAGAAAGGGGTGGAGTCATAATACCAGAAGTAATTGCCCTAATGCGGTAGGTGATATGTCAGTCATGGATTGAAGGATACGTGATTGCACTCGCTACCGAAGGGGGCGTGACTGAAGGTATATCAGTGGATGTGGCCGAGCAATCTGTTCCTTGTGTTATGGTTACAAACGGACCTACGACGAAAAACCCTGTGAACTAACCATGAATGTTTGTGTTTTGTTTTGTCAAGTGTAGTAATTGTTTTGCTGTTGCTAGAAGCCAGTTTCCAAACCAGGACTTCACTTCACCACTGTGCACAATTATTGTATTTCACCACCTACACTAAGAGCACTCACTCTGGACTTGTGACCGTGTTGTGTTTGTGTGCGTTATATTCGTGTCTTTATTATTTCGGGACTAAACCCCATTGTTGAATGGTGCAATACACATTGGTGTGTAGAGCCCATTCTTATTATTTAAGAGTTGCAGGCACTTAATTTCAAAAACTTAATTTCAGTTTACTGGAGCATATTGTAAGGAAGAACAAAAAAGAAGCATGTGACAGGAATGGACGAGGGTCTGACGTCACGGCAGAAGAAGGGACCACAACAACAAAAAGGTATTGTGCAGTGGCGCGGGCGCCGTTTTATTTAAAGAATCCAAAAATAAAATAAATATTTCAAACAGAAAGCACTCGCTCACAGAGCAAAAATAAAAGGGTAAACAAAAACAAATCACGAACACAAAATAATAACTGCAACACAGGTCAGGCTGGGCAGATTGCCTTCACTGTTCCTATGTTTACTTTCTCTCTCGTTTCTCCGTCACTCCTCTCGCACACTCTCCTTCTGACACCCACCCCGAGCTGGAGAGCTGCAGGCTTTTTATATTCAGGTGACCATCTCCCGATTAGCAACAAAATTAATCACTTAATTAATTCGGGAGATGGCCACCTTCTGCACGAGTTTTTTCATTACACCTGGCAGAGGACGAGCACCGATCTCGCCTCTGCCAGGACATGTTTTAAAACTAAACAAAACAATAACAAACATACGGCGCTCGCCGTCATGCATACAACAATCAAAATAAACAAACACAAAATAACACAGGAGCGGAGGGGGAACCCTCGTTCTAAAAATAAACAAATCAATGTACAGGGCTGCTCGCCCTGTTACAAAGCACCAAAAATGTTTTTTTTCCAAGAAGTAAAGAAAATTATTTTAAAAGACAATGTAACGGGCCAGGCTTTTTAACTGGTGCAGTAAGACATGGTTAGAAGTTACTCCAACACTGTATACAAATCTAAGGCAAAATGTACATTTGTTACTTAATACCCGTATATGTTCTTCACATTGGGCTCCTCCCCCCCAAAAAAGTAAAATTTGTGTTTTTTCATGTTTGTGATGTAATAGTGTCCCTAATAATAACCTTTCCTACCTTGGCCTTGATAACATAGACGTTCTTCTTATCTAAATGCCAGGTAATGGGGTTGTTCACCCATGCAGATGTAAAGTACTTATAACTCTCTGTACTTTTACTGGCTGTCATCTGCAAAGCTGTGTAGGGAGAGGGCTTCTCCACTAGATATATCCAGATATCACCAAAATCAAGGTCAGTGAGTCTTTCTTTCAGGGTAGTTAAAAACACAGGGGTGCACAGTAGGGGTCACAAATTCCAAAGTATCTGGCAATTATTATATCTTTCTAATTCATGTTACTGGACTGAGAAGTGTGCTCTGTGGATGCAAATACATTACATTTTGGTGTGGAAGATATCGTTTTTGCATTAGCCGCCTTGGTTGTTTAGACCGGCAGTATGACGACGTAGGCTGCTGGGGTCAATAAAGCAGAGTAAAGAGAATTCTGACACACCCCTCCAGGATAGTTTAATATTTTAATTTGAATGAGATTTTTGTGCAAAGGCCCTACCTACCTTTCTTCATGGTTTGCTGGTAACGTAATTTAATATATTCATACATTCCTTTGTCCAAGGCATATGGCAAGTCAAATATTAGATTATCTTAAAATACAATTTAAGATCTTTAGAACATTCTGCATTGTGCAGTTTTTAAGATATCTAAAATTAATTTTAAGATATCTGTAAATCAATTAGAGATATCTATAAATTGAATAAAGATCTCAAATTGATTTACAGATATCTTTAAATAATATGTGGATATCTGTATATTATACAGATTTTGCTAGCATGGTATGCCAAACATTCATTTAGAGCAGGGGTGCCCAATCCTGGTCCTGGAGGGCCGATGTCCCTCCTGGCTTTTGTTGCAACTGTGCCCTAAATTACTTAATTGGACCAATCAAGCCCTTATTAGAAGCTTAATTGGTACAATTAATCAATTTAGTGTACAGTTTGAACAAAAACCAGGAGGGCATCGGCCCTCCAGGACCAGGATTGGGCACCCCTGATTTAGAGATATCTTAAAATGCAACTTTTTCAGCTGTGTGCTTGGATTATGGCGTATTTTTTTTATCCTACCCGTATTCTTGAACAGACACACCCCAATGAAGCTGGGGGAGTGATGAGGGTGTAATTTCAACTGAGAGACTGCTGTGTATGGGTACAAACTGAGAGGCAGTGAGGTTGCTGTGATTGGATACAAGCTGAGGGAGCATCTAAAGCCTCTTTCACACTAGCGCTCCTGCTTGGGTCCCGATCCAGGATCTAGCTACCCTGGTCATAAGTGTGAAACCACTTGGGCCGTCAATCCAGGGAAGCTTGGATGGAAGTGTCTGTAACATGCTGCTTCCAGGGCATTGCTGCGCACGCTGTGGACTTGCTTCTGGCACAGTCAACTCTACTTCTTCAAAAAGCAGTGTGAAATTGACTCTCATGACACCGGGCACGACCCGGGTAGAGCATGCCAGTGTGAAATGGGCTTAACAAGACAGGGAGCGTGTAATTATACAAATATTATTTCATAATTATACCAACAGCGCCAGAGCCTTTCTAAAAGTGGGGTGGCCAAGGGTTGCAACAATTTTCAGGAATAAATGAAAATATATTAGGCACTTTTATTTTGAACAAACATCTCTCAAAGTAAAAGTATACGCAGAGTGTAACTGCAACTAAGCATTGCGCGCCAGAGGTGCCGTCAAGGATAAAAACAGGTGGGAGGGCCACAATGTTGGAAGAATAGATCTGGGCATAAAATTGCAAAACACAAGGGTAGCTCTTACTTCTAACAGCATTCTTTAAAGAGGTAAATGTAAAACATCTTTACCCTGAGGCTCGTATTACTACTGTTGCTGAGGTATGACGCACAGTAATGGTAAATCACAAATCTGCACATTAAAATTGTATTCCATCTGGACAGATACATGCATATTGTATGTAAAACACATAGAAATCAAAGAAAAGTAATTTGTTTTTTTCACACATCAACTGATTCTTTTTAATTATATTCAAAATTATTTTTAATAATAAAAGGGTTATTAATTTTAATAAGCAGTGCAATTTATTGAAAAAAGTATAATTTTCAAAAACATTCAAAGCCAAAAAAAGAAGAAAAAGGGAAAAGTAGTTATGTACTGTGGCAGAGTAGGGGGAGTAGAGAGGTAGTAATGACACTCCATTCCCCAGAATGCCACGGGAGTGAGTCAGGACGAGGTTCACCCGGTTCTAATTTAATATGAAGCACCTGAGGCTGATCAAATCCTGAATAAATGAAGGAGAAACCCTGTAGACAGGGCTGACAGAGAAAAGTCATGTGTGGAGCAGACCTGGGTGGTCAGAAGAAAAAGGTACTGTGTGAACCTTATGCTAGTGATGGGAAAAGTGAAGCCTTCTGAACCACTGAACCCTCTGGTTTGCAAAACGATTCACTGAGCCGAAACACATGAAGCGATTCATGCTCTTCAGTGCCATCTCTTAGTAGATCTGCTCAATACATTGAGAGTAAAGACAGCCCCCTATCTCCAGAGAGAAGGCATTTAGTAAAGTGGACAATTGCACTAATGATCAGAGAAGGCAATGTGTTATATAGTGACATTTCATACACTTTTGACATACAATATCAAGCAATTTCTTTTTTAATCTTCTCGGTTAAGTGGGCATCTATAATTTAAACAGTTGTTTCAGTGTAAAGGAACATTTCTGTGCTTTTTCTAAAGACAAAGCTTGGCCGTTGCTTTTTTCAAAATTGCCTGGAATCTTTATTTTACATATCAGCCACACATGCGATTAACCAATAAAACCTTCTTAAATAATTATACTAGAAATATAAAAGTGTTGTCCAATCGAAAACAAGCTCTTGTTGCATGAAATGACAGTGTAATTTGATGAGACTTCAGCAACTGTAGATATTATGATAAGCAGGATATTTTGATTCATGCTTACCAGCAGATTCTTCAGTGGCACATGTAGTATAGCTCTAGCTATAAAGTAAAGAGATGGAAAATAGTGGGTTTGAATCCTGCCGTTTCCATTTTTAAAGAAATTGTGCACTGTATCCTTTATACACTCATAATAGATCTTTTTTTACCAATAATGTTCATAAAGAGATCTGTTTGTACATACCTATAGCTTTTTTGTTTGTTATTACTTTGAAAAAAATATGTAAATGTTTATGAAATATAAAACAAAAAGCAGCATCTTGATTTAAAATAATTGTTCCTTTCTAAAGCACCACATTGTGAGCACTGTTGACAAAAAGAGTACGTATTGGGTAAAAAAAAAAAAAAAAAAAAAGTTTTCTTCCTGTCAGCTACTGCTAAACACTCTTCATGGGTGTGGCGGAGTGTCCCGCCCCTATTTATTATTATTTGTATTTTTGTCTGCGGCGCGGATAAAAGCGCCGCGTCTTTTGTTATTGTTTTTTATATATTTATCATTTAAAAACCCAGTGAGGATGCATGACTGATCAGTCATGCATCCTTACCAGACTCGTGCAGACTGTGGCCGAGGGGTAATAAGATAATTAATAATAAGATAATTAATAGCCAGTTAACCCCTCGGCCAGAGTATAAGAACCTGCAGCTGTCTGTGCTGCGGGGTTGGGTGTACAGAGAGGAGGTATGGGGAGATAGAGAGAAGACAGAATTTAACAATTGCTAAAACGTGCTGGATTAGCCAGCACGACACTTACTTGTTTGTCTGTCTTATTCGTTTGGCCCCTGTGCCCTTTGTTTTGTTGATTGTTTAAATCTTTTGTTTTGTTTATTTATTTATTAAATACGCTGAGTGCAGTAGCATTCAGCTTCACCCGCCCATCCACTGTTTTGATTCAGTTACTTCCTGGTCCGTGACGTCACCGCACCTCACCACTTCATGTTGGGTTGAATCAGCTGAGGCTTCAGTCCCATCACTATCTTATGCAGTTTGTAAACTTGTAATCAGTGTGTGGTACAAGGGTTTATGGCTGATATATGCATCCCCATGCATCTGTACAGGACTGATTGGGTGAGGACCGTTATAATCTTATACAGTGCTGTTTGTTAAAGGTCAGTGGGCGCTGATTGGCCGCGCCTCATATACAGTGCCTTGCGAAAGTATTCGGCCCCCTTGAACTTTGCAACCTTTTGCCACATTTCAGGCTTCAAACATAAAGATATGAAACTGTAATTTTTTGTGAAGAATCAACAACAAGTGGGACACAAACATGAAGTGGAACGAAATTTATTGGATATTTCAAACTTTTTTAACAAATAAAAAACTGAAAAATTGGGCGTGCAAAATTATTCAGCCCCTTTACTTTCAGTGCAGCAAACTCTCTCCAGAAGTTCAGTGAGGATCTCTGAATGATCCAATGTTGACCTAAATGACTAATGATGATAAATAGAATCCACCTGTGTGTAATCAAGTCTCCGTATAAATGCACCTGCACTGTGATAGTCTCAGAGGTCCGTTTAAAGCGCAGAGAGCATCATGAAGAACAAGGAACACACCAGGCAGGTCCGAGATACTGTTGTGGAGAAGTTTAAAGCCGGATTTGGATACAAAAAGATTTCCCAAGCTTTAAACATCCCAAGGAGCACTGTGCAAGCGATAATATTGAAATGGAAGGAGTATCAGACCACTGCAAATCTACCAAGACCTGGCCGTCCCTCTAAACTTTCAGCTCATACAAGGAGAAGACTGATCAGAGATGCAGCCAAGAGGCCCATGATCACTCTGGATGAACTGCAGAGATCTACAGCTGAGGTGGGAGACTCTGTCCATAGGACAACAATCAGTCGTATACTGCACAAATCTGGCCTTTATGGAAGAGTGGCAAGAAGAAAGCCATTTCTTAAAGATATTCATAAAAAGTGTCGTTTACAGTTTGCCACAAGCCACCTGGGAGACACACCAAACATGTGGAAGAAGGTGCTCTGGTCAGATGAAACCAAAATCGAACTTTTTGGCAACAATGCAAAACGTTATGTTTGGCGTAAAAGCAACACAGCTCATCACCCTGAACACACCATCCCCACTGTCAAACATGGTGGTGGCAGCATCATGGTTTGGGCCTGCTTTTCTTCAGCAGGGACAGGGAAGATGGTTAAAATTGATGGGAAGATGGATGGAGCCAAATACAGGACCATTCTGGAAGAAAACCTGATGGAGTCTGCAAAAGACCTGAGACTGGGACGGAGATTTGTCTTCCAACAAGACAATGATCCAAAACATAAAGCAAAATCTACAATGGGAATGGTTCACAAATAAACATATCCAGGTGTTAGAATGGCCAAGTCAAAGTCCAGACCTGAATCCAATCGAGAATCTGTCGAAAGAACTGAAAACTGCTGTTCACAAATGCTCTCCATCCAACCTCACTGAGCTCGAGCTGTTTTGCAAGGAGGAATGGGCAAAAATTTCAGTCTCTCGATGTGCAAAACTGATAGAGACATACCCCAAGCGACTTACAGCTGTAATCGCAGCAAAAGGTGGTGCTACAAAGTATTAACTTAAGGGGGCTGAATAATTTTGCACGCCCAATTTTTCAGTTTTTTATTTGTTAAAAAAGTTTGAAATATCCAATAAATTTCGTTCCACTTCATGATTGTGTCCCACTTGTTGTTGATTCTTCACAAAAAATTACAGTTTCATATCTTTATGTTTGAAGCCTGAAATGTGGCAAAAGGTCGCAAAGTTCAAGGGGGCCAAATACTTTCGCAAGGCACTGTAACTTGTAACTTTGCTATTTGCTTGCAGGGATTATAAAAAGACAGCGTGTAGGCCATGTGGGGTTGTTGGGGATTCTGAGAATGGAGAATCATGTGACTGGTGTGATTTGCTGTGATCTATATGCCTGCTGCTTGCTTGCTGCCTAACATAAAGAGCCTGTCAGGCTATTCATCTGCATTTCTATTGCCAGTGTCCTCTTCTTTCCTCATAGCAATAACTCCATTTGCTACAATATCTTTAAATAAAGCATAAGGTGTTCTTTGTTTTAAAGATATCTCCTAAATCATTTACAGATATCTCTAAATAACTTCCTGTCCATTTAAGGATATCTCTAAATTGTTTTTAAGATATCTCAAAACAACTTCCTGTTCATTTAAACACATCTCTAAATGGAGAGAAAGTGTTCAAAACCGAACATTTTCACAGGAAGTCATTTAGAGATCTGTAAATTACTTCCTGTTCATTTAAACATATCTCTAAATATAAAAACAATTAAAAAAGGAACCCCTTGAATTGGTAAAGCCAAATGTGTTTACTGTAGGTTTTACTTCAGTACCACATCTACAAAACGTTATTATAATGTTAAACTGAAAACAGGTGGATCCTAACTCAATATAATGAATGGAATTGTAAACTAAAGACAAATGTATTCATGTATTAAACAGAATAAAATTTAACATAAACATAGAGCGGTATATAGAATGTTAACAAGTGTAAAGCACTGCATATTAGACACATACATAGGATACAAATACACAGTAAGTAGTGTTGATATTGCACTGGAAGACTCCCGAAGGGGCGTTTTGTGATGCCACTCTTCCAGAAGGTTAGGGTTAATCCCAGGACAGGCTAAAAAAGATCTTTAGTTTAGAAAAAAAAAAAAAAGTGGGGAATGTTTACCAGGTGAAGCTGTACCAGTTAAACACTGGGATCAAAAAACATATAGACAGATCCCTGGGACAAATGCTTTTCTGGCAAAGGGACAAGCCTTCAAAGGAATATTTTCATTCCCAACATTTCTTACCATCCTCAGCATGGTGAAGGTGGCTGAGTGCACAAAATGACTGTTATTATAGATCTAGTGGTCAATTTATCTGAACAGTACATACTTTTAAAGACAAACGTTTTTTTTTTATTCAATTAAATAAACCCCATAATATAATTTCCAAACATTTCTATGAACATTTTTGTAAGCAGTGTCCTTGGTTCTACACTGGGTGGCAGCAAGAGACAGAGCGATCTCTAAACAGAAATGTCAGATTGCATGGCTCCAAGTATTGAGGTTTTTTTTTTTTTTTTTATAGGAAGGTTTCTGTTTGAAAACATCATAAAAAAATAACAATGTGTTGTCTAATGCATTTTTGTAAATGTATAAAATAATAACAATATTTTCCCTTCTTTGAGTTATCTAGTGTTCAGTAATCAGTATCACTGGGCCCTCAAAACCGGGTGATTTCTTTACATTGAATCCTTATTTCATGACATGCTAGTGACAACATGTGCTTTCACATGTAACACTAACTGTTGGTATTAATAACATTTACATTAATTAGAAATCACAAAAAAGATAGATCCCTAAAAACTAAACCATGTTTACTGCAGTATACTTTTAGAAAAACGGCAAATTGCAAAATTGCAATTTAAAAAATATCACAGTAAACTTTTATAAGTTTTATAACTTTTATAACATTAACTTAGCGGGTTTCACAGACCCTGATTGGCAGTATTCCAGGATTAGTGGTAATGCAACTGTAAAACTAGCTGTACGCATCCACAAAATAATACTGCATACCACTAAGACCAGATCATTCAGGGTGAAAATGATGCATACAAATTGGTCCCTGTCTTCTTTCTTGATGCTCCTTCATCACCAGGTATGTTAGGAAAGAAAATGTTAGAAGGGAGAGAAAAACTAAGAGGGAAGGAACAATTATAAACTCAGGAGCAATAACTGTTTATACTTGGCCGCTTTGCCGCAAAGTAACCCAAAATGAAACAAGGGTATAGTATTTACAAATCCACAAAAAAAGTGTAAACAATAAAAAGGTTTTATTTTCCCCTAGAAATACATACATAAAAAAAAAAAACATTGCATACATTTCCAATTAAAAACTGTTTAAACTGCTGATTTACTACATTTAGTTTGTCGTACATTTTTTTTTTTTTTAACAAGATCCTAAACTGTTTCAACATGCTAAAGTGTTCGCTCAGGTAATGAATATGAAACATTTTGTAATAATCTACACAGAAGGCATTGGATATTACATTCAAGTGCATCTACTGTCAATTTTGTATTTGTAATTTTTGGGACAACAGATAATTGAGATTCTTTTATTGAGAACTTTCATCTAAAATTAATTGTGTTTGTGCTATTCTTAGCTGGTACTGCCAAGACTATGACCCAGTTTTTACAGATTTGGTTAATGGTGCATCATCTATATTCTTGATGCATAAATGTCTTAATTCTAGAAAATGCCATTATTGGTCTTCTTTAAATGGATACAGAACATACGCTCCATTTTGTCAAAGCTTGAGGATTCTTACATCTATGTATGTTGTTTCTTATTTTGCCACATTATTGGTGAATTTGCCTTTCACACAAATTGATAACAAGCTTTGTTAAAGGGGAGGGGTCATTGTGGTGCCAGTTTTATAATAAACTCACATTCCACTAAAGACATGACACACAAAGCAATTTGGAGGCAGCTTTTATTCTAGCAGCTCTTAAAGCAACACAATACATTGTATACAATTGCCCCTTGCTTAAAGTTCAAGCAACAAAATCAACACAGCTTTGATTTTACAAAAAAAAAAAAAAAAAGCCTTGAAAATGTCCTATAAAGCTAGTTGCATCAAGAGATTTGCCTTTTTGTATTATGGTCTTTTTACTTATTACCTGTTTATCTTTGACATATAGCTTGAAAATGTAACTATGCAGAACTGTAACTTAGAAATACCCAACAAACATGTTTATTTTAAGAAGAAACTACAATTATAAAAGAGACCACACAAGTGAATAGTGTGTGAATAAAAATTATCTGTTCTCTACCAGACACTTATAAATATCAAATATTTCAAATATTGAGCAAACTTTTCAAATAATTTTCAATTGTATACAAATAACATATACTGAGACAAGTAATGTATCTTTGATAAATAACCTGGTTTAACAGAGCAATTTCAAAGACTAATTGAATGGTTTAACTCCTCACTTTATAGCTCTTGTCTCTTCACCTGTGTAATTGGTTTACTTTGAAGTTGTATGAACTAATAGTCTCCTCATTTGAAAACCTTCTCAAACATCTCAATTACGAGTCAATCAAGGGGATTGGTATATATATGCTGCCTGTGTTCAGTTCAGTGTCACTCTCATAGTATTTGCTTATGTTACCAACATAATGCTAATGCTGCTTTGCATTTCATTATACCAAACCATGTAAATATTGTTAACAGTAAGTTGGCACCTCAGTGAACTCTACCTCAAACCTCCCTCGTAGAATTTCTACGTGTGATGTACTAAACAAGCTCTTTCATGAACTATCGTAATTTCACTGCAAGTTTACAAACAGCATAAATTACTGCTTATCATGCAGGAGAGATTGGAGTTTGCATCTCATTATAAATAGATTTGCAACGTTGAAAGTCACGATTTAGAACTTCCAGAAGTAAAGTAAACATTACAATGTAATAGTGAAGCGCAAACATACCCTGGCCACAGTGAAAACAAACCAAAACGGAATCTAAAAGAAAGGGTCCCCAAAAACGCAAAGCATGCATAAAACTAAGCCTGTTTCTATATATGGAAGTTTAACACGGTACATATGCACGGTAATTCTGCAACCTAACCATGCTTCCCTACATGCCCTTACGAAAATAGCCTATAGGTTTCTATAGACCTATCGGCCAAATGTCCCAATTCTCTATGGGCACCTGTAGGTTTCTATAGCCAATTCTCTATAAAAAACCTATAGGTTCAATACAATAGCCTATAGGTCTTCTATAGAATTCTATAGGTAACCTATAGGTTATTTTCATAAGAGTGCTTTCTGTGCTTTAATATCGCAGAAAACTTTTGTTTGAGTATATGTACGTTTTAGTTGTGTAAAGGAAATAAGTACAGTACATACAGCAGGCTTCAGAGGTGTTCATTTGTCTATGCACTACGTGAGTAACTTTAATTTCTAACCCGTACTATACAGTATTATTGTTCAGCCAACACCACCTGCCCCTCATCGTGCTGTAGGAGATACTGTGCTCAGACTGTAGGCAATTTTAGAAAATACTGAATATTTATGCAGTGGCGGAGCAACAGCAGGTGCAACTGCACACGGGCCCACGCACTCAGAGTAAGCGTAAAACTTCGATATTATAATGAGATTTGTATATTTGCATATGAAAGTACTGTAGTTAACCCGGGACCTCTCGCACTAAAGCATCGCGCCAATACCGCTGTACAATACGGCTCCTTTGCTGCAAGTAACGTATATCGGGATTATGTCCCTGTGTGTGATTACGTCACCTAACAGCCCTGCTGCTGCCTTCCCCCGTGCATGCTACACTCTCCCCTGCCAGCCTCAAATCCGCCATGGACTTGCTCACCAGGCTACAGTCCGACGAGTGCGTGCTGGGGTACCTGCGTGCACTTCTGACACCAATGTAGCGATCTCGGTTAACACAGGCAGGCGCATCACACAGGGCGAGGCAATCCACACACAGGCAGAGGGCGGACGTGAACCCGGGACCTCTAGCACTAAAGTATAGCACCGATACCGCGGTACAAATGAGCCGGCTCCTTTGCAAGGAGCGCTTATCGGGCTCATGTCTTTGTGTGTGATTACGTCACCTACCAGCCCTGCTGCTGCCTAAGTTACGGGAGTGAAAATGACTTTAATACATTGCGGGTAAGTCTACGAAGTCACAAAAAACTACTAAAAGTCAAGATACTGTAGCGATCTGTGTATTTATGTTTGTGTACAGTATTCCCTCTTGTTTCCACTGTCTGTGTGCTGTTAATACCGCTGTATTGTGTTCCTCTCCCCCCCCCGTCTGCATTAGCTGTAGTTGCGGGTTTGCTCTGTCCCTGTGGCTGTGCAAGCTATCCTGCACGCATGGTGCGCCCTGGTCCCTGTCATTGGCTGTAGGTTGTGTGTGCCCATTGGTCCTAATGCGCGGCTGGGGACCAATGGCATAGCTGTTCGCTCTGGCACCCGATTAGCATAAAGGGGCGGAGCTAATTTATAAAAGGGCGCGTTGCACGCTCATTGTGGTCGTTCCAGGGCAAGCAGTAAAGCGGCTAGAGTAGTGTACTCTACAAGGTGCCTAGAGATGGCGCCCTGAATAAAGCTTTGAACCTGAAAGCAGCATTTTGTCTCCTTCTCTTTTGCCTACTGCGTGAAACGCTACACTGGTGTCAGCAGGATGAAGAACAGAAGTAATCCAGCATTGAGCAGGAGCAGATAGAAGACGGAGATGGACCAGTGGCTGTGGTACGACCCCGAGACGTCACGGAACTGGTGGGATGGCGGACTGGAGGATCTCCTCGGTGGCCTGGAGAATCAAGGCTGGTGCCTTGCCTACGGGGAGTTCGGGCACAAAGTGGCGTGCTGCCCTTTCCAGGAGGAAGGGAACCTACTGCCTGCCAGAGGTTAACGAGGGAGCCTGGACCATCTCCAGTGTTTGAGATGGAATACCTGCCACTGCCGCCTGAGAGAGCGCTGCCGCCGTCTGCCCTTTTAAGAGAGCTGCCGCTTGAAGCGCCAGTCCTTTTAAGGACTCCTGCAAGGGGTGCGACCAAGGAGCAGGAGCCGAGAGAACCGCTGTCGAAGAGCCCAGATCTGCCACCGCCTGAGGGACAGCCCCTGTTGCCTGAGATGGAGCCCCTGATACTGGGGTGCCGAGAGTCACTCAGGCCAGAGGAGGAAAGCAGACTGCCTTCCGCACAGCACATAGGGGGAAAACCGGACATGCGGGGAGGAGCTGTGTTTCAGGGGTGGAGGTTGCCGATCACGGTCGTATGCTGCATTGTGCCCTGAGAACTTTGCTCCGGCACCCTATTAGCATAAAGGGGCGGAGCTAAGTTATAAAAGGGGGGGGAGTTGCATGCTCATTGTGGTCGTTCCAGGGCAAGCAGTGAAGCGGCTAGAGCAGTGTACTCTATAGGGTGCGTAGAGATGGCGTCTGAATAAAGCTTTGAACCTGAAAGCAGCGTGTTATCTCCTTCTCTTCTGCCTACTGAGTGAAACGCTACAATACGAAAGAAAAATCAATGATACATAGAGCCCATTGTGAAGTGCTACAAAATCTAACTATACTAAGAAGTCCTGAGTCAGTATCCCACTGACAAATAAAATAATGAAAAGGAAGCTGTGGATTTGCTTTAATATTATACCTAGGGCTTCTGTTTTTCTGGGTTTTATTAATTGTATTTTTAGGTGCTTATTTTTTAGCTATTTTCGAGTTTTATGTAAATCGTTTTTTTCGGGGCTTTCGCATTTTATATACTGTATGAAATTAGTGTTTTCGGTTGCTTTCCAAAATGCTTGAGTGTTTCTTTTTCTGTCAAAATATGTATAGTTAGTAGCAACTCGACAGTACTTGCATGCTTAAGTTGTACCTTCTTTCCTTTGCTGTCTTCCACAACGGAATCGCTATGGTCACGGACACATTCTTCTGGGGTTTTTTTGTGTGTAGGCATTTTTGTACATTTCACCACAACTTTGTTTTAAATCCTCCGTATCTTAACTGTAATACATCTTTAAATCCAGCTAACAAGCCTTCATCCTGATTGTAATCTTGTTTTAAATCTCGCAAGCGGAGTCTCCAATAGAAATGTAGGAATGTGCTGTCACTCTGTAGTTGGGGCGGGTTTAAAGTCTTCAGAACGAATCAATGATAGATGCAAGTCAGGAAGGCGGGACATTGCCCAGCAGCACTGGGAAAGGTATTTATCATTATTTTTGTAGTAGGTTTTATTTTTTTAATGGGAAAAGGGTAAAGTCAACATGGATTGATTTAACCATTTCCACAGTTTTTCTGGTGTTTTCCGGTGTTTGTTGGCTATCCACTGAGTTTCATTTTTTTTGTATCGGGATCAGATACAAAATCAGAAGCCCTAATTATACCTAATTATAATTATACTAGTGGAACATTTAATGGAGATCATTACCATAAAAATAAGTGATAAATGTTGAATGTACATTATGAATGTATTCTTTTCTATATTTTGCTTCCCTGGCATTTTCCAAAAAATACTTTGTTCGGAATTCAGTATGACTAAAAGTAATCTTGTATGATTTTTAATATATACAACTTACAAGAATAGGTGTTTTTTTCACATTTGTTTGCCAACCCTGATTTAAAAAAAATAAAAATAAAGCAGGTAGTGAAACGGTATGTGAAAATGTAAAAGAAGGTCAAATAAAATACATTTAGGGACTGCCTTTTCCCTACACCCCCTACTCTGTCATCTTAATGTGTTCTTCTCACTATTGGACAAAGAGAACACAAAGCTCAGGTTACAACAACACCTGTGCCACTAATAAGCTACTTTCCCTAGTTACCACAGTGATGTTTCTGATATTGATTATCTATAAGGTTTGAAGAACATGAGCAATCACAATAAAAGTTTAAATTGCCATTTGTCAGTGCATGTGTTCATCCTATTAGAGTTCCACATTTGTTTTTCTTCCCTTTTGTATGGGATATGTGTGCATAGGTGCATAGGGTGACCACCTTTTCAAAATGCAAAAACGGGACACCTGCCAATTTTTAGGGGGGGAGGGGGGTGGTATTGTATATTTACATATTTTTTACTGTATATTTAATAACATTATTTCAAAATTAAATATCAAATTTGCATGTTTCTTAACAACATTTTCACCTCAGTATCCAATTCTAAAATATTTTCTACATAATGTATAAAAAAAACTCCTGTTGAATGATTTGCACTTTTCCTTATCCACGTGTATGACCGTTACTACCCATTCCTCTCTGAATTTGCACAGGTGCTTACTTTTTTTCTTTGAAGTAGGCCTTATAGGGTACTCCTTCCTTTACCAACATATCACTATCAGTGTCACTTCAACTTTTAGTCTGCCATTTCGCATAAACAAAGAAAACACTGAAATTTAAAATATTCTGCAAATTGTATTTTGTTTGCTGTCGCCAATGCAGATCAGTGTCAGACTGTTAGGGAACGTGATGCGAGTGTAAAAAGTCACATGATTGGCTATCAAATGTGTCAATCATTCTGGGGCTGTGTAAGGCATTGCAAAATGATGCGGCAGAGGCGGGGCTTTGCTCTAAACAGATATGCTATGGTTTGACTGTGGCGCAAAACTGTACGATTGCACTGTGTCCAATTAGGGACGGGTGGTCACCCTATATGTGCGTTGCCAGTAAAGAGTTACAAACTAGTACACGACACATCCATATTTCCTACTGCTAACATATTGCATTATTTGGAGCCAAGCTAATACTGTATTTAAGTTCTATATGCATGTTCTTTGGAAACATAGTAGAAAGAAGTTTTCAGCATTAGTCAACGAAAGTATGTGTTCAGATTAATACAGACGGCAACAAATCATTCCTTTTTTGTTTCAACAAATCACTCCATTGTTTTCAGTAATCAATATAGTTTTCAGAGAATCCAGAGTAAGGAATTGATGTTTCTCCCAATTCTGTGAAAAAAAAAAACACAATAAAATGACTGATACTTATGCTGTAGGTGTCCCTATACAGTACATACAAAAATACACAATATGCAGCAACAAAACATAGAAGTGGAATTGTTAAGGCTTTCAGATTCTCTTGATTATATTTAGCATGTTACAGGACCTGCTCACAATTATGGGCACATCTTAGATTTAGTCATTTCTCTGGTTTTTGCTGTTCATAATTCGTCAACAGTAGGTCTTAGTGTTTCTGATCATTTTTGTATTCTTTTTGAAGCGTACTAGTAAAACTTGCAGAATAAATTCAACCGCAACAAGGTTTTCTGAAACAGGGAGACTATCATCAGTAACCGCTAGCCACTCTCTGTCTACTGATGAGTTTTATACCTCATTTCCAAGGACAGCCAACTGGAGTCGACTTGATTGTGCTCAAATTGGTCTGACTTCTCCCAGAACTTGAGTTGATGGAGAACTCGAGTTCTGTCACAATTCAGGCCAATTCGAGCAACTAGGAGGCATTTCTATGGCTTTCCTAGTTACTCAAGTTATTACGGGAGTTGGGCAGGCAATACTACCGATTTCCCCCAGAAATACTTGCGAGTTAAATGTCAAGATGTGAATTCGCTGCAGCCTGTATTAAATTGTCAATGATTTAAAAGATAAATCCATCTCGATATTCTTTCACATTTGTTTCATGCAGTACATATACTGTACATACATAGCTGTATATCACTACATAATCATCTATATATAAAGAAAAGGCATTTGATAAAGAAAAGCCTTATACTTGTATTAATGTTTTCAAATCTTCCATCAATCAGATGGTTCCATACAGCAGGGTTTCCCAGTCCTGGTCCTGGTTTTCTGCTGGTTTTCATTCCAACTGAGTTCTCAATTACTTAATTGAACTATTAATTAGCTTAATTAGACCTTTGTAATTGTTTTCAGGGTTTGATTAAGTAATTGAGAAATTGGAATAAAAAACCAGCAAACACAGGAGTCCCCCAGGACCAGGATTGGGAAATGCTGGCATACAGTACTTGTAGCGACCCCGCCCTCTGGCAGACTAGTATGCAGAACAGGTTAAAGAAGACAAAGGAAATAATGTATCAGATGTCAAAGTGCATATGAGAATGGCAGTGATGAAGCTAATTTGCTTGAACATTAAAAGTATTTAAAAAATCAAAGGATTTAAAAAATCTGGAATTGATCTGATGCGATCAAAAACCCAGAGACACAGTAAACTGTGCCTGCTACTGTAGTAGGACTGTTCTTTTTTATGTTAAGCATTTGTGTGTGTGTGTGTGTGTGTTTTTTTAATTAACAGCCAACAAATGTTATGCCAGACTTGTTATAAAGTCTGTAACAAAACGTTGTAGATACTACTATTACTGAAGACACCCATAGTGCAGGGCGCTGTGTAAAGGGAACGGTGTGCCCCGGACTGGATGGTCTGACAATTCATTCCAGGCAAAGGTGGAAGTTAGCCATCTAGAAAGGGGGTGGAGCCACAGTACACTGAGGCAGATTGGAGGAAAAGCGATTGCACTCGCTAACCAAGGGAGCGTGGCTAAAGGTACAAAAGGGGATCTGGCCGAGCGAACTTTTTATGGTTATGAGAGAACCGCTGAAGGAGTGTAATAAAAGAACCGTGTTTAGTGTTTATTTGTTTTGTCATTTCTAATTGTACTCATTTGTTCTTGTCGTATAAAGGCCAGCACCAACCCGGACAGCGCTGCACTACTGTTCACTAATAAATTGTATTTCACCACTTGCACATTAGCACTCACTATGGACTTATGATCGTGTTTGTGTTGTGTGTGTTTATACTGTGTTTATTATTTCGGGACTATAACCTATGGTTTGAACTGTGCAATACACATTGCTGTGTATTGCCTGGGATTATTATTTGCGGTTGCAAATAATTAAATAATTCAAACAAATAAAGAATTGTTTGGACCGTGAACTTTGTTTGCCATCTGTTTACGATTTGCACCTCTACACCTGCGCACTGCAAACTACTTTGCCACGTCCATAAACAAAACGTTAAAATGAGTTCTATACTGTATAAAACTGAGTTGATTTTACCAGTGCTTGCTAGTCTATTAACCAGTTTGAATTTATTTCAAAGCAAATTGAAGCATTTTCGCTTTGGCTTTATATTGTTAAATTTTTCACATGTGGCAATACCGTCCTATAATTACATGATACTGTGATCATTCCACTGTGTTATGTTGTGAAACACAGCAGAGTTTTAAAACTGAGAGATAGCAAATGCTTATCGTAAAAGTTTACAGGTACCTTAGAATTAAGGGCCATATAAGAACAATAAATACTGTAACTAATTATAAGGCCTTATTGCTGTTGTCCAAGTTGCTGCAGTTACATTGTAGATGCTATAACGAGTTACTGTAAATTAGATACTGTTTCAGCAGACAGACTTAATTTAGTAAACATTTATTTAAATGTTTTTGGAATTAAATATAAATGCAAAACTGCATTGCATTTTTCTTTCTGAACGTGCCAAGTCAAAAACGGCAATTAAAAAACTGTCAAAATCCCCCCAAGGTAGCAAATCCGCCAAATTTAATACCAGCCAGAATGTCCCGTTATACGGTATGTTCCCGTCCCCCTAGTACAACATTTTTGATTGACATTTAGTGATGTAATTTCCTCCCAGCCTGAATTCAGAATTTAGAAATCAAGCCAGCTTGAGGAGTGAAATCGGGGAGCCAACTCGAGTAATTTAAAAACATGGAAACGGAGGTGTGGGGGGCAACTTGAGTACGTTCCCGACTTCTGTGGTTCATGGAAACTTGGTATTAGTTGACAGATGTAACCACTTTTTAACTTTTTTTTTTTTACTTTTGATATTGTGGCCCCAGTTAAAACTCGAACGGTCTCTTCTAAGCAAACTGCACCATGGGTTAACAGGACCCAACAGATTTTTGGACAGTGGCAATATCCTTGAAAAGTTTCAGTCTGGGTTTAGATCTGCTCATAGAACAGAAACTGCCCTTATCAGAGAATATTTACTGATGAGTGCAGGCTCTCTCTATATCCATTTTTGTTATTTTAGACCTTAGTGCTGCATTTGATACTGTGGGTCATGCCATTTTAATTGAATCATCTTAAAATTTGGGTTGGCCTGACTGGAACTGTTTTAAACTGGTTTAAGTCATATCTAACTAACAGACAGGATTTTGTTTCTTTAGTGGCGTCTGTATCAGGATTATCTATTATTACTTGTGGTGTCCTCCGGGGCTCTATTCTTGGTCCAATTTTATTTTCCTTATATATGCTACCACTGGGTGAGATCATTTGAGATGAAACTAGTGCAAATTGTCACTGGTATGCTGCCAATAAACAATGTTATATTTATGTGAAATCTATTAACACCACTGCTATTTCAGCCTTACTAGAGTGTGTAATATCAAAAGTTTGAACATTTCTTGCAATTGAACTCAGGTAAGTTTTGCAACTAGATCTTGCAAATTTCTTAAAAATAGATGTGGGCACCCTGACCTCTAATATAAAATCTGATGTGAGAAATGTGGGGGTTATATTTGATTCTGATTTGAGTTTTGAGGCTCATATTCAAAAAATTATGAAAGTGTCTTTTTATCATCTACGAAACATTGCTAAAATTAGGTATTTTCTTTCTTAGTCTGATTCTGGGAAGTTAATTCATGCTTTTGTTTTGTCTAGACTTAACTACTGCAATGCTTTATTTGCTTGCTTTCGCGTCATGTCTTAACACGTTTGCAACTTGTTCAGAATGCAGATGCTAGGGTTCTCACTAGAAACGGGCTCATATAACTCCTGTGTTGGCCTCATTGCACTGGCTTTCAGTGCATTTTAGAATTGATTTTAAAATCTTACTATTAACATATAAAGCATTAAATGGCTTGGAACTGGATTACTGACCTAAGAGAGATTCTATCCCCAAATAAACCTCTACATACTTTAAGGTCAGCTTACGCTGGCATTTTTTGCTTCCCAAAGGTAAAATTGAAAAGGAGAGGAGAGTGCATTTAGCTATAATACAACTACTGTATCAATGTCCTGTAGAACAGAACCACTGCAATAAATTGCCCTTTTCTATTAGAGATGCTGCTTCTGTCAATATTTTTAAATCAAGTTTAAATACTTTTATAGTTTAGCCTTTTTGACCTTACTTAGAAATATAATTGTCCTTATCGGTAACACTTACATACACCTACAAGGTACTGCTTATTAATGTTTTGTAACTATTATAGATGCTTAATAACTGTTATAGAGTGTTAATAAAACATTGTAGATTGTTTATAACCATACGATAGCCATAGAGAGAATTACAGTTTTGAACAGTTACTAGCCACCTGTTCTACATTGGGTAATTCCGTCTATGGCTATTGCATGGTTATAATCCATTTATAATGCTTTATTAACACTCTAATATTTATCATTCTTATTCATTTCCTGTTTTCGTCAACTGTTTTATTTGGATTTTTTGATTATTATTATTTATTATTATTAATATTATTTTGTCATTTTTAGTTTTTGATACTGCATACTTTCTGTTTTAACCGACATGTAAAGTACCTTGAGATACTGTGGTATGAAATAAAATAAATTGAAATTTGAAATCTTGTTTTTTTAAGTGTAATACATTGAGCTCCTTATTGTCATCACTTAATGCAATACAATCCAGCAAAAAGAGGTGTTCTAGACAGCTGAGAGTGCAATTTAGTGCCAGATGATTTTACCCATGTTTTTTATCCACAATTTAGAATATCCAGTTGTGTTCCCGCACCACTGCACCTCCCTACCACAGCTCAGCAGAACTCAGCAGAAGGTCAGTGTGTGTGTTCTCCAATCCCACCACCAAGTTATTCACCTCTTTACGCTCAAGAGCGTGACATCAGATAAAGGATAAAGGCCAGGCCTGCAGGTGTCTGCTTGAGCTCAGTGGGTCCAGAAGGTGATGCTGAGCCTTGGTGAATTGACTCAGTCCCTGCCAATTTTGCCTCTCTTGAACCCAAATAATGCAAATACCATAGCTTCTTTCTACCTAAATTTATTGTGCTCTGAATAGTAATAGGACACTACCAAACAAAGAGCAATGTCTCCCACAACACATTGGCTGCAAAGATGTAAAAACTTGTCTTCCAAACAGTCAGGGTTCTCAATTTCTCTCTGAGTGAGACGGCAGCTGGCATTGATATTGGAAGCATGACTCATAAACAGCTGCATACTGAACTATGTGACCTATTGAACGCGGTGACCATGGCTAGGTGGCGCCTGAACTGGATTAGGCTGAAAGGACAGTTGAATTATGTACAGATAATTCACACGTGCAACAGCAATCGTTTTGACGCAAGGAAGACATAAACTAGTGATGTCCCAGTGGAAAAGGACATTAAAACATCAAAGGACTGAGTTTAAAGAGGCAATATACACAAATCATCTCATGAAAGTGGCTATTTAGCAGAGTGAAAAGATTATAAATATTCAAGCAAAACTAAACATTTGGCGCTCCACATTGAATGCTAAACAAGTTGCTGTCACTCTGCTAAGCGAAGCTGCAACTCCGGGACTCTGCCTAAAAACAGACCCAAGAAGAGGAAGCAAGCTGCAAGCGAGTCAACGACCACAAGCAACGAGACTGAGGCCCAGCTAGAGGACTGCCATAAAACTTAGAGACTCATCAGACAAACCAGTCTGGGTCTGTTGTACACCTAAAACCACAGTATCTAAAATAAACTGTGCCCTGCTACCTGCGTAGCTAAAGATTCAGCAAAGAGGACAGAGTAGACGGGTGCTGTTGTGGATCCTATACCGAGGACTGAAGAATTTGTTGCAGCTGTTTGGTGATCTCTGCCGAGAACTGAAAGCTTTGTTGCTGAGTTTGATCCAATGTGGGATTGAAGACTGTTGCTGAGAGGAGAGCCTTTTGAACTGGACACTTCAACAGAAAGAGTTTCCAAACCAGCGGACGAAAGGTCTAAGCTTCAAGGAACCATTGAGTATTATTCCAGTTGCATTTTCCTTTTCATGTAACTAAATTATTTAATTGTAACACATTCATATAGAATTGAACTGTTAATTATTTAGTTTGCATACTTTGTGTGTGAAATAACGTTAAGTGAAACTTGATGAAGTAACTATAAGTAATCTGCCTCATTGTTGTATGAAGAATTTCTTTAAAAGTAAACGTGTTATATCCTTAATCTATATACCATTTAATAAGATTAATATGGTATATTCTAAGATTGTCTGCATCACCTATTTTGAGGCTGTGCTTGTATGTGGCCGTGTGTGTGTGAACAAGCAACTAGCTTTGTCACATCTTGCTTGAGCTGCTGCTTGTGTGTGAGGAGACAGGCGATGTCATATTTCAATTGCCTGCTAGCCAGCATGAGTGCAGTGAGATTTTTGAATTGTGTTTTGTGCTCGGAGACTAAGATTTACTTTCTGACTTTTCTGATTTCTGTTTATTATTTGTGTACTTAATAAAATACTACTGTTGATTAAACATTCCTTGTGTCTGTGCGTGTATGTGTGTTCATAGTAAATCCTTGATCTTTGTAACACGTCAATTAAATATTATTAATTAGAGAACTAATAGACCCAAATAAACATTAAATTATCAGTTACTGAATTGTTCCTACAGGTTAAATCAAAATTCTAAAATGAGTTAGAAGTCTTGCAACAATGGTCATTACTTTTTTTTTTTTTTAAGGTACATGTAAAAGCATGTTAAAGTTTATGAGAATTGTGCTAACAGACCAGCTATTGTTTGTGATTTCTGACCCCAACTGAAAACTATATAGCCTGAGGAATTTGAACAGGTCAGAAGAATTTTATTGTGACAGCACAATGCAAAGAAGGAAGTTGACGAAAAAAGGTTGCAGACAAAAATATTGACACTCTATACTTAATATAAGAATATTCAAGAAAGCACATTAAATACAAGCATTTAGTGAACATTAGCCACTAAATTAGTATGACAAAAACCAAAATACACAATTTCTAGTAGTTTAACAAACAATCTTTATATATAAAAAAATAAATTAAGTAATTTCAAACATTTGTTCGTGACAAAAGTATTGGCACCTTTACATTAAAAGTCTGTAAACATGTCATAAAACTAATTTTAAAATATATGAACTGATTGAAAAACCATTACACAGTAATTAATCTGCATTATAAAGTCACTAGCTAGAAAAGTGGTAACTATTTCCAATATGTATTGAAGAAAAGTGTTTTGGTTACACAGCAAATGATGGTCAAGACAAAGGAGTTGGATTCATGTTTGAGAAAAGCACTTGTAGCAAATTACGACAAAGGAAATGGCTACAGAACAGTATCAAAGAAATATGAAATACCAAAATCCACAAACGGAGCAATAATCAAGAAGTACCACAGAAAAAACTGACATGCTTAAAAGAAGTGGACGTTCAAAGCAATTTTGGTACAGCAGGTAGGAGAATCGTCAGGGCAGTTAAAAACAAATCCAAGATTAACAGCCAAGGACTTAAAAAAAAGATTTCGTAGCATTGTGCGTAATGGTACATGAAAGAACTGTACAAAGGCACATGAACACAGAAGAGCTGTGTGCACGTAGTCCTCGCTGCAAACGAGCAACAGTGTGGAGTAGTGGTTAGGGCTCTGGACTCTTGACCAGAGGGTCGTGGGTTCAATCCCCTGTGGGGGACACTGCTGCTGTACCCTTGAGCAAGGTACTTTACCTAGATTGCTCCAGTAAAAACCCAACTGTATAAATGGGTAATTGTATGTAAAAATAATGTGTAAAAAAAATAATGTAATTGTATGTAAAGATAATGTGATATCTTGCAACAATTGTAAGTCGCCCTGGATAAGAGAGTCTGCTAATAAATGAATAATAATAAAACCACTTTTAAAGTAAATTCAGAAAACTTAAATATGCCAAGAAATATGAACAGGAATCTGAAGCATTTATGTGGTCTAATGGGTCATAACTTTCCCCTCAAAAAGAGACCATAGTATGTTTGGAGAAAAAAGGGCAAAGTCTTCAATGAAGAAAATGTACCTATAGTTAAATATGGAGGTGGTTTAATCATGATATGGAGGTTTTAACAGTTTAGGGACTGGAGACCTTCATGTGATTGAAGATTGAATGAATGCAACCATGTATTAAAACATTCTACAAAGTACAATGATACCATCTCCTAATAGGCTGATTGGCAACTTCTAATACGACATTGACCCAAAGCATACAGCTACGTCTCTTGAGTTCTTGAAGAAAGTGAAGAAAGTTCTGAAGTGACCTTCGTAATCACCAGATCTCAATCCAATAGAAATGCTTTGGACTGATCTGAAAAAACCTGTAGCCAAGCACTGTGTATCCAATCTGGCTGAGCTGAAGGAAATATGCAAGACAGAATGGGCCCAGATGGTTAAGAATTATCATAAATGTCTGAAAGTTGCAATAAAAGCAAAAGGAGGATTGTGGCGGAGTGTCCCGCCCCTATGTATAATTATTTGTATTTTTGTTTGCGGCGCGGGTGAAAGCGCCGCGTCTTTTATTACTTGTATTTAAAACCCCGTGAGGATGCATGACTGATCAGCTACTGATTAACTAGCTGACAGTCATGCATCCTTACCAAACGCGTGCAGACTCTGGCCGAGGGGTAATAAGATAATTAACAACTAGTTAACCCCTCGGCCAGAGTATAAGAACCGGCAGCTGCCCGTGCTGTGGGGTGGAGTGTAGAGAGGAGAGTACGGGGAGCGGAGAGAAAGAACGACATTTAAAAACAATTGCTAAAACGTGCTGGATTATCCAGCACGACACTTACTTGTTTGTTTGTTTATTCGTTTCGCCCTCGTGCACTTTGGTTTCTGTTTTGTTGTTTTTGTTTAAATCTTTTGTTTTGTTTGTTTGTTAATAAATCCACGCTGAATGCAGTTGCATTCAGCTTCACCCGCCCATCCACTGTTTTGGTTTCAGTTACTTCCTGGTCCGTGACGTCACCACACCTCACCACTGCGAGCCAGACTGTCACAAGGATGTATTAAATACTAAAGGGAAGGGCAATACTTTTGTCATGAACAAATACTTAAATGAAATGTTTGTTTGTTTTTTTGATTATTTGTTAAATTACTAGAAATTGTGCAATAAAGCTGTGGTTAAAGCTTACTAAATGCTGGTCCTTAATCTGTTACCTTGAATTGTGGTATGGTTATCAATCAGCTGCTAGGAACTAGCATTGAAGGGCCAAATACCCTCCTCTCGTTTGGGTGCCAATACTTTTGTCTGCAACATTAGTAGAATCTCTTCATAAAATAAGTGGTCAAAAATGATTACCTTTACATGGTCCTTTTTGAAATAAAATGTCATCTATCGCAATATCACTTCTTACTGAGTTTCCACGGACACCTTCAAAGACAATCTGCAGCACAAGTGACAAAAAGGATAACCATGTGATGCTCTATCATTTATTTTTCTTTCTTTAAAAAACATCAAAGACATGAAACTCACTAACCCATGACCACTAACCCATCAACTTTAGATAATGTGCATCTTAAGTATTTAAAGATCCCTGGCAGAATAATTTGAACACTGTACTTTGAAAACATATATTTTATTATGGCTGCTGCAACAATACAGGAATAGAAAAGGACCATATGCACTGCTTAGTATTAGTTGCTGCTCTGCCACTGTCCTTCTGAGCCCACCACTGTATATCTTTTGTCAGATGTCTAAGAACATCCATCAACTCGCGGTCTACTGTGATGGGATTGTCTGTTAAGATTATTCTACACATGTAGTATTCCAGCTTGGCAGTGAGACGCTTTTGTCTGCAGGAGATACTGACCGCATTTATCCTTCTGTTGATGAACACAATCCCAGTCTGCCATCACGCAAAAGAGCTGATGCATTAAAGTCACAGAATAGCTAAACCAACTTGTATAGTCTCCATCAAACAAATATATAAATAGTATTTGAGAGATCATCTTAACAGGCAGAAAGTTCAAGTATCTTCAGGTACAAAAGAACAGTGATAAAGATTCATGTTCAACCCAATATTAACCACTGCATAAGTTGCTATTTTCTAGGTCTGTACTGCCTACAGCTGGCTAAATAAATATGTGTTCAAACAAAAGAATAAATCCCACATGTAGCATATTTAAGTTATTTTAAAACAATACAAGCTGAAAAAAACAAATACATAAAAAACACCCTTTCACATTTATTTTTCCTACTCACCATTTTGTTTTAACAACCTTATGATCCCTGCGTATGCAACACTCCTTTCCTTTAGATAAAGATTTTTTAAAAACAATTATAACAACATATCTCAACGTGCTGAAACCTATTCTAGGGTACTGACCTGATGGTTCTTATCACACTCGTACTCCACCAAGCCTTTAAGCCAAGAGATACTCTGCTCTCCTCTCCGCCTCCAGAGCAGCACCTCATCTCTCTGTCCTTCTTTCTTTAAATAGATGCTCAGCAGGCCGGTCCCAGAACCATACATGTTATAGTAAAACACCAGGCACTGCTGATGCAAGAAGCCTCGTAGCTCATTCGACAGTAAGCGAGCACTATGTCCAGAGATCATAGGGGAAGCCTCAATGTACATGTAGTACCCTAAAATTGGTCAAACAAAAATCTGCATTAGGTGACAGGTTAACAGGTGAGAGTGACTTGAAGACGGGATTCCCGGGGTATAGGAAAAAAATTGTGTTAAATTTTGCGGGACGGGATGGTACAGGAGTGAAGCTCACGGGAACAGGCGGGACAGGGAAATAAAAAAAGAAACCTCTCAGGACGGACAAGAACGGGATTTAAGCTTTCGGGAATGGGAAGGAACGGGACTACTCTGCCACCAACAGACAGGAATAGTGTTTTTTTTGCTGTTTAAAGTCGTAAAAGAGCCTATGACATGGAACTTGACTGTTACCATAAACATACAAAATAATATTAACAGGTCTCACTTGAACATATTATCACATTAATTTTACCAAATTATGTTTAATCGCGCTACAATTAATTAAATAATACCCAGAAATACACAGAGGGTGATCTCCATTTCCTGGTGTGGGGCCAGGAGACTGTGACTTAAGACTCCTTGCATCTGCCAGTATGGATGACAGTGACAGTGAAAGTGAGAGTAGCCTAATTTTATCAGTTTCAGACACATCTTATGAATGTGAATTATGTAGTGATGGATCTGATGTAGAGAGAGAAAACAGGGATTGTCTCCCGTATCAATTCGAGCTGTATGCCTCCGAATCAGAAGGTTCAAACTCAGAGAGAGCGCAGAGAATCAGCGTCTCTTGGCGACACGGAATGGTTAATAAAAACCCTTACATTTAACATAGATTGATACTTAAAATATTTCATATTACCCATACTTGTATAGTTATGTCAGTCCTTTAGTTAACAATATTGATACATGAATTATTGATACTAGCAGAATAATCAAACGCTGTGGATTGCTACTGGCATGTATTTAAGATCTCTCTCTCTATATACATATGTGCAGTATTATTAAGGATGTGCACATTGTTGGTTTTTATGATTATTACCCCTAATCATAATGCAGAGATGTCAAAGGCTACGATTTGGCCGTAGCAGGTACTATTTTTTGGAGGTACTGCTTCGGCGCTACGTTGAAGGGATATGTATAATACTACGATTTTAATAAATAAATACATGATGGATACTCCCTGAATGTTTATGAAATATTATTTCAATACCATGTTTTTTTGTTATTTATTTTGTTTAATGAATTAATTATTCGTAATACTGTATTTCACTGATAGTTTATTGTGGCATTGACATACTAAAATCTCTGAGCTTAGTAACTGGTTGCTTAGTAACTGATTTAGAAACTGAAATTGCCACACAAAACTCTAAACAGTTGTTTTATATTACCAAATTTATATATCACATCATTATATTGCACATTGTGCTTATAAAGATTACTCTTTCATGGGATGGGATGGGACAGATATATTTTTGACAGGACAGGATGGCACTTAAGGACTTAATTTTCATTCCCGTGTCACTCTCTAGTTAACAGCTCACAGGTTCTCTAACAAATGGCACTGCAATAGTAATACAACGGTTTTGTACCCAAGGACATTGGTACAGTAGTTTTATATTTTGACATATCAATGGTATTACAGTGGTTCAACATATACACATACCATGAGACTATAACAGTACCAGTTTGCAACCATATTAGACCACTGCACAAAATATGTTCCAAATCCATTGTGTTGTGATTTCTGGTAATGCTGTGGTTTGGTAATGGTTCTGGTTGGGTTTATTCAGGTATTATAATGGTATTATAATGGTATGCCAACAATAGTAAGGTCATCTGTAAAGATTGACTCACCTACCCCGGTTGTATGATCCCCTTTGGGTCCAGTATACGATGTTGGGGTTTGACCTCTTTTTCGTATCCAGTTACTATCGTCTTTCTCATCCTGTGTGTAGCCACAGTTATCCACTTCAAAGCTGCATTCACCGGGAGGGCAGGGAAACCCATCTGCAAATGGATAGGATAACCTGTGATACAAATGTGTGTCATTTTCTGCTTCAATGCATCTCAAATTGAAAGGATATTTGATTCTCGAACACTTAGTACAAAGTAATGTTACTAAATATATATTTTACATTTGATGAAAGTGTATGTCGTCTATTCATTACATCTACAGAGACAAGGTTTGTAATTAACTGTTCTCTGAATGCATGAAGAAAAGTACATTATACATTAGAAAACTCTTTGGTATGTGTTTTTGCAGACATTGTTGTCACATGAAGTTCTGCTACCATATGACTTGGGCTGGTTTGAATAGATGTGGTATAAATGAATATGGGAGTTGCTGCCAGTGGAGTCTAAGTAATAGATTCTCAAAAACCTCAAAGATGAATAACCACCCACCTAGCAGACAAGTACAGTATGCTTCATCCTGGAAAGAAATTGCTTACGGAAAATACTATTCAATGTGGTAATATAAACTTGGACAACTCTTCACACAACTCTACTAAGCCCCCTTTTCCACTGGGAAGTGAAAAACATACTGGAAGAAATACAGAGCAAATATTTGTACTATTATGACATTCACTGGACAGCTGGATGATGTGCTTCATCAATTGTGTTACATTCAAATACCGGTCAAGAGGAAAACAGAACATAATTACCAATGTAGCAGCAATCTAGTATAATGTATTCTCCTCACTTTGAATGACTATGTTGTAGGTGCAATGGTGTTCGTTAAAAACAGCAATGTCCATCTGTGTGTCCGTCTATGTCAGTAAGACATGTCACTTTACCCACTATCCAAACAACACATTTGTATTACAAAATGAAATAAACAAGCTAACATTAATTACACAAGAAAGTAACAGTTACAAATGGGATATTAAAATATATAACTTTATATACATAGCTTCAAGTAGCCCTTCAACATCCAAATTACTATCCACACAATACCCATATTGTATTATATTTTGGCATGTATTAAAATTCAGAATTAGAAGCTGAATTAGAAGTTAAAGCTCAAACTAGGATTCTTTCATACCAGCAGAGATCCGGCAGTCCCCAAGACTCACTGTGATATCATCCAGTGTTACCAATCCACAGTCCCAGAAATTCTTACAGATGCTGACAAAAACAACCTAAGATAAAAGAGCCAAAACTTAAAGTTATTGTACAGCAAATAACATTATTGGGAAAAATGTCTCTTTCCTGGCAATTTTTTAAGTCTGTTTTTTATTTCATATTTAAAGTAAAATATTACAGAGAATGTGAGAAGTTAAAATGTTAGTTATCCATATGGTTTGCCATGACTTAACATTTTTTTCATTATTTATATCTGAATAATATCTGCACGTTCCAAGTTCATCATTATTTATAGTTTTGTAAAAAAAAAAAAAAGTGAGCCACATGGTTTATGATTTCAAAGGCCACTTCTGGAATTCAGCTTTGATCAATCTATTGCACCTGTACATGAAATGTGAGCGTGTGGCGGAGTTTCCGGCCCCTTTGTTTATTATTTATTTATATTATGCTTTATGTTTATATTATGGCGAAGTGCCGCTTATTTGTTATTGTTTTGTATTTTAAAAACCTTGTGAGGATGCGTGACGGATCAGCTACTGATTATTTAACTAGCTGACAGTCACATATCCTTATTAAACTCGTGCAGACTGTGACCGCGGGGTAATAAGATAATTAACAGCTAGTTAACCCCTCGGCCAGAATATAAAAGCCTCCAGCTGTCTGCACTAAAGCGGAGAGTGTCAGAGGTGAGACGGGTTTTGCAGAGAGCGAGCATGAGCAAAAGAAAGAAACAATTGCTATATATATATATATATATATATATATATATATATATATATATATATATATATATATATATATATTATAGTTGTTTCCATTATTGTTTGTTTATTTGTTCGGCCAACGTGCCCTTTTGTTTAGTGTTTGGTGTTTTGTTTGTTGTGTTTATTTAATAAAATAGCTGAGCGCCGTAGTGCTCAGTTTCACATCCACCATTCATTGTTTGGTTTCTGTTACTTCCTGGTCCGCGACGTCACCACCCACACAACCACTCAACAACATCTGAATTATAACTAAACTTGGTTACAATGTATAAAATAATACATATTTTGGAGATTTTATTGTAGAATTGGAAAGTTTTGAATGTGTCAGTCATGGCAATGACACAGGGAGGTGGGGAAGAGGGTGTGTTGGCTTTCCCTCTCTCTGAGTGGCCCATAAGAACTGCGCTTGGTTATGCATTCGGGTGGCCGTGATTGGGAATACACAGAGACGCTGGCTGAGAAGGCCAGTGTAAACATAGACCAGGCAAGAACGCCAGTGGTTGGAGCGAGCGACCAAAACAGGCAAGCACGGCTGAGGAAGACAGCCAGCAATAAATAAACAATTTATTAAAATATATTGTTACGTACCCGAGGGGACGTGTGTAGTGACCACCCCAGTGTAAAGTGCATAACAGTGTAGGACGGAGATCCCAAGCTGACCGGCTTAGCAGCAGTGGGGGCACTGCGTAAGCAGCACCTTTATTTTGTAGTTTTATTACTGTATTTTATTTTCCCTTTTCATTTCACCTTTTGTTTTCATTATTATTTTGAACACCTGTGAGTGCACCAGCTTTTAACTGTTTACCAGTATTGGTATTTCTGTGGTCCTGTGTACCGTTGCCAGTACTCAGGCCACGGACAACAGCGCCCTAAAATAATAAAACTGTTTATAATAATAAACATCTAAAATAATAATAATAATAAACATCTAAAATAATAAAACTGGGCACCAGTGCGGCGTTTTCAAATAAAACTTCTTTCTCCCGTGTGTGTCAGTGAATTGCCTACCACCCTTCCACACGTGGTGTCAGCAGTGGGATTCACCGGCACCGCCCAACCAAATCAGTGCAATAGCAGAGGGAGGCAGAATGGACCTGCAGCAATTCACCGCTATGATGGAGGTAGTGCAGGGGGGTGGCCGACCTGCGGGACCGGACCCACGATTACTACTGCCAACGAAAATGACGGCAGAGGATCGACCTGAAGCCTATCTTGAGATCTTCGAGGCTATGGCAATCTCTGCCTGGTGGGCCCAGGCACAGTGGGCTAGCTACCTCTTGCCCCAGCTGACGGGGGAGGCGCAGGCGGCGGCGAGGACCCTGGATGCGGCAATGATGGCGTACCCCACACTGAAAGCTGCCATCCTCAACCGCGTGGTTGCGACTCCGGAGGGCTACCGCCGCAAATTCCGGGAGGAGAGCTTCTCTGCGGAGGAACACCCCAGGGCCATCGTGCATCGCTTACAGGATTACACCCAGGGATGGTTGAACCCGGGAGCCACCACCACTGCCAGACTGGTGGAGGCAGTCGTAGTCGAGCGGTTTCTGCAGTGCTTGGCTCCAGGGCTGCGCTTGTGGGTGCAATGGCAGGCACACGCCACCCTGGATCGGGCGATCCAACTGGCAGAGCAACAGCAGAGCAACAGCGCTACTCAAGCATCACCCCCTTTACTGGCTCCAGGGAGGGCGAAGGGACTGGGGGAGGGGTAGCCAGGTCTTTGGACGGAGTGTGGCGATGGGAGCTTCCGGTCTAAGAACTGGGGCGGAGTGGGGTCACCCACGGGCTGCTGTGGTGTTGGACCAGGGTCTCACGCGGCCACCCTACCGTCGAGCCCCTTTGATGGCTCCTGTGTTTCCACCTCCTGCTGAAGCTTCTTGGCGAGAAACTAGTTCACTGATGTGTGAAACAAGCTGGGACATGACCTCATTCGACCAGGTAAAACAGATGGGTTTTGTGATTCCTGTGTCAGTGGATGATACACAAACCCAGGCTCTCTTAGATTCAGGGTGCAGTCAGTCCCTGATACAAGAGAGCTTAATTTCACCGGGTCATAAGCAAATAACGGGACAGGTGCATATAAAATGTATTCATGGGGATGTGCGCACTTATCCTGAAATGTATGTGAATTTGAAAATTGGCCAGCAGGTGACGCGAGTGCAATTGGGTTTGTGTCCTCGATTGCCAGTGTCTGTAGTTCTGGGACGGGACTGCGCGCAGTTTAACCCTTTGCGGTCCATTTATTCAACGCGTGTTAGGCGCGTCAGGTCCAATTTATTTTCACACGCGCAGTTTATTTTAGACACATTGTTTAAGCGTATTTTTTTCACAGTAAAACAGGTTTAAAAGGCACTGCATATCAACAGGACACTCAGTACTGCATCTCCAGCACCGCCCCTCCCCTCGTTCGCTATATTTTTCAAATAACTCTTAATAATAGTACATACCGATAAATCATCTCTTGATCACTCGTTTTATCACCTCACCTCCTCAATAATGCGATCCAAGTCGTTATTTTATTACTATAACATCTAAAAAAAGCTCTGCAAATGTCTGTGATATTCTTTGAGCGCTGGATGCGGAAGCAGCTATCTTGTTTGTTTATGTGTTTATGTCCGTGTTATCGATGTGGTGTCGGGTCTATCAGTATTCATGAGATACGCCCTATTTTTTTTTTTTCCCGGCTTCTCTCGGCTCCTATCGGTCTCACTCTGCCATTGCCATTCTCGGCTTTTTCCAGAGAAAAAACGACTAGAGACCTGTTTTTTGGGTCCGACATTGGACCGGAAAGGGCAAATTGCGATGTCGGACCAGGTCCGACATAGGACAGCAAAGGGTCAAAGATTGGTTGGCTGCTGCGACGGCCCCGTCCTCCCTATTGGCTAAGAAAGAGGAAGTAATTGGAGAGATCTTCCCCTTTCGTGACCCGGACTGCTATTGCCATAGATTTAGACCCCGCAAAACTAAACGGGAATGCCGGACCGCTAAGAATGAGGACTGGCAATGGAGGGAGTCCAAGAAGTTTCAGGTGGGGGTGATTCGTGAAGAGTCTGGGAGGGAAGTTCTGGCTCGGCTGCCTCCGCTCAGGACCGACCTGATCCTGAGCTGGAAGCCATGGGAGCTGATTTTTTAGCTCGTTCCCGTGACTTCCAACTCGAGCCAGGGCGTGACGACGTGCTGGGAAGGCTCTTTGACCAAGCAGCTGTGGTTAACGGTCGGGTGGTCGAGCCCTGACGCGCCGCCACGTACCCTCACTTTGAAATTAATCGAGACCTTCTGTACCGTGTTGAAAAATTACCCCAGAAGGGGGAAATGCGTCACCAGTTGCTCATTCCTCAGCCCTTTAAGGAGGATTTGTTGCAGCTTGCTCACACTATTCCTGTCTGGTCATTTGGGAAGGGACAAGACCAAAGTGAGGCTCGTGACACGGTTCTATTGGCTGGGGCTGGATGGTGATGTAACGCGTTTTTGCGAACGCTATGGGGAATGTCAGAAAGCTAGCCCTAGAGCCGTCCCATGAGTTCCACTAGTGCCTTTGCCCCTAGTGGAAGCTCCGTTTGAGCGTATTGGAGTAGATATAGTGAGACCGCTAGAAAGGAGTGCGGCAGGATACACACACCTATTAGTCATTTTGGATTATGCTACGCGTTATCCAGAGGCCATTCCCCTCCGATCTGCGTCTGCTAAGTCTGTTGCTAATGAGCTTGTGAAGGTTTTCTCCCGGGTGGGGATCCCCAAGAAAATACTGACTGACCAAGGCACCAACTTTATGTCCCGGCTAGTCCGTGGAACATGTAAACTTTTGGGGATTAAGACCATTAGGACCTCCGTCTTTCACCACCAGACCGATGGTCTTGTGGAGCGTTTTAATGAGACCTTCAAAAACATGTTGAGCAGATTCATTGACAGTGACCTGCGCTACTGGGACCAGCTGATTCCTCCCCTTCTCATTGCTATCAGAGAGGTACCTCAGGCTTCTACAGGGTTTTCACCATTCGAGCTGCTGTATGGGCGGAGACCCCGGGGTGTGCTCGATCTGGTCAGAGAGATGTGGGAGGAGCAGCAGGACAATTCGACCAATACTGTCCGGTATGTGTTGGACCTGCGCAAACGTCTTGAGTCTGTGGGAAAATGGGTGCATGACAATTTGCAGCAGGCTCAGCACAGACAGGAGACCCAATATAACAGTGGGGCCCAGTTACGCACGTTTCAGCTGGGGGGATAAAGTGCTTCTATTGTTACCCAGTTCAGAGTCCAAACTTCTGGCGAAGTGGCAAGGACCTTATGAGGTTGCACGCTGGATTGGGACGGTGGATAATGAGATCAGACAGCCGGAGCGACGGAGAGAAATGCACATTTATCATGTAAACCTCTTGAAACCCTGGTTGCAACAGGAGGCTTTGTTAGTGGCGCAAGCAGATGATGTCACAGACCTGGAACCTGATCTTTCTGTGTTGTGCGAAAAAGGGGTTGGTACAGAGTGTAGATAATCTGACACCAACACAGAAATGACAGGCTCGGGTGCTGGTGGCGGAGTTTCCTGATGTGTTTTCTCCCGTCCCATGGTTGACTCGAGTAGCCCACCATCACATTGAAGTTGAGCTGGGGGCGCCAGTACGCCAGAGGCCGTACCGCATACCTGAGTGCAAAAGGCAGGTAATAAAGGCGGAGATTGACGAGATGCTCAGACTGGGTGTAATAGAGGAGTCCCAAAGTGACTGGAACAGTCTGATTGTTTTAGTGGATAAGCCGGATGGGTCAACTCGATTTTGCATTGACTTCAGGCGAGTTAATGAAAAATTTAAGTTTGAAGCTTATCCCATGCCCCAGGTAGATGAGTTGCTGGAGCATCTATGCATGGCTCATTTTATGATGACACTGGATTTAACGAAGTGTACTGGCACATACCCCTGACCCCAGAATCCAGACAGAGGACAGTGTTTTCAACTCCCTTCAGGTTATACCAATTTAGGACCATGCCCTTTGGGTTGCACGGAGCACCAGCCACTTTCCAGCAGATGATGGATCGCATTTTGATTGGTTTCCACACAGTTTAGTTGGTTCTTTTGCCACGCAGTTGTTATATATATATTTATTAGGCAGCCTATTTCCATGCCAGCAAGAAGCGCCAGCAAACAGAAGAGCCTCAACAAAAGAGCCGGGAGTCTAGCTGTGGGAGTCCAGCGAGGGGAGGTCTGCGTCGAGAGACTGTTCGAATAGATCCGAACCTAACAGCGCTCTGGAAGATGCCATCTACTAGTCAGGTCTGTGCCCTCCACTCCACCGCTCCCACTGTGCCTATTTGTCTTGCCTGTCCTGCTATGACTGTCTCTCACATTCCTGTTCTGTCCTCTCGCCCTCGTCCTCTGCCCTCTCTCCGCCGCTGCTCCTCCAACCCCTCTAACCTCATCCCTCTGCCTCTCCCCCCTCCCGCACACTCTCTGGTGCACTCTGGCACTCTTCTGCTAACAAAGCTGATTTCATCTCTGCCTTTGCCTCCCACCTCTCTCTCGATTTCCTTGCTCTCACTGAAACCTGGCTGTCCCCTGATAACACTGTTACTCCTGCTGCCCTGTCCTCTCTCTACGTCCTGTCCCATACTCTGCGTCTCACTGGACGGGGAGGTGGGACTGGTCTTCTCCTCTCTCCCTCCTTACTCTTTTCTGTCCACTCCGACCTCTCCTCACTCTCTGTTAATACCTTTGAATTTCATGCAGTCCAACTAACCTCTCCCTGTCAACTCCTGCTAATTGTACTGTACCGTCCCCCTGGGCCTATCTCTCACTTTCTAGATGAACTCGACTATCTACTCTCCTCCCTCCCCGCTCTGTCTACCCCAACTGTCCTGTTAGGTGACTTCAATATCCATCTCTCCAACCCCAGCCACTCTGCTGTATTCCTCCCTCTCCTTCACTCCTTCGACTTCTGTCTCTCTCCATCCCCTCCTACCCACAAAGCTGGCTGTCAACTGGACCTCACCTTCTCCAGGGCCTGCTGCCCCTCCGCCCTCTCTGTCACCCCCCTGGACCTCTCTGATCACTATTTCATCTCCTTTTCTCTGTCTCATCCCTCTCTCCCTGCTCCTCCTACCCCCACTGTCACCTCTCGCCGTAACCTCCGCTCTCTCTCCGCTGATTGCTAAGGTGAAAGCCTTGGCTGACTGGCCGGTCCCTACGACCAAAACTCAGGAGCGCTCCTTCTTGGGACTAGCGGGCTATTATTGGAAGTTCCCTTGACAGACCTCACCCAGAAGGCTGCCACAAATAGAGTTCAGTGGACAGAGACGTGCCAGAGAGCCTTTCTCGCTTTGAAGCGAAGGCTGTGTAGCAAGCCAGTGCTATGCAGTCCTGATTTCAGTAGAAGGTTCACCCTGCAGACGGAGGCATCAGAGACAGATCTTGGGGCAGTGTTGTCTCAGGTGGAACGGGGAAGCAAGCACCCAGTCCTGTATATCAGCAGGAAGCTCCTTAACTGCGAGAAAAACTATAGTACCATCGAGAACGAGTGTCTCGCAGTAAAATGGGCAGTCGAGTCACTCCGGTTCTACCTCCTGGGGCCACACTTCACCCTTGTTACAGATCATGTTTCCTTAGCATGGCTTCACTGGATGAAGGATAACAACACCAGAATCACGTGATGGTACTTGGCCCTGCAGCCCTATGCCTTTAGGGTAGTCCACCAAGCAGGGAAACTGCATCAAAACGCAGATTTTTTCATGGGGGTGTAGGATTTTTGAATGGACCGGTGGTGCCATTCTGACGGGGAGGATATGTAATGGGAGGGGGAGGGGGAGATCTGTGCTGACTATCTGGCGCATGCGTGGTACTGCAGGAAGGGGGCAGAAATCTCGTAGATCCACCTGTCAGTCATGGCAGTGACACAGAGAGGTGGGCAATAGGGTGTGTTGGCTTTCCCTCTCTCTGTGGCTGAGAGGCGGGCCTTGGGGGATTGCTTGGCCCATAAGTACTGCGCTTGGTTATGCATTCGGGTGGCCGTGATTGGGAATACACAGAGACGCTGGCTGAGAAGGCCAGTGTAAACATAGACCAGGCAGGAACGCCAGTGGTTGGAGTGAGCGACCAAAACAGGCAAGCACGGCTGAGGAAGACAGACAGCAATAAATAATCCATTTATTAAAATATATTGTTACATACCCGAGGGGACGTGTGTAGTGATAGGGGAACCTTGGCCACCCCAGTGTATAGTGCATAACAGCGGAGATCCCGAACTGACCGGCTTAGCGGCAGTGGGGGCACTGCGTAAGCAGCACTTTTATTTTGTAGTTTTATTACTGTGTTTTATTTTCCCTTTTCATTTCGCCTTTTGTTTTCATTATTATTTGAGCACCTGTGAGTGTGCCAGCTTTTACCTGTTACCAGTATTGGTATTCCTGTGGTCCTGTGTACCGTTGCCGGTACTCAGGCCATGGACAACAGCGCCCTCTGCGGGCTAAAAGAAAAAAACATCTAAAATAATAAAACTGGGCACCAGTGCAGTGTTTTCAAATAAAACATCTGTCTCCCGTGTGTGTCAGCGAATTGCCCACCACCCTTCCACAGTCCACTAAAACTTTCCTCACTTTGAAACCTCAATCCAATTCTTGACAGACTTTAGCTCAAACAGTGTTACACTATTACTTTAGGGTGTTACCTTTGTGGGCATGAGTTTTTGGTAATTGACTTCAACCTGAATCCAGGAGCCCATTGGACTTTCAGAGACTGTCCAGACCTTCTCTTGGGCCACATTGTTCTCATCATAGCTATAAACAGCCAGCGTGTTGTCTGTTTTAATGAACCCATGTAGGGCATAGTAAAATCTCAGACAGTACTTCAATGTCCCTGGCAGGTAAGGACCATACAGGCGCCCAACGTAGCCTGGCTTGGATATAAGCCTGGTGTTAGCCAACAAGAATGAACCTGCAAAACATCAGAACAATTCACATTATTCATACAGCATGTACAAAAACAAGCGTTTTTGTTGATTATGGATCTCCATATGCAAGTAAAAGAAATGTCATGCTGTGCCATTATGGAATGGCTAATTTTGTTTATATTTGAACCTGTGAAATTATGCATTACAAAAAGAAGTTTCATAAAGTCTTTAATTGGAGTCATTTTAAAAATTTGCTGAAAAAAATGTTTTATGGATCAATGAATAAAACTGAAATTGCGTGTAAATTAAAGTGCAGGTACATATTGGGATGCCTATACTCTTTGCTCACCTGACCCTGTAGTATGATCTCCTACTCTGTAAACATTAGGCTTCACTGAAACCCTGTTCCACACAGACCCTTCTGTTTGCTCCTGATAGTATTGACAAAAATCTTCTTCAAAATCACAGTTTGCCACAGACGGATCAAAGAAAGGTTCTGTGGAAAACAATAAAACCGGTGGTATACTTTGAAGCACATGTCAAATCTATATAATACATATTTTGAATTTCAAAATAAAACAGTATGACAGTCTGCTACTGCTGAAAAACTGGAGAATCTTTCAATATTACAACAGTTTTCTATGCTGGTGGATATAAAACGTCTGCTTTTTAATGTTGTCATACACCTTTCTAACATTTAACACTTTTTACAGCCAAACAAAACATCTTGTGTACTCAAAATCTAAACTAAAAGCAAAATGAAACAAACTTTTTGATGTACACTCATCATTATGGCACAAGATTACCCCCACCTGTCTCAGCGCTGCAGAATTCTGGGGAGAATGAAATATCATCAATCGCAACATAGCCTCCCTTAGCACTGTTGAAAGCAACTTCAAAGACAACCTTGAAAGGCAAATAAAGAAGTGACACTGCAGGTACCTGTCTTTACATCTAGGATACAGTACAGAATATGGAACTATGAAGCAGTTGTCTAGGATTAATGTGCCTTGGGAAAACCAAATTATATTTCTAATGTTGCCATTTTTAGCTCTGGGACTATTACTGTACATGGCCTAAAGAGACAGCTACAGTACCAATGAATTTATCAAACAAATAAGCTTTGTAAGTAAACACAACTCAAACCAGTTATGTTCAGAGCTCTCCATTTATAACACTGTAGTCGGGAGCTATATGCAATTTGTCTTATAACGAGAACACAAGTGCTAGTATAATGGAATTATGGGGCAAATGGGAGGTATGACCATAACACATTAAACCTGTGCTAAATTATTTAAATCCAACAAGCATTTCATTATGATATCTTGGTTTGGATTGGTCAATTTAGATTTGTAAAAGTGTACTGTATTAACAATATTGCCATACAGTATGGTTAACCATGACCAACTGATTTTTGTTTTCTTTTAAAGAAATGATAACTGTTGTCTTCAATTCCCACAAGTTCCTAAACCTACCGCCAAAGGATGAGGGGCTTTTATATCCACTTTTACTAACTTCCAGATAAACTTTGCATATATGTCAGGTTTCCAGATTTCCTCGTAAAGGCCCATTCTGTCTCTGGTAAACACTGAGAAAACGTTGCCTTTTGCTTGGTCACGCTGGTAGTAGAATGACAGACATCCTGATATCGCAGTTGTTGTCATTGGAGATGTGAGCTGAGCTACCTCCTGAAAGTGTTTGGCATAGACAGAATCCACATACATGTAGTGACCTTGGAAAAGAAAAACAATAATAGCTCATGGAATGTAGCCAGACATAGCAAAACAAAATGTACTTTATATTTATAAGTTCCAGTTTGGGGAAGCAGATGCCACTTTAACCATTGTGACACGATGGCTTGTGTGGGGACATCAGGCCAGGAAGAAACACACAGTACTGTGAGTAACTGAAGCGCTGTTGCACGAGTTTATTGTAAATAACGTTGGCCAAAACAAATAGACAAGCAAACACTAACTAAAACAAGTATGGTGCTGGTGTTGAACCAGCACTCGTAGCAATTGTTTCTTTAGTTTTCTTCTTTTACCTCCTCTCTCATTCCTGTTCTCCACTCCTGAACACTCCAAACTCGCTCAGCCACAGCTGCAGGTTTTTATATTGTGGCCAAGGGATCAACTGGCTATCAATTACCTAACTTACCCCTCAACCACATTCAGCACAGGTTTTATCATCTGCGTGGTCAACAGCCAGTTTATCAAAAAGGACTTGCTGTTGACCACACATTCTCACAAATTTATCTGGATGGGGAATTCTAACCTCATCCATGCTGTAAACAACAATAAAACAGCGTGTTTTTACAAAATTAAACAATACATTTAAATAATACAAAAAATAACCCAAAACATAATACGCACAGGGACAGGGAGTACCCCATCACACCATACAAGAAACTTGACGTATTTGTGACCTAGGGTGGGGCAACCTTTTATTTCATGGTAACGGTTGAGCTCCTGATCATAATTACTTATCATAATATACTGTCACAGGATGAAAACCCTTCACATGCACAATGTAAATATGGGTGTGTGTAAAGTTGGCAGTACGATAAGCAGTTTCATAATTGATTTAGAATAAAGTCTTTGCTGGAAAATGAATACTTCTCACTCATTACTTAAAATGAATACCATGTTCGTGTAATACCCAAAACCCATACCTCGCTCATTGTTCATTGTGTGATCAAAGGGGAGATTTGACTGGCCATCTCGGATAGTACTTCCACCTACATACCAGTTTACATTGGGATTCCAGTAGTTCATATATCCACATAGATGATGCTCTTCAAAGTTACACTCTGCAATGGGCAAAGAGTTTATGAATAATAAGTGTTATTACTTTGAGGTCAGAAGAAAAAAGTACACACTTTACCAATAACATCATATAGCGAGTAGATAAGTGAGAGAGCCATTGATTGGACAGATTAACAACAACTGACTATCATTTTACAAATAGTTACAAATCAATAGTTACAAAACTTCAACATCAGTCTTTAGATGTAGAAGTTTGTGTCTGTTCCTTATCCTGAAAGAAAGAAATAGAGATATGTGGTACAGTAGACCCATTTGGGACCAAACCATGATCAGATTAGAATGTTAGTTTGTTTGGAGTACTGTACCATTCTAAAAATGCCTTTTCTAGTCTTTGTTTTAGGTTTTTACTTATATTTCGTAAAATATTTGCAATAACCCTTTGAGGGAAATTCAAAGAGAACTGTGAATGTTTTTGGTAACTTTATTCATAGATCATAACACCAAAATGCAACTTGGTACTATTTTTTTGTGAAAGGAAAATAAACCTGATAATGTTACAAAACTATGAACCTAGTTTGTTGCATGTTTTGTAACATTATTTAAATTTTACAAAAAATGGTGCAAATTGCACATGGGCGTAAACACACAGAGTAAACAAAGTATTTTCCCTGTGTTATTATAATATTTGTAACAGATTACTAAAGTGTATTACTGTATCCCGGAAAGTTAATTAATACAGTGCAGACAGAAGAAACCTTCAAATCTCGTTTTTATCAATATGAATGCCAGCTTACCAACACAGTATCCTGGGACAACGAGTATTTCAAAGATTGCAACGCTTTGCTCTGGTTTTTGCCCAGGTGAAGCCACAAAAATAATCTAAATAAAATAAAAGCAATAAATCACTGACCAACAGTTATCAAGGTATTGAAGCACGGTTCAAATTAAACTTAAAGTCCCCAAAAACCTTTAGTTGATTTATCAAAGCTGACCTCTATATATATATATATATATATATATATATATATATATATATATATATATATATATATATATATATATATATTAAAGTAGCAGTTCATATATATTTTAATATAATATATTATTTATGTCCATATATTTTTCAAATAAAAGTACCATACACTATATAACATGTATATGTAGTATTTAATACAAAATATATGGACATCAATGCATTTTATCCATTTTAAATGATAATTGATGCATTCTTTTGATATTGTTTTTATATGCAAGATACTAAATAATGAAATATAAATCTATATATTGTATAATATCTGTTTAAAAAAGTTGCAGTAGTCAAGCTTATATTTATATTTAGTTGTGCTGTATTTAATTAAAAGTACTTTGGTTTTTAAACGTATTAACAGGATTTAGTTGGAGGAAAATATGCAATTAGCATATACTCAAATACACTATTATCACTGTGCTTGCTTTATGCACAGTATTTTATAGTTTTTTTTTGTTTTTTGTTTTTTTTGTTTTTTTTAAGTCACAGGCTTCTTTGTATATTGTACCCTCTATACAACAAGTAAACTAGAGAGTACTTTAACTAATAACTGGTCAGCTAGAGCTTGCAATACAGCTTACAAACACTTTGACTTCTCACAAACAAGACCCTGTGTGGTTGTGTTTGTAGCGACCTTCTGTTCCTTTTCACATCAGTACCTTGTATCTGTTAGTTGTGTTTCTCAGGTCTATACTTGCAATGAGCCAGCTGTCTGAGGGATCCAGGGCCGACCACAAAAGGTAGTCGAAGCTCTCTCCCTCTGGCCTCACATACATTTTTAAAGAACCCGAGCCAGTGATCTGATACACCAGCCTGATGCAGCCCCACTCCAGCAGCTCCAGGTCAGGACCAATCAGCACAGCTTTCTGACCTGCTCCTCCAAAGGCTGAATCAGCAGTAATGTAATGTCCTGCAAAGAAGAGACAAAACTAAACAAGACTACCTTTTATACACAAAAAGATTTGAAGCACTTACTGGTATCTTCATCAGTTAAAAGTGGAAATAAAAAGAAACATATTGTTCAACAACTGATTCTATTGCTATGTTTTTTCACAACATAATGTTTTGCTGAAAGTTCTTTATTATTGTTTTGATACAAGTAACTGCTGTTTTCACTCCCCTGTCAACAAGCTGATGTATCTCAGATGGCTAACTTTGTTCAAACATTCGGCCTTACTCACTTTAACTTGAGTTCAACCTACAGTACACGTTCCTCTGAGCATCCAATCCTGATGACTTCAGAACATATCTTGATTGATTATTGGATTTGCAGGGCCTTGTTTTTCTAGTCTTGCCCCTGGCATTCCATTCCCAGATGAACATTTAAATCTTCCACATGAAAACAATATACTTTTTTCTACATGGGTAAAATATATCAGGTTGCAGAACAGAGATCTGTAAAACACTGTGCACAAAAACATCTTTTTTTCATAATATTCTAATACTTTCAGCATTACTTTTAAAGTTTTCAATCTATTTGTATGAAGCACCTTCTAACAGCTGCACAGTGTGACCAGACTGCTGTGGGACCAAAGTAAGATATGTAAAAAGACAGATGAATGAATCCTGTTTTAAATACCATTATACACAGCTTTAACAATTACTATAGTCACACAATTATTGTTTTGAGATTCAGCTTTTATTTGTGAGCACCTCAAAATCTTTTGTTTAGAAAGATACAGGGTGTTATGCTTGTGACACGGTAGCCGTCTGCCCGTGCATTTAATGCTGAGTGACAGGGAGGAGGTTGAAGTTGATACGCCCCGCAGGAAAACATATCAACACACTGAACAGCTCACGTGACACTACTAGCAATGGTAGAGCACAGAGTACATACAACACAGGGAACAAAAACTTTGCTGTTTTGAAAATAACTATTTGTTTATTGCGAGCAGATGAAATACAATGCGTACTTCAAGCAAAGTACCATTCCCTTTCAAGTCGAAGACAACCACCAACATTATGTATGGGATATTCCCTGCCCTTGAGGTAGGTAATACTGAGCTCTCTATATCAGAGCTGCCGAAGGCCCCTTCCTGTGATGACGCACTCGGTCCTGCCTACTGAGGGTATAAAGCCGTCACTCACCAGAAGATCTCCCTCTTTTTCCTTCTCAAGACGGTAAGGTAGGACCTCTGTGTCTAGACTGAGTGTGTTGATAGGAAGAGCCCTCGAGTCGATTCGGGTCAGTTGTATTTCCCTAGCATTCGTGCTGAAAGCTGGCTTGCTGCTTTCCTGGAATCAACGACTCTTGAAAAGGACCAAGTCTTTTATCTTTCTGTCTTTCAGCCGCTTGGTGGGCCGCTCTCTTTTTTACTGTCTGTCGTATGTGAGCGGCTGTCTGTGCAGTCACCCGCGAGTGAGTTGTCTTTTCCTGAGGGTTACACAAGTATCCTCCTCAAGGTCAGGCCTGGTTGTATCCCCGCTGTCGAGTGACCCAGCCGCTCTCCCTTCTTCGGGGCTAGGTATTGCCGTATCCCCATCCGAGCTGAGCATTCGGTGTACTCTCTCTCTCTCTTTCCTTCCTTCTTAGAAAAGTGTTATTTTTTACTGAACAAAAAACTTCACCCACCGCGGCTTCGGTCTCTGTCCCCCCCTGGTATACGCTCCGCGCTGACCAGGTGTGTGTGTTGACCACGCGGTTTGGGTACGCACTTTGCGTAGCGTCCTCTCCGGTGCTGCGGTACCGTGGCGCACGCATAGCCCGTGATTCTATCTCAGTGCGCAAGTGCGCAATGCAGGCTGCGTAATTTCCAACACCCCAGCGTAGGGCACGATAGCGTAACATGGTACATGGTGTACGTAGTGCCCAGTACGCAGTGTACGGTATTCACAGCGCACGTAGTGCGCACGGTACGCAGTTCACACAGTGTACGGTACCCATTGTGCAAGGCGTTTGGAACGCTCGAGGCAAGCAGTGCGGTGCACGTTGCGCTCATTGCGTAAGTACTGCTCTACTAGCGCATAGCTCGTGGTGCTGCACGGTAATACCAGTGCGCACTGAGATCAGCTCAAGCGCTGCACGCGGTGTACATATTACACGGTGCAGGTGTAGTTGGTTGTGCACTAGTATCCATACGCTGCGTAGTACACGGTGCACTTGTGCCCACGGTACCCGGCGCAGGGTAAGCGGTGTTAATAGCCTTAGCTGTAGCACTGGCGAATTTTACACTGTGTTAGTACCTGTGGGTCAAATGCAGTGAAAGCAGTGCTTAGTGGTATGCACAAGCCAGACATCCTGTCTCAGGACTCTCTGCCTAGCATCTCGAATGCAGTACACAGTGCGCTTGGGACGCACAGGTTATTGCGTAAGCACTGCTCAACCTGGCACATAGCTCACGGTGCTGCACAGTATCTGTGAAAACAGGATACTGAGTGCCCACTGGGCTCAGCAATGCTAGTGAGTGGACACACTACGTTAACACTTACCAGTGTTCAACATAGTGCGAGCAGTGCCTCAGTGTTAATGCACAAAGTCAGCACCAAATCGGGGTCCCTCCCCTGTACGGCCTGCAACGCATCATACCCACAGGACATATGGTGCTCAGTAGACAGGTGCTTAGTACATCAGGGCGCATAGCGCCCTCGGGTGCTCGATGCACGAGGTGCCTCGTTGCCTTCTGCCTGTAGAAGGTGCTTCACTCCGCGGTAAACTATGCGCTGCCCCGGTTGTGTGACTGCACGTAGTCCAGGCTAGACACCCTTGTCCAGTTACTACGCTGTGTTTACTCTTTTTTTCTACGTAACAGCCTAGATCGCGTTGCGATTGCAGTCTGCTGAAAACCTTACAGCGATCGCTGTTTTCTGTTTTCCTCTGCTATTAAATCGTCCTGGATAAGGGCGTCTGCTAAGAAATAAAATAATAATAATGTTGCAGTTTAACAGAAAAAGAGACACGTGTTCCTCCACCGGACCCTGACTCTGCCGTGCCCCGCTGTGGAATTGACTCTGCTGGACTACCTCAGCCCACCCTCTCGGTGCGCTTAAAATATTCACTTCACCTGCGTTGCCGTGATGTCTGCTTTATTACCCTCACAGCTTGCTGTTGTGTGCGTGTATGTGTGGTTTTATTTCACTGCCTTGCGTTTTTAAAAATAATAAAAAACGATACAAGCGCGATTCCTCCATCGGGACCCAGCTATGCTGAGCCCTGCTGTTGAGATGCTTACGCCGGCTTGTTTCAGCCCGCCTACTCGGTGGACTGGTAAAAACAAAACAAAAACAGTTACCCGCATTGCCGTGGTAACTATTATTTTTACCCGCTCAGCTTGCGTGGAGTGTGAGTATTTTTGTTTCTTTACTGCCTTGCAGTTTAGAAATAAAAAATAATACAGCGTTATTTCCACCGGGACCCAGCGCTGCTGGCCCCGCTGTTGAGCGGCTTCTGCTGGCTTGTCTCAGCCCGCCTACTCGGTGCGCTGTTTAAAAGCTGTCACACGAGCTGCCGTGGTGGCTGCTATTTTACCCTCACAACCTTGCTGTTCTGTGTGTGTATATGTGTTTTTTTCTTTACTGCCCTGCAGTTTTAAAAATAAAATGTAGTGTGATATCCCCCGGCAGCTCTGCTGCAACCCGCTGTTGAGTTACATACGCAGGCTTGCTTTAGCCCGCATACTCGGTGGGCTGGAAAAACAAAACAAAATCAGTTAACCGCGTTACCGTGGTGACTGATATTTTTACCCACACAGCTTGCTGTGGTGTGTGTGCGCATTCGTTTCTTTACTGCCCTGCAGTTAGAAATAAATAATAAGCTGATTCTTCCACGGGAACCCAGCTCTGCTGTGTCCCGCGGTTGAGTTGAATCGCCGGCTTGTTTCAGCCCGCCTACTCGGTGCGTTTAGTCACCCGCCTGGCATGGTGAATGTGTTTCTCCCATCACCTACCCGACTAGGGTTACTCCACAAGCTCCCGATCCAAGTGTGGCTCAGTGCCTTAGGCTGCACCCTAAGCGTGACAGACACCGTCAGCTGACCATGTCTTGTCTAGGCTGGGAAGCCCTACGCTGGTGGAAGCAAGCCTGTCTTCTGAGCGAAGGCACAAGCATAGGAGTGATACACAACTGTCAATTGGTGATGACAGACACACCCAACTCTGGTTGGGGGGCCGGTCTGGGCAGGTGGAGAGCGTTTTTTGTACGCTTTCCCGCCTATACCGCTGCTCCCGGCTTTTCTAGGAAAAGTCGGGTTAGAGAAAGCGTCAGTTCTCCAGGTGGCCAGGATAATGTGGTTTTCGACCCTGTGCCAGCTGTTGGATCAGTCAGGCGGAAGACTCTCTTTGGCATCCGGAGCCAGGCAGGTTCCAGCTATGGGTCTGGCCCCTGTAAGGGACCGCTGGCTAGCCCTAGGGCTATCGGACGCAGTTGTGGGTACCATGCAGAGCGCTAGGGCGGACTCCATTAGGTTTTTTGTATACCTATAAGTGGAAGTATATACAAGCTTGGTGTCTGGCTAGAAACCATGACCCCATCACTTGCCCTAGGCCAGTCATATTGCAGTTCCTGCAAGAACTGCTTGGTGCTGGAAGGTCACCTTCCACCTTGAAGGTGTATTCAGCGGCTATCTCTGCTTGCCATGCCCCCGTAGATTCTATGTCTCCCCGGGTGCGCATTTTTGGCTACCCATTTCCTTAACCCTTTGCGGTCCATTGTCGGACCTGGTCCGACATTGCAATTATTCCTATCTGGTCCATTGTCGGACCCTGTCCGACATCATCAAAAAAAGGCAAAAAACGGGTTTCTATTTGTTTTTTCTCCGGAAAAAGCCGAGAAAACCATTCAATGGCCAAGTGGGAGAGACAGGAACCGAGACAAGCTGATTAAAAAAATAAATAAATAAAAAAGGCGTATCTCATGATTAGTCTTACTTGCCATTGGCATCCCATATGGGCGGTCATTAGGAAACAAGCTGGATGTTACTGTATCAGCGCACAGAGACTATCACGGACATTTGCAGAGCTTTTTTGAGATGTTATGGTAATAAAATAATGACTTGGATTGCATTATTGAGGAGTCTGGTGATAAAACGAGTGATCAGGAGATGATTAATCGGTATGTATGACTATTATTATTATTTATTTCTTAGCATATGTGAAAGCGATAGCGAAAGAAAGGGTGGGGCGGGGCTGGAGATGCCTAGTGAGTACTTTGTTGATATGCAGGGCCTTTTAAACCCGTTTGGCTGTGAAAGAAAAATACTTTTAAACAGTGCGTCTAAAATTAACTGTGCGTGTGAAAATAAATTGGACCTGACGCGCACTTAATAAATGGACTGCAAAGGGTTAAGGCGCACAGCTCCTGCAGGTGCGTGTGGGAGGATAGAAGCGGAATGTCGCTGTGCACCAGCCCCGCTTTCCTCCCCAAGGTGATTACAGCTTTCCACATTAACCAGTCTGTGAAACTGGAGTCTTTTCATCCACCTCCGTTGCTTCAACAGAGGATGAGAGATTTAATTTTCTCTGCCCAGTGCGGGCATTGAGATGTTACGTGCTTAGGACAAGAGCGCTGCGTCAATCTGACCAGCTCTTTGTCTGTCACGGAACACGGACCCTAGGACAGCCCCTCTAAGCAGCGTCTGTCACACTGGATTGTGCACACAGTCTCGACTGTGTGTAATGGAGCTGGCTTGCCCCACCTGGTAGGGTAGCTGCACACACAGCTAGAGGGTTGGCTACATCTTGGGCCCTTTCTAAGGAGCCTCGACTTCTGATATTTGTACTGTGGCTAGCCGGGCTACGGTGCATACTTTCACCAGATTCTACCGCATTAATGTGGTAGATCCTGCTGTGCCGTCTGTGGGCACTAGGGTCCTTGAGGGTGTAAGTTCACACTGCTAATCTCTTGGTTAGACAGTGTTGTGCATACCTGATAGGCTGCCGTTCCTTCTCCCTCGTGACCGCTCTGGTATACATTATCCCATACATAATGTTTGGTGGTAGTCTTCGATTTGAAAGGGAACGTTAGGTACTTACCGTAACCCTCGTTCCCTGAAAGAGAAGACGACTACCAACCATGAGGTCGCTTCGGTCGCCCTCACGGGTTCAGCGGAAAAAGAGGGAGATCTTCCGGTGAGTGACGGTTTTATACCCTCGGTAGGCGGGACCGAGTGCGTCATCACAGGAAGGGGCCTTCAGCAGCTCTGATATAGAGAGCTCAGTATTACCTACCTCAAAGGCAGGGAATATCCTATACATAATGTTGGTGGTCGTCTTCTCTTTCAGGGAACCAGGGTTACGGTAGGTAACCTAACGTTTTCTTTCATTGGAACTTCAGACCCATAGAGGGAAGCTGCAGTATGCATCAACAAAGAATATTGACTTCTTTGTTGAAAATCGATAAGTATTCAGCATATTAGATACTTTATGACTCAATAAATTAACTGTAGCAACTGCTATCAAGTTAGTGGATAAACTGTTCTCGGAATAGAATGTAACTTCCTGTTTTAGAGTGTGTAAGAAATGTATTTTGTTTGTTGAAATGTGCAACTCGAAGGTATGGATGCCCATTTCGCCACCAAAAAAAAAAAAAGGAAATACATTTTAAATTTCCATTATAAGGTTGACATACTATCTCATTATTTTGACTTAGTATCTCGTTATTTCGACGTATATAATACTATAAGTCAAAATAACGAGATACTAAGTCAAAATAAGAAGATAATAAGTCAAAATAATGAGATAGTATGTCAAGCTTATAATGGAAATTTAAAATGTATTTCGTTTTTTTGGGTAGTGGAAATGGGCTTCCATATACAAAGGAGTTACCTCTTAAATGCAGACCTGTTAGTCTCTACGCATTTTGCGTATCCGCTACGCATTTTGAGTTGGTAATATGCGCGTACGCTTTTATCAGAGATGATACGCAATAATACGTAATCCATATTTCGCTCATCGTCTATGATGTTGCCTGTAGTTAGAGAAAGTGTTGCATCTAACGTCAGGGCCAGCCTTAAGACAAGGCAAGATTGATTAAACAATCAGGGTTTGAGTTTAGTTACGTGATAGAATAACCAATCAGCTTTTGAGTTTAGTTACGTGATAGAATAACCAATCAGCTTTTGAGTTTAGTTGACGATCCAACCGCCGTTTAAAAAAAAAAAAGTTATCGTGGGTTGACTGACAGAAATTCCTACCACCCAGTTTCTTTGTATCGGACACACTGGAGGGAGAGTGAAGTACTGCAGGGTTAATTTTCATAACACAACCTAAATATAATCTTATAATGACGTCTAAATCAGACGTTGCTCCAACGTCTTAAAAAAGACGTTGTTTGTTGATTATATTTTGGTTGTATATTTTGGTTGCCCGACGTCGCGACTCAAATACAACCAATAAACAACGTCAGTATAACATCGTGTGCCCACTGGGTGTGATTTGTGAGGAAATTATTTATTTCAAACTGGCTACGGTACCTTTGTTTTTTTTTTATTAATGCATTAGTTAGTTATGCACTCATTTTTATCTGGGGGAAAAAACCCACTTGCATTTTACAAAGAAACGTGCTCAGTTTAGATAACTGCATCGCATGAAAAGAAAATACACCTGAATGAGGATTTTACGAGAATAGCGGGGGAGTAAGTACAAACATTTATTATAATAATATAGTACAATATTTGAGTTTAAAATTCTGTTTTTGGCTCGTTGTCCCGTTTTTCACAAACGCCTGGGATGTCAGTAAAATTCGATTTTATAAAAATGAGCACAGCATTAACATTGTTAATGTGGTTAAGGTACGTAAGGCTTCTGTTTATTTTGCAAGTAGCGTACATTTACATTGTAGATAAATGCTGTTTCATTGTGCTTTAAACAAGTCATAAACAGCTGGTTTGTGATTTTATGCTGAAGTTCAGTAAGATCATATTTTTATGTAAGGACTGGGAATCACCGACCGCATAAGTGTAATCCTGTTTAACTGTATAGCTAAATATTTATGAAAAAAAGGCAACACAAGTAAGCGTGTTAAAGTGGGACTTAATACTACTACTACTAGCAGGATCTCGCAGTTCTCCTCGACCCCCCTCCGATCTGCGTCGAGGAGGACCCTGTACGCGATGACGCTCCACACCCTCCACTTCCTCGCCCTCGTCTCCCACCGAGACACCGCTTGGCGGGAGACCCTCCGACCACCGGAGGGCGTCGGTCCCCAGTGGGAGGCCCTGTACTCCCCGCTGGTCTCCAGGGGAGCTGGGGACTTGGGCTGGAGGGTCCTGCACGGAGCGCTCGCGTCAGGAGAGATCCTGCGTCACTTTACCGACTCGGACGCCGCATGCCCTTTCTGCGGATTGTCCGAGTCGGTAGCTCATATTTATTTTTTGTGCGCCAGGCTGCAGCCGTTTTTTCTTTTATTGAAGAACCTTTTGCTGCAGTTCTGGCTGCATTTCTCCCCAACCCTCCTCATATTCGGGCACCCTGTTCATGGCTCCACCAAGAAGAGGGACCTCCTCGTGAATCTGCTCCTGGCTCTTGCTAGACTCGCCATCTACAAGACCAGGAAGCGTAAGATGATCGGGGAGGGTCTCTTTGATTGTGGGGCCATGTTCAGGGCCCTTGTCCGTTCCAGGGTTAAGTTGGAGCACGCCCACGCGGAGTCTGCTGGCGACATGCCATCGTTTGTCGACCAGTGGGCTCTGGGGGGCGTGCTCTGTTCCACCTCCCCTTTTCTATTAAAAATTTAATTTACAGTCCTTTTTACCGGTTCTTTCTTTCATTAGTTAAGGCCTAGTCTTTGTTGGCACCCCTATTTTAGGGGTGCTAAATTGAATTTTTTCTCCCGCCGCCTTTGTGCGGCCGGTGCACCGACTGCCACTGGGCGGTCGGTGTAGTCCGGCCTACTAGGCTTTAAATAGGACTAGCAGGATCTCGCAGTTCTCCTCGACCCCCCTCCGATCTGCGTCGAGGAGGACCCTGTACGCGATGACGCTCCACACCCTCCACTTCCTCGCCCTCGTCTGCCACCGAGACACCGCTTGGCGAGAGACCCTCCGACCACCGGAGGGCGAGAGTCCCCAGTGGGAGGCCCTGTACTCCCCGCTGGTCTCCAGGGGAGCTGGGGACTTGGGGTGGAGGGTCCTGCACGGAGCGCTCGCGTCAGGAGAGATCCTGCATCACTTTACCGACTCGGATGCCACATGCCCTTTCTGCGGATTGTCCAAGTCGGTAGCTCATATTTATTTTTTGTGCGCCAGGCTGCAGCCGTTTTTTCTTTTACTGAAAAACCTCTTGCTGCAGTTCTGGCTGCATTTCTCACCCACCCTCCTCATTTTCGGGCACCCTGTTCGTGGCTACACCAAGAAGAGGGACCTCCTCGTAAATCTGCTCCTGGCTCTTGCTAGACTCGCCATCTACAAGATCAGGAAGTGTAAGATGATCGGGGAGGGTCTCTTTGATTGTGGGGCCATGTTCAGGGCCCTCGCCCGATCTCGGGTTAAGTTAGAGCACGCCCACGCGGAGTCCGCAGGCGACATGGCCACTTTTGTCGACCAGTGGGCTCTAGGGGGCGTGCTCTGTACCACCTCCCCTTTGGTATTAAATATTTAATTTACAGTCCTTTTTACCGGGTTTTCTGTTTATTAGTTAAGACCTAGTTCTTGTTGGCACCCCTATTTTAGGGGTGTTAAATTGAATTCTTTCTCCGGCCGCCTTTGTGCGGCCGGTGCACCGGCTGCCATTGGGCAGTCGGTGTAGTCCGGCCTACTAGGCCTTTAAATAGGACTACTACTACTACTACTACTAATAATAATAATAATAATAATAATAATAATAACGTAATATCAGAACTACCAATACATGCTTACTGATATTAACTTTTTTATGAAGCGCTCATTACAAACGAATGGGTCAAGTCTTTTTCGGTTTTTTTTTTGTTTGTATGTTTTTTCTCTCTTAATCTCTGAAATCCATTTTACCCTCCTGTCTGGATCAGCAGGAATCCTGTAGAAGGAAACTTTATATTTCTGTCCAGAACAAAAGAATCAGGCATTACTGTAATGTTACTGCACTAGGCATTTGGGTCATCTTCCACATTAATGCTGACTGTGAAAGAGTGTTCAGCTTGGTGACCAAAAACAAAACCCAGCACAGAGCCAGCCTGAGCACCGACATGCTAAGTTCACTGGTAACGCACAAAGTCATGATGTCAGCGAAGCAGCACTTGTGTCACACACAAACCTTTAGTGACACCTTGCTCAGGAAAGCCAAGTCAGCCACCTATGAAGCTAAACATTCAAGATCTGAAAGTGCAGTTTGAGCTGTTGGATTCCTTTCTGTTCCAAACAACTCACTTTGTGGATAGCTATTACATTTGGTGGTGACTCAGTGACTATTTACAATTTTTTTTTTCCTTTTTTGAAAGTGCTTTGTTTCTCTGTTTTAGAAGCTTATACATTTCAATTTGTTATGTTTTGACAGTAAATAAAATACAAACATACTACAAAAATGGCTATTTTCTGTACTTGAAATAATTTTCAAGAATATCACATTTACAGAATTGGAAATTGAAGTTCTGTAACAGTTGGAGACTTCAAGTTAGATATAACATTTTAAAAATAACTTGAACTCTGCAATGTTTTATGAGCTGAAAACTTTGAAAAAGGTCTAAATAAGCAAATTATTAGTTTAATTAAGGGTCTAGTTAAGTAAGTAAGAACTCAGTTGGAATGAAAACCAGAAGACGACACACGGTGTCCCTAGGAACAGGGTTGGAAAGCCCTGCCTTGCACAGTTCAACAGATTTTAAAATGCAAGCCAACTATGGTGTTACTATGGCAACCAAACAGAAAACAGTACCTCAACCCTAGGCATGTTTGTTTTTTTAGCACAGTTGGATAGGATATAAAAAGCAGACTGTATTAAATAAACAAGGTCATCATAAGAGGTAAGATACAGTTTTAAAACAGTTGTCAGTGTACCATTGACACATAAAAGCAGATATTTACTCTGAAGTGTGGTATACAAATGGTTTGTTTATTCTGTTCTTCATTTATGTTAACAGCAGGTTTCAATGTGACTCTTCGGTTTAACTGAAAATCTAAAAGTAGCCTCAGATGTTTAATTTTTTTGTAAGGTTATCTGAAACATTACTGTTTTTGAACGGATGCCTTCTAGTTCACTCAAGATTACAAATAACCTAGTCCGAATACAGATGTAATAAAAACTACACTTGAGCCTATTTCATTTTAATTGGATTACAAACACTTCACCGTAATTGCCATGGGTAGCAAAAAAATCTGGAACACTGCGACTCTTGGACTGGGGCTCAAATCACTTAACAATCATCTCTATTGAAGGCATCAGTGCTAGGATATGTTATCTCAAGTTATCTTGTGTTAAGTACAGTGGAATGCCAGCCCTGGGTTACAGACAACACATGTACTGTATCATGTCTGAAACATGAACCCATCCACAATGAAAATGAGGAAAATGTGTTTTGGTGCTGCACTAAATAGCTATCATTTCTAAAGGAAAGCTTTGTTGTTGTTTAGGAGAAAATATAGGATACTTAATGCCTACCCTAAGAGTTGAATTCCAAAGTGGTGATTCAAAGGGCTGTACTCATAAAGCATTCTTATTCGTAGCGTGCATTATATTCCCATGCATTTACCAGAAATGTTTCATCAATATTGCCCAAAATGTATTTGGTATTTGTTACACCTGTTAACATTATATTATCACTTTATACTAAATGACAATTAACATATACTTTGGCTTTCTTTAAGCGTGACAAGAAGACAAACAACTTATCTGTAAATAAAAAAGTAAAAATTGCATGGTTTACATTTGCTGTATGAGTTTCTAAACAGCCATGAAAGGACAAGTACAATTATTTTGTATTTAATACAGTGCTCCCTCATTAAAAGGCAGCCCTACCCTGAATCAGTGTTTTGGTCATGGCTTTCTTTTGCCCCACAATGTCATTCTATTACCATTGGTGAAACTATGGCTCCTGACTACAGTTGTATACTTTGTATATTTAGAATACTTGTTATCTTATAAGACCAAATAGAAAATATCAGATCTACAGATGTTTCCTCCTTTGCTTCCTGAGCAACAATGTAATTGATAAATGCAAAACATGTACATGCACCAATGGTTCAATAGTACCGTATAAGTGGTCATCATTGTGTGGATATAATGCGCTGCAGCTGTAAGCCATATACAAAAAAAAAAAAAAAAAAGCAGATGCAAATTCCATCATTCACTAATGGCTGCGGCTGCTGCTGCTACTGCTGCTAAAAAAGAACTTCAAAGAGATCTATGACATGTGGAAAATACAAGCCAGGAAACTATAAGAAATGTAATATTTTATTGTAAAAGGCAGGAATTGTCTACAGGACAGGTAGTTTAACTCTTAAAAGGCTTCTTTTCATTGGCACAGTATGTGTGTGGAAATGGGAAGAGGCACTTTAAAATAAAACAGCAATTCATTACTGACATTGGTTCAAACCGTGTATGTGGCAGAGACTTCAATCAGTGTAGACTATAGTACATAATGCAGCAAAGACATGGCCACAGAGACTAAACAAACAAATAATAATGAAGAAAATGAACACGACATCTCAGTTTTTACACATTAAAATTCACATCTGGTAAGAGCTCAAACAAAACAGCCTTCAGTATTTAAAAATGGAAAACACTACAATTGTGCAATTTTGTTACTGAACACATTCCTACCTTCTTCATCAAGAACCCATTTCAAGTATTCAGGATCTGAGTTATACCCACAAGTGCCTTGTTCAAATCTGCATGATCCTTGAAGCAGCTGCTGTGCCCTGACTGACTGCAGAACTAGAGAAAAGACAAGAGGAACAAAGAAAAGTTTTAAAACACATAATGTATGAAGCACAGCAGGCCCAGCCTAGTGTATGTGTAATTTTATGTCCCCATTTGAATTAAAAAGCAAACATGTTTTCATTTTCCCTGTAGTTGCTATATGCATTACATTTTTTTTGCTAGAACAAATGAGAAAGGTTTCAGACAGTAATAAGGCAAACAACAAAGTTTCCATATATATACAAAGAGCCCTGCAGGGTCTTTTTTTCCAAGCTTCTTATGTAGCACATCAATATTATCAGACAGCAGTGGAAACTTACCATGCAAAACAAAGAAATATAAAATAAGCATTGCTGAACTGTCCAAAAATAGTGGAGGAAATGTTTAAATCCAGTGAAGTTGAATTGTTCTTTGCAGCATCAAAAGGGGAGAAAATATCACAAAGCATGCACACCGTCCTAGCAAGTTTGCTGCTGATTGATATTTCTGGACTGGAGCTGAGGAGCAAGTTATCACATTAACATGGTTTAATCTCAGCGTTAGGCTGCAGCTGGAGTCAGACTGCTTCAGAGTTGCTTCCAAGGGGGAGGGAGGATCATGTAATATATTCCATTCCCAAGGATACACCTCCGTAGACAGTATACACAGAGGGGAAAAGACATCCACTTAAAAACAACAACCACCATTAACATAACTTACACAGACTATGAGGTGTGATTGACCTAAATATTTAGTTGCTGTCCATTGTTTTTTCTAGAAAACATATCAGTACATTACAATGTCTGTGTAATTGCCAATATTTTTTATATAATCACCCAGGTCTGTTGTGGAACGGGACTAGGGATATACAGTATCCCCTTCCTGGCCAAGATAAGAGAGATCCTATAAACTACTGCAGAATGTTAAAAGGAGAATTGCAGTTCCCTTTTTTCATTACAAATTTAAAAAGATAAGTTAAACCAAGTGGGTCTTATTTACAAAACTTCAAGGACTGTTTTATGGAATGTTACATTAAGGATTATTTTTTTAAAGTTATAAGTTCATGAAACATTTCCTTCAGCTGTTTTAGATGGTTATTTGTTTAACCTCATTTTTCAAAGGACTAAGAATGTTTTTAAATACTGTTCAAAAAACAGTCATTAAAAAGGGCCAAGTGTTATAAAATATGTATATTTTTTTATTTATTATTTTTATCATTATTATTATTTTTAAACAAAACAGTAAAGCTTTCTTTGAATTGGACAATATGCAGTATTTACAACTGCTTTATAAAGGATACATAACACTGCATAACTAAGTGCGTAATCTGTAATAACTTTGAGAACGACATAAAATGCATGTAAGTATGCACAACATGTTGCCAAGCCATTTATTACAAACCAGTCTACTTTAACAAAACAGCCTTAGTAATTGGAAATTCAGCATTTCAAGAGCATTTCATGACTCACAGACAATAACCTTTCTACTTATAATATAATTTTGTTGCATTATAGTAAAAAAAAACTTTGAATACTGCATGTTATGTCAAGTGATTATAAAGGATTATGCATGTGTGTTATGTTGCTTTTATGAAGGTTTTAATTCTACTGTATGGTCTTAAATTCAATCGAAGCATTTCCAATAATGATGATACAATACACTGTGTAATGAACCCTTATGTGAAACTGTACTGTGCCTACAGTTATACTGTAGCTGAAACCGCTCACCTCTTGCAAGAGTATCTCCTTCCCAGTGTTGAACACAGAGAACTGTGTTATGGTGGAGCAGCTGATCGAGCAAGAGACAAGGTAGGGGCAGAAGTGTGAGGGTTTCTGGAGGCAACTGTAAGCCAGTAAAATAACTAGGAAAGGGTTACAAGCAAATGGTATGTGTGCCTGAAACTAACCTGTGTAGAGTTAAGTATGACCAAAGAATCCTGGAGATTTAACAATAAATCAGTGACTTGCTGCAGCTTCTGAGAAGCTGTCCTTTCCTTATGGGCTCATACGCAGTGGTTAAAGTGGGGCAGTATACCGATATACCGATAGGAAAAAACTGAACTGGTATGCAGGGTTAGAAACTAACAAAATTGTGGTATTAGTCCTAAGGACTAGTACCTTTTGAAACTTGCTAGTCCTGATGTAAACTTACTAGCCTCATGTGAAGTTCCTGAGTCAGAATCAACAACAGCTGTTAGGGTCCCTAAAATATAAGACTTAAATTATATTTTCCTAAAAAATTAACACTTACAATTTTTTTTTAATTGTATTAAAAACAGATACAATAAATATTAATGCTCATTCCCAGTAGGAGGATCCGCTCTCAAATCATACCTAATCAAACTGTTCCTATAAATAGCCTTTTGCCTATGCCTCCTTGTCGTTTCTTTGTTTGGTCTCTTATCCGATCATGTCTGCATGTCTCTCACTTTCGCATCATGAATTCAACTTTTTCCAATCTACTGCAGTCCTTTATCTACAGTTCCGTTAGACCTGCGATTATCAGTTCAGCCAGTCCGTTCTCGTTCCAATAAACTCCACGCTCAAATTACAAAGATAGGAACGTAAATGTCGTCATATTGTTACCTCTTACTCGAAATGTATTACATATCGCTCGTGCAAAAGTTGCTTTTCCGGAACCATCACTTTAGTTCACCATAGGTGGCGCGTGAGTCTTTCGTTTTGGGGAGGCTATTCCACACTTTTCCCCCTGCATTTATTGAACCCAACAATGTACAGTAAGATAAACACACACACACACACACACACACATATATATATAATTAAGACTGACATTTTTTTGTATTACTGTTACTAGTGAGTCTGAATGCTAAGTGTCATTCATTGTGTTGAGTTTGAAAAATAGTCGGACTGACGGACACAAATAAAAGATGTAAACTGGATTAATTCTCCTGCGTCTTTGAGAACTTGTACTGTATAATAATTTACAGCATAAAACAGACCACTCAGGGATGCTACATGTATATTTTACTCCCCCCCCCCCCCCCCCAACATAAGGCGGCATTCAACGTATTTCATAAGGTATATTTCCAAAAAAATAACTGCACTCTTACCATAAACTTTCGTCTATATGGGGCTCAGATCAGCGGGAAGAATGGACGTTAAACCAGCCAAGCATTGTCTCCTTGAATGACAATGAGATGCAAATACATCCTGTATTTTGGACCTTGGTGATGCTGCAACAGGACCGTCATAGCCTTGTTTACCCATGTATGCGAAAACTGTCATGAATATTAAAATACGTTTTCATATTTAGAGTACAGTAAAGCAGGCAGATGCGATTTTCTGCTTTCCTTGCAGACACTTTTTTAGAAGTTAAAAAGACCCTGCTTTCACTGAAAATGGAGTGAAGGACTGGAAAAATCTAAAGAAAAAACTTCAGAAACATTCCTAATCTGTCACCACAAACAGTGTTCTGAAAGGTGGCATTTGTTCAAACAGTTGAAGGAAGTATGTTCTGACTGTAGCGTCACAGTTATCAAATTCTCATAAAACGGTGGTGCGTGAAAACAGACAGTATGCTACGAAAATATTTTGCCACATGTTCTGTAAAATCAGATTTGTTTCAAGCTGTTTGTGTAAATAACAGCAATTCAAATAAATGTAAAAATTGTGAAGAGGATGTTCCAGGCAAGGGAATGAGCGAAAAGGATTCAGAGTTTTCGTCGGCTGCCTCCTGCAGCGATATGGGGGGCTCAGATCGGCGGGAAGAATTGCCATTAAACCAGCCAAGCATTGTCTCCTCCAATGAGATTGAAATACAACTAAATCCTGTATCTGTACTACAGTGTTGATTTTGATATCCCAGCTGCCCTAGTGGTCTGGCGGTTGCGCAGTAGGAAAATGAGAAGCGTGCTTGCGGGGAAAAAAAAAATCGATCTTCTCTCACAAATATTTTTTGTGTTTAGTTCAACAATTTCTTGTGAGGGTTTGGGCAATTTAATTTGGGGAGGCTTAGCCTCCCCAAGCCTCCAATACGGGCCACCTATGTAGTTCACAAATTTAGCTCTGTGACGCCTATGTAACGCAGCGTCAGGTATACATCCATGTGTTACGTAAAGCCGGATGCGAGAGCGACCACAAGCACAACAAGATTACACGCATCATTCATACTCTACAATGAGCAATGAACAATATTACACGTATCATTCATACTCTACAACGAGCAATGAACAATATTACATGTATCATTGTGATAGAGAGAGAAAGGATCGATGCTGTAAATCTCCCTCCCGATTAGAAAGGGCGCTGTGTAAGGGGGGAAGGTAAGCTGCCTCCTAGATCTGCCACCTCGGTGGTAGGTGGAAACCGGAAGGTGACCATATTAGGAGGGGCGCGTAGCTGCAAGTACTCAGGACGATTCCATTGCAGTCAGCTGCGGGGCAGCCCTCTATTGGAGAAACCATGGCTAAGCGTTGACTGCAGGGAGGAGTTTGCTGGGTACAAAGGGGAAGCAGCTACGTCAGTACCTCCTCTTGCGCTGAGAAACTGAGCCACCAGCCGGAGCGTTGTGTTTTTTAGATTACGTGTTGTTTGTTGTGTGTTTTCAGAGGCAGAGTAGGAGTGCGGGACTGCAGTCACGGAGCCAGTTCCAGATCACAGAGCACTACCTTCCCTTCACCAACATCAGCACACCCCGTGTGGATTACAGAGCACTCTCATGCACAGGACACTTGGGACAGTACTTTATTTGTAACGCCGCTCAGCCACACTGATTTATTTACTGATTGTATTTTAAGGCAGGCTGTTTTCCCCTGCCAGGCTTGCCTCGTTCTTGTTTTAAAACTGACGTCTTCTGTCAGCGTCACTGTGTGTTCCCAAACACGGCCACCCGAATGCACAACCAAGCGCAGTTCTTATGGGCCGAGCAATCCCCCAAGGCCCGCCTCTCAGCCACTCAGAGAGAGGGAAAACCCACACACCCTCTTCCCCACCTCTCCGTGTCATCGCCATGACTGACAGGCGGATCCTACAAGACTGCTGCCTTCTACCTGCAGTAACATGCATGTGCCAGATAGTCAGTCCAGATCTCCCCGGTTACACATCCTCCCCCTCAGAATGGCACCACTGGTCCATTCGAAAATCTTACAACCCCATGCCTTCCCGAGAGAAAAAATCTGCGTTTTGATGCAGTTTCCCTGCTTGGTGGACTACCCTGAAGGCATAGGGCTGCAGGGCCAAGTACCACCACGTGATACTGGCATTGTTATCCTTCATCCGGTGAAGCCATGCTAAGGGGGCATGATCTGTAATCAGGGTGAAGTGTCGCCCCAGGAGGTAGTACCGGAGTGACTCGACTGCCCATTTTACTGCGAGACACTCCTTCTCGATGGTACTATAGTTTTTCTCGCGGGGAAAGAGCTTCCTGCTGATATACAGGACCGGGTGCTCGCTTCCCCGCACCTCCTGAAACAACACTGCCCCGAGACCTGTCTCTGACACATCCGTCTGCAGGGTGAACCTCCTACTGAAATCAGGGCTGCATAGCACTGGCTTGCTACACAGCTTTTGCTTCAAAGCAAGAAAGGCTCGTTGGCATGGCTCCGTCCACTGAACTGTATTTGGGGCAGCCTTCTGGGTGAGGTCTGTCAAGGAAGCAGCGAGCGTGGCGAAACTTGGGATGAACTTCCTATAATAGCCCGCTAGTCCCAAGAAAGAGCGCACCTGGGATTTGGTCGTCGCAATCAGCGGTCTGATCTGGCCGCTCCGTACTCGATACCCCAAATACTCCGACTCACTCTTCCCAATTGAATATTTATTTGGATTAGCAGTGAGCCCAGCTGACTACTATCAGAGACTGACTACAACCTGAATCTAAGAGAGACTGGGTTTGTGTATCATCCACTGACACAGGAATCACAAAACCCGTCTGCTGGAGTGACTGAGGGAATGGAACAGTCTTACCTGGTTGGATGAGGTCACATCCCATAGCGGGGCAAACCCGGTCGATGTGGTTCACCTCCCAGTTTGTTCCACACATCAGTGAACTAGTATCTCACCAAGAAGCTTCAGCAGGAGGTGGAAACACAGGAGCCATCAAAGGGGCTCAATGGTACGGTGGTCGCACGAGACCCTGGTCCAAAACCACAGCATCCCGTGGGTGACCCCACTCCGCCCCAGTTCTCGGGCCGGGAGCTCCCACCGTCACACTCCATCCAAAGACCTGGCTACCCTTTCCCCCCAGTCCCTTCGCCCTCCCTGGGTCCCGTAGAGGGGGTGATGCTAGAGTAGCGCCGTGCCCAGGCAGCTTAGCGGGCGTTGGTTCTGCTGCCTGGTACTGCTCTGCCAGTTGGATCGCCAAAACCAGGGTGGCTAGTGCCTGCCGTTGCACCCACACACGGGGTCCTGAAGCCAAGCACTGCAGGAACCGCTCAATTATGACAAGTTCCACCAGCCTGGCAGTGGTGGTAGCTCCCGGGTTCAACCATCCCCGGGCATAATCCTGCAAGCGATGCGCGATGGCCCTGGGGTGTTCCTCTGCCGAGAAGCTCTCTTCCCTGAACTTGCGGCGGTAGCCCTGCTGAGTCGCACCCACATGGTTGAGGATGGCAGTTTTCAGCGTGGGGTACTCCATCATTGCCACAGGATCCAGGGTCCTCGCCGCCGCCTGCGCCTCCCCCGTCAGCTGTGGCAGGAGGTAGCTAGCCCATTGCTCTCGGGCCCATCCAGCAGAGATCGCCATCGCCTCAAATACCTCCAGGTATGCTTCTGGCCGATCCTCTGCCGTCATTTTCGTGGGCTGCTGGCCCTGCAGTTCTTGCACTCCCCTGCACCACTGCAGTAAGGGTTTTACGCAGGAGATCCATTAATGTGGTGAACTGCTGGGGATCCATTCTGCTCCCTGGTTTTGCACTGCTTTGTGTGGGCAGTGCCAGTGAATCCCACTCTGACACCACATGTGGAAGGGTGGTGGGCAATTCACTGACACAAGGAGACAGTACTTTATTTGTAATGCCGCTCAGGCGCACTGATTTATTTCTACCAGTAGAGGGTGCTGTTTTCCGTGGCCTGGATACTGACAACAGTAAACAGAACCACGGTGTTACCAATTACCAATACAGGTACATAGTCAAATGCACATACAACTGCTCGTAAATAATAATGAAAACCAAAGGCAAAAGTAAAATGGGAAAATAAAACACAGTAATCAAACTACAAACAAAAGTGCCGCTTACGCAGTGCCCCCACTGCCGCTAAGCCATTCAAAACAGGCCTCTGTCCTACGCTCAGTTACCCTATACACTGGGATGGCCAGAGTTCCCCGTACAACTAAACACGTCCCCTCGGGTACGTGATTATTTCTTTTATTTATTTTCTCTTTAAATTATTTTAAGGCAGGCTGTTTTCCCCAGCCAGGCTTGCCTTGTTCTTGTTTCAAAACTGATGTCTTCTGTCAGTGTCACTGTGTGTTCCCAAACACGGCCACCCGAATGCACAACCAAGCACAGTGCCGAGCAATCCTCCAAGGCCCACCTCTCAGCCACTCAGAGAGAGGGAAAGCACACACACCCTCTTCCACACCTCTCCGTGTCATCGCCATGGCAAAAAAGGAGGGTGCAAAATAGTTTTCTTTTTACAAGTTGGTTTGTAAAGAGAAACCACACATTACATAGTAATTTAAATAATCAAGAAACATGTAGTATTCCTATAAGATCCTATAGGAATTCTATTGTACCCGTATTCCTATAATATCCTATAGGATTTATATAGTATTGCCATTTGTACTGTAGTATTGTATAATATATACTATATAATTCTATAGTAGCTTATAATACCATTGTAGATTCCTATAACCTAGTACTTAGTCTACTTTAGCCTACTACTAGCCTACTACAAGGCCTATATTCAAAGTACTGAAATACAGTAACAATCATTTTTATATTTATATATGAATAATAATTTTTATAGTTACTCTGAAATGTTTTACAGCATTTATAGTTTTTAAATAATATTATATGTTATACAATAACAACTTCAGGCCTCTCTAATCACAATGTCTACTGTCTCAATACTAAGAAAAAAACAGTTCTGTTTGAATAACTTTTTCAGTATTTATTTTTACAGACAACAGGCGTTTAAAAATTTTAAAAGTTACATTAAATTGTCATCCATCAGTAGTAAAAAAGTGCAAGACAAAGCACAAACAATGCATGAGAAGCTACAATAGATAATTAATAAGTGCTTTGGTAACCTATACATTCTCTCACACTGTTTTTCTATACAATAGATTCTTACCAATGCTTTACGTTAAAAAAGCAATAATTTCAGCCCACATTTCTTTAATGAAACATTGTTACTTTTGCACAGTTACATTTATAAATGGGAGGCAGATGATTTAAACCATGAGGAGACTGATATATAAGGCTCAAATAGAAGTCACCCAATGAAAACATCCATCTATCCATCCATCATCATTAACCGCTTACTCCTTTACAGGGTCGCGGTGAGACGGAGCCTAACACGGCATACACAGGTCGCAAGGTGAGACTACACCCTGGATGGGACGCCAGTCCATAGCAGGGCACCACACACACAGAGGGCAATTTAGAGTGACCAATCAACCTAGACAGCATGTCTTTGGACTGTGGGAGGAAACCAGAGTACCCAGAGAAAACCCATGCAAGCACAGGGAGAACATGCAAATTCCACACAGACAGTACCCTAGGTCAGATTTGAACCTAGGACCCTGGTGCTGTGAGGCAGCAGCGCTAGCCACTATGCCACCGTGCCACCGTGCCGCCCACTCTAATGAGAGTTAAAGTAAATTAAGTAAAAAAAAATTGTTCACATGGGTGTAAGAATAACTATTCCTAATGTATCCTGGGTTTACATGATGTTTCTTTCACAGTGGAAAACAACATGCGCCCACCACAATAAAAAATATAGCCTACAAAAACAATCTGTTGTAAAGAACTAAAATGTGCAACTTCAGAGCGAGTGAATTTAAGAGGTAACATGGAGAAGTCTACCTCTAACAAATAATAAACAGGACCTAGAGCAGAAACTTGTAATGATTGATTAGATGCCTTAATAGGTTCAAGCACTGCATGATGTCCAAGGACATGCTACCAGATAATGGAGGTCCCTAACAAAGAAATTCAGAATAGGATTCAATTGGATTCTATGGGATTTTGTTAGAAGATCACCTATTTGGTTGGTTGGTGCAGCGATTGTGTTTCAGAATATACCCAGATATTTAGTGAGAAAACCATGCTAGGGCGGTAAATTGAGCAATAAAGACATGACCCCAGTGTGCATTTTATCCATTGTGAAAGTTGACTGAATAAGGGTTGTTCACAATTAGGGGTTCATTTTATTGTAACTTATGCACTGTGTAAGTTTATATATGCAGCTGAGTTTTTCTCTTATGACAAAAATTATATTTTTAAAAATGTGTATTTATAAAGGTGCAAAAAGGCCCGAACACCCAAAATTAATCCACTTCACATGTATTTGGAAGTGGCTGCAACCAAGCAACTGCCTGTACAAATTTAATTTTTATTTCAGAGAAGAAGTGTGCTGATGTTCTTCCTGTTTTTTTAACCTTGTTTAATATTTTTTTTGATGTCAAGCCTAGCCTTCTATCATAAGGTACATCAGAAAGTACTTTATAGGGGTTTTCAATGACAAAAGGCATGAGCTTGCATTCACAGTCACTATCACACACACAATTTGGTTTGCACAGCAAAAGCAAATGTATTTCACAAAATTCTCCACTAATTAATACCACATTAGAATTGCATCTTTTCTCTGCTCTTGTGTATTGTGTGGTGTTGTGTACAGCATTGTTGTAAATAAATCTGTCAAATGATACTGCATTCTTGTTAGCAACTGTTCGTTGCAGAAGTTCTTCTATGGCAGCTTGAACAGAAGTAGTCATATAGAGCGATGTTGCTTTGCCTAACGTTAAAAGGCCGTCTTGACTTTTTTCTCTCATCAGTCTCCTGTCGGTAAGTTTAGATAAGAAATTTCCAAATTCAGAATTTGGCTCATAACCAGCAGCACTGAGACTTGTTGCAGAACAAACTGTACTTTTGTACAATGACTTGAGTGTGCCATTGTTATTTTCGAAATTAAAGGAAGATGTTGCTCACAGAGGTCCCCAATTCTTAACACTCACTAATGTGCACCAGCTGATGTACATTAAAGGTGATATTTTCTTTGCCATACAACACATCCATTTTTTATACAAAGGTACACAGTGATATGTGTGCTGACTTGATCTCTTGCTGTGAAATTCATTCTTGAAGAAGAATACGCAGGCTATATACCAACATGAGGAAGTGCTCAAGAAAAAGTGGTGGAAGAATGCCAGGAAGAATAACTAATGCATAAAATAAAAGAAATGATCTCCATTCCGAAGCTGACACAAACTGACAAACTGCCTGGTGACACCTATTAGAACTGAATGCATATAATCTGGGACAAATCCAGATATTATATTAAACATTGGCATTAAAAGAAGTGTGCTTACTCCTTTCACACCTTTTACTGGGGAATCTGATTGGAGAGCCTCAACAGCGATTTTCTTGAACTGTTTTGCTGTTCTTGGAACTTGTAATTCCTCTTTATAAGGGTATATGCGTACATAACCCCTTCCCTTTTCTACTGCTTCACCTGGATGCAAGCACCAATCACACCCATATTCTCCATTAAATTGTTTTGTGTTACGCAGTAGTGGCCTGGCAACAACATCAGAGGAACACACAAGACAATAAACCTTGGATGATGAGAGTTACCAAAATTATCTTGCCACTGTATGGGAGTGCACTCCTCAACAAACGGCTTCAAAAACGTGTCCATACATGGCTTTTGTAAACCAAACCACAGAGCTGCAACCATTATATTTTCTTTTCTTTGTTTTGGTGTCAATTCGTTCACTGTGAACTGATGAGGCCATATGGAGTAATTAGAGGACTTAAAAATAGGCACAACATCACAGTTCCACATTACAACGTTAAATCTTCCTTACCCAAATTTTGTTCTTTCACTAATTTTTGATACATTTTACCATCTACAATATCGTGAACATAACCATTATCTAACAAGGTGACACCATGATTTTCTAATGTATCTAACAGTAGATCTTTGACCCCAATTACTAAAAAGAAATTTCCAAATTTAACACTTGCTTCTTTATTGAAAGGGTTTCCACAGTGTTCACAAGCAACATCTGTGGGTTCTTGTCCCTTGTAATGCAAACAGTCTGGACAGTGGTAATGTGCAACACATGACAAAGCTGGATTTCCAAAGAACTTTTGGAAGATGTGTTTAGATGCTGGAGCTAGATGAGGAACATGTAAATTTAGTAGCGACAATAAGTCTTCTAAACCAGCCCCTGTTAAACGATGACGTAGCACGTACAGCATTACTGCCAGCAGACTCTGGCCTTTTGTGATGGATGCCCCAGTGTAAATTGGTTCATCATTCTGTTGAAAACAAGGACACTTATCATTACACATTCAACTAAATCAAACTAAATAAGCAAAATAATGTAAAGGTGAACAACATATTAGAGTGCCTTCTCACTAAAAACAGAACTGCTTCATTATGATGGTAACTCCAAAATGGTCTTTGCACTGACATTAGACTGTTCTCTATAAGTCACTGTTAGGGACACAGGGTTCATACACTTTTTCAACATCAAAATTCTATACTTTTTCCAGACTTCCATTTGTTTTTCCCAGACTTGTGTTTTAGTTAGTTTCTACTAGTATTTTGATAGTTATCCTCATAGCTGCAGGGCATTATAGCTTTTTGATCGAGAGCAGAAGTTGCTCCTGGTTTTCTAAAAGTATTTGTCAGAATCTGGAGGTACATATCTAGCAAAAGATAATGCAGGTATGCAAAAGAGAAGTAAGATAAAATCTAATAATCTAAGAATTTAAGTACAGTACACCCTCGCTAAAACAGCCCTGTTGGGGTCCTAAGCCTTTTGTTCGTACAGTAAAAGGACAATCCAAAACGAACAATATAAACTACGCCACCTGCTCCATGTTTGGTCAGTGTGCGCTGTGTTTACATTACTGTCACGACTGCATTGGTTCTGTCAACATTAACTATGGCAGTACGTATTCACAACACCTTCTCGTTTTGGCTTCAAATAAATCCCTATTGTCTTTTAAAATTAGAAATGGTAGACAAGTCAGTTTCTGCCATCTGTCCTATGCTTCTTTACCTGGAGTCCATAGTGATACACGCATTAGGTCATGGGATAGCACGATTGAATCACGGGATTGTTCGTCCTATCCTGCTTGCTCTGCGCTTTTGTGCATACTTGTTTGGTCAATCCCGAGCCCCGCTGACCTGTTCAGAATTAGTAGCAATGAATTCATACTAAAACATTCATTACCGCCTCGCCACTTACACTCATGACCGTTTTCATTCATCTACATTAATTATGGATGGGCAATGCTTTGTTACTCTCACCTCTGAGTGGGCTCCAATAATAGCACCTGTAGGGATATGCGCATTGAATCACAGGATTGATCGTCCTATCTTGCTTTAGCTGCACTCGCCCGGCTCTGCAGCTGCCAATTTTTCATGCTCATCTCGTTCTATCTTGTAATGCTCCCTCTGCAATCTGCTACAGCTCGACCAGGCCATTCATTTAGCAATATTCTTCCTCTCTGTAAGCTACAAGCTCACTGTCACAAATCAAACTCACTGTCGCAAGTCGAGCAGTTCCTTTTCAGAGCAGTTGCTGGTTTCTGCCGCTAGTGGTCCTTGTCGAAAGTGAAATCCTCTAGTTTTCCAGCGATATCAGATTTTGGTGGGCAATACCATCAAGCAAACTAACAGTGCATTCATTATACGTGCAGCTATTGCAGTGGCACTCATTTTTCGTCCAGATGTCGATTTCTCTAAATATAAACCATTTTATTGCCTTCCCCGATCAGATCAGATGTTATATTCAGAACAGCAAAGTTAATGTCAAACAATACCATCAACAAACAAACAGTGCGTTCATCTGCTTCTCTAAATGTCTACCTTCTCATTGCTCGTATCTACTGTTATTACGTTACAATATTCCTCGGTAATTACAGTTCAGTCATGCTCTACCAGTACCATGCTCAATCTTCAGGATCTCATCCTTTTTATTCCAGGATCCTTCCCAGTTTTCCTTATTTCTGAATCTGCCCTCATTCTAATGGCTAACTCGGTCCTCAAAGTACCCGAGCAACCTATCTGAAGCAGCAGAGAGGAGCAGCAACTGGCTGTGGTTGAGACGGAAAGAGTCTGGCTGGGGATCTCAAGCACAATAGAAAGAAAGAAACGCTGATGTACAGGTAAGTAAGCTGGGCTGAGTTGAGTGGGGGACGGAGGGGGGTGAAGCTGGGACGCCAGAATCACCGTCGAGCCCTCTTGAGGTGTCGTGGGCTAGTCGACGAAACACTGAGGATGGAAGGTGCCCACTTGAAAACCCCAGAGATGTACCCTACTTAGCTCAATCCAGACGGTTGTCATGCTGATGCGCTGGGGAGGCCGCACTTTGGTTGATCCCCGGAGCCAGCATCGCAGCCGTTGTGTGTGCTGATGCGCCAGGGAGGCAAAATAAGATGATCCCTGGAGCCAGCATTACACTTCAGCCATTAACACCAGACAGAAGGATATCTACATCATCATATGGAAGGAAACGTAAATGGATGGAGACACATATGGATCACATTAGTTTACTGTAAAGCTACGTCTTAGTTGGTGCTTATCTTGGCGAGAGCCGAGTTCAAATCAGCATGAAGTTTTAACATCTACTCTCGTGTAATGGAAATCATAACGCAGCGGTAATTGGGTCTCAGATTCTGTTCTCTAAATCATCCACATTTTCCTCGCCCTCAAAATATGCTATTATCGAAATTATCACTTCCGTTCCACCAAACGAACTTGCTCCTCTCTACCATATGTCGCTACTTATCAAGATAACAAGATTACTTCATCTACTCTTTCTTTTTTTCCCCTCTAATCTCCGTCTGTCTGTGTCTCTACTCATCCATCCCCCAAACTGCCCATGACTAAAGAAGTCCTGGAATCCTTAGTCAACATTCGTAGCTTTGGTGGCTTCACCCCATACAAAGACGCCTCCTGAAAGTAATATTCATCTTTACATACTGCGGATTCCATCTTTTGACCTCTGCATCAGAGATCACCATCTTCATCCTCAGGTCACACATTTCTTATATTTAACAATATTACATATTCATTACATTTAACAAAATTACATTGTTTGTTCTTTCTCTGCTCTTCCAAGCTACCCGTCGATCCGCCCAACTGCAGCTTATCCAAACCTCTCTTCCTCACCCCAGAAGGATCAATAGCTTCCAGGAATTAATTATGCAACCACCTACATTCACCTCTCCTATGCACCGGATTTTCCCCTTAATTTCATTCCCCTTGAAGTTGTGCTAGATCCAGGATAATCTATCGACTGTGTCAATAATTAATGGCAATTGTTATCAGATTCCATACTCAGTCATACTTGTCGGGTGGCATACTGAAAATCTTATTGTAGAATACTACTTTTGCTTTACTCAATACAAATAGTGTTTTTTTCATACGATATACTTATCAGGTTACAATATCACTTTGTTAATCGCACAATTATTCTTGGTCATGTCGACTGTTCAAATTCTATTTAGAATCGATGGTTTCGCCAATTAATGCAATCACGTCTACCTGCGATGTGCGTAACTAATTGGACAACATATCACCTTGCTACTGGCAATTAATGTTTTCATTAACCACTACCTCGGATAAATTTCTCTGTGGGGACATTCAGGTTCTGTCCAACTTCATCTTCCAAACCACCTATGACAAAGAAACAATGTTCGTGTCCACTGCTGTGGGTTCTTCAGCACGTAATATATCTTACTAACTGTATTAAATGCCCTTTTTGCTTCTAGCTACCTATCGCGGTGTCCTGCTGTTGTTCATATAGACCTCAATCTTCAATCTCAGGTCACGTATTATGTGCATTTAAAGCACGTAAAATATTGTACCAACTATTTGCCCTTTTCTGCTCCCTCTAGCCACCTAACGAGGTCCTGTTGCAGTTCAAAGGGCGTTTTATATCTTAAACAAGCAAATTTGATAAATTAATGGAGAAACAGTTCTCGTTGCTGTTAACTGCGCAGAACCTGTAAGACTCCAAGATCTCCAAAGCCGGCTTTTCTTTATCAAACTATTCCTTCAGGATCGGAGCTGCAACCACAGCTGCTACTGAGACACAGACATCAACTAGTCCTCATCAGTTATAATTTGCCTCGGGCTAATGGGTGAGCGTAACGGCAAAAGGAAAAAAAAATCTAGGAGGAAAAAATTATATAAATGTTATACTTCTGCAAGACACCCTACACAGACCTCTTTAGTTTCGAACAAAAAAACTTTGACTTTAGTGTCTCTACATAGTGCGAGTATGTTTCACCTCAGGTCATGCCCTTATTCTGTAGGTCACTTTACCCGCAAATGCTATGCACTACTTGTGTGTTGGAAATCGTACCAGTCAAATCCTACTAATACGTTTCTTGTTGAATTTCATCTGTTTTATTTTTGTGTACTAGTTTTATGACGTCAAAATGCTAGGCCAGCCAAAGCAATCTAAGACTGAGCAATCACTGTGTGACGATTCAGACAGTTTGGACAGGATCTTCAATATCTGGACAACAATAAGAAACTCCCCCGCAAGTATTAATTCTGTTGATTAACCTGATTGTTGGAGTAAACAACAATATCTGGAATACAAAAATAAATATTAATAGCTGTTTTTTTCTAAAGGTTCTGTTGTAATTTAAATAAATAAAATATTGTCTATTCAAGGTGTTACATGAGCCCCCCAGTCAGTAGCATGTAATATAATCCCATTTGGAAACTTCCCAAAACTTCAACAGCAGTCAATAAAAAAAATAAAAATTAAATATTTAATTTATATAGATCTCCTATGATGCATAATCTAAAAACAATTGACAATAAAACAATGTTTATGTTTTTGTTGTATAACATATTAAAACAATAACAAGTAATTTTAAAAAAAGCTTACTAATAACATACTGTAGATTGGCATTTAAAAATGATACATAATCCATAGCTCTGGCTGAATGTTGTACAATCATCCAACCCGGACGGGCTGGCCTGACAGTTCTTTCCCCGGGTCGGGAAGTCGGTTAGTCTGGTTTTTTCTAGTCACATTGGTTTTTAGTGAGTAAAGAGCCAGAAGGACGGTACACCAATTTTAAGTGAAATCGTGAGTGTTGTGTTTTTGTTTGTTTGTAATTGTCTTGTCTTGTACGTTACCAGACAGTTAACACAGTTCCGGAGCTATCGCCAGGGGCCAGCACAAAACCGGACAACACTGCATCTTTGTCACAAATAAACCTGTATCACCCACCACGAGCACTACTGCACGCACCCAGGACTGGTGACCGTGTTAGTATATTGTGGGACGGATAATCCTGTATTTGGGACTGTAACCCTGTTGTTATTTACTCCATGCACTATACATTGCTGTGTATTGCCGGGGATTATTATTTTGTCACCAGACCTGGATACAATTAAAAACTGTTTAAACCTGGATTATAACTCTCTGTGTTTCATTACTGCACTGCATTACCCCTGCACCTGCATGTACCACTTACAACTTTGCCACAGTGCTTTAGAAGCTAAAGTTTCTGCATTAGTGATAGAAATATTGGATTTGTCTAGTTTGCAATTAAAAAAGTGTTCATATCAGCCATGATAATCAGCAAATACTCTGCTAATGGAGCTTATTAAAACGCCCAGCTTGGAGTTCCAACTGGCTGTCGGAGACAGAGTGCGCCGGTTTAATCGAACCACAACTGGAATGAAACTTGGAGTTCTGGACAGACGTTCGGGAGAGCTATTGGCCTGGCCGTGCCGGGCGAAAATCACTCTTCCACCAGCTGGCTGTGGTTAACGGGCCAGTTGGTTTGCATCATCTTTTCTTTCTTTTGGTTATTTCTTTGAATCCTGTTTGAACTGTTTATTTTTTTTTAATATGTCCCACCAACGAGATTGTTCTTTCTGTTTAAAAGTGAGCTTCAATAAATACTTGTTTTGATTGGAAACACCTGTCTGCCTCTTGTGTGACCACCCACTCACAATATATATATATATATATATATATATATATATATCAGCTATTTGTTGTTGTTTATATAAGAAGTAGGGGCTCAGAACTGTATGCTTGCCTAGGGTTTATCTGGCCCTGACAGTGCCTTATATGATTGTGAAAAAAGCAATACAATTTTTCTGATTCATTCATTCATTGGATGAACAATTTGTTCAATGTCTGTCTTTATTTTTCATAATTTGATAGAAATTACCTAATTTTTGGGGTGCATTATAATGACACAAAGAAAGTATTACGTTTTTTTTAATTACTTTGAATTTACTTAAATTATGTCTCTGTGTTTATTTATTTCCTTATTCTGTGTTTTTGACATTTTCAGACTTGTAGTAGGTGTGCAAAAATAAGTGTTTATCAGGGCTTTTATTTATTTATTTATTTATCTATTTATTTATTCATTCATTTATTTATTTATTCCGTCCAAAATATGAATTTAACTTTTTCTTCTGGTATTGCCCAAAACCTCTTCTGGAGTTTTATGTGTAGGCCCCTTACAGATTCTCAGCATTCTACCTAACAGACAGGCAGAAAGGAGAGAATAAAATAAGATTAGTTGCTGCAAGGAAATCTTTTCCCTGGCTGTGAGATGAAGTTTTGGTCACTGCCCCAGACACAAGAAGAAATCCAATTTAACCAGTATAAGCCAGGTCGTGGGTTCAGTAAGTGGCTTCTTTTTTCAATTACTAGACAGATTTCAAAGGGGTTGGTAATCTTATTGCAGACATTAGTTCTGGGAGTTGTGATCCCTTCAATGGCAATATCACACACTTTCTATAGACTACATATTTAATATTCTGTTAAGCGTATGTCTATCCTGATCTCTATGTAACCAGTTGTTCACAGCTGTGCTATCTACCATGTGCGCACATCTGTTTTAGTTTTAGGACACTGTGCTTGGCAGGACGTGTGGATTTCACAAGAATTCAAAGCCAACAGCAAAGTGAAAAAAGAGAATAAACCCCTGTAGGAACTTCATATTTAATTGCCAAAGGGCTTCAGTTTTAGATCATTCATTGGCTCTGAAAGAAAACATTTCCTGAAACCATTAAATACATACAGTACTTAATTGTTTACTGCAACACTATTTTTGTGGTGTTCAAAGTGATTTCCTAGAAATAATTCAGCATTAATAATTTAGTACTTGCTTCTAAGTCTGTTCTTTTTGTTGTCCTTGGAACATTTTCTGTCCCTGTCCACACTTTAAAAGTGTTAAATACAGTTAACGTCTACACTGTGCAACGTTTAATACCGTACTCAAGAACCGGACTCAAGACCACCTGAAGGGAAGTAGTGTTAAAACTTTACAATGCATTAGTAAGACCTCATCAAGAATATTGTGTTCAGTTCTGGTCACCTCGTTACAAAAAGGATATTGCTGCTCTAGAAAAAGTGCAAAGAAGAGCGACCAGAATTATCCTGGGTTTAAAAGGCATGTCGTATGCAGACAGGCTAAAAGAACTGAATCTATTCAGTCTTGAACAAAGAAGACTACGCGGTGATCTGATTCAAGCATTCAAAATTCTAAAAGGTATTGACAATGTCAACCCAGGGGACTTTTTCGACCTGAACGAAGAAACAAGGACCAGGGGTCACAAATGGAGATTAGATAAAGGGGCATTCAGAACAGAAAATAGGAGGCACTTTTTTACACAGAGAATTGTGAGGGTCTGGAATCAACTCCCCAGTAATGTTGTTGAAGCTGACACCCTGGGATCCTTTAAGAAGCTGCTTGATGAGATTCTGGGATCAATAAGCTACGAACAACCAAAACGATCAAGATGGGCCAAATGGCCCCTTATGTTCTTCTTCTTATTATTATTTGTTTATTTTAGCCGACGCCTTTATCCAAGGCGACTTACAGGATGTATGAACTATGCATCAGCTGCAGAGTCACTTACAATTACGTCTCACCCGAAAGACGGAGCACAAGGAGGTTAAGTGACTTGCTCAGGGTCACACAATGAGACAGTGGTTGAGGTGGGATTTGAACCGGGGACCTCCTGATTACAAGCCCTTTTCTTTAACCACTGGACCACACAGCCTCCTTGAGGCTCATGCAGTAAAAGTTCAACTATTCTTTATGTTAAATACTGATGTAAAATGATTACTATAAATTTGAAAAATACACTTTCCAGGGTAAGTGTGGCAAAGTGGTTGATTGTGAATAGGTGCAGAAGTGATGCAGTGCAGGAATAACACAGACAGAGATTGTAATCAGGTATGGAAAAGGGATATTTTATTTTTATACTCCAGATCTGGTGACCAAAACAATGATCCCCAGCAATACACAGCAATGTGTAATACACATGGTTAAATAATAACAGGTTGCAGTCCCAATCAATAAACACAGGTATCCCTCCCACAATATACATACATGGTCACCAGTCCTGGGTGCGTGCTGTAGTGCTCGTGGTGGGTGATACAGTTTAATGAGTGACAATAGTGCAGTGCTGTTCCTGGTTTTTATACTGGCCCTTAGAGACAGCTCCGGAATGTGTTATCTGTCTATAAAACACAAGTAACAATTATAGACAAGACAAACAAACACTCACAATATTTTATAAAATGCTGCACGGGTCCTTCCTTGTTATGTTTCGTAATCAAAGCGAAGGTGTAGGTTGCGATTCTCCGTCCCCTTTTTATGCTGTCACTTATGACCCCTTGGTAAACAAGTGCAGCTGTCTTTACTATATGCAGCTGCTACGTCGTTTCCCTTCTGGGTCAATACGTTCCTGCAATGGAGTCTCGCCTTCTTCCAGACTCACCGACTTCCCGGCCTGGGGAAAGAACTGTCAGGCTAGCCCATCCAAAGAACTTTCGCTGCTTAGTGCCCTCACAGGTCGGGAGGGAGATTTACAACCAAAACTCATTATATTTCTGTCACAGTAAGCCATTAATAATTGTAGTTCTTTGTTGTTTCAGTCTTTAATTGAAACTAGATAGCACTAAGAGTATATACAATCTATAGATATAATTTGAGCACAAGTAAGTGTGTCACAGTGGAGTTTTCAGGTATTGTGTTTGCATAACAATGCTTACTTTAAATTGATCTAAACTATGACGAATCTAAATACCACCATTATATAAATCATTACAATAGGACATGCACTGGCATTTGACATGGCAACAGCCATCATATGCAACACTTTTTAGAGTTTATTTTAATTGTTTTAGAAATTACATGTATAAACAGTGTACAGTATAATAATACTAAAATAGTGCTCAATATTTATGTTTGATTCCTAACATGTTTTACAGTGTAACTGAGACCCTTAATGTAAAGTGTTTATTTGATTTTCAGAACCTTGATAAACAAAGGGCCATTGTGACAGGCAGCTGACGTGTATTTGCTGTTGAGTGACAGGCAGGAGATCAAGACAGAGGTTGACGTTGACAAGCCCGCAGGCCCCAAGATTACTTAGCTGCAGAACGAAGGCTTGCACAGCATAGCTCATACAGCGTAGCTCTCACAGGGAGCTCACACAGTGTAGCTCTCGCAGGGAGCTCACACAGCGTAGCTCTCACAGGGGAGCTCACACAGCGTAGCTCTCACAGGTAGCTCACACAGGGTAGCTCACACAGGGGGCTCACACAGCGTAGCTCTCGCAGGGAGCTCACAACAGTGTAGCTCTCGCAGGGGACTCACACAGCGTAGCTCACACAGGGAGCGCACACAGCGTAGCTCACATAGGGAGCTCACACAGCATAGCTCACACAGGGAGCTCACACAGCATAGCTCTCACAGGGAGCTCACACAGCGTAGCTCTCACAGGGGGCTCACACAGCGTAGCTCTCACAGGGAACTCACACAGCGTAGCTCTCAAAGGGAGCTCACACAGCATAGCTCACACAGCGTAGCTCTCACAGGGAGCTCACACAGCGTAGCTCTCGCAGGGAGCTCACAACAGTGTAGCTCTCACAGGGGGCTCACACAGCGTAGCTCACACAGGGAGCTCACACAGCGTAGCTCTCAAAGGGAGCTCACACAGCATAGCTCACACAGCGTAGCTCTCACAGGGAGCTCACACAGCGTAGCTCTCACAGGGAGCTCACAACAGTGTAGCTCTCGCAGGGAGCTCTCGCAGGGAGCTCACACAGCATAGCTCACACAGGGTAGCTCACACAGCATAGCTCACACAGCGTAGCTCACAGAGAGGAGCTCACTCAGGGGAGCTCTCACAGGGGAGCTCACACAGATTAGCTCACACAGGGAACTCACACAGCGTAGCTCTCGCAGGGAGCTCACACAGCGTAGCTCACACAGCGTAGCTCTTGTGTGAGCTCCCTGTGAGAGCTACGCTGTATGAGCATAGCTCTCAAAGGGAGCTCACACAGCATAGCTCACACAGCGTAGCTCTTACAGGGAGCTCACACAGCGTAGCTCTCGCAGGGAGCTCACACAGCGTAGCTCACAGAGAGGAGCTCACTCAGGGGAGCTCTCACAGGGGAGCTCACACAGATTAGCTCACACAGGGAACTCACACAGCGTAGCTCTCGCAGGGAGCTCACACAGCGTAGCTCACACAGCATAGCTCTTGCGGGGAGCTCACACAGCGTAGCTATCGCAGCGAGCTCACACAGGGTAGTTAATTTACACAGTACTTCATTCACCCACAACACTCCTACCACGTGACCATCAACAGGGTGCGGGAGGGGGAGAACACTGAACACACTCACAACTATGGGAAATCAAACACCTGCTCAGCTTGCTCTACACAAAGCTCATAGGATAAGTAAAAACTGCTTTAAAAAAAAGAAGAAATAAGAAAACTAAATAAAAACAGATAGCAATGGAAAGAAGCTATAATTATACACCGTTGTTTTGTATTATCTGACATGACCTATTTCATTCAAAATAACATTTATTTAATAAAAAATAAATAAGTAAAATAAATGACAAAAGATCCTTAACTATAAGTGCCTGGAACATTCAGGGTCTGTGTTCCTCGGCGTTTGGGCTGAAGAGCACAAACTCGGAGTTCCTCAGTAACATCAGTGGTGTGGATGTGATCATACTGCAGGAGACATGGTGTTGTGCACACCGATCCACCCAATACTCCTCACACTACAGGGAGGTTATAGTGCCCTGTGATGGGGTACACCTCGTCCCTGTATTATTATTTGTATATTTTGTATTATTATTATTATATTTGTATTTGACGGTGGGAAAGCCGTGTTTTTTTATTGTTCGTTTTGTTTATTAATTTAAAAAACCTGTGTGAATGTGGCTGGAGCCTCAATAAGGTAATTGTTTTATTGATAATTAATTAAGGCTCCAGCCACAGCTTAAAAGAACCAGCTCCAGGCTAATTGGGAGAGATTTTCCTTTGAGTTAGAGACGGGAGGACGGTTTAGAGCGAGATCATACATCCGAAGCAACTGCTACCGCTGTACCACTCGGTATTTGTTTCTTTATGTATTTTTGGCCATCGAGCCCTTTTGTTTGTTATAAAGTGTTTTGTTTATTGTTTGATTTATTATTAAAACCTGAGCGCAAACGCGTCTCGTTTCCCCTACCTACCTTTGCCTTTGTTTTGTATTGCTTCTTCCTGGTCCGTGACGTCAGTACTGCAACCGCTCTGCCACATATGGTGTCAGAGTGGGATAAACGCCTCCAGGAGCCGGACCAGGAATACAAAGGGCGTTTTTTTTTTCTTTTTTTCGAAAAGTGTTTTTTGTGGAAAAATACATAAATAAATAAATAAAAATAAAATAAAAATGGAAGGCTGGAGAGACGGCTGCAGGGACCTGGAGGAGCTCCTCGGCAGGCTGAAGGACCAAGGCTGGTGCCTTGCCTGCGGGGTGTATGGGCACACGGTGGCTGTCTGCCCCTTCCAGGAAGAGGAGGAGGAACCAGCCCAAATGAGGAAGGTGAGGAGAAGGAGGCAGAGAGGGGGAAAAGTGAGGAGGGAGAGGGAGCCAAGGTGGTGCACCATGTGCATTGCCTATGGGCATGAGGACGAGACTTGCCCAGAGCAGGAGCCAGGGGATTAGGAGCCCGAACGTCCTGCGCCTGAGTGGGAGGAGCCCGAACGTCCTGCGCCTGAGTGGGAGGAGCCCGAACGTCCACAGCCCAAGAGGGAGGAGTCGGTGCGTCCACAGCCCAAGAGGGAGGAGTCGGTGCGTCCACAGCCCAAAAGGGAGGAGTCGGTGCGTCCACAGCCCAAAAGGGAGGAGTCGGTGCGTCCACAGCCCAAGAGGGAGGAGTCGGTGCGTCCACAGCCCAAAAGGGAGGAGTCGGTGCGTCCACAGCCCAAAAGGGAGGAGTCGGTGCGTCCACAGCCCAAAGAGGGGGGAGTCGGTGCGTCCATAGCCCAAGAGGGGGAAGTCTGTGCTTCCACAGCCCTAGGACCCAAGCTGCCAGCAGAGGGAGAATGCCTGCTGTCCCCATCTCCGCCAGCAGAGGGTGAGTTCCTGCTGGTTCTGCCTCCACCGCCGTGGGAGGACTACGTGCCGCTCCCACCTCCGCCAGCAGAGGGAGAATACCTGCTGGTGCCGCCTCCACCACCGTGGGAGGACGACTTGTCGCTCCCACCTCCGCCAGCAGAGGGTGAGTTCCTGCTGGTCACACCTCCATGGGAGGACGACTTGCCGCTCCTACCACTGCCAGTAGAGGGAGAGTGCCTGCTGGTTCCCCTGCTGCAGCCAAGGGAGGAGCCCCTGCCGCCTTCGCAGCCAGCAGGGGAGGAGCCCCTGCCACCTTCGCAGCAAGAAGGGGAGGAGCCCCTGCCGCCTTCACCAGGAGGAGAGCAGCAGGAGCTGCCTCTGCCTCCGCCACCTCCACCGGCAGGAGCAGAGCAGCAGGAGCTGCCTCTGCCTCCGCCACCTCCACCGGCAGGAGCAGAGCAGCAGGAGCTGCCTCTGCCTCCGCCATGTCCACCAGCAGAGGGTGAATGCCTGCTGGGTCCCCGTCCACCAGCAGAGGGTGAATGCCTGCTGGGTTCCCGTCCACCAGCATAGGGTGAATACCTGCTGGGTCCCTTTCCACCAGCAGAGGGTGAATACCTGCTGGGTCCCTTTCCACCAGCAGAGGATGAATACCTGCTGGTATCACTTCCCCCACCAGCAGAGGATGAATACCTGCTGGTATCACTTCCCCCACCAGCAGAGGATGAATGCCTGCTGGTATCACTTTCCCCACCATCACGAGGAGAGGAGCGGGAGCTGCCTCTGCCTCCATCACCATCAGGGGGAGAGGAGCAGGAGCTGCCTCTCCCTTCACCAGAAGGACCAGGACTAGATGCTGGCGGTCCTCAGCAGCCCTTGCATAGGCTGCTGAGGGAAGCACGGGGAAGAATCGCCCGGCCGCAGAGGTCGAGAAGAGGGCCAACACCCGCACCCCAGCTTGTCCTGACTCCCTGCCTCGCTTCGCCCAAGGATGCCTGCCTTGCTTCGCCCAAGGATGCCTGCCTCGCTTCGCCCAAGGATGCCTGCCTCGCTTCGCCCAAGGATGCCTGCCTCGCTTCGCCCAAGGATGCCTGCCACGCTTCGCCCAAGGATGCCTGCCACGCTTCGTCCGGGGTTGCCAGCCGCTCCGCTTCGCCCGGGGTTGCCAGCTGCTCCGCATCGCCTGGGGCTGCCTGTTGCTCCGCATCGCAGCAGGAAGTACTCCACCAAAGGGAGCTGCCGGCCACGAAGAAGGTGGGGGAGGTCAGGAGACCTGCTCCCACTGCAGCAGTTTCGCTGCCGGAGATCGTGGGGGAGGTCAGGAGACCTGCTCCCACTGCAGCAGTTTCGCTGCCGGAGATCGTGGGGGAGGTCAGGACTCCTGCTCCCACTGCAGCAGTTTCGCTGCCGGAGATCGTGGGGGAGGTCCGGAGACCTGCTCCCACTGCAGCAGTTTCGCTGCCGGAGATCGTGGGGGAGGTCCGGAGACCTGCTCCCACTGCAGCAGTTTCGCTGCCGGAGATCGTGGGGGGAGGTCCGGAGACCTGCTCCCACTGCAGCAGTTTCGCTGCCGGAGATCGTGGGGGAGGTCCGTAGACCTGCTCCCACTGCAGCTTCTTCGCTGCCGGAAGTACTGTGGTCGGAGCCCCACAAAGGGGAGCTACCAGCTACGAAGAAAGGGGGAGAGGTCAGGAGACCAGCATCCCCCGCAGCAATTTCGCTGCAGGAATGGACCAGCATGCTGTCAGTCGTGCCACTACCGGCAGGGGTGCTGACAGCATTGCCAGCCAGGGGGCCACTGAAGCCTCCCTTCCCAGCCCGAGACTTTGTCCTGGACTGCTGGGTTTTTAAGGGGGGAGGTGGCCATTGAGGCCATGTGTGCTACGCACAAGGGGGGGCGTGTGTGATGGGGTACACCTCGTCCCTGTATTATTATTTGTATATTTCGTATTATTATTATTATATTTGTATTTGACGGTGGGAAAGCCGTGTTTTTTTATTGTTCGTTTTGTTTATTAATTTATAAAACCTGTGTGAATGTGGCTGGAGCCTCAATAAGGTAATTGTTTTATTGATAATTAATTAAGGCTCCAGCCACAGCTTAAAAGAACCAGCTCCAGGCTAATGGGGAGAGATTTTCCTTTGAGTTAGAGACGGGAGGACGGTTTAGAACAAGATCATACATCCGAAGCAACTGCTACCGCTGTACCACTCGGTATTTGTTTCTTTATGTATTTTTGGCCATCGAGCCCTTTTGTTTGTTATAAAGTGTTTTGTTTATTGTTTGATTTATTATTAAAACCTGAGCGCAAACGCGTCTCGTTTCCCCTACCTACCTTTGCCTTTGTTTTGTATTGCTTCTTCCTGGTCCGTGACGTCAGTATTGCAACCGCTCTGCCACATGCCCTCAGTAAAGCTCACTCAGGTCAGACAAGGCAAAGACTCAGGGCATCATTGTGTGGTATAGAGAGGAGCTCAAAAACTATATTTCCCCAATAAAGAGAGGGGAGACACATATATGGCTCAAAATTAAAGATGAAATGCTACACCAATAACAAGATACATACCTGTGTGCTGTTTACATGCTACCTTCTTACATGACTCCCCCTACTTCAAAGAGGAGGCATTCAAGAACCTACAAACAGAAATGAGCTATTTCCAGACTCTGGCCTCTGTGCTGGTGTGTGGAGACCTCAATGCCAGGACTGGCAGAGAGGTTGACTTACATCAGCACAGAGGGGAACGGCCGTGTAGGGGGGAACGCCTCTCTGTACCAGACACCTGTGACACCCAAAGACACAGCCACGATAGTGTGGTCAATAAGAGTGGGAAGCAGGTCCTGCATCTCTGTAAAGGCCTGGGTCTGTACATAGTTAACGGCAGGACCAGGGGGGACTCTCTGCAGAGATTCACGTACAGCTCAGCCCTAGTGAATTGTCTAGTTGATTACGCCATAACAGACAGAACCAGAATCAATAAATGCTTTTATAGTCAGGCAACAAACACCGCCTGGGGCTGCCTGGTGCTCCGCATCGCCTGGGGCTACCTGGTGCTCCGCATCGCTTGGGGCTGCCTGGTGCTCCACATCGCCTGGGGCTGCCTGGTGCTCCGCATCGCCTGGGGCTGCCTGTTGCTCTGCATCGCAGCAGGATGTACTGTGGCCAGAACCCCACCAAGGGGAGCTGCCGGCCACAAAAAAGGGAGAGGAGGTCTGGAGACCACCAACCCCAGCAGCAGTTTCGCTGCCGGAGATCGTGGGGGAGGTCAGGAGACCTGCTCCCACTGCAGCACTTTCGCTGCCGGAAGTACTGTGACCGGAGCCCCACCAAGGGGAGCTGCCGGCTACGAAGAAGGGGGGAGGTCAGGAGACCACCCCCCAAGCAGCCTTTCCGCTGCCAGGACTGCCCCGGCTGAAGGAGTCAGGCTGGGAGCTGTCATCATGTCTGCTGACAGCATGGCCAGTAGCAACCTGGCTACTGACAACATTGCCGCCCATGAACCCCTTGAAGTCCCTGTTCTTGGCCCAGGACTTTGTGCTGGACTTTTGGGCTTTTAAGGGGGGAGGTGGCCGTTGAGGCCATGTGTGCTGCGCACAAGGGGGGGGGGGGGGGGGTATATGTAGCAATGTGCCCCGCCTCTGTGTGCATTTGTGTGTTATATGTTGTATGTTGCGTGTGTTAATGTTGGTGTATTGTAGTTGGTACACGGGATATAAATGGGTGTGTGCAGCACGAGTTATTTAAAATGTATAATTGTATTTAGGCACGGGATTGCACTTCACGTGCATTTAAAGTATTTAATATGTGAGCACAAGGTTGCACATAATTAATTCACGTGCTGGGATTCAAGTGAATAATTAATTAGTAATTGAATCCCGGTACAACAGTATATATAGATGCACGTTTCATTCACTCGGGGTTGGGTGTTCGGTGAGTAGTAAACCGGAGAGAGAGGAGGAGAACTAAAGATAAATATTAATAACAATTGCTATCGCGTGCTGGTAGGACCAGCACGATACTTGTTTGTTTATTTTATTTGTGTGTCTGTCCGTCCACTGTTTGTTTAGTGTTAATCCGTTTTGTTTGTCTATTTATATTGGCCTCAAGTGCCGTGTCCTGTTTTCTGTTTAAAACCTTTTGTTTGTTTATTAAACGCACTGAGCGCAGCCATTGCATCTCAGTTTCAGCCCAGTACCGTCTGTCTGTGTGTTTCTTTCTGGCCTGAAGTCCTCCCTGCAGCTAGCCTGTCACAGAAGCCCATCCACACTGCCAAACAAAAACAAACATTCGGCTACGTCGTCAATAAAATAACTAAACACGACTCTCGTCGTCATATCTATACATACATACAAATAAACAATAACAAAACACAGGGCGCTTCGCCATCATCTAAATACAAATAAATAAATCATAATATACAAATACAAAATAACACAGGGGCAGAGGGGGAAACCCCGTTCCAAAAATAAACAAAATCCATGCCCTATTACAATGTTAAACAGTTTTCAGTCTACAGAATATGAAACCAATAAAATAGGAATAAATTTAGCAATCAAAATACTAAATGGAATATTGAAAATAGTAGCAAGAAAATCTAACATAAAAAATTTAAATACAAAAAATAAGAAACAAAAAGAAACAAAATGAAATTTGGTTTGATAACCAATGTGCGGCTGCCAGAAAGGACCTTAGACAACTCTCTAACAAAAAACACCATGAGCCACACAACCTCGAACTACGCCTCAGCTACTGGCAGGCTCTACAGGATACAAAAACCTGCTACAAAAGAAAAATGATGATTATATATCTTAAATATTAAATTACACTGCAGATTCAATTGAACAAAACTCCTTCTGGGAAAAAAATCTAGAATCTATATCAACGAGTTGAGGACACACTAAATTCTGATCGGGCCACTATCATGCAAAAATTAAATGTTTAGAAAAAATCATTGAAAACAACCAAAATCCACTGGATTTCCCTATCACATGGCAGGAGCTGACAGCCCAAATTCATAAACTTAACTGCAGGAAAGCCTGTGGCCCTGACAGCATCAGCAATGAGATACTGAAACACAGCAGCCCTACATGGTTTATTTAGATTTCCAGAAAGCTTTTGACAAAGTCCTGCATAAAAGATTAATTCTCAAACTGAACGCAGTAGGGATTCAAGGAAATGCATGCACATGGATTAGGGAGTGGTTAACATGTAGAAAGCAGAAAGTACTGATTAGAGGAGAAACCTCAAAATGGAGCGAGGTAACCAGTAGTGTACCACAGGGATCAGTATTAGGTCCTCTGCTATTCCTAATCTACATTAATGATTTAGATTCTGGTATAGTAAGCAAACTTGTTAAATTTGCAGACAACACAAAACTAGGAGGAGTGGCAAACACTGTTGCAGCAGCAAAGGTCATTCAAAATGATTTAGACAGCATTCAGAACTGGTCAGACACATGGCAAATGACATTTAATAGAGAAAAGTGTAAAGTATTGCATGCAGGAAATAAAAATGTGCATTATAAATATCATATGGGCGATACTGAAATTGAAGAAGGGAACTATGAAAAAGACCTAGGAGTTTATGTTGACTCAGAAATGTCTTTATCTAGACAATGTGGGGAAGCTATAAAAAAGGCCAACAAGATGCTCAGATATATTGTGAGAAGTGTTGAATTTAAATCAAGGGAAGTAATGTTAAAACTTTACAATGCATTAGTAAAACCTCACCTAGAATATTGTGTTCAGTTCTGGTCACCTCGTTACAAAAAGGATATTGCTGCTCTCGAAAGAGTGCAAAGAAAAGCAACCAGAATTATCCCGGGTTTAAAATGCACGTTGTATGCAGACAGGCTAAAAGAATTGAATCTATTCAGTCTTAAACAAAGAAGACTACGTGGTGATCTGATTCAAGCATTCAAAATCCTAAAAAGTATAGACAATGTCGACCCAGGGGACTTTTTTTTACCTGAAAAAAAAAACAAGGACCAGGCGTCACAATTGGAGATTAGATAAAGGGGCATTCAGAACAGAAAATAGGAGGCACTTTTGTACACAGAGAATTGTGAGGGTCTGTGAGGGAACCAACTCCCCAGTAATGTTGTTGAAGCTGACACCGTGGGATCCTTCAAGAAGCTGCTTGATGAGATTCTGGGATCAATAAGCTACTAACAACCAAACAAGCAAGATGGGCTGAATGGCCTCCTCTTGTTTGGAAGCTTTCTTATGTTCTTATGTTCTAAGCTGCAGGAGGCCATGCTAAAAATATTTAACTTAATTCTAAGGGCTGGGTGTTTCCCTGGGATCTGGAATCAAGGACTCATAACCCCTATTAATAAGAGCGGAGACAAATTTGACCCCAACAACTACAGAGGCATCTGTGTGAGCAGTAATCTGAGGAAGGTATTCTGTAGTATTATCAATGCCCAAACACTGGCCTTCCTTACTGAACACAGTGTCTTGAGTAAGAGTCAGATTGGTTTTCTACCAAACCACCGCACATCCGACCATATTTACATCCTACACACCCTAATCAAAAAATGTACAACAAAAAAAGGAAAATGTTTGCTTGTTTTATTGATTTTAAAAAAGCCTTTGATTCAATCTGGCACAAAGGAGTATTTTATAGGCTCCTTGTAAGCGGCATAGGGGGTAAAGTCTATGATGTAATAAAATCAGTGCACTCGGAGAACAAATGCTGAGTGAAAAACAAAAGAACAGAGTTATTCACTCAGGGGCGTGGGGTGAGACAGGGCTGCAGCCTGAGCCCAACACTGTTCAACATTTACGTCAACGGACTGGCCACAGTGTTGGAGCAGTCTACAGTCTGCAGTTCCTGGCCTCACTCTCCAAGATACAGAGATTAAATTCCTGCTCCACGCAGATGACCTGGTTCTGCTATCACCCACAGAACAGGGGCTAGCAGAGCCTGGCACTGTTGGAGCAGTACTGTCAGACCTGGGAACTGACAGTAAACCTGGACAAGACCAGTTATGGTATTCCAGACTAAAGCCAGATCTCAGGGAAACAGGTTCAACTTCACCCTAGGCAATAACACCCTGGAGCACACATACCTGGGTCTCACAATTTGTGCCTCACAGACATTCAGCCTGGCTGTAAAAGCATTCAAAGAAGAAACACGCAGGGCCTTCTATGCCATAAAGAGCTATTTCTTTAAAATCAAACCTCCAACAAGAATTTGGTTAAAAAACTTTAGCTGTATACTCCAACCTATCCTACTGTATGGCAGCAAAGTTTGAGGACCAACCATAAACATTCCACATGGAATTCTGCAAAAATACCCTCAAGTACATTGAAAATGCCCCGAGCCGAACTGGGTGTTTTTCCCCTTATTATGCCAATACAAAAGAGAGCAGCCAAATTCTGGGCCCATCTGAACCAGGCCGACACACAGAGCTACCACCAAAAAGCCCTGCTGAGCAACCAGCTCTCCCCAGAGACAGACCCCCTGGGCCAGCTAGTACTAAAACTAACACACTGCAATGAGAACAATGACATTGTGCAGAATACAAAAAACAAATCCTTTAAATCTCTAAAAAAACAAATATATTGAAAATTGGAAAAATTATATTAATTCCAAAACCAACTAGAATGTTATCGAGCCCTAAACAGAGAAATTCAATTGGCAGATCAATCAATCATAGTTAAAAACGCTAAGGAAAGACAAACGTTAACTAAATACAGACTCAGCGACCACAGCCTGGCCATCAAAACTGGTCGACCAAAAAGTCCTGGGCAGCAAGAGAACAGAGGCTGTGCTGCCACTGTGAATTAGGAGAGGTAGAAACAGAAATGCATTTCCTGTTGTCCTGTTCTAAATACAAAGAAACAACTCCCAGGAGCGTCAGGTACTTTATTAATTATTTACAATAATTATAATAACCACAGACCTATATTCAGATCTAAGCAGTCTTTAGCATATGTTTAGATCAATTGAATAAACCCTGCTATAGTTCATTGTTTACTTTATGTACTAAATGTTTAAGTGAGTGTATCTTTTATGTATCGTAAATAATTATAATATGACTAATTTATTTCTGAATCTGGAACACAGATGTTTTTGGGTACGCTCAGACCTATCTGATGATCCTTCTATTGGATATTATGAGTTTTGCAGAGCCTGAAGCAACCAAAAACAAAACAAACAATGTGGTAGCAATGGCAGGGGATGTCTATGGGACATTTACTAAGAGGATGGTCCTCAATTCTGAAAGCAGCCTCAGAAGTGATCTTTCAATTTCCCCTCAGCCAGGATGTGATGCAGAACACTGGCTAACAGCTACTGCCTGCCAGCCATTATGCAACAGAAAAAATGTTTTCTTTGGAAGCTGCCCATAACCATAACAATAAAATATAGATAAGAGAGGCTCGTGTAAACTGTGGCTTAAGTTAACACCCTGAAGCGAATGAAAGATAAAAATGTTCAGCAATGTGATCTAAGGATTCAAAGGGAGTGTTTAAGAACATAAGAAGATAAGAAAGGTTACAAACAAGAGGTGGCCATTCAGCCCATCTTGCTCGTTTGGTTATTAGTAGCTTATTGATCTTGAAGGATCCCAGGGTGTCAGCTTTAACAACATTACTGGGGAGTTGGTTCCAGTATCATATCAAAATATCGATATTGGTGCCCATCACTAGTTATTTTTATATATTTCTTATCTCCACTAGGGGAGGAGTGTTACTGCTTAGATGGTGACAGTTTAATGGTTACACTGGTGTACCAGATGAACTTATACAATAGACATGTTTCTGAGAGTGATGGCTGTAATTTTGTATTTGTGTTATACAGTCATGGAATGGGATGTGGTAATAACATACATGTTTATTTTTTTAAAGAAATGTTTACATTTGACACTATACTAGAACAGTTTGCTAGAATGTATCATACAGAAATGACAGATGGAACAGTTTCATAATACACCAGCAGACAGCTAGAATCCCATAACCATGACAACCTTTCAAAATGCATTCCATTTACCCATGAACAAGAGCCACATAAATTGTTGATTAATTAAGGATAATGAGGAGTGTGAGCAAACATAAGAACATAAGAACATAAGAAAGTTTACAAACGAGAGGAGGCCATTCGGCCCATCTTGCTCCTTTGGTTGTTAGTAGCTTATTGATCCCAGTATCTCATCAAGCAGCTTCTTGAAGGATCCCAGGGTGTCAGCTTCAACAACATTACTGGGGAGTTGGTTCCAGACCCTCACAATTCTCTGTGTAAAGAAGTGCCTCCTATGTTCTGTTCTGAATGCCCCTTTATCTAATCTCCATTTGTGACCACTGGTCCTTATGTCGAAAAAGTCAACTATAGTTACACACTTAACAAAAAAACATATGTTTCTTTCATTGATTGTTTTGCATCTGGCACACTAGCACTTCTGCATACTGAAAATCAATGATGCACTGGTCCTCTTGATCCAAGACGATACTCCAGTGGAAAACAATGGGCAGCTATATATAGCAGCAAAGGAACTGAAGTCATGTAACTACAGTTAGACCAATGAGATTCCAAACGTGTGAATTGATTCCTTCATGTTGACTCTGTGTTTCAGCTGGCCTTATTAGGGTTTGGTTTCTAGGGATCATTCATGGGTTACAACTGAACTCCATATAAAAGCTGGTCAAAAGTTATTTAAAAATGGATCTGTCTATGAATTTATGAATTGCAAGCATGTTTGTTGGGTTCGAAGGGAGACAAGGCAATATAATTTTAAAATGTTTAATGCTGCTGCATATAAATAGATATATAATTTTTGTTCAACAGCATTTTTAGTAATCTAGATATACAATTTTTTTTTTTCAAAAAACTTTAACTCTCTGCTGCCTTTGACACTGTCGATCACTCTATTCTACTATCCTCTCTCGCTGACCTGGGAATCTCTGGCACTGCTCTGGCCTGGTTCTCCTCCTACCTCTCCAACTGCACTTACCAGGTCTCCTGGCGTGGAGCAATCTCCACACCTCGCCCTCTCTCAACAGGAGTCCCCCAAGGGTCAGTCTTGGGTCCTCTCCTGTTCTCTCTCTACACCCGCTCCCTGGGCCCCCTCATCGCATCCTATGGTTTCTCATACCATTTCTATGCTGATGATGCTCAGATTTTCCTTTCCTTCCCCACCTCTGACTCCACCATCCCCACCCGTATCTCTACCTGTCTGTCTGCTATCTCCTCCTGGGTGCACTCGCATCACCTCAAACTCAACCTCTCTAAATTTGACCTCCTTTTCTTTCCCTCCTCCTCCTCTTCCCCCGTTCCTCTGGAATCTACCATGCTCTCTCCCTCCTCTTCAGCTAAGAACCTCAGAGTCACACTGGACCCCTGCCTCTCTTATTCCCAGCACATCTCCACTCTGGCATGCACTTGCCGATTCTTCCTGAGCAACATACGAAGAATCCTCACCAACTACGACACCCAGCTCCTGGTACTCTCCCGCTTAGACTACCTCAACTCCCTCCTGGCTGGCCTCACGGCGTCTGCCACCCGTTCACTCCAGCTCATCCAGAACTCAGCTGCTTGCCTGGTGTTCTCTTTGCCTCGTCTTTCCCACACAACCACTGCTTCATTCACTCCACTGGCTCCTGATTACCACTCGCATCCAGTTCAAGACTCTTGTACTCGCCTACAGATGCCTTGACCAGACTGCACCCAGCTACCTCCAGACCCTCATCTCCTACACCACCACTGGACTTCTCCGCTCCTCCCTGTACCTCCTCTATGCTCCCCTGCCTCCAGAGCCTGCTCCTTCTCCACCCTCGCCCTGCAGTGGTGGAATGACCATCCTACATATGTCAGGACTGCCCAGTCCCTGACCATCTTCCAACGCCTCCTCAAGACTCGCCTCTTCAGAGAGCACCTGTAGAACTCCTCTTTTCCCTCTGGACACTTATCACTCTTCCTTAAATGCGCTTTACTTGCTCTTATCTGCTCCCTATTTTACTGCATTTAATCCTGTATTTTAGAGTACTGTAATCTCTGTCATTTAATCAAGTGTCATTTAATCTGTAGTATTTTGTATTTAATTATATCCTGATGTAACTATCACTGACACTGTTATCTGCTCTGTTATTGAATCGTATTTTGTCATATACTTGTACTTGCTAGAACCAAAGTCATTGTATTTTATCTTGCTCTTAATTGTATTAATACTTGTACTGTGATTCTTGAAATGTATTTTTGTTTACAACTGTACGTCGCCCTGGATAAGGGCGTCTGCTAAGAAATAAATAATAATAATAATGTAGTCAGCGTCGAAACCCAGGCCTGGATATGTCGCCACAATCCTGACACCCTGGAAGCTGCAGTGAAACTGGTGGAAGATTACGAGGACTCCCTGATCTCCGCCAAGACCGGCCTACTCACCACCGCTCCCGTACCATGGAGCAGCAGAGCACCGACTCCTCTCCCAGTACCACCACTCCCAATAACACCACCTTGGCCCCCAGCTGGGGTAGATTTGCTGCCCCTGCCTCGTTGCCACATCAGCAATCAGATACCAACAACTGGGACACCTCGCCAGGTCATGCCCATCCGCGATGGAGTGTGCTATGGCAGCTTGTTATTTGGCATCAGAAGCGGGTAAGCGATGGGAAAATGGTCGGGAGGGGCCTTGTATTGATGTGGTTATAGGGAAAGTGAAAACCCACGCATTAGTGGACACAGGGTGTGAGCAGACATTAATTCGAACGGCTCTTTTGGGCGGTGTATCATGGCAGCCACAAGGTCAGGTGGTCTCCTGTATCCATGGAGACGCAGCAACATACCCCAAACTAAAAGTATATTTATCGGTGGGACCAATTAAACATCACCTGGTAGTAGGGGAGGCAGAAAGGCAGCCCCAGACACACATGTAAACGTGACAGAAAAAGAGAAAGGAGAATCGATTGGTGAGATTTTCCCCTTTATAGCTGATATATTTTCCCCCACTTTTCATCCTAGAAAAACAAACAGAAAGATGGATTGAAAAGTGGGAGGGAGTATCAGTGAGACAAGGCTGGGGTTTGGTGGGAGAATGCTCTGATGGTAACAAATGCCAGTCAAAGAGGGTTGGTACGCAGTGTGACTGAGCGGGCGAGGTTACTGGGCCATCCAGGGCAGAGGCTACTCCAGCCCCTCACAATATACCGGATATGTGTGACTCATGTGCGGACCTAGTGTGGGACCAGAAAAACGATTGCACACTTGGGGGCAGGTCTAGTCTATTGAAGGTAAGGATGTTGAAGACGTTGGGTGGCTAGTATATCCACGCTTCATTATAAAAGGGCAATTGTTATATAGGGTGAACCCTGCCACGGGCACAGGACAGCCTGTAACACAATTAATGATTCCCCAGGCTTATCTGTCCGAGGTCATGAGGCTTACGCATGACATCCCTTTTTCGGGACACCTCGGAGTCCATAAAACTTGGGAACGCATGTTGGCTCGATTTTATTGGGTAGGACTTTATAACAATGTGTCGAGATATGTAGCCACATGCCCAGACTGCCAGCGAGTAGCGCCGGGTTGAGTTCACCCCGCCCCTTTAGTCACCTTGCCAATTATTTCAACCCCCTTTGAACGCATTGCGATGGACATTATAGGCCCTTTGCTACCTTCTGATTCTGGGTGTATGCATAAAATAGTGGTGGTAGATTATGCAAAGCGATACCTGGAAGCAGTTCCATTGAGGTTTACAAGTGCATCTGCTAGTGCAGATTATCGCTAGAGTAGGGATCCAGAAAGAGATATTTACTGATCATGGAACGAACTTCTCGTCTGAAAGATTACATCAAGTATATAAAATTCAAAAAATACGTCCCATTCGAACCTCTGTTTATCATCCACAGACAGACGGTTTGGTGGAACGTTTCAATCAGACTTTGAAGCAGATGCTGAGACGTTTTGTAATTCAGGAGCAAAAACATTGGGAACGCTTCTTTCCTACCTCCTTTTTGCTGTGAGAGGTGCCACAGAGTTCAACAGGGTTCTCTCCCTTCAAGCTCTTGTACGGCCGACAGCCTCACGGCATCTTCGCTCTAGTGAGAGAGGAGTGGGAGGAGCACAAAGGCTCGTCCACAAATGTAGTGAAGCATATGCTCCTACTTAGAGATCGCCTAGATTTGGCACAGGACAATCTAAAATCGGCTCAGCACCGACAAGAGCAGCAGTACAATAAAAATGCACAGATTCAAACCTTTCGGCCAGGAGACAAAGTACTGTTGCTCCTTCCCACATCGGTATTGAAACTGTGTGCTAAATGGCAGGGGCCATATGAGGTGATGCAGGCTATAGGAAAGGTAAATTATGAAATTAAACAGCCTGATCGCCGAAATGAACGTGAAATTCACCATGTTAATTTGTTGAAGCCCTGGCAGGCAAGGGAGGCCTTATTCATAGCCCCAGGCGAAGCAGAGGATGATTGAGGCCCCTGTCTAGAGGTCTCTAACACCAAAGACATTCCGATGGGGGAACAGTTACATCCAGATCAGCAAAGAGAGCTGTGTAGTTAATTGAGGAGTTCAATGATGTTTTTTTTCTGATTTGCCCGGTAGGACTAACCTTGTTGAATACAGTGCCTTGCATAAGTATTCACCCTCCTTGGACTTTTCCACATTTTGTAGTGTTACAACCTGGAATTAAAATGGATTTAATTGGGATTTTTACCATTTGATTTACACAACATACTTAACACTTTGAGCAAAATATTTTTTTATTGTGACACAACAGTTAATTAAACAAAAAAAAAGACAATTTTTGGTTGCATAAGTATTCACCCCCTTGAGTCAATACTTGGTAGAAGCACCTTTGGCAGCAATTACAGCTGTGAGTCTTTTTGGGTAAGTCTCTACCAGCTTTGCACATCTGGATCCTGCAATTTTTGCCCATTCTTCTTGGCAAAATTGCTCAAGCTCTGTCAAGTTGGACGGGGACCGTTGGTGAACAGCAATTTTCAAGTCTTGCCACAGATTCTCAATCGGATTGAGGTCTGGGCTTTGACTGGGCCATTCTAAGACATTCAGGTTCTTGTTTTTAAACCATTCCAGTGTAGCTTTGGCTGTGTGTTTAGGGTCATTGTCCTGCTGGAAGGTGAACCTCCGCCCCAGTCCCAGGTCTCTTGCAGACTGAAACAGGTTTTTCTCTAGAATTTCCCTGTATTTGGCTCCATCCATCTTGCCCTCAATCCTGACCAGTTTCCCAGTCCCTGCCGATGAAAAGCATCCCCATAACATGATGCTGCCACCACCATGCTTCACCGTGTGGATGGTGTTTTCAGGGTGATGAGCAGTGTTGGCTTTGCACCACACATAGCGTTTTGCGCTAAGGCCAGAAAGTTCAATTTTGGTCTCATCAGACCAAAGAACCTTTTTCCACATGTTTGCTGTGTCTCCCACATGCCTTTTGGCAAAATCCAAACGGGATTTGATATGGGTTTTTTTCAGCAATGGCTTTCTTCTCGCCACTCTTCCATAAAGCCCAGCTTTGTGGAGCGTCCGGGTTATAGTTGTCCCATGGACGGTTTCTCCCATCTCAGCTGTTGATCTCTCCAGCTCCTCCAGAGTTACCATTGGCCTCTTGGTTGTTTCTCTGACTAATGCCCTCCTTACCTGGTCACTGAGTTTTGGTGGACGGCCTTCTCTAGGCAGAGTCGCGGTTGTGCCATATTCTTTCCATTTTTAATAATGGATTTAACCGTGCTCTGGGGGATATTCAAAGTTTGGGATATTTTTTATAACCCAACCCTGATTGGTGCTTCTCCAGAACTTTATCCCGGACTTGTTTTGATAGCTCCTTGGTCTTCATGATGCTGTTTGTTTAGATATGCTCTCTAACAAACTCTGGGGCCTTCCAGAAACAGGTGTATTTAATCGGAGATCATGTGACACTTTAATTGCACACAGGTGGACTCCATTCAACTAATTATGTGACTCCTGAAGGCAATTGGTTGCACCAGAGCTTATTTAGGGGTGTCACAGCAAAGGGGGTGAATACTTATGCAATCAAGACTTTTCAGTTTTTTATTTGTAAATAATTTTGAAAAATATGTAGATTGTTTTCCCCACTTCGACATTATGGACTATTTTGTGTAGATCAGTGACAAAAAATCACTCCATTTTTAAAATTAAATCCATTTTAATTCCAGGTTGTAACACTACAAAATGTGGACAAGTCCAAGGGGGGTAAATACTTATGCAAGGCACTGTAAATAAAATAATGAGCAGTAATTTATGCTGTTCATAAACTTGCAGTGATATTACGGTAGGTGTTCACGAAAAAGAGCTGTTTAGTACATCGCACGCAAAAATACTATGAAGGACGGAGGCTTCGAATTTGCAGTATTTACGAACACGTAAGTAATATTAGTACATAGAGCCCATCATGTTTTAAAATTAAAATGTTTGCTAACACATGTGTTTCTCTTTTGAAACTGCACATTTGAGACCTATGAATGGATATCCATGGTGAAGAAAATGTATGGAACTATTTTGTTAGCTGCAGTTACATTAAAATGTTTTGTTGTTTATTGAGCCATATACTGTATGGCTCAGGGGCAATCGGTTGGAAAGCCAGTCGTGAAACTGTTCTGTGTAGTTTGTTGTTGGGTTCTTTAATAATAGTCTAGAGAAGTTATGTGCATACTATATTCCACAAACAAACATGAATAGTGAAAAACACCTAATGTTACTATATTGTTACTATATTAAGAATAAACTATGGGATTTATATTTGTATTATTTTGCTTTACCTTTTCATAATGTTTGCATTCAGTCTTATTCCAATTACGCAAATACTGTTTTTTGTGTGTGTTTTGTTTTGTATAGGCTTGTGGTAAGGTGCTGTAAATTTGAGTTCAGGAGCAGTTGCCTGCCACAGATATATAAAGTGTAGGCTAGATCAGTGGTGCGCAAACCTTTTATATAACGCCCCCTTTTCTTAGCGTACATTTTGTTTGCATTACTGCAGAGCTGCTTACACTCTTAAGACTTTTAAGAATGTGTTTGTTGACATTTATGTATTTAGCTAAATCTGGACATTTTTGGTTAAATCTACATTACATTAAATCCAGGAAAAACACTTAAAATATGAGTGCTTTTTTTACACTTCACGCCCACACAAAGAAGCTGCATTTCAGCTCTATTCACTGCAGTTTCACTGACACTCACCACTTCAAACATCATTTATCCGGTTCTACAAGCCCTAGAGTGATCGTCAACGGATTGTTTGAAAGGTAATTACTTGGACTAATTAGCTGTCATTTATGTATTTATTTAAACTGTTCTGTCCTTTACTTTGCGCACCACTGGGCTAGATCAATGTCCTTATATCTGTAAGTGAAGCACCTGCACCATCTAGTGGACAGTAGTGTATTGCCAGCAAAGCTAAATGAATCTTGTTTGCAAAGTGGCAGATCACTAGATGGTGCTCTTACTCCTATAAAGACACTTCAGCTGATCTATCTCATTGTGTGCTGAATTCATTTTTGATGATCATGCCCCACAAATGTTGGTAGGACATATAGAGATTAATGTTTTTATTTAAATTATATGAATTCCTGATATTGTCATACTGATATCAAACATATACCATATAAACCAGTTCATTCATAAATATAGAAAAAGTTACATTTAAACAATATAAAACATGTCTATTGTGGTATTACACAAAAGTACAGACTGGTAACATTCAAATATGAATTTACCACACATTTTCAATACAATTGACTCCCCCTCATCCTCCACTGCGACACACCAAAACTCAAGTTCAGATAAATCAGATCATAGTCTATTCTGTTTTTTATTATTTTTGATCTCTGGTAACAATGAGAATATCACAGTATTCTGCATAGCATTCTACATGGCTAGAGTGGGATTTAAAGGAATGACCCAATCAGCAATGCAAAACAGCACAGGGGTTTCTCGGTTGCACTTTGGATTACAGAGCATAAATAACCATGTCATTGAATTATAATAACTGGATATTACTATTTTTTCTGCTCTTCCATGGTAACTACTGTGTAATGACATGGACAGTGCCACCCGTGACTGGAGTTAGCCCATAACTGCATCCAAGAGTAAACAGTAAATACTGTAAAAGCATATTTTCACCTTTTTACATTTTAACATTTACTGTAATATACTTTATAATCTTCCAGAATGTAATAAAATGCAGTTAAAACTTTTAAAAGAACAACATAGACAGCAATAGTGTTCCAAGAGGGAAGTCAATAATTAAGATACAGTCTGCCAATGACATCAGCAAACAACTGTTGCATAAAGAGCACCATATGTAAGCCACACCCAGTCCAATTTACAGCATTCCAATCCATCACTGCTTAGCTTTAGCTGGATTGCTTCATTTGTTTTAAAGTTAGGCAAGGGAAAGTCTACACACTTTCACGCAGCTGGCCTTTAAAAGTTTTCAATTATTATTGACATTAGTTACATATGTTGAAGTATCTAGGTGGATCTCAATCTAAATACAGAAATAAATTATGACAGAGCCCATATTTCTTTAATAAAATATCTAAATTCAAAATCAAGTTGTTTTTTGTTCACAGCTGTCAAACAATAAATGCTGTTTAACTCCTGTGTAAACTATGGTGGCCCTGAAGTGCAAACCTGAAAAAACGAATTCAAAAACCTAAAAAACAAAATGAAAACCTGAAAAACAAACTCAAAAACCTGAAAAACAAAATGAAAACCTGTAAAGAAAAATTCGAGGACCCAGAAAACATATCCGAGGACCCGGAAAACAAACTCAAAGACCTGTAAACACAAATCTGAGGACCTAAAAAATTCAAAAGCAATTACGGAAAGGGAGGGTACATAGTCAAACAGATTGGACTTCAGCGATTGGACGAAAAAATCTGTCAATTACTGTAACCCACCATGCACCAAGGAGTGCCTGTGAAGTGCGTTGCTGCTTTTAAATTCTGTTTGAGCTGTTAAACATTGATGGTGAAAGATTTGTAGCCTATAGTTTGGCCTACCCTAAAGTATTAAGACTGAAGGTGAAATATGTGTTTATTTATTTATTAATTTATTTATAATTTTTTAAAATTTTATTTAAGCCATTGGATAGTGTGAGGAAAGGGTAGTGTCGCCCTTAAGAAATGGCGGCGCTAAGGGAGAAACTACACAACCCAGAAATCCAAGTGTCAATTGATGGGGAGGGGTTTCTGGGTTTAAAAGGAAGCAGGGTAGAACCAGAGGAGAGAGAAGTGTGGGGAACACGGCCCTGTTGTTCTACAAGAAAGAAGCGTGCAAACTCCAGTGTGTTGGAAAAACATCGCAAGGTAAAGATATCGTTTGTGTTAAAATATAGTCGGTGTTTAGTTTAAACAGAGCTCGATTTTCCCTCTTGTTGAGGTAGCCTTTTGTTTGTGAAAGTTTATTTATTTTCTTTTGTCGGGGTGCTATTTGAAGATATTGTACTAGTAATTTAAAAGAGACCCGAGGTGTTCTGCGCTGTGCGGTTGTGAGCCGTCACAGCAGTAGTGTGGTGTACGATATGCTTTATAACCCGGAGGGGTGTTGGTTATTTACGTGCTGCAGAGACAGTAAATAATAACCAGAAAGAACGGACTTGTGAAACTGGAAGTGCAAGACATTGTTTATTATAACACAGACACAAGACATATTGCATATGGTTAACACAGGGAAAATGGACCCTGGCTTTTAGAAGGAACACAATTGGTTTCCGTGTAGGACCGGGAGTTGGCTGCAGGAGTTCCTTCTCCACAGCCCGGATATAACTTGTTCTATCTTTGTTCACTTCTTTGGACGTCGGAGGGGTCATCTTTATTGTGTCCCTGGAATGCTTCTTTAAAAAGCGGATCCATTCTGTACTTACCTGTGTTCCAGGACAACTCCAGCAGAGGGAGCCTGTCTTGTACTTACCTGTGTTCCAGGACAACTCCAGCAGAGGGAGCCGGTCTAATACTTACCTGTGGTACAGGACTATTCCAGCAGAGGGAGTCTGTTGGATAGTTACCTGTGTGGCGGATCTACTCCAGCAGAGGGAGTCTGTCTGATACTTACCTGGGTTACCGGAATACTCCAGCAAAGGGAGCCCATCCTGCACTTCCCTGTAACCCAGGACACCTCTAGGGAAGAGAGCTGACCCTGTTCTTACCTGCGGACTAACTCACTTCAGTCGAAGGATCCTTGGACTACTCTTCTATCTCCATGTCTTGAAGTAGCTTAGAGAGGGTTCAAGAAGTGAGTTAGTCAGTGGCCCGTACAGGGCGTGAGCTTTGACAGAAACTGCTTATTGGTGTAAATATTGTAAATAAAACATACTTGCCTGCAAACGTATCGAGTCTGTGCCAGTTGGTGGAATGGGAAAGCAGTGGTTCAGCAGCACCTTGCTACTGGATCCTTTACAATAGCCAAATGAGGGCTAGTACACCAGTTCAGGCTACAACATCAAAAGAACCAGAAAAAAGTAAGTGAAAGGATATCAAATAAAATAATTTGAACTACATGGTGCATTGCTGAATGTACTGACCCAGCAGACACTCAACATAATTTAAACTTAGTTTTGTGGTTCAAATTAAGTTGCAACGTTGAACAACAAGAATACAAAGTCTATAGGCCTCGTACACACACACACTGTGGTTAGCTTGTTGAGGGCAATGGTATAGGGCAGTGTGGCAAAGCGCCCCGCCCCTGTGTGCATTTGTGTTATGTGTATGTATGCGTGCGTGTGTAAATGTTGGTGTATAGATTGGTACACGGGATATAAACGGGTCTGTGTTTCACGTGTATTTAAAGTGTAGATTTGTATTTAGGCACGAGGAGAGCACAAATCACTTCACGTGCTGGTTAAATGTAATATGTGAGCACGGGGAATTGCACTTTAATTAATTCACGTGCAGTTGTACCGAGATTCCAATTGAATGATTGACTAGCAATCGAATCTCGGTACAACTGCATAAAAGCTGCATGTTTTCACTCACTGGGGGTTGGTGTTCGGTGAGTGGAGAACGAGTGTGGAGAAGGAGAAAGTAAATAACAAGAAAGTAAGAACGTAAATAACTGTCTAGTCCGTTTTGTTTACCTGTTTATTTTGGCGCAAGTGCCGTGTCCTGTGTTTTTGGGTGTTGTTTCAAACCTTTTATTTTCTGTCTGTTTATTAAATCCTGAGCGCGATCACGCGCCCAGCTTATACCAAACCACATCTCTCTCTCTGTTTATTGTGTTCCTGTTTCTGGTCTGACGCCACCCACTCCGGCCGTCTTTGTGACACGTGGTGTCCTGCGTGGGATCGACAGCGCCTCCAGGACTCAGGCCAGAGCAGGAACCGCAGTTTTGGATTTAAAAAAAAAATAAAATAAAAAAAAAAATGGCATAAGACGCCATCAAAGTGCGGGACTGGATGCTGGAAAATGCTGGGCTGGAGGCCCAGTCTATCCCAGTAGTCGTCCAGTTCCTGGAGTTTATGGACAGAGAGCGATGGGAGGCATATGCAAGGGAACAGACTGTAAGCACCTGGGAGGAAGGTGTGGGGTTGGTCCTCAGCTACCTGGAGGCAATTATAAGTGGAACAGCAGCCCAGGTAGCAGGTCCACCAGCAGAGGAAGAATGCCTGCTGTCCCCGTCTCCACCAGCAGAGGAAGAATGCCTGCTGGTGTTGCCTCCACAGCCCAAGCGGGAGGAGCCTGAGCGTCCACAGCCCAAGCGGGAGGAGCTCGAACGTCCTACGCCTGAGTGGGAGGAGCCCGAACGTCCTACGCCTGAGTGGGAGGAGCCCGAACGTCCTACGCCTGAGTGGGAGGAGCCCGAACGTCCTACGCCTGAGTGGGAGGAGCCCGAACGTCCTACGCCTGAGTGGGAGGAGCCCGAACGTCCACAGCCCAACAGGGAGGAGTCGGTGCGTCCACAGCCCAACAGGGAGGAGTCGGTGCGTCCACAGCCCAACAGGGAGGAGTCGGTGCGTCCACAGCCCAACAGGGAGGAGTCGGGGCGTCCACAGCCCAAAAGGGAGGAGTCGGTGCGTCCACAGCCCGAAGAGAGGGAAGTCGGGGCTTCCACAGCCCTAGGACCCAAGCTGCCAGCAGAGGGTGAATACCTGCTGGTCCCACCTCCACCAGCAGAGGGTGAATGCCTGCTGGTTCCACCTCCACCGCAGTGGGAGGACTGCTTGCCCCTCCCACCTCCACCAGCAGAGGGTGAATACCTGCTGGTTCCACCTTCACCGCAGTGGGAGGACTGCTGGCCCCTCCCACCTCCACCAGCAGAGGGTGAATACCTGCTGGTTCCACCACCGCCAGGAGCAGAGGAGCTGGAGCTGCCTCTGCCTCCACCACCACCAGGAGCAGAGGAGCTGGAGCTACCTCTGTCTCCACCACCACCAGGAGCAGAGGAGCTGGAGCTGCCTCTGCCTCCACCACCGCCAGGAGCAGAGGAGCAGGAGCTGCCTCTGCCTCCGCCACCACCACCGCCAGGAGCAGAGGAGCTGGAGCTGCCTCTGCCTCCACCACCGCCAGGAGCAGAGGGGCTGGAGCTACCTCTGCCTCCACCACCACCAGGAGCAGAGGAGCTGGAGCTGCCTCTGCCTCCGCCACCGCCCGGAGCAGAGGAGCAGGAGCTGCCTCTGCTGCCCGTACCTCCGCAGGGAGTACGGTGGCCGGAGCCCCAGAAAGGGGAGCTGTCGGCCACAAAGAAGGAGGAGGAGGCCTGGAGACCACCAACCCCAGCAGCAGTTTCGCTGCCGGAGATCGTGGGGGAGGTCAGGAGACCTGCTCCCACTGCAGCAGTTTCGCTGCCGGAGATCGTGGGGGAGGTCTGGAGACCTGCTCCCACTGCAGCAGTTTCGCTGCCGGAGATCGTGGGGGAGGTCTGGAGACCTGCTCCCACTGCAGCTTCTTCGCTGCCGGCAGTACTGTGGTCGGAGCCCCACCAAAGGGAGCTACCGGCTACAAAGAAGGGGGACGAGGTCTGGAGACCACTTTCCCCAGCAGCAGTTTCGCTGCAGGAGTTCTTGTGGCCGGAGCCCCACAGGAGGGAGCTGCCGGCTACGAAGAAGGGGGAGGTCGGGGGACCACCTGCCCCCGCAGCTTTTTCGCTGCAGGACGGGACCAACAGGCTGTCAGCCGTGCCACTACCGGCAGGGGTGCTGACAGCATGGCCAGCCATGGGCCCACTGAAGCCTCCCTTCCCAGCCCGAGACTTTGTCCTGGACTGCTGGATTTTTAAGGGGGGAGGTGGCCGTTGAAGCCATGTGTGCTGCGCACAAGGGGGGGTATATGTGGCAAAGCGCCCCGCCCCTGTGTGCATTTGTGTTATGTGTATGTATGCGTGCGTGTGTAAATGTTGGTGTATAGATTGGTACACGGGATATAAACGGGTCTGTGTTTCACGTGTATTTAAAGTGTAGATTTGTATTTAGGCACGAGGAGAGCACAAATCACTTCACGTGCTGGTTAAATGTAATATGTGAGCACGGGGAATTGCACTTTAATTAATTCACGTGCAGTTGTACCGAGATTCCAATTGAATGATTGACTAGCAATCGAATCTCGGTACAACTGCATAAAAGCTGCATGTTTTCACTCACTGGGGGTTGGTGTTCGGTGAGTGGAGAACGAGTGTGGAGAAGGAGAAAGTAAATAACAAGAAAGTAAGAACGTAAATAACTGTCTCACTCACCGTGTTTCGTTTGTCTGTCTGTGCACTGTCTGTTTACTGTCTAGTCCGTTTTGTTTACCTGTTTATTTTGGCGCAAGTGCCGTGTCCTGTGTTTTTGGTTGTGTTTAAAACCTTTTATTTTCTGTTTATTAAATGCTGAGCACAATCACGCGCTCAGCTTAAACCAAACTCCACATCTCTGTCGTTTGTGTTCCTGTCTTCTGGTCTGACGTCACCCACTCCGGCCGTCTTTGTGACAGGCAGTCATACTCAAATGGTGGACCGCGGTCCGTGTCCGGACCCAGCAAAGGGTCAATACGGACCAAATAGCACCGAACTTAACGATATCGAAGTCAATAAATTAATTTCAGACAGCTTTCAAACATGATCGACTGGGTGCCGTTTCCCAAGTGCAGCGCAGCCTCTCTCTGTCTCTAGCAGTGGTGAAGCAACACCAGCCTGGGGCCGCGTCCTATCCAATCGCGTGCATTTATGCAAATTAGTCCTGTGAAGAGAGCCGCATCTTATCCAATCGCATAAATATATGCAAATATCTTCGTTAGTGAAAGACGGTGTTGGGACTGGGAGCAAGCAGCAGGCAGACACACACGGAAATACATCCATCGATAGACAGTGTGAATGTGAGGATGGCTTGTTCAAAGAAAAGTTGATAGCGAAAATCACATATTCAAAGACGAGTTGACCGACAAGTATGCATTCATTCTCCCTGCAACAAGTTCAAAACCAATGTGCCTGATATGCTCAGAGTCCGTAGCGCTCGTGAAAAGTGCCAATGTGAAGCGCCACTGTGACACGAAACACGGTAATTTCCAGCAAACATATCCCCAAAACACAGAGGTGAGAACGAGAAAAATAAATTAGCTCAAAGCCCAATATGAGAGGTCCTCCAAAGTTCTTGTCCATTCCCTGACAGCCCAAGAACATGCAATGGAGTGCTCACTGAGAATAGCTTGGGTTTTGGGAAAACGCAAAAGGGCATTTACTGATGCAGAGATGGTTAAAGAATGCATGAGTGAAGTTGCTGAGACCTTGCTTGATGGTAAACAAAAAGATGAGCTGAAGGAAAAGATAAAACAGATCCCACTGTCAGATTCCACAGCAATGAGAAGAACTGAAATATCAGCTGAAGATGTGATTTCACAACTTGATGAGGCCATTCAGAATGCACCATGCATTTCTTTAGCTATGGATGAATCAACAGATACCTCCGTAATGCCCAGCTTCTGGTATTTGTGAGATTTTATGACAAAACAAAGAAGGAATTCTGTGAGGACCTGTTGGGTTTAACAACTCTTGAAGCACACACACGAGGAGAGGACATCCATGAGGCCATCAAAGGGATGCTGACAAAAAGAGGGATAGATCTGAAGTCGGTGGTCTCCATCAGCACAGGTGGAGCTCCAGCCATGATAGGAAGAGGGAGGGGACTGGTTGCACGTTTGAAAGAGGACCACCCTGACCTGACATCTTACCACTGCGTCATCCACCAATCTGTCCTGTGTGCCAGTCTGGGAGAAGAGTATGCTGAGGTCATGACAACAATGATGAAAATGATAAACTTTTTGAGAGCATTATCATCCCTACAGCACCGTCTGCTAAGAGGCTTTCTGACAGAGGTCAATGCCAGCTATGATGACTTACTATTGCACAACAATGTGATATGGCTCAGCAAAGGCATGGTTTTGGAGCGCTTTTGGGCCATTCGGAAGGAGATCAAATCTTTCCTATCAGAGCAAAAGAGTGAAAAGGCAACTCAGTTTACAGAGTTTTTGGAAGATGTGGAGAAAATGCAAACAGCAGCATTTTTGGTAGACATTACATCATATCTTAACAAGCTCAATGTTAAGCTGCAGGGACAGAACAACACAGTGTGTGATTTGATAACAGCAGTCCAGGCTTTCCAGAGGAAATTGGAGATTTTCAAGACTGATCTCCAGGGAGAACTTGTCCACTTCCCCAAACTTTTGGAGCAAACCCAGAGAGAGAAAGATGTTCCCCACCATGCTGATTTCATACAGAAGCTGATGGATAACTTCAAAGCTCGATTTGATGACTTCGCTCTTGGAAGACAACTGCTGCTGTTCATACAGAACCCCTTCTTGGTCACAAATGTCACAGAGTTTTCAGAGGAAGCAAAACAGACCTTCAGATGGGTAAATGTTGCATCACTACAAATTGAGTTGATTGAATTGCAAGAAAATGTGGCTTTGAAAGAGCAGGTTGATGATTGTAACCCTGTCACTTTCTGGGGAAAGATGGTGCCTGCAGCTGGTTTCCCTGTTCTAAACAAAATGGCACTACACATCCTGACCATGTTTGGCTCCACATACTGTTGTGAGTCAGCCTTCTCCATAATATTAAAACCAAATACCGCACCAGGCTCACCAATGAACACCTGCACCAGTGTTTTAGAATTGCACTCACACAATTTTTGCCAAAGTTCAAAGTATTGGCAGGAGATGAAAAGTGTAATTTCTCTCATTAGTCATTGATGCAAGGCCCAGAGTGACTTGTGCATGCATGGAACACAATCTGTGCACTCAGATTTTCTTCTCTATTGGACTCTCCTTTGTTCTCCATAAAATGTGCACTTTAGTTTTTATTATTATTATTTATTCAATTAAGAGAAATGCAAGGCCCATGTACATTGGCTCACAGTAACTTTTTTGCATACAGATTACTATGCAACCACTTTTGTTCTTCAGCAATGTTGTCACAAATGTGCACTTTATTATATTTTTGTAAAAAGAGAAACCATTCATTTTTTAAATACTTTTTGTTGTACTCATTTCTTAAATTTCTTTGAAGCAGCATGACAAATAGTAACAGCCTACCTACTACTACAGTACAGCCTGTACAATGCACATTTTCACAGTCAAAATAAAGAAGTTGTTTGTAATTCATTAAAATGTATCTGATTGGTCTCATTTAATGTATTTAATAGTAGTCCTGAAAACATTTGATATAAAATCATGTATCCCAAATCATAATATGGACAATGGTAAGTTTATTACTATGCTGTAACTAGAGCGCTGATAAATGACGATATCCATCCGGACCTTTCCCACTTAGGAAATTTGTGTGACTGGACCTTCTCAAATTGTATTTGAATACCCTTGGTATAGGGGAAGAACAACACGGCAGGTTGCAGTCCCAAAGAAAATAAACAAAACAAATCAAAACACTCCAGTAATCACAAGTCCTCCGTGCACGAAACTGTGCTGTTGGTGCTCTTGGTGCGTGAAGTGCTGGTGGTGCTCCGTTGCGCTGTGCTGTGCAATGAGACGGTGAATCGGGTACATGCTGTCTCCCTGGCTGCAGCTCCGGTCTCCGTTTTACTCCTCTGCAAAGACAAAAACAAACAACAAACGCAGGAAAATGGCCGACTTCCTGTTTCCGCCCACCGTCTAGTTTACCCGTCTATGGGGAAGCATACTACCAACCTTCCACGGCACCCTTTCTGATCGGGAGGGAGATTTACAGCATCGATTCTTTCTCTCTTTATCACAGTAACGTACTGTGTTATTAATTAATATCTGTCCAAGAAGTCATAGCGACTATGAAACTGTACAGCTCTGCTACGTGCCTGCGTGTAATATTCGCCATGCACACAGTGCTGTGCAGTGATTATGTCATGTCACTATATGCAATCTAAGCGGGAAATTAAAATACTAACTGTAAACAAGAAAATGGATGTCTCTAAACGTTACTGTAGATCACTACCGAAACTCGTCTATTGACAGGCATTTAGATTCACCAAAAAGAGAAAGGCGGAAACCCAGAGCAGTACTGCGACTGCTTTACTTGCAAGGAAACAAAAAACGGTGACTTTCATATTCCAAAAGTCCACTTATTCAATTTTGACCTGACAGAAGAGTTTGATGCGCAGTTATACCTTTTGATTAATTGGACAACCAAAAGTTACAGAAATTCTACCGACAGAGTGTAGCAAATGGTGGAGAGATTCTTTCATCAGCCCAGCTGAGACGTGAATACTTACCTAAAGTTGCAGAGTATCACAAGCAGAAGATTATGAAATTGGTAAAACAGTCTGGTTGCTTGTCAGTGGTCACACTGACGAGTCGACTGATGCACAATATCAGTATGGGTTACACATTGTATTTGTTTTGCAAGACCTAAATGGTGAACATGCATCTGACGTACTAGAACTGAAAGCCGTCCTTGCAGATACACTTTACCTACAGGCTGTTATTACAACACCGTTTCACAAGCTATTGTAAAGTGCTTGAGTAACTTTGATGTTAATTTTGATGTCAGTGCATTTATCTATATATTTGCTGTTTTAAAAAATAATAATAATCTGTATACATAATTTATTTTATATTTCTGTGCTCATTCCGCAAAATACGATACTTTACCTGTGACATGCCATGTATTTTAAAGAAAATTCCCACGATTTTCACAGGGCCTTATGTATAATGTTTGCAATTTTCCATGCTGAAAATTGCCAAATTTCACAAGACAAAAGATCATGCTATTTCAGAACTTGAAAATGAACCTGAAAAATAATTATAAAACGCAAAAAAGGATTACTTTCTTTTGGACTATGTTACACTGTATGTACACAGTACACCTGTTTAGATTATATATGTAGCTCATGCAAATCTTCTCCTCTGCCTAGGTCACTATAATATGTGACTGAACTTTGTTGTAATATTGTTGTTATACAACGTTATGTTGTACATATATTACTTTGTATATTAACGTTTGTAACACTTATCTAAGTCGGCTTTGATAAAGGCATTAGCTAAATGACCAATAATAATTTATGTTTGCACAATTGTCAGTTTATGAGTAGTAACCCACTTCCATGATAGACGCACATTTCTTGGGTGTTAAAAGTACCAGATAAAATCACTACCGATGGCGTGTGTATATTTAAAGGAAATCGCACAACCCAGCGCATATGTTTGTATTTTGAAAGAAATGTTTATGTATTTGTTTGTTTATGCCCTTCTGCATAAATGTTATGTAACAACTGTGGTGGTGTCAAGCCAGCAAGAGGGAAAACCATGCCAGTATCAAACGACCCACAAAGCTCTGCAGAACAAGTTCTAGCTGTGGCAGAGAGAAAAGATTTTAATAAAGATATGCATGAGGGACCTTACGTCCTTTTGTCCTGATAGTACTGAAGTCATGGTTATTCCTGGGACTCAGAAGCCTTTTACAGTTGAAGGTTTTGGAAAGCCATATAAACGCATCACCCTGTTAATTTGTTTGAAACAACATTTTGAAGGAGGTGGGTTGTTTTTAAAAACTAAAGCCATGCATTGAATTAGTTTGCTTTTAAGGCAAAAAAAAAATGAACACCTTTGTCACAGACGGTTCTGGCACGTCCCTTTTTATGCTATAAGTCATGAGATCCTTTTGCATGGAAGGCCTCGGTTGCAAGGGTGTGCGGTTCTTTGATGGACCCAGATTCAGTTAAAATCTGTTTGCCCACTGACGATGGGAATGAGAATGTAGAGATGGGAGCCCTTTTTGCAGGTATCAGGCTTTTAAAGGCTGTCTCCAACACCTGTGAGCAGATACTGACCCAAGACTGTCACAGCTACTGGAAGCAGGCTGATCTTTGGGATACAAATTGAACATTTGTGAAATTGAAACAAATATTGTAATGACTGTAATATGTTTTAAAGAATATGAAACCAGTAGAAAATATTATTAGCAGATCTGTGTAAGGCCTGTGTGGAGTTCATTGCGTTGAAGGTCAGACTGGCCTGCTGAAAGTTCCAAACCTTCTCCACATTGTCTGTGTGATTGATTTTCTTGAGTATTAAAAAGTTGTCTGGACATATAGCCTGCCCAGTGCACAAACAAAACCACTACAGGAGTTTAAAACACCTCTGTCCTCCTTGAACATCTCCCCTGAGTTTAAGAGTGTGCTCAGAGCATATATATAAAGAGTATGTGTCGAAAATTCTTGACACCTTCAAACAGTGGGATTGTATTATAATACAGGAGGCAGTGTGGTCCAGTGGTTAAAGTCCAGGACTTGTAACTAGAAGGTCACCGGTTCAAATCCCACCTCTGCCACTGACTGACTCACTGTGTGACCCTGAGAAAGTCGCTTAACCTCCTTGTGCTCCATCCTGTGGATGAGATGTTAAATCAATACCCTATTGTAAGTGACTACATATAATGCACATTTCACAGCCTGCCTCTGTAAAGCACTTTGTGATGGTGGTCCACTATGAAAGGCGTTATAGAAAGATTATTATTATTATTATAAGCTGTTCTTACTTGTTGATGATGCATTTAAATATATTTCTATTCAATATTTCAGTGATTTACATTTCATAGCTATGCAGTCACTGATAGGCTTTAGGGTACTATGTTGCTACATGTATAGAAAGCCACACAGATTAATTTTATAATAAATAGTGCAATAGTTTTAATTTTGGTCCATTATTAATACACTAGGCAATGCTGACTCAGAGCAAAAAAAAAGCTGTAGAAGAGGAATTCTAGACACCTTGGTAAATCTTTTTCTAGTGTATGCACTTTTTTTTCTTTTTATCTGTGGCCCGACACAAAGTACAACTAATAAATGAGTGTTACATGTTTATTTAGTGGTTTAGTGATTATATATGTTTTTCAGAACATGTACAACATATATGATGACATACAGGTAACCTTTTTAAATTAGTAAATAATAAGATAAACAAAAAATGGTAACTTGTTGACATTTTGTAGTGAAATATTTTGTCTTTCTGTAGAGAGCTATTGCATTTGGAGGAGTCTTGTACTCTTTGATTAATAGTACCATACATGCCAACAGTTAAATGGTCGGGACAGTCCCGATTTCCTAGCAAATGTCCCACGTCCCGATGCATAGGAAGAAAGTCCCAATATTTAACCATAGAAAAAAAAATCATTTATTCTGCACAGTAGAGTTAGTGAAAACCACACGCTGTGCTCTTTGTGAGGCTGACACATCTGCTGAACTTATACAAAAGTAAGAATGCTTCATTATGTCTATTTTTACTGTCATGATGGTCGTGTCGTGTTGAGTTGGGGGGAGGGAAGGAACGTCTATTATATGATAATAAGTGTTTTTTGCGGGTTTTAACTTAATTACAGATTGACTGGAGTAATTGCAGTAATTTACTGTAAACTACCTTAAGTGCCAGTTCTGTGGATGTGCTTCAAAAGTGTCATAATTGAGAACAGCGCTATATGCTTCAGACAGCTGGATGTTTTCGACATGCATCAAATTTGTTGGCAAGAGAAAACATTTTGAAAGACTACCTTCAGTGGTACATCATTTATAGGAACCACCTTGGAATTCAAAGGTAAATTTGATGTAAGATTTACCTGAAAAAAAAAAAAACAGACATTTTAGAACACAAACATGGCATTAAATAAGGGGGGGGGGAACAACAGACAAAGAGATGAATGCAGATATTCTGGTTACTTCTCAGACTACCTGCTTGACTGTGAAGGTATTTTTTTTCCATGTGCAGTTGTCTGTGTGTCTGTATACATTTAAATGTACAGTACATATGCACAAGGAACATAAAACAACAATTATAGTGATCAACATATGAGGCACGTCCCTTATATTCAAACAACCTCATTTGTCTTTGTTCTCTGAAATGCAGTTTCTTTTAACCTATACTCATAGATGTTGCTATTAAAACATGAGATTAGCATTGTCCTTCAGTGTATCTTCTCAAGTGCACTCATGTAGTAAAGTGACCAGATATGGTCACAGTACTTAAGGAGGGTCTGAATAAATCATTACATAATCTAAGCATTACTTCCCTACACGTTCACACTTTTGTTTATATTTAACTTTACTTTCTGCAGCCAAAGAAAAATCCCACATGAATTGTATTCAAAAAATGAGACATTCAACTGCCTATAAATATAATCAAAGTTATTAAGAGGAGATTGTGATTAAAAGAATGTGTACAAATGTACCTTGTTGATCAATACTTTGAGGAGCTATCTTCCTGTTTTGTAAAATGCGAAGCTATGAATTTAATACAGTTACCAAGATGGAATGAGTTTACTCATGTCTGTGTTCCATTCAACATAGTTAAGTGTTTAATACAATATATTAACTTTAATTTGTGATTATGAACTAACATAAGACAGCAAATATCTTGCATGATTACAACTTTAAATGTCTATAAAAATGGTTTATAGCAAGTTTGCATGCATTTTTTTTTACTTTATTCTTTTAGAACAAGAAACTGGAGTGTCACTGGAAGACGTATTAATGTTTGCTACAGGACTGAGATCTCTGCCATCAGCTGGAATCCAGCCACAACCATCCATGGAGTTTTTCAGCAGTTCTCAGTTTCCTACGGCTAACATGTGTGGGAATATTACAAGGTTGCCTTATGCTGATAATTATGATGAATTTAAGAGTGCCGTGGAGTTTGGAATAAAACATTCACCAGGATTTGGGTGTATCTCAATTATATTTAGGTTTTCTGGTTTTCTGTGTTTTCCTCTGACCTTTCTATTCTCCTTAACTGTTTAAAACATAAATAGATATCAGTTACTACAGAGAAAGGTGTTAATAGTGAAAGTGGTTTTATTTAGGGGGTTTTGCTATAACTAATAAATTGTCTTTTCAAAAACGGTCAAGCCAGACTTTTTCATTAGTCAGTTATTAGAATTACTAATGTTGGAATTCTGCATGCTGTTTTCAACCTGGCTCAAGTCTGGAACAGACCTGGGCCTGGCCTGGACCAAATCAAAACTCGCTAATGGCAAATTGCAAACCTGGTACCGATGGTGGCTTGTCAGAGGGTTATTGCTTCTACACCAGAAGGAGTCCTTCATCAATCCTTGGTTTGTAAGTTGCGATTAGCGGGTAGGTCAAAGATTTGATTTAGTCCAGGTCCTGGTGTTTAAATTGCAAAACAAGAGAGTTGCCATGAAAAGTTACCAGAAAACAATGAAAAGCAGAAACCCTAATTAAATTAAACAAAGAAGAATTGTCCTTGGAAGGATAATTAAGGGTAGGCTACAAATGACAATTGTGATGTCAATTTTATTTACCATAACAAAGTTGTTGCTTTTGAATATGAGAATATCAACCAGAAAGAAGGATGGCTTCCGAAGTAAACAGAGAAGCTTTATTTATTTATTTTTACACAGTGGCGTGTTCTTTAAATGTTAAGTTTAAATAACGTTAAATTTAGATAAGTAAACCCTTGTCTTAAAGTAAATAAAATTACAATAACATAAAAAGTAATATACACAGCAATATAAACAGGTATATTGTATGTAGTAATTGTCATTAAGCTAAATGAGCTTGCAGGGGAACATATGTTAATCAAATACTGAAATATAAGCATGGCAATGGTGTACTTGGACTGTAATGGATTAATTACATGAAATTACACAGTTGTAATTGACTCCAGGCCTACTTTTTGTTACAAATTTATCTTGTTTTGCATTCAATTAAAAAAACAGTAAACATGCTATTTACCACGATTATTCACATTCCATGTATATATATATATATATATATATATATATATATATATATATATAAGAAAAGATTATTCGTTGTTTAGTTTATTTTTTGAAATGATTAAATTCAGGTTTACTGTACAAGGTCGGGCTATATGTTCTCATGTGCAGAAAGTATGGGTGGCGCTACCAAGCTGGTAAGGATGTGTACTTGTTGAAATAAATACCCACAAACAATAAACTATTATTATTATCTTATTTAGAGGTATTATTTCTTGTTAGGTTTCAGAAGTGTTACACTAAGAAAGATCAACACTGACATCAAACTCAAAAGAATAATTTATTGGGATTACTAAATTATAATAGCAGTAACATAATTTACCTTCTTATATCCTAGGGTTATTAATTATCCGGATAAAAAATGAACATGTTACCTCAGCAAAAGAACCGAAGCTAAAAAGAACAAGACACATGGAGAGACAACACAGCACCCCTGGATCACAGTCGAGTGAAAAAAAGAGAGCGATTGAGTACATCTCTGGTCTATATCTATCTAGCCCTTTGCCAAATAGCCAATCAGTACCGATTGTTTGTTTATAAGTGTACCTATTAAGCCCACTTAAAATTTCTCTTTGACTGCTAGAGCAAAATGGTGGCCAGGAGGAATCTGTCAAAAAAAAAAAAACATCCCTTTTGCACTCAACATTCCTCTTGTCACGCCTCACTCCTCTTTGAGACACGTGCTCCTCCTTCTCGAGTTGTGTGTGACTCCTCCTTGAGTCATTCCAAAATATTGGTACACCTCTTTTTCACAGTAAAGTATAAGGAAAGTGAAGGTGACAAATGTCACCCATGGCATTCAATGGGTTAAAAAGCAGATTTGGTGGGTTTACCCTATATGCGATCATAAGATTCCAATTTCACAATCATCCGTTTTATTACAATTACACACATATGTAAACTTCACCTACCTATTAAAATGTTAATTTGCTTGTTTAGCAGCACTGATCATTTTTGTTTTGATACCACAAATGTCTATTATTATTATTATTATTATTATTATTATTATTATTATTATTTATTTCTTAGCAGACGCCCTTATCCAGGGTGACTTACAATTGTTACAAGATATCACATTATTTTTACATACAATTACCCATACAATTACCCATTTATACAGTTGGGTTTTTACTGGAGCAATCTAGATAAAGTACCTTGCTCAAGGGTACAGCAGCAGTGTCCCCCACAAGGGATTGAACCCACGACCCTCCGGTCAGAAGTCCAGAGCCCTAACCACTACTCCACACAGTGCTAATTTTATTTAATACAGCTAATTCTTTGCGAGCGATTACCCCTCTGCCATAGTAAATAAAAGCCTGCAGATCTCTACGCTCAGGGTGGGTGTTCGGAGGAGTGAACGAGAGAGAGAGAGAGAGATAGAGGAGTAAAAGGGATAGCAGCGCCTCCTGAACTCAGGCCAGAAAGGGTACTGCAGGTGCCTTATTTTTATTTTTATTTTTTTATTATTTTGGGAAGGAAGCCGCAGCAGCAACAAGAGAGAGGTGAGAGGAGATGCTGGTCATGGGACCCCACCCGAATGGGACCCCCATACAGGGAGGCCAAGAAGGAGCAGTGGAGGGCTGAAGGGGCCCCCCTGTGTGTCATATGCAGAGAGGTTGGGCATGACCGGGGGGACTGCCCTTATGAAGACCCCTGCTTCTGGGAAGCACACTTGATGGAGATGGTGTCCTGTGCCTCCAGATGGTTTCGGCTGCTGGACCCCATCACCTCCACAGCTCAAAAGGGGGGAGGCCGAACGTCCTACAACCAGAAGGAGGGAGACGGTGCGTCCAGCGTCTAGAAGGAGGGAGTCAGTGCATCCACAGCCCAAAAATGGGGAGTCAGTGCTTCCACCAGCAGAGGGAGCATGCCTGCTGGTCCCTCCACTGCAGCCTTCGCCGCCAGAAGGGGAGGAGCCCCTTGCCGTCTTCGCCGCCAGAAGGGGAGGAGCCCTACCGCCTTCGCCGCCAGAAGGGGAGGAGCCCCTGCCGCCTTTGCAGCCAGAAGGGGAGGAGCCCCTGCCGCCTTTGCAGCCAGAAGGGGAGGAGCCCCTGCCGCCTTTGCCGCCAGAAGGGGAGGAGCCCCTGCCGCCTTTGCCGCAAGAAGGGGAGGAGCCCCTGCAGCCTTCGCCGCAAGAAGGGGAGGAGCCCCTGCAGCCTTCGCCGCCAGAAGGGGAGGAGCCCCTGCCGCCTTTGCTGCCAGAAGGGGAGGAGCCCCTGCCGCCTTTGCCGCAAGAAGGGGAGGAGCCCCTGCAGCCTTCGCCGCCAGAAGGGGAGGAACCCCCGCCGCCTTCGCCGCCTGGAGGAGAGGAGCAGGAGCTGCCTCCGTCTCCACCAGCAGAAGGACCAGAACAGGATCCTGACGGTCCTTAGCAGCCCATGCATATGCTGCTAAGCGACGTATGAGGGGGAAAGAAGGGGGGGGGGGGGGTCATGAGACCACCTCCCCCCACAACACTTTCGCTGCCAGAGATCGTGTGTCCAGAGCCCCAAAAAGGGGAGTATGATGGCGTAGCAGTGCGTTTTTATTTTATTATTTTTATTTAAATGTGTTCTGGCAGAGGTGAGATCGGCAGCTCCTCCTCTGCCAGTAGTCAGGGACGCGGGAAGTGGGGGTGCTGGGGGTGCAGCAGTACCGGCAACTTTTCTTGTTAACTTTAGTTTATGAATGAGCATTTGCACTGCCTGCAAGAACGTCATGAATCAACGTTTCAACCAATTGCTGTCTTCTCTGTCGTGTTCTTTTCTATTCACTCTGCCCTTTTATAACTGTTACTGCAACAGCCCAGGCCAGTGAGGCACGATCATTTCCATCAGTAGGCTCATGCTAGTACTGGATTTGGAATGTGATTGGTATGGATTCAAGTAGAAAGTGACAGTTTAGGTTTTCGATAAGAACTCAGAAGAGACGTTCAATCGTTAAGGAAGGCAGATTAACAAGGTAAGCTTACGTCTGTTTTAATGGATGTATACACGGCATGACAAGCTGCCATTTTCATTTTTAGCTTCCAGTAGAAAATAGTTTTTCCACTGACCATAGTGATTTGTTACAAGTTGAATATTTTGTAACTGACCGCAACGTAATGAGGGAGTTCCAAAATGTAAAAAAGAAATGCAAGGCGGGGAGGGATGCAAGACGTTTATAAAGGAGGGAGTGGGTGAAACTACTAAGAGATAAAACAATTCAAATAAAAACAAAATCTAAACAAATCAATTTACAGCGATTTTGACTTCATTCGATCTTTCTTTCACTCTAAAGAATTACTCGCAGATAAAGCAACGCAACTAGCTCGATTGCTAACAGGTTTATTGCTCTGTATCCCCGGATTGCTAATTGTACATTTTTGCTATTTGGTAAGTTTATCAAGCCGTGTGTATCCACGCAGGACATCTGTATTTTACTAAATCAGCGGTGTGTAGTGACTACATCATTGTGCATTATGCTTTTGTTTCATGGATGTACTTCAGAATGATCTGAATGAGTGCACAGAGCTTTGGAATCTCCATCGCATAAGACCGTCTGGACTTGCATTGTGTCCAGGTGGAGTTCCAGATTAGCTGTATAATTTACCTCACAGGTAATGCAATGTATATAAGTTACTTTGGTTTATCACTGTATGGATATGCTGTCCCAAAGGCAAAGATAGCAGGGAAACTTGGTAAAACCACCTTGGAGACTGTGGCAATGTGCCCCGCCCCTGTGTGCAATTGTGTGTTATGTGTTGTATGTTGCGTGTGTAAATGTTGGTGTATAGTCATTGGTACACGGGATATAAACGGGTCTGTGTTTCACGTGTATTTAAAAAGTGTATATTTGTATTTAGGCACGGGATTGCACATCACGCACGTGCATTTAAAATATAATATGTGAACACGGGGTTTCACGTAATGAATTCACGTGCTGGGATTCAAGTGAATAATTAATTAGTAATTGAATCCCAGCACAACAGTATAAATAGATGCACGTTTAGTCACTCGTAGTTAGGTGTTCGGTGAGTGGAGAACGAGTGTGGAGAAGGAGAAATTAAATAATAAGAAAGAACGTAAATATAAAAGTGAATAACTGTCTCACTCACCGTGTTTCGTTTGTCTGTCTGTGCACTGTGTAGTCCATTTTGTTTGTCTTTTTATTTTGGCGTATAGTGCCGTGTCCAGCGTTTTTGTGTTTCAAACCTTTTATTTTCTGTGCTGTTTTATTAAATGCTGAGCGAAACCATTCGCTCAGCTCCACCAAACTCCAAGTCTCTGTCGTTTGTGTTCCTGTTTCTGGTCTGACGCCACCCACTCCGGCCGTCTTTGTGACAGAGACCCATCAGGAATGCCACCATTTTCTCCTATGACCTCCCAGCCGTACTCATCATACTTCAAGGCGTCCAGCAAGGTCTTGATGCAACATTTTTCATATATGATATATTTTTTCAATAACATTGAAAATTGTAAAACATTTTAAAATTAAAAACTTTTACAATTTTAAAAATTTTAACAAATTTTATAAAATAAAATTCAGAGCAACAATTGTCCATCTTACCTTCCAGACTTTTTTTGCAGTGCTCGCAGGTGAAATGAGGTGCCCAGGGTTTGTCTTGATCCCCGACAGGCATGCCGAAATATGCCTTGTAGGCCTCACACATCTTAGCAGATGCTTCCACGGAGTACTTTTTCACTCTTGTCTTGATAAATTGGCCGCAGACATAGCAAAATGCGACTGCCGGATGCTTGCAGCCTCTTGATGCCATCTCAGAAAAATGCAAATATGTATCCACTTAGGCAGCTGGAACTAAACTGAACTGGTGGGCTTAAGGACCCTGTATTTATACTACTATTTATATTACTGGAAAGTTCTAGAAGTTACTCCAAGTTTACTCAGCACTGAATCTATCTGGAATGTTCTGGAAAATAGGTAAATTTCAAAATATCACTGTCCTGGTCACAAAAGCAAAGTTTGTGGGGAATAATAGCCATTTCCTATACTTTTGAGGCATAAGCAATTAGGAAATAACACTTACTACCCAGGAACAAAAAAAAATAATAATAATTGTTACACAGTGTTATCACGATAGTAGCGGATATTTTGTAACTAATTTTTTAAGTGAATAAAAAGAAAAATGTAACTTGTACTTTTTTTCACAACTTTCTTATGTTTTTTTTTTTTTTTTTTTTTTTAATCACAAAAACGAGCAACAGCAAGGAAACACTAGAAACTGGAAGCCAGCAGTAGATTTATCAATAACAATTGTTATAACAATTGTAACTCAATAATACAAAATACAAATAATATTTTTTTTTTTATTTGGCCGCAAACAACAAAAATAAGCTCACAATTTTTGCATTCTTGAAAAGTCTTATGGTTTAGAAAAATATTTATTAAAACTGTATTCTGTTGTAAATATAAATGGACAGGCCCAGTATACAGTCTTTTTACATTGTAAATTAAACATTACTAAGAGATTTCTATAGGGTCACCTTTTTATTTTTTTAACATAAAATTACTTAGGATTTAGGAACATTGTAATGTCAACAGGCCCTGTAATACAGCGGACCCTTTTTTACTCTCAAGTTCTGTAATTATTGTAAATTAAACACCAGTTATAAGAACACTTTTTTATTAAAAAAAAAAAAAAAGCTGGTTTGTTAAATTTTCCAAATTAAAATTAAAATCATAGATTTTCTTTTCTAAATCTGGATATTCTTTTGCAAAATAAACATTTCCTTAAATTTCCTGGTGTGGGAACAGTAGCTGTACTACAGGAGCAGGGGATGGTACAGCCTTGTATCTGGAAATCTCAGCATTCACCATTGCCTCAGGAGAAATGGTATCTGGGTTCCTTATTCCAGAACTTTCTTTGGTTTCAGCTATATATTTGAACAGTCCTGCAAGCCCTGTTGGTTTATGACTGATGGCTGGGACATTGGCTGATGTACCAAGTTGTGACTCCTGGTTAATTTGACTCCCTGAAGCATCACTGGTGGCAGCAGATTGTGTTGGTCCTGGTGAATCTGTACCTGGCAAATACACTGGCCTCTCCATCTCCAGTTTCAGAGTCTCCCTCTGTATCACACTCACTGTGTTCTCTTCATCAGTCAGGAATGTTGTCTTAAACCGTACTGTTTTCATATCTCTTGCTGAGGTCCTCTCTAATGATCTGCTTCATCTCTCCTGCCAGGAGTTGGTCATCTGTGCTTGGCACAAAAATTTCAGTCATAAGATGGTGAAGTACAGGTTGTATAGAAGATATTATTATGTGCTCCTCGCCAGCTAGAGAGTCTGTGAAGACATTAAGAGGTCCTAAAACTTTGTGGACATCTTCCAGAGCTGCAACATGATAAGCTTTTGTTGGGAATGGTAAGCATTCCTGTCAGTTGCAAGCACAGCACAGATTGCCTGCTTATGCTTTATTTATAACCCAAAACAACCCAGCAACCCAAAATTTGATTGGAGGAGCCTCTTCCCGAATTTCATAAGCAGTGCAATTGTATATTAGTTTAAATCCACATTTATATAACGTAACACATTGTTTTAACTGTTTACTTTGCATTTTTGCTGCATCATAAAGTTAATTACTGCAGCCATTTTAAGTGAAATGTGGGGGAATAAAAAAATAAATGAACCTTGCTTGCGCAGGCAATAAAGTATTGGACAAGTGTTAGTGGTGGAATGAAGGCGGAGACAAATAAAAGTATAATAAAAGTATAATGGGAGAAATAAAATGGGAAGTATAGTCCAATGGGGGACTATACAGGGAGTCATTGTACCGAAACAAATCTCAAGGGAAATTATCACACCAAAATAAATAAATAAATAAATAAATACATACAACATTGGAGCCCTACATATGTTGTTATTAAAGTTACCTTGCTTGTTGATTGCTGTGACTAAGATTCACCGACGTATTTTAACTCCACTGGGGGGTAAGTACGCACGTCCCACATCATGTTTGAAGTTGTTCCTGCTTTCGTCGTTGTGGTTTTGCCACATATTCTACAGATTGAATGTCCATCTTCTACGGTATTTTCCTCTACATCTTTTTTGTAGCCAAAGTACAGCCACACCGATGATTTTAACCTCTTTTTTGGAGAGAAAAAGCACCTGTTCTGCTTCAGCCATGTTGATTGAGTCATGTGACTATCGTTTTGTACGCTTATCGAATAATTAAAAAATGTCCACGGTAGATATATCGTACTATCGAAAAATCGTTTCATCCCAATTGGTGGGTTACAGTAATTGATTTTCATCCAATCGCTGATGTCCAATCTGTTTGACTATGTACCCTCCCTTTCCGTAATTGCTTCTGAATTTTTCAGGTCCTCTGATTTGTTTTTTCGGGTCCTCTGATTTGTTTTTTCAGGTCCTCAGATTTGTTTTTCGGGTCCTCGGATTTGTTTTTGATGTCCTCAGATTTGTATTTTCAGGTATTTAAATTTGTTCTTCAGGTTTTCATTTTGTTTTTTCAGGATTTCATTTTGTTTTTTCAGGATTTCATTTTGTTTTTCAGGTTTTTTTTAAATTTGTTTTTCAGGTTTGCACTTCAGGGTCACCGTAGTAAACAGCTCTTGTCTGCTCACAGCCTGCATTCACTGTGTGGGTTATTGTGCAGATTGATTGAAGCCTTTTATATGTCGAAAGCTTCTGCAGCAGCTGTGACCAGTTGCTTTTGTGGTTCTCTAAAAATAGCAATGCGCACACAAATCCACTTTATTTAATCTCTCAGGCACCCTGTATGGATGGTCTCTTTCAGCTTTTCTTCAGTTTATTTACAAGGCCCAGGCACGAAGCCAAGAACTTTCTTACGCATTACTGACAGTGTAATATGGATGGATATCATAACTCCTGTCAAACAGTAAAAAATAATTTAGTCAGAATTGAGCACTCTGGGCCAGATTCAGAGAATTTTTGGCATCAGTGCCATTTCTGTCTTAATATCAGTGCTAATACCCTTCTTCAGCAAATGATCCAACCCACAAAGGTCAGGTTGCATGCTTGAATTAGTGTCACTAACATGTTTTCTTAATAGTGCTTTGTGAATGGATTTGGGGTATTCCTGTGTCAGTTATATAGTTTGTGAAATCCACAAAGATGGAGCACACTCGTTAGCACCTTCTCAATGGAGTGTTATTAAAACCAGGGAAGTCAGCTTTTAAAAAAAATGTGGTATTAACCCCATTCTTATTCACAGGAATAGTAGGAAGGTGTCTGCCATTCTCTGATTATGTAGAAGGCATCAGAGAATAAGACTTAAACCGGGGAAATCCTGTCCGCCCCATATCAGAATCCGAATAAATTTACACAATTTCCCAGATAACATGTTTGTTAAAAGGTTTTGCCTCACACAGCAGGCAATATTATCAATTATCCAAGGAGCTTAGACCCGAATTGGAATCTACTACCAGGGGGGTCACATGCAATACCTGTTTCGGCTAAGGTTTTATAAGCAAGTTTAAATAGTGGTTACAGTGCTGAATTTATCTGTAACATTACAGCATTTGTTTTAAAACAGTGTATGTTATTTTCTGTTATAATTATTATAATTACTAAGAATATGTGACAGAGATCGAATGATTCTTGGTGTTAGATCTCCCACCCGACCTGTAAGGGCACTGTGCAAAGGGAACAGACTACCCTGGACTAAATGCCATGACAATTTATTCCTTGGGTTAGGTGGAAGTCGGCCATCTAAAAAAGGGGTACCCGAACTCAAAGACCTGGACAGGAAACGGCGTAGCATCCACGGATTGGAGGAGCGGATGCGCTCATTAATCTAGGGGTCATGGGGGAGGGTATAAAAGGGGTCATAGTGTAAGTAATCTGTTCTTTTGTAAAAGGTTACATAGACCTAAAAGAAGTGTGTGATTCCAGAAACCGTGAGTGTTTTGTTTGTGTTTGTCCGTGTTAGTAATTTGTTTGTCTTTTTGTAGACTACAACTAACACGCTCTGGAGCTGTAGCAAAAGCCATCACGAACCCAAACATCAGCACTTTCACCCTTTGTTCATGGAGGGCTGTCTTGCACCACTAGCACTAGTTTCACTGTCACTAAAAACTGTGTTTGTGTTCTGTGTTTAGTGTGGGTGTGTTAGAAGACTGGACTTTTTGGTTACGGGTCAACCCGAGGATTTACAAATACCGAGTTGTAACGGTGTCAAGCTCTAGGGTGCCAGATAGTAATCAATGTCCTATCAAATTATTTAACTTAACCACATTACTAGGACCAGAAAACCCATCATCCTATTCAAGTCCTATATAGTTAACCAGAGTAAAAGGGGACTATTAATTAATTGAATAACCAACAAGTTACTTATGAGGTAATTTATATATATATATATATATATATATATATATAGAGAGAGAGAGAGAGAGAGAGAGAGAGAGAGAGAGAGAGAGAGAGAGATGGCTCCAGCCTTGAATCCATTTACCACTAATAATAAAACCAAATTATTATTATTATTATTATTTATTTATTTATTTCTTAGCAGATGCCCTTATCCAGAGTGACTTACAATTGTTACAAGATATCACATTATTTTTTTACATACAATTACCACTTATACAGTTGGGTTTTTACTGGAGCAATCTAGGTAAAGTACCTTGCTCAAGGGTACAGCAAATTACAAAAAACAAATGAAAAACCAGGTTTTACAGAATAAAGAAACAAAACATGTTAATTAACAAAGTTATAAAATGAAGAAAATGTTAATTAACCAAAAATAAAAAATAGAACAGTTAGTTGCTATGGTAGTAACAAACACAAGACAATGAAAAGCTTTTCATCCCCTTTTGGAAACCTGCTTTAAATATGGTCCTTCCAAGAGACAGATTAACTTTACCATTATGTTACCAAAGACACATTTTTAGTAATCAACACCAGTGGTTGCGGGAATATACCCTCACAAGCCAATTTACACTATTAAACTGCAAGCCGGGTTTCATTAGTCTCAGCAAACACACATATATGCAACGCAATATGCATACCGAACAATTAAATCAACAAAACAAAAGGTAATTAACAGTTACTAAAATAAAATACACAAACAAAAAAAACACGTCAGTATACTACAAGTCTTTTCTCAGACATTTAGCAATGGTTACAGCTTTTGCCGGTCTTAATGGAAAAAGTTCAACCCAGCGGGTATAATAGTCTAACACCACTAGCAATTGTATATTGTTATTGGAACTGTTAGGCAGAGGACCCATAAGGTCAGCTCCCGCCATTTTCCATGGTTGAGTGACTGTAATAGACTGTAATTTACCGACAGGGCGAGTAATTTCAAGGTTTTACAGACTGACAAACTTGACAGTTGCACACATAAGTAACAACATCTTTCCATATCCCTGGCCAGTATGCTGTTTGCAGGATATGGTGCAGAGTTTTGTACCGACCCATGTGCCCATTCATAGGATTACTATGATAGGCATGCAACACATCAGATTGTAAACTCTTTGGTATATAGAGTTGGTACTTTGTAGTGTTGTACATTTTACTCACTCTATAAATCTTGTCCTCTAAAACATAGGCCTTTTCCTTTTGTTCAGAGGTTGTATCATCTTCACTCTTTTTTCCAGAAGATTTTTATAGATTCTCTGTACTTTCGGATCTTCTCTTTGTGCTCTCCAAACATCATCATCTGTGTAAGGAAATGGGGTATAACTTTGCCCAGCTGCTGGTTGTTCCACTTGTACTCCTAATAGAACTTTCTCAGTTGTCACCAATGGAGCACTTGACAAGGCATCTGGGGCCTTCATTCAGCTTACCCTTCCAAAACTCCACAGTAAACTCAAATTTTTGAAATTGTAGAGCCCATCGAATGAGTCTAGAGTTAGGCTTTGTAGTATTAAAAACCCACAAAATAGCCGAGTAATCCGTAACCACTTTAAATGGTTTGCCTTCCAAATATTGTCTCCATTTCTCTAAAGACCACACAACTGCTAAGCATTCCTGCTCAGTGGTGGTATAGTACTTCTCCGGAGGAGTCAGTGCTCGACTGGCATACGCTAAAACCTCTTCTTGAGTAGGAGATAGGCACTGCACCAGTATAGCTACCAAGCCAAAACCACTGGCATCAGTATAGACCACTAAAGGCAACTCATTGTTCGGGTGACCAAGCACTAGTGGTGACATTAAATGTCCTTTCAGTTGTTCAAATGCTGACTGACATTCAGGAGACCACCTCCACTTCACACCTTTCTTCTTAAGAGTGTTCAAAGGCTCAGCAATGACAGAGAATCCAGGAACAAAGCGGTGATACCAGCCTGCCATTCCTGAGAACCTTTGCAAGTCCCTTAAAGTAGTCAGTACTGGATACTGCTGAATTGCTTCAGTCTTTGCAGGATCTGCATACACACCTGCTGTAGAAACAATATGTCCCAGAAATTTAATCTCAGTTTTGCAAAATTGACACTTCTTTAAATTAATAGTAAGACCAGCCTCTTGAAGTTTGTCAAAAACTAACTGGATATCCTTTAAATGCTGTTCTTTGTTTGCTGAGTAAATGATCACTTCATCTAGATTATTATTATTATTTATTTCTTAGCAGACGCCCTTATCCAGGGCGACTTACAATTGTTACAAGATATCACATTATTTTTACATACAATTACATTATTTTTTACACATTATTTTTACATACAATTACCCATTTATAAAGCTGGGTTTTTTACTGGAGCAATCTATGTAAAGTACCTTGCTCAAGGGTACAGCAGCAGTGTCCCCAACCAGGGATTGAACCCACGACCCTCCGGTCAAGAGTCCAGAGCCCTAACCACTACTCCACACTGCTGCCCTAGATATACTAAGCAAACCTTACCATACAAATCTCCTAACACCAACTCCATTAAGCGTTGAAAAGATGCTGGAGCATTTTTAAGGCTAAAAGGCATGACCTTAAATTGATACAAGCCATAGTTTGTTACAAATGCTGTCAATGGTTTGCAAGTCTCATTCATTTGAACTTGCCAATGACCACTATTCAAGTCAATTGTAGAAAACACTTGTGAACCAGACAATTAAGTTAACATATCATTAATTGTAGGGATAGGATAAGCATCAGTTATTGTTTGGGCATTTAATTTATGATAATCTACACAAAATCTTTGTGAACCATCTTTCTTAGGGACAAGTACTACAGGGGAACTCCATGGAGAATATGAAGGTTCAATTATTCCCTTATCTAGCATATCATCCAAATGCTCTTTCACAATTTGTTGCTTTCCTGCAGATATTGGATATGACCGTTGTTTGATTGCAGGACCTTCCTTAACATGGATCTTATGAGACAACACTGCAGTCTTTCCAAGTTTTGGTGTACAAACACCCAAATACACTTCCATCACATCAGTCATTTCTTTTTCACATTCAAATACAGTATCCATTTGAGACAAAGCCTCCTTCACATACAGTTTAAGCTTTTCTTCCACAGACATTTCTAATTTTAACTCTACTGCAACTACTGGATTAATCTTTGTATACACAAAAGGATTAGTGGTAGATTCACATGCATGCCAAGTATTTAAATGTGCAAAACCTGGTTGAAAAGGGAATTTCATTTTCTGCATAACATAGTAAATTTTTTACATCCATCAACATTCCAGCTGACGTAATAAAATCTAAAACCAAAATGAGAGCAAAAGCCAACCCATCTCCAGACACCACTGCTACAGGCAATGCAACTGTTACTCCATGAAAATTAACTTCCAGATTAACAGAACCTAATGGACAACTTGGGTCAACATTACCTAAAAACAAAGTGCCTCCTTTCCAAGGTTGCAACTTCTCATTGGACACACACATTTTTTCCACAGATTCTCATGCAATAAAGTACACAAATCACCAGTATCTAACAATCCCTTACCTTCCCACTGTCTAATGCCAACAGAAACTATCAGTTGTTGCAAGACATTTGGTGGGATTTTCTTTGTTGGGTTTTCCCAATCTGTCCTTTAGGATTAATGACAGCCGTCACCTCTTCTCCTTTTGTAGTTGTTACTACACCAACTTTAGGTTTGTAACCTTCTTTTTTAAACAGTGGGCATTGTTTTGGTAAATGTTCCTGTTTACAACACCAACAAAGTACACTAGCCTTGCTCGCCACTGGGGTAACTTGCTGCCCTTTATGTACTCTTTCTTTATTACCACCATAGGTCTGGCGCCCTTCAAACTCTGGTTGAGCAGCGAGATCCTTCTCAATTTGTCTTCCTAACTGCACAAGCTCCTCTACTGTATTAACTCTACCTCTCAAATGACTAACATTTAGGATTCATATTCTTTAGCATGAGTTTTACAACTTCCATCTCTTGAAGATTTCCACCTTCTACACAAAGTACGAAAACTATATGCATAATTCTGTTGATCCCTGCACTCGAGTTTTCACTCGCTCCTCTAGTTCATCTTCATAATCAGCTGAAAGAAATGCAGACATAAACTTCTCCTTGAAATCTGCCCAGCTAATAACTTCTCTAGCAATCTCCCACCAATCACGGGCTATGCCATGTAAAATATTGCTTACTGTGGCCAATATTTCATAATCAGACATAGGACGCAGGGCAAGAAAATCACTACATTTGGCTAAATATTTCACAGGATCACTTTCATCATGCACTCTTCCAAAGGATGGAAAATTAATTTTAACAGGCATCTTAGCTGCTGTCACACCAGTTTCTCTCCTCACTTGTAAACTACTTTCCAATGATAAACCAACACCACCACCACCTTTCTTATGGTTTGCTTCCAAAACCCTCACATGTTTTGTTAAGATTTCAGAACAATCTTCCAATTGCTTCACTTCCTGTACTCTCCGACAAACTTTTTAGTTGTTGTCGTTCGAACACACCAACACTCCACCATCGCTCTCACAGCCCTCAGCTCCCACCTTTGTGATGACATCACACAATGCCTTCTATCACAGATTGCATAACAAACAGGACCCACCAACCTCCATACAGCACCCGTAGTGGCCTCCAGCGAGCCTCCTCAGCAAGCCCACTGTTCAGCTTTTATACGTAATTGGTTCTCTTCTTTTAAACGTACAGTATCGATTTACCGTGTTTGCCACAGAGTGATACACGCTGCTGTATCACTCCATCATTTATTATTTACAGGTGTTCGCCATAAGGCTCTGGACATTGTAATCACCAATAAACACCCTTGCACCTGGAAATCGTTGTCTGTCTGTTTATTCCGCACTGCATTGCATTCACCTGTATTCACTCACCACTCTGTCACAGAGTGATACACCAAAATACTACATATCCTATGTAAGAATATCATATAGGGATTTTGCAGAAGGTTTATAAGCCACATTAACTTAATGTTTTGTCTGGATATGAGATCATCCTATCACATAAATGATTTATGTTGTAATGAGAGATTAATTTGGTGATGTTTGAATGAATGACATGTTAAGTAGGCTACACATTTAAAATAATACATATGATGAAATAGGGGCGGGGGCAGTGTGGAGTAGTGGTTAGGGCTCTGGACTCTTGACCAGAGGGTTGTGGGTTCTATCCCAGGTAGGGGACACTGCTGCTGTACTCTTGAGCAAGGTACTATACCTAGATTGCTCCAGTAAAAACCCAACTGTATAAATGGATAATTGTATGTAAATAAAAAAAAAAAATAATGTGATATCTTGTAACAATTGTCGCCCTGGATCAGGACGTCTGCTAAGAAATAAATAATAATAATAATAATAATAATAATAATAAATAGGCTACATTAAGATGCCCAGTGTGTCATTGTGACAAAGTGGTTTGCAGTGTGCAGGTGTAGAGGTGTTGTGATTACGAAACAGAAGACAGACAACAAAGTTCACGATCAAAAATAGATTATTTTTGTAATCCCAGTCTGGCGACCACAAAGAATAATGTGTATTGCAATGTTTCAAACAACGGGTTACAGTCTCGAAATAACAAACACAGTATAACACACACGATAGTAAGTCCTAATGTGCAAGTGGTGAAATACAATTTATTTGTGTACAGTTGTGAAGTGTTGTCCGGGTTGGTGCTGGCCTTAAGTGACAGCTCCCGGTACGTGTTAGCCGTCTAATAACAACAAACAAGTATATAATTATACATGACAAAACAAACAAACACTAAACACTCATGGTACAATTTTGGTTCTCCTTTAGCGGTTTGCTCTTAACCATAACAAAGGAACAGACCACCTAGCCACATCCCCTTTTGTACCATCAGTCACGCCCCCTTGGTTAGCGAGTGCAACCGTTTCTCCTCCAATCTGCGGTTGCCACATTGTTTCCCTTCTGGGGCGAGGACTTTGTGTACCATAGCTCCACCCCCTTTCTAGATAGCTGACTTCCACCTTTCCCTGGAATGAATTGTCAGACCACCCAGTCTGGGGCACTCTGTTCCCTTTACACAGCGCCCTCACAGGTTGGGAGGGAGATTTATAACCAAGATTCATTCTTTCTTTGTCACAGTCATTAATTATATTTTAATTTAATTTATGTGTACCAGTGAGTAACCCTGTAGGCACCAGAAGAAAAATAGTTTAAACTTTGTATAACAAGAAGGGTTGTATGTAGTTGGACTCATGACATTCAACATAGGGTTACATATTATAATCCTATTATATTAAACTTATATTAGAACATGGAATGCCAAAATGTATTCCATTGTTGAGCCATTTTTTCGTAAAACAAAGTCTTTTTAAACAGAAGCTATATTATCCTGATGTGCCTACAGTCAGCTGTACTGGAGCTATTAATGCGTGGCAACTTATTTGAAGGACATAATAAAGTAAGAGTCCTGCTATATTGTTAAAAAGGGTTGTATTAATGCAAATTAATTATTCATTAAAGCTGATCAAACACCACCGAAACAAAACCATTTGGGCATTCATAAATTATAACAGAAGCAAGGAGTAATATACCTTCAGTCTTAACTCTGTTTTACCACTGGTACAACACCCACACCCTTTGTCTTTAAATGACATAACGTAACTACTGGAGAGAAAGCTGTATCAGACAGCCAGCACAGAATGGTGGTTATTTTCAAAGTAAATAGTCAGACTAATATTCTGTACTTCTGTTGAAATTCTGCACCATTTTCAAAGCTTTTGATTTATAAATACTGTACAATCTTGGATGTGATCGACAATGGCAGGGTTTCATGCAGTTTAGAAATTATCTCTATATTGTCGTGAGAATGTGACGTAGCACGCACATTTAACGCACGTTTAACGTACATTTAACGTACATTTCACACACATTTCACGCACATTCCTCACACTATAGGAAGTTCGCTGTAAAAATATGGTATGATGTAAAAGGGTGGGTAAATCGCCTTCTCACACTAAAAAGCTGCACAAATTGACCAAAAACAAAGTCCAAAAGCAGTACATTATGTTCACATTTTGTAAAAGTCACTGTAGTAAACGGACAGTAATATATATCATATATCTATTTTTAATTACATTTTTAATTAATGTATAAATGGGCTGCACATTTTAAGGAAGTAATTGAATGTTCTTGTATCTGTCTGGTACAGCCTCTCCAGCTGTAATACATATAGCATTAGATGTTTCCATACTGTGAAAGTTGGACATTTCTCTCCTTTCCAGTATTTAAGTATTAACTTTTTTAATATCAAAGAACAATAGCTTCAAACAATATTAACATCATTTTCTATTAAATGGCAACCAAAATGCAGACACTATGTGTCACTATGTCCCTTACTTTGTAAATATCAGAAATGTCTTCATGAATTTGTTGCCATATTGCATTCATTGTAACACAAGCCCAAAATGCATGTTTCTCCCGAACAGTGACACCTGGTGGAGTAATAACAGCATATTTGGTAAGGTTAGTCCTGCCGGGCACGTCAGAAAACACATCCCCAAATTTCCCAATCAACTTACGCAATTCTACTTGCTGATCTGGAAGTAACTGTTTCCCCATTGAAATCTGGCTGGGGCTAGGGGTCTCTATACAGGGTCCTAAGTCATCCTCCATCTCGCCTGGGGCTATGAATAAGACCTCCCTTGCCTTCCAGGGCTTTAACAAATTGACATGATAGATTTCTGTTTTATTTCGGCGATCGGGCTGTCTAATTTCATAATTCACTAATCCTATGGCTCGTATCACCTCATATGGCCCCTGCCATTTAGCACACAGTTTCGATTCCAATGATGGAAGAAGCAGCATTACTTTATCTCCTGGCCGAAAGGTTCGAATTTGTGCATTGGTATTGTAATGCCGCTGTTGCCGATGTTGAGCCGATCTGAGATTGTCCTGAGCCAGTCGACCAATTAAATCAAGGCGATCACGCAGTAGGAGCGCATGCTGCACTACATTTTTAGAGGAGCCCTTGTGTTCTTCCCAACCTTCTCTCAACAAGTCGAGGATGCCCCGTGGCTGCCGGCCATATAATAGCTCAAAGGGGGAAAATCCCGTTGAACTCTGAGGCACCTCTCTCACTGCAAAGAGTAGGTAATGAAGAAGAGTAGCCCAATGTTTCTGCTCCTGACTCACAAACCGTTTCAACATCTGCTTCAATGTTTGGTTAAAACATTCCACCAGCCCATCTGTTTGGGGATGATATACGGACGTCCTAATGGGACTTATTTTTAGAATTTTGTACACCTGCTGTAGCATTTTCGACAAGAAGTTCGTTCCATGATCAGTCAATATTTCTTTTGGGATCCCTACCTTAGCCATAATCTGACTTAACTCTTTCGCAATTGCAGTGGCACTAGTGGACCGCAACAGAACTGCTTCCGGGTACCGCGTCGCATAATCCACCATCTCTAATATGTGCGTGTACCCGGAATCAGAAGGCAGCACTGGCCCAACTATGTCCATTGCAATGCGTTCAAAGGGAGTGGAGACAATAGGCAGTGGGACCAGAGGGGCGGGGCGCACTCGACCCGGTGCTACTCTCTGACATTCTGGGCAGCTAGCTACATATTTCGCCACTTCGGTGTAGAGCCCTGCCCAGTAAAATCGAGCCAGTTTTCGGTCCCTCGTCTTGTCCACGCCAAGATGTCCTGCAAAGGGGACGTCATGTGCCAGCCTCATGACCTCTGGTCGACAGGACGGGGGAACCATCAACTGTTTGACAGGCTGTCCTGTGCCCGGGGCGGGGTTTACTCTATAAAGCAAGTGCCCCTCTACCACGAAATGGGGATATACCAACGCTTGAGGCTCACACGTCCGGGATATTGACAGGGGCTGGAGCAGTCTCTACCCTCGAGGGTCCAGTAACCTCGCTCGCCCGGTCACACTGCGTTCCGACTCCCTTCGATTGACGTTTGGGACCATCAGCACCTTCTCCCGCCAGACCCCAACCGTGTCTTATTGATGCGCCTTCCCACTTTTCCTTCTGTCTCTCCTTACGTGTTTTTCTAGGATGAAAAAGTTGAGAAAACAGCTCTGTATGGAAGGGAAAAACAGTATCAATTACTTCCATTCCCCGGGGGTCTGACGTGTCTACACGTGTGATCGAGACTGCCGATATTTTTATTAAATCTTTATATTGCGGCCAGTCTCGACCCAGAATAACTGGATGTGGCAACTTTTCGGCCACCCCCACTACTAGGTGGCGCTTTATCGGGCCTACTGATAAATATACTTTTAGAGTGGGGTATGTCGCCGTATCCCCATGGATACAGGAGATTGCCATCTGGCCTTGTGGCTGCCACGACATACTGCCAAGGAGAGCTGTTCGAATTAAAGTTTGCTCACACCCTGTGTCCACTAACGCGTGGGTGTTCACATTCCCCAATACAACATCAACCATACACGGGCCCTCCCGACCATTTCCTCATTTCCTACCTGTCTCAGACGCCAGGTGACACGCAGCCCCGTCGCACTCCATGGCCGCAGGCAATGTGTCTCGGCAATGTGTCCCGGCTGCTGGCACCTAAAACAGACGGGTGGGGCAGAGGGTAGGGGTGGTACATATTTGTCCCGCTGCTGGTATGACAGCGGGGCAGGGGGAACCATTCTACCCCAGCTGGGGGCCAACCTCTGCCTCCATTGTAAGGGGGCCAGATGGCCCAACGGGGCCGGTGATCTGACGGGCCTGGGTCCGGGGGAAGGGTTTGATGGCGGTCCTTTGGCAGCGGAGGGAGGGGGGCAGTCCAGCAGTGTGGTTCGAGCGGACACCAGGGAGTCCTCGAAATTTTCAGCTACCACCACAGCCTGCTCCAGCGTCGTGGGGTTATGCCGGCGTACCCACGCCTGCGTCTCAGCCCCGACCACATGACAGAATTGTTCCATCACAATGGCCTCCCCCATCTGAATCCCGGTTTTCTGACTGGGGTTCAGCCAATGCGCCATGTGGTCACATAATCGCTGGGCTACCACCCTGGGCCGGGTGTTCGGAGGTCGCCGGAACTCCCGGAATCTGACGCGGTGAGTCTCCCCCGTGATATTGAGACAGCGGAGGATAGCCTGCTTAATGAGGTCATACTGGGCGGCATCTTCATCAGTCATGGCCCGGTACGCTGCTTGTGCTTCCCCAATCAAGCAGGGGCCAAGTTGGCTCGCCCAGTACTCCCGGGGCCATGCTGCGGTGGTAGCCAACCGTTCAAAGGCAAGGTAGGCCTCTGGGTCATCCTTCGCCGTCATTTTCTGGGCCCGGGCCTTCGGGGCAACCAGCACGGGGCCTGTCGCCGCTGACGTCATCCCCATCCCAACCCTCTCGATAAGAGCCGTGTATCGCTCCTCCCTCCTCCGTTCCTTAGCCTCCCTCCGGCTGTCCAACGCCTCCAGGATTGCCGACAAAGTGGTTGGGTCCATCCCACGATGACACCACGTGTGACCAGGATGGCGGAATGTGGTGTAAAAGAATGACCAGAACTAGGTTTTCCTTAACAAGCTCTGGCTTTATTTCACAAACAAAAAAAACCCAAAAAAACAGATGGGCACCGGGTCTGTGACGTTGCGCACCGCGGCTCTGCCTGCTTCTCCTCCCCCGTGCCCTCACCGGTCGGAAGGGCGATCTAAAACAAGAGTTCACTCTCTCTTTGTCACATGTGTCAAAGCCCATGTCCATGAAGCATCAGATATAATAACACCTAAATCTTGCTGCCAGCTTTCTTTTATTTTTGTATTGAAATTTTCAGAAGGATTTATCAAAATGCCAAATAAAAGTGAAACAAGTCCTTTTTCTGATTTCATTGACAGGAAATAACGTTCTAGAGATTTGGAATCGTGCCGGTAATAGTGTTTAACATGACAGTTTTTTATCGGGTGATGCATAAACGCCATTTACCGTCGCAAAACATCACTCATCGCAACGCTAGAATAACGTGCCCTTAGAGACCAATTTTCTCATTAGCATATTTTTGTCTCATTCATAAATATGTATTCAGCCGTTAATTGACCCTTACTGGCAATTACCACGTGCCTAAGACCAGGTGGATAATGAGACTTGTCTTATTTTTAAATCTATGTTTTATTATCCAATAATTACGTAATTTCAGTATTTTGTTATTTGCAACGCATAAATTAATTTGCATTGTTAACTTGTCTGAACAGGATAGGCTACTTACTGGTCGGAAAACATAAATCATGTTTGTAGCATACTTGCTCTATGAAAATGCCAGGCTTCGGTGTGCTTGTGTGGACTGTACATCAGAAGAGTGAGAAGACCCCGCAGATTTGAGCTGCGGCTTGCTCTGTATTACTCTAATGACGTGATTCATAGCAGGTATTGATTTAACAGGAGCACAATTATTCACCTTTTTGGAGAACTAACATGTACTGAATAGTCGAACTGCTAGAAACAAGGTTGTCCTCATATTAATGCAGATTAAATCAGTGCATGATTAGGATTCTGATGTTGGTGAGTTTTGCAGGTAAAAATAAAAATAAAGAACACTCACTATTTTTAGTTCCTACAGTATATTTATCACTGCCATGTACAGAAAGCTAGTAGTAGGCTGCTTAGCTTTACATATTGTAACGTACCCGAAAATCACAGTCTTGGAAGCTGAAACAGAGCTAAATACGTTTATTGGCACTGACAGGTGCATGCAATGTAACAGAACATCAAATAAACATCTATGTGCTGCCACAGGAGTAACTATATTTTATTTTGATCTAATCCACATGGAGCTTCTTCATAGTTCACCAAGAGAGTGAACATGGCCACTCCCCAGTCTTATAACCCTCACTAGTCCCGCCTGCTAGTGGGCTGCAATGGTGATGGCGAGTTGCACGGCCAGAGTGCGTGTGAACCACTCGACCAGTCCATCGCTCTGTGGGTGGAAGGGAGTTGTCCAAGTCTTGTGTATTCCCGACGCCGACACATCTCTACAAACACACGCGACTCAAAGTTCCTCCCCTGGTCGGAGTGCAGCTCCTCGAGGACCCCAAAGCAGCTAAAGAACCCCGTCAGAAGGGCCTTGACTACGGTCCCAGCCTCCTGGTCAGGGAGCATGTACATTTCAGGCCATTTGGTGAAATAATCCATTGCTACTAACACAAACCGGTTTCCCTTGTCGGAACTGGGAATGGACCCATAACGTCCACAGCTACCCTTTCCATGGGACGATGACCTGCTGGAGGGGGGCGTGGGATCAGTCCGAAAGGCATGACTGTGAACTGCCAGAACCCCTGCCAGTGGAGAAGGCTGTCTTCGTGAGGGCGTTGGGTGCCAAGACTACCTGGTAGTAGAAACTCCTCAGGTCGAGAGAGGAGAACCACCAGATACAGCGATTCGTCGATCCGGGGGAGGGGGTAGGAATCCTTCCACGTCACTTCGTTGAGGCAACGATAATCTACGCACAACCTCCACGCTCCGTCCTTTTTGAGGACCATCACTATTTGTTTATTTCGCAGACGCCTTTATCCAAGGCGACTTACAGAGACTAGGGTGTGTGAACTATGCATCAGCTGCAGAGTCACTTACAATTACGTCTCACCCGACAGACGTAGCACAAGGAGGTTAAGTGACTTGCTCAGGGTCACACAATGAGTCAGTGGCTGAGGTGGGATTTGAACCGGGGACCTCCTAGTTACAAGCCCTTTTCTTTAACCACTGGACAGACTCCTTACTACATCACTACTGGTGCCGCCCATGGGGTGTCAGACGGTTCAATCAGTCCTGTGTCCCTCATCTCTCAATAGCTCTTCGGTAGTGTCGTGTTTAGCTAGTGGCAGGCAGCGGGACTGCAGCTTGATTGCCACTGCCTCTCCCGTGTCGATGGTGTGCTGGGTCAGATGGGTCCTCCCGGTCACTTCGGGGCTGGTAGCAATCTGTTACTTCCGCAGCTAGGCCTGTTGCTCCGGGCTGAGCCACTCGCAGTTGCTACGCCAGACAGCCGTCACTGCAGCTAGAGTAGTGCTTCCAGTGTCCTGCAATAGGGGGCTGCTGGTTCTTGGTGGTTTCAGTGAAGTAGGGGGTGTTGTGTTGCATGGGGGTGGGGCTGGAGCTAGTGGGGGCAAACTGGCCTGGAGTTGTCAGGTGACTTGACTTTCTGAAAACAAATTTTAATCTTGTATGAGTTACAATGTTAAGCGCACATCAATTTATGTAATAGTAGGAGGTTTTTAGAGCTGCAATAGCATCAAACAGTATTATCCAACCAATGATCTGCATATGAACAATGACATATTTAGTAAAGAAAAGATTTACTAACACCCACTCTTTATTAACAGTTGTTATGACCTCTTTTGGATTCATGGTATCTTATCAACTTGTCAAAGCATGTTCCGTATAAGCTTTTAGCACAATTCGGGGGTGGTGGGGGATTTTTTTTCCATGTACATATACGTTTTGGAACAGTGTATAGGTCACCCTAACTTATGAGGTCTTAAAATATCTGGGTACAAATTTTAGTTACATTTCAGTTGTAAATTGTGGCAGCACCAGCCTTAAATCCCATTCTTCTTAAAAACTTCAACACTTTTTTTAATGAAATATATATCCAAAGGGCTTTTGCTTTCCTATTTTATTCAGTGATTTATACAGTATTAACCTATATCTAAATAATAGACAGGTAATGATTGTGCAACCTAGGTGTTTTATACTTTTTGTGTGTATGTGTGTGCATGCATTGAAATAGAAGAATTCTGTTCAGTGTACAAAAAATACAAATCAAATTAAACAATACATAGATACAAAACTCAAAAAAGTCTGTTAAATTAAGAGACCCCACATAAATATATGTTATTAATTTTACAATTAATTAAAATCACAATCAATTAGGACAAGATGCAACATCTTAGAAGTGTCACTTTTTCAAATGCATTGCAGCAATTATGTAACTATTGCAGCTGTATTATAATTTAGTTAATAAAATGCACACCCTGTGGATAACTTGCATGACTGCGAAGCCTTGAGTTGCATCCGATCTATAGAGTGTGTCTATTGCACAGCTCAACTCTTAATATAATAAATAGAATACTATAACACAAGTACATCTCCATATACAAAACACAACTTGTATATAATGCAGAAACATTTAAAAAAAATTAATAGGCTATGGTGTGACCGAGCAGCTGTCGTTGAGTGGCGTGTGTGGTGACGTCACGGACCAGGAAGTACCAGAAACAAAACAGTGGATGGGCGGGTGAAGCTGAACGCTACTGCGGTCAGCGTTTTATTAAATAATAAAACAAAACAAAAGATTTAAACAAACAACAAAACAAAAGGGCACATTGGCCAAACAAATAAACAAACAAAGAAATATGCGTGCTGGTTTTAGCACCAGCACGATACTTAGCAGTTGTTTTTAAATGCAGTTTCTCTCTCCTCGCTCTCTCTGCTCCCCGTACTCTCCGCTGTACACTCTTCCCCGCAGCACGGACAGCTGCAGGTTCTTATACTCTGGCCGAGGGGTTAACTAGCTGTTAATTATCTTATTACCCCTTGGCCACAGTCTGCACGAGTTTATCAAGGATGTGTGACTGTCAGCTAGTTAAATAATCAGTAGCTGATCAGCCACGCAATTTAAAGGTTTTTAAATTATAAAAACAACAACAAATACGCGGTGCTTTGATCTGCGCCGCAAACAAAAATACAAATAATAATAAATACATATATATATATAGGGGCGGGACAATCCGCCGCACATGGTCATTTTAATTGATGCATTTTAAAGTTTTAAAGGTTTACTAAACTGGAAAATGTTGCTGAATATGTAATACAATGTTGTTACATTTTAAAAGCTTGTTTCAATAGTGACTCGAGTTTAATGTTACAATGTACATTTTAAAGAGTTGTAGCTAGGGTACATGTTTTCCCTGTGTTTACAGCAGGTACTGAATGCCCTGTTGAAACGCATCAGGAATTATATCTATTATCCCAGAGATACAGATGCTCTCCTTGATATAAAAGTAGTCTTTTACAAAGTGTCTGGCTTTCCAAATATATTGGAGGCTATTGATTGTACCCGCGTAGCACTGTCACCACCTCATGATACAGAACATATCTTTCGTAATAGGAAACATTACCACTCCATTAATGTACAAATGGTGTGTGATGTGAAATTGAGGATTAATGATGTGGTTACCCTACCACAGCACACGACTCGTACATCCTCAGACAGTCCGCGATCTATGAAGATTACAAGGCAGGTGTGTATGGAGCTGGTTGGCTTCTTGTCCTATGCAACAATTTCGACTATGTTAATATATTTATATAGTCACCATGTACGTGTGATATTTAATTAGGTTATGCTTAAAATAACTTTATAATATACAAAATAAAATTATGGAAACTGTAAAGGTCCACGAAAGTGAGAGTTGAGGTGCAGTCATATATACAAGTAATCAAACGACATCACTTTAACATAAAAGCGACGTTTCACCAAACACTTTTTGAAATGTAAATTTCAAATTTAGTTTTTTATAATTTAGTTGTTGCCAATTAGTTTTTATTATTTTCTCCCGAATTTGAAATGCCCAATTATTTTTAGGCTCAGCTCACCGCTACCACCCCTGCGCTGACTCGGGAGGGGCGAAGATGAACACACGCTGTCCTCCGAAGCGTGTGCCGTCAGCCGCCCGCTTATTTACACTCTGCAGACTCACCGTGCAGCCGCCTCAGAGCTACAGCGTCGGAGGACAACTGGGCCTATAAAGTATAGAAAAATCCTGCAGCAGTCCGTTTAACTTTGCAGGCCTCTACAAAAACCAAATTCAATTTGTGAGCCATGCAATGTATACACAGTTGTGGGGTAATCTTGCAGCATTTTTTTGCTGAACTCCATTCACATGACCTGCCATGACAGCGGACCCATCATAACACTGTGCTACGACTGGTAAGTTTGCAACTCCCAATAGCTGTAAGAACTGCTTACTGTTTTGATAGATGGCATCAGCACCCCCTCGCTCCGAGCAATCTACAAATCCTATAAATCATTCCTTTATTTCAAGATTCTGTCTACCTCACACACACTGTCATTTCTTCTTGTTTGAAACTGTGTGCTTCGTCAACAAGAACAGTAAAAACAATATTTTCCTGAACTTACTGAGTTATTGCGCTTTTGTCAATATCAACAGCAATTTGTAAAAGTTTGTTTTGAGTTGCGTGGCTTTTGGGATTTGTTGCAAATGCTTCATCATACCTTTTAAACAAATTGCACAATTCCAGAAAGTTTCCATGGTTTCTAGATTCTTCTCTCTCATCGTGCCCACGCAATGCAATGTCTTGTTTAGACAGATAAAGTAATAAATCGGTAACCTTCGCAGCATACTGTCTGTATTCACGCACCACCGTGCTGTGAGAATTTGATAACTGTAATGCTACAGAACCTACTTCCTTCGACTATTTGAACAAATGTCCCCTTTCAGACACTGTTTGTGGTGCCAAATTCCAAATATTTCTGAAAGTTTTTCTTTAGATTTTTCCAGTCCTTCACTCCATTTTCAGTGAAAGCATGGTGTTTTGAACTTCTGGAAAACTGTCTGCAAGGGAAGCAGAAAACGTTAGGTTATTGTCATAACCCTGGTTCCCTGAAATAGAAATGTAATCATTACCTAATGGATGTTTACCTCCTAAAGACCTTGAAACCTGAATAGATATATCAAAGCTGCAGGCAGTGCCTGTGATGCAGTCATGACTGCCCCTGAGGACATATAAGGACAGATCACAGCATCATTTCTCCTTCAAGCCTGCTGCAATCACAGACGCAGCAATCTTGAAGGTTAATGGTTACATTTGTATTTCAGGGAACTAGGGTTAAGATAAGAACCTAATGTTCCCTATCAAGTACGAAATGTAACCATTACCTAATGGGTGAGTATACCCATGCCATCGTAAGGTAATATTACAGAACAACTGAAATGCTACAAGGCTTTATGTCTATGTTGTATGGGTTGACCCTGAAGCCACACTTATACTCTAGTTCCAAAGCCAGGGTTTTGCGGATCCACAACATTCAGTCTGTACCACCTCGTAAAGGTATAGGGAGTAGGCCACACCACTGCATTGCAAATGTCTGTGACAGATGCACCCTGGAATAAAGCCCACGAAGTTGCCATGCCCCTGATGGAATGGGCACTGAGCTTTCTGGAGGGGGTAAGTTGGCTTGCTTGTCACACCACTCAGATGCAGGGAGGACAAAGTAGAATAAATAAAGGGTTTACAATAGGGGCATTATCTTATTTTCAATATGTAGTCAAACTACGCCAGTTCATTTCATAAACAACAAGCTAATTAAAAGATTAGGTTCTTTGTATTTCAGGGAAGCAGCAATTTGAACTTGAGTAGCCAGCAAAAAGAAAGAGGTCCACAAGTAATTTGAAATCTATTGTATTTATAAACACAGTGAATAAAAGGTAAAAAATATGTTTAAAATGTCATCAATACATATACAATAGTAGCAGTTCAAAATAAAAACAAAGAAACAAGTCCAAATCGTGCAAAAGAACGCAAATCAATCTCAGTTGCTTGACAGTCCTGAAATAGTATGCAAAGTAGCTCATGCAGTTGTAGTTGAAGCGTAGTAGGGCATGGCAGAAGCAGAACTCTACAAAATAAATAAACAAAACAAAAACTAAGGAGTGCAGTAAATTATGTTACTTGTTTTACATTCAGTGGCTTTCAGACAAATATACCAATCAAATAACTAAACTAAATAAAGCGAATTAAGCAGCACTTAACTTTAGGGGGATATAATCTCAACACACCATTGTCTCTCGTCTCGCTCAATCAGCTCACTGTTCTTGCTTCACTTCAGTGGTGGTACTCTGTGTCCAATCTCGCCTTTCACACTGATTATGTGCTTTAAATGTTCCCCTTCTGTTTTGTCCTTCACCTCAGACCTTGCTACAGGCTATATAGTTTTGTTTCATGCATCAGGCAAATTTCTCAATGCAGTTCCCCTCGGTTCAGTTTCTCTTCACTCTCAGTTTGTTTTCTCTTCTCCTGTCATTTCTCTCTCCGTTTCTCTGTAGCGTTTCTCTATGGTCTTTCTCCTCGTGGCTTCCTTCTTTTCTCCATTTCTCTATTTCTCTGTGGAGCTTATAAAGCACAAAAAAACACACTCTGATCAAAGGTATCTAATTAAAGAACAGCTGCTTTTAATTGACATGAATCAAATTCCCCTTTTTTCAAATATCACTCGATTCCGTTCAGGTGAGAGTTCAAAGGAAAAAAACAAATAATAATAATAATAATAATAATAATAATAATAATAATAATAATAATAATAATAATAATAATAATAATAAAGTGCTCAGCAAACAGTCACACATGTGACATGCTCATAGACAGCCCTGACTGTGTCTGTTATCCATTTGGACAGCCTCTGTTTAGACAAAGGGTCTGTTTAGACCATGATACTTTGCCCCATAACAGACAAAAAATTGTTTTGACTGCCTCCAACTTTTCGTCCTGTCAACATAATACGCTAGTGGAAGTACCTGGAGTAGAACCCTTCCTTCAAGTGAAGAGGGTGTATCATGCAAATAGCCTATTTTTGCAGCAGAGCTGTCACCTCCTGAGACAATACTGCAGCGTCTCACGGGTCCATGACTAACGTTGTAGTCACACCCCGAAACGGAGGGTGACTGTGCCTGACTTGTAGAGAATAGCCGATCTGAACAGTAGTAAGCACCCAGATGTCTGTGGTGCACTGACGCCAATACTCCAGGTAGCTCCCTGAAAAGGGGCCCTTGGCTTGTGGCAGCAAGCTCCTAGGGCTGCTGCTGAGCTTGTGGCTTAGCCTGAGGTTTTTGCCTCAGCGCCTGGTGGCGGAACTTGTTAAAGCTCCCGCGGCATGCAGCCGTGGGCCGGTTATGAAAACCACCTCTGGCCATAGTTGCAGCCGACTGTGCCGATCTACGAGGCTGCTGGGGGCTTGGGCACCAGTGTGCCGCTGGTTTGCGTACTGTGGGTGGTCACTGCTGTGATGAAGGTCTGTGATTCCCTGAAAGTAATTTTAACAAACAGGCCCAGTAGGCTGTCAGTGTACTGTTGTAATTGCAGCAAACGCACCGGCTGAGTAAGCGTGCTTGAGAATCACCTCCGAGACCCGACACTGCTTGTTTGGCTAGCTAACGTCCTTGATCAGAAGCGCTAGTTTAGGCGCCTGTAGTTTAGCTGCAATAGAAGCCTCTACCAGTGGAAATTGTGCCAAACCCAGCTTCTGCGCTTCATGCAGGCTGTACAGCACGTCCATCGACCGGAAAACAGCCGGAGCTATAGGTGGGTGACCCCAGGAGGATTGTATCTCAAAAAGAAAGTCTGGGTACTCTGGGGATGGACTGCCTCGTCTCATCTATAGGCATGGGCACTTGCAAAACTGCAGAGGCCCTCTTAATCAGTGGCAGATGCTGGCAGGGGATGTACTGTCTGACCACCTCCTCAGAGGGGAACGCCAGCTCTTGTTCTCCAGCTGTTCGGGGTACACGATCTCTTGGATCGGTGACTCTTCCTCCTCCTTGGAGAAGGAGTGGCAGAGGAGGATGAGGAAGATTGTGGGCTTTCCCCCCCCCCCGAGCATGTCACCTGCTCTCCCTTGGCACAGAGCTAAGTGGAGAGGTCACAGCCACCACCTTTTTTTTTTGTAGTAGTAGTCGCCAATTGTTTTTTTCATAATTTTCTCCCAATTTAGAATAGCCAATTATTTTTAGGCTCAGCTCACCGCTACCACCCCTGCGCTGACTCGGGAGCAGCAAAGACGAACACACTGTTCTCCAACACCCTGGCCTACCTAAGCCCCCCCCCCCCTGCCAATTGTGCGCCGCCCCCTGGGAGCTCCCGTCCACAGTCGGCTATAGGGCGCATCCTGCACTCCACGCGGAGCGCCTTTACCAGATGCACCACTCAGGAGCCCTCCACAGCCACCTCTTTAAAAGAGTGATGGGGAAGCGGAATGCCCTGGTGTAATGGACACTGAGCGCTTTGTATTGTGCGCTTAAAGAAACTGGCACAACTCACAGAAACTGCGGTCAGTGAGTGCCTCTTTGGTGTGCTCCAGCCCCAGGCAGGAAGAACACCTGCCATGCTTATCCTCAACTGGCAGACTGGGATAAAACCCAGGCATCATGCAAGCAGCAACACAGTATACAATACTGTATAACTGCTGCCTCAGTCTGCTCAAGCAGTAATGTAACGGGGCAGGTCAAGACCCGAACTGAGTCCTCTGGTATTGGACATGGGATGGTACCGCAGTTGGGATCTGGTTCGGTGACTTTGCACCGGGATGGAACAGTGCCGGGTTGGTTATTATTATTTCTTTATTTAGCAGACGCCTTTATCCATGGTGACTTACAGAGACTAGGGTGTGTGAACTATGCATCAGCTGCAGAATCACTTACAATTACACAGGAGGTTCACAAGGAGGTTAAGTGACTTGCTCAGGGTCACACAATGAGTCAGTGGCTGAAGTGGGATTTGAACCGGGAACCTGCTGGTTATAAGTCTTTTTCTTTAACCACTGGACCACACAGCCTCCTGGTTCTGTGCCGATTCAATGCCTTAGCGCCCTAACAGCCTTCATAATGGTGCTGCAAGCAGTCAACAAGACAGCAGCAAGATGCTGTGGGAGAGACTGCAAGCAATCTCAGCTGAAGCGCATATGTCAGTCAATGCAGAGCTGCTGAGGGGTGACATCAGAACAGGAAACACAAACCAAAACAAGGAATGGCCGTGAAACTGATACGCTACAGCACTCAGTACTTTATTAAATACAAGGTTTCAACAAAACAAAACACAAAAGGTAAACAACTCAAGGGCCAAAATAAACAAACACAAACAAACCACGGATACAAGTACCTTCAGGATGGTTCACAGTAAGTAGCAATTGTTTTGGTTCTTTTACAGTTTACATGCAACACGTCTCTCACCAACTCAGCACACACACTCTGAGAGCGAGATCTTATATAGAGGGTAGTCATGGGACAATTGCTGATAATTGATCTCCTGACTATCTGCATTCCACATATGAAGGCAGGGAGAGGAAATTAACCCTCTCCCTGCTGTATCAACACAATATTAAATAGCAGACGGTTTTCGTCCGCCTGCATACATTTAAATAAAAGGGCTTTTCGTTATTCTATTTACATAAATCATAATCATACTAATAAATCGTAACAAAATATACAAAGGGGCGGGACACTCTGCCACAAAGAGAAAGAAATTCTCAAATAAAACAGTTCTCAAACAATATAAGTTCAGAAAATAATAAAATTGTTTACAAAAACGAAACTTTAATTTTAACCCCAGCTTGACAGGGAACCGCATCTGCCTCCTTACTCTACTCTTATATAAAAAATGTCTTGTAATATTCTGATGAAAATAAACGGTTTTGCTTACCAAAGACAGTTTTTGAATACACAGGAAAACAAGGCTGTGACGGTCCTGTTGCCCGTCACCAAGGTCCAAAATACAGGATTTAGTTGCATTTCAGTGTCATTTGAGGAGACAATGCTTGGATAGTTTAACGTGCATTCTTCCCGCCGATTTGAGCCCCCCATACCGCTGCAGGATTTCTGCATTTATTAGAATTGCAGATATTGCTATTTTCTATACAAACAGCTTGATCTGAATCTGATTTTACAGAACTTAAGCCAACAATTTTTCGAATATCCATATTTCCACCTCTCAACGTCTCTGACTACAATGATTTTGATATCCCAGCTTCCATATCGGTCTGGCGGTTGGGCAGTTGGAAAAGGAGACATATGTTTGTTAGACGTTTTGCGTGCTTGGCTCGCTCGCTGTTCCTCTCTCAAACATTTTTGTGTTTGTCAGAACAATTTCTTGTGAGGGGTTGGACAATTTATTTTGGGGCGGTTTAAGCCTGGGACACACATAAGCGGTGCAGTATCGCGTGAAAAGGGCAGCATTTTGCGACTGAACCATTTAGAGACTGAACTTACATTGACGAAAAAATACAGTAGAGGAAAAGTATTGCAGCGGCAGAATTTTAGAACGGCAAAATATCGCTAGGTGAGCAATATTTTGCAGCTGGGACATTTTCTCGCAGCGGCAACTCTAGCTCAAACCAATCAGATGGGTGGTTTGGAATTGCATGATACGTCATATCTGGATGAAAACTTCAGAATATCCATCAACATGATTTGTGTGATTATTTTATACTACTTCCTCACACATAAATAACAAGAAGACATGTTAATCCCAAATTACATTCAAAACATTGTGGCCAGGTTTTTTTGGTGCCTGTTAGGGTTAATACAGTTAAAAGCATAAAGAAGGGTTGCCCTACTAAATGAACGCCTCTTTCATTGACGTTTATTTAAAATGTAACTATGAAATCTCAAACACAGAGTGAAGCAATACATACACATTTAAATTTTGTAACGGTTAAATAAGCTCACTGTTCATGAATGACAAGGTAGCGTTGAGATGATGGGAAATATACTGTTGCACAGTACAATTCCTCCCGTTTCTTTCCTGGCCCGTAAATAACAATATTTTCTTTAATAAATGAACTGCATATACTGGACTTATACTGCTAAACGGCATAAATCTTAGTTTGATTTTACACCTTCATTATTATTTGAAGGTGTCTGGTTCTACTACGACTACTACTTTTTTATTATTATTATTATTATTATTATTATTATTATTAATAAAATAATAATAATAATAATAATAATAATAATAATAATAATAATAATAATAATAATAATAATAATAATATATAAAAACTAAATTGTTCCTTTACCAACCGAGGACGGGAGCTCCCAGGGGGAGACGCACAATTGGCCGAGCACCGCCTGGGGGGAGGGAGGGTTAGGTCGCCAGGGTGTCCTTGGCTCACCACGCACCAGTGACCCCTGTGGTCTGGCTGGGCATCTGTGGGTTTGCCTGTAAGCTGCCCAGGGCTATGTTGTCCTCCGACCCTGTAGCTCTGGGTGGCTGCATAGTGAGTCTGCAGTGTGTAAAAAAGCAGACAGCTAATGGCACACGCTTTGGAGCTAAACAAAATAATTGGACACTACTAAATTGGAGAGAAAATAACCAAAAACTAATTGGTGAATACTAAATGAAAGTACATCACTCTAATTCCTTAGAAAACTGTTTTATTACTGTAAGTAACAAAAGATTAAACCCTGAGTGCTGACGCGCTCCAGAAAACAGGCTTGGAAGAGACTGCAGCTCTTGTATAGTAATACAGTACATATGTAATTGCATAAGGTGTAAACACAGTATTGAATTGCTCATTTAGTTCAATGCTTTCACATGTAAAGTAAATAAACTACTAAACACATTTGGTGGAACATTGGCACTCCAGTTACAGTAAGTGCCAGGCTTCTCACTTCAAAATGACTCAAGACTGTAAAGAATATGACATTTTGTAATGATTATATTTTCTAAATAAATGGTTTGTATCAGAGGTGTCCAACATTTTTGGTCAAATGATGCTAGGTTTCTTTTACTTTATATATGCTGAAATGAGCACTTCCCCTAGCTTGGTCTAATATTGTACCTAATCTGCATAACATTGACAAACACTCCCGTGCATAAACATCCGAACAGATCATTGTTACCTTTTTATTGGGTGTTTATTGTCACACACAATGATCAACATGTACTACAAAAGTACTGGTATTTTCAATATTGTTTTTCAGACTATTGTGCTAATAAGAAATGCAATGTACAGTGCCTTGCGAAAGTATTCGGCCCCCTTGAACTTTGCGACCTTTTGCCACATTTCAGGCTTCAAACATAAAGATATGAAACTGTAATTTTTTGTGAAGAATCAACAACAAGTGGGACACAATCATGAAGTGGAACGAAATTTATTGGATATTTCAAACTTTTTTAACAAATAAAAAACTGAAAAATTGGCCGTGCAAAATTATTCAGCCCCCTTAAGTTAATACTTTGTAGCGCCACCTTTTGCTGCGATTACAGCTGTAAGTCGCTTGGGGTATGTCTCTATCAGTTTTGCACATCGAGAGACTGAAATTTTTGCCCATTCCTCCTTGCAAAACAGCTCGAGCTCAGTGAGGTTGCATTTGTGAACAGCAGTTTTCAGTTCTTTCCACAGATTCTCGATTGGATTCAGGTCTGGACTTTGACTTGGCCATTCTAACACCTGGATATGTTTATTTGTGAACCATTCCATTGTAGATTTTGCTTTATGTTTTGGATCATTGTCTTGTTGGAAGACAAATCTCCGTCCCAGTCTCAGGTCTTTTGCAGACTCCATCAGGTTTTCTTCCAGAATGGTCCTGTATTTGGCTCCATCCATCTTCCCATCAATTTTAACCATCTTCCCTGTCCCTGCTGAAGAAAAGCAGGCCCAAACCATGATGCTGCCACCACCATGTTTGACAGTGGGGATGGTGTGTTCAGGGTGATGAGCTGTGTTGCTTTTACGCCAAACATAACATTTTGCATTGTTGCCAAAAAGTTCGATTTTGGTTTCATCTGACCAGAGCACCTTCTTCCACATGTTTGGTGTGTCTCCCAGGTGGCTTGTGGCAAACTGTAAACGACACTTTTTATGGATATCTTTAAGAAATGGCTTTCTTCTTGCCACTCTTCCATAAAGGCCAGATTTGTGCAGTATACGACTGATTGTTGTCCTATGGACAGAGTCTCCCACCTCAGCTGTAGATCTCTGCAGTTCATCCAGAGTGATCATGGGCCTCTTGGCTGCATCTCTGATCAGTCTTCTCCTTGTATGAGCTGAAAGTTTAGAGGGACGGCCAGGTCTTGGTAGATTTGCAGTGGTCTGATACTCCTTCCATTTCAATATTATCGCTTGCACAGTGCTCCTTGGGATGTTTAAAGCTTGGGAAATCTTTTTGTATCCAAATCCGGCTTTAAACTTCTCCACAACAGTATCTCGGACCTGCCTGGTGTGTTCCTTGTTCTTCATGATGCTCTCTGCGCTTTAAACGGACCTCTGAGACTATCACAGTGCAGGTGCATTTATACGGAGACTTGATTACACACAGGTGGATTCTATTTATCATCATTAGTCATTTAGGTCAACATTGGATCATTCAGAGATCCTCACTGAACTTCTGGAGAGAGTTTGCTGCACTGAAAGTAAAGGGGCTGAATAATTTTGCACGCCCAATTTTTCAGTTTTTTATTTGTTAAAAAAGTTTGAAATATCCAATAAATTTCGTTCCACTTCATGATTGTGTCCCACTTGTTGTTGATTCTTCACAAAAAATTACAGTTTCATATCTTTATGTTTGAAGCCTGAAATGTGGCAAAAGGTCGCAAAGTTCAAGGGGGCCGAATACTTTCGCAAGGCACTGTATATGGTCTTTAAGTAAACAAAAAACTGTTTATTTTACAAAACTAATAGCAAATAGTAGTAATACACTTCATGCAATTTCAATTTATCATGTATCATTACCGTGACATTTTTCTCATTTAAAAAAAAATAAAAAACTGGAGTTGATTAAAGATTAATTTGGAGTAAAGAGTTTGAAAATATGGCCCATAACCTTTAAAGGAAAAAAAACAAACAAAAGCAAAATTGCATTATAATTGCAAATGTCAGTATGTAGGTACATTTTAGAACAATAACTTATTCTAGCAATAGAAATATTCCATTATCTTTGAAACACAGTACATTAAAGAGTAAGTAGCGGGGTTATAGCGTTATATGTCCCCAGGTGTTGTACAACTGTTTAAATAACATACCTGTAATTTTTATTTTCATTGTTAACATCCTGACAACTTTTTACAAAAGCTCTTTTCAAAAATTTTTTAGGGGCCATCTGAATTTCTTAAAGACCGCAGGTTGTGAACCTCTGCTTAAAAAGTTGCTCTCAGATGTGTGATACTTTTAGTTGTGTGTCTGGAAACACCTACTTATTAACCAACAACTAAGTGTAACCAGATTCAGTAGTAATGTCCCTACAAAACAGCTGCTTTGTTAAAGTATCTGAGTGTTTTTATGATAAAGGAGAAAGCTTTCATTGAAGCTGCAGCACTCTGCAGGGACCACCCAAGCAGATCTTTTTTTCCATTAAGTTGTTATGAGATGGGAGGACATATTTAAAAGCGGCCAGCAATATTCCTTTTATGCAACATATTTCTGATAATAAAATGTCATCAGTCTTAACATCATACACTGTCTGATTCTGCTTCAAATGGTCCTAACTTGCCATTTCTATAAGCCTTGGTTGGAGAGTAGTCCACATATTGTCAGAAAAGCAGTGACCTTTAAAAATGTGATAAAGTCACAGATGTAAATTTGTTCAAGGTTTTGGTGCCAAATCTGTGAAAGTAACTTCAATTGCTGATAAGACATCTAGCTAGCAGGGATTTCCTGTGAACGTGAGAAATTGTTTGAGGTCTTGCTCAAATCGTGTAAACAATGGTTTCTTAATGGGTGGATGGACAGACATAATTAAGCCTATTGGAGAGGTAAAAAAAAAAACAATTTATATTATATATTTGAACTATTTTGATTTGTATTTAAACCTAAATAAATAATGTATAAAGCACCATATTCTATTTTGTATTCCTTTTATGTAATTAAAAAATATTTAAAGTGAGCGCTCCTTAAGGCTCAAAACGTATTTAGTTATTTTGTCTCTGTCCACTTTCCAAAGAATGTGAGTGGAAAAGATTATATTTTATATTAAACACATGGTAATAGTTACCAGAAAAAAACCTAAGAATCCCCAGCCTTTTCCCTCAGCTTTTAGGGTTTACTTCATCTACCAATGGGAATGCATCATGTACACACAGTAGCAGATTGTAACTGGCAGACTATATTTGTATTCTTCTGCTTTCCATAATGCTGCTTAAATTAAGAATTCATAACTCAAATGAAACACAAACTGCTGTAAGAAACTGTATTTTAGCTCAATAAACCAGGACTCCTACTAACAACATACAAATCACAGAAAAAGCCCCTGAAATAAGTATGAGTGGAAAATCTTGAGTCAACATGGATCTATTTTGATTTCATTTCATGATTTCATTTCCTTCAGTTTTGGAACAACTGTCAGTAAATGCATAAAGGTTTACTGCTGGACTTTTTCCTGCTTAGGGTGAGTTGCAAATGTAGGCTGCCTGCATATTAATGCATTAGCATCCTGTTGTCCTGCATGTATGATTGGTATAACATCAAGGATGTGTCCAAGGTTATAATTTAGGTGTAAAAATACAAACAAATAACTTGAAAAAGCAGCTCCATTACTTACAGGTGGTGTCCTGCAATAGTATGGAGATTGGTATTCGATGGAATATGTTGTAGTACTATCTCTGGAAAATAGATCAAATAAATACATACAATTTCAGGTGCTATTCACAAAGCTTTTTTTATTTTATTTGTTTATATAGTCATGGCACTGGTCTAGACTGTGGTTGGTTAATTTAAACATACAGGTAGTGGACAAAAAAAATGGAAACTAATGTAAAGTCACTTAATAGGGCGTTGGGCCACTATGGTATCCCGCTCTGTGGAGTTGTCGGCGGAATTCTCCAGGTTAAAATTTGCAGTCAATTGATCTGCAGTTGCTCGCCTGTTTTGCCCTGTTTTGCCTTGCGCTTCCGCCCACTGTTGCCCTTTGCTGATGATGTCTTTCCCTCGGAGTTCCATGCCGACATCACTTTAGACACCGTTGCTCGTAAAACATCAGCAAGTTGAAGTGTCTTGGTCACTGAAGCTCCTGCCAAACGCGCCCCAACAATCACCCCTCTTTCAAAGTCACTGAGGTCTCCTCTTGCAGCCATGCTAGCCATAATTATAGGCAACCAGGCCTGTCCAGCATTTTATACATGACCCTAAGCATGCTGGGATGTTATTTGCTTAATTAACGCATGAGCCACACCTGTGTGGAAGCCCTTGCCTTCAATATACTTGGTGTCCCTCATTTACCCAGGTGTTTCCATTTTTTTGTCCACTACCTGTATATTAAAGTACATTATATAGCAACCCTCCCACTCCATGCTCAGTTCCCCAATGTTCCCTGAGTATCCCTTTAAAAGGACATTTTCATCTCTACTTCATTCATCTAGTTGTACCATGGGTCCATTAAAGCAGGATGACACAACATGTGTTGCTGTAAGTGGAGCTGGATCTGAAATAAAAGCATTGGGGATTCTAATAGGTGCGGACACACATGGAGTGTTGTACATTTACAAAATTAGAAGTGCACAGTACGGATAAGAAAATGGATTTAAAAATATGTCTCTAATACTTTACCATGATAAATTAGATTTCAGTTTATCATGGGTTTCCCATGTATATACTATATATTTACTGTGCTTTACTCTGGGTTTTTTTCAAGCAATACCACACTCACTAATCATTCCAATCATCATGTACAGTACATGCTTTCATTATGCTTTTACAACAGTAATTTTTACAATTTACAATGCCTATAGCACAGTGAACTTTAATAAGGACCAGGCTCTATAATCTGAAAAAAGAAAGCTTAAAATAAAAAAAAAAAGATCAGGTAAACAAACAGAGCTCTGTCAGTGATTATGTAGCCATGCAACTAAGAAAGCCATCTTGCATCAATCTTAGCAAATATTTTGTTATGGCTATGATCTCACATTTCAATGAACCTTTTATTTTTAGTCAGTTGGATTCAGAATTTATGATTCATTATATTGTTTTATAGAACTGATATGAGCAGAATCTGTTCTGACACTGCCAACTGCTGATGTCAACGTTTTGGAAGAATCTCTGCCCAGACTGCTTTAACAGCCTGGAACGAGTTCGGAAATGGCTGCAGGAAAACCTCATTTTTTCCATACAGTGTTTTCATCCGTTATGTGACCCAATTTAGCTACTGCTTTCCTTTGGAGATTTATTTTGCAAAGAACAAGATGCCCTGCACTCCCACCATGGTAAAAGCTTCCATGTAGACACATGCTAGCTGACATGTATGTCTGCTGGAAACTGCATGGACAGTGTCTGTGTCTGTGTGTGCTTACTTATTTGGTTGTATTATCTTCTTTATTTCTTTATTTTACACACCCACATCCACCCATACATATATACAATAGGCTATACTGTATTGCATACAAATAGAAATATGTGTTGCTTACATCTTGCTGTGATCTGGGTGATGACTTGGTAATACTCTTTCAAAACCAGTTTTAGGCCAGCATGTTTCCTTGGAGGCAAAAAAAGCAATTATAAATTAACTTGTAAGCACTAAGAAACATTCTAATATGAAACGTTAATGTTCTGCTTTGTCTACCCTTGTCATTTCACTAGTCATTGTTGGATTTAAGAACTAGAAATTATGAAAATGTCTGCATGTTGTCAGCAGTCTTTCTTGAAACTTTGTTAACCCTTTAAGGTACAAGGGACATATGTGTCCCACGAATAGAAATTATGCTGACTTTCTTATTTTTGCAATGGGTGCACAAAACAATGTTTAAAATGTACTGAAAGGTTGGATCTGGTCAACCAAATTGTCAGTTTCCTTGTGATACTTGTATAACTCTCAAATGTGTTTTAAGAAGAAACTGTTTGAACAAGCATTCAATTCCTTGTGTACCTTAAAGAGCAAGTAGTGAGGTTCAGAAAAAAATATAGCGTTATACATGTTGCTACAACTGTTTAAATGACGTACCTGTAATTTTTCTTTCATTGTTTTCTTTTACAACTGTTTATACGTATAACTTTAAAATCTGTTTCAAAGCTCTTTTCAAAATATCCGCTTTAGTGCACTGGGGTTTGAGATCTGTCCTCTAAATCACTGCAGGAAGAGCAAAAAAAAAAACCAACATAACAACAAGTGCTCTGGCTTTTCTGTTTGAGCAAACCACAACTATACAAAGAAACAGATACTACCCTGCCAATGCCACAGTATTTGTTGGAGGGGAGATTATATTCTGAAGTTATACCCACAGCATCTAAAGCATTTGGAAAATGTTTGTAAGTAGACTGCTGTAAATCTTTCTCTCCTGTAAGGATGCGCGGTGACATCATAGTTTTTCGGTTCAGCTTCTCGGTTCTTGTGCCTTTTAAGAAAATTTAAAAACAGAAAAAGAAAAATCACTGCAATCAAACGTTTTCTGTAGCTCTCAATGAGACTTCTGCACCTGTTAACAGGTAGTTTGGCCCACTCTTCCTGAGCAAACTGCTCCAGCTGTCTCAGGTTTGATGGGTGCCTTCTCCAGACTGCAAGTTTCAGCTCTTTCCATAGATGTTCGATAGGATTCAGATCAGGACTCATAGAAGGCCACTTCAGAATAGTCCAATGTTTTGTTCTTATCCATTCTTGGGTGCTTTTAGCTGTGTGTTTTGGGTCATTATCCTGTTGGAGGACCCATGACCTGCGACTGAGACAGAGCTTTCTGACACTGGGCAGTACGTTTCGCTCCAGAATGCCTTGATAGTCTTGAGATTTCATTGTGCCCTGCACAGATTCAAGGCTCCCTGTGCCAGGTGCAGCAAAGCAGCCCCAAAACATAACCGAGCCTCCTCCATGTTTCACTGTAGGTATGGTGTTCTTTTCTTTGAAAGCTTCATTTTTTCGTCTGTGAACATAGAGCTGATGTGACTTGCCAAAAAGCTCCAGTTTTGACTCCTCTGTCCAAAGGACATTCTCCCAGAATGATTGTGGCTTGTCAATATGCATTTTAGCAAATTCCAGTCTGGCTTTTTTATGTTTTTCTTTCAAAAGTGGAGTCCTCCTGGGTCTTCTTCCATGGAGCCCACTTTCGCTCAAAAAGCGACGGATGGTGCGATCAGAAACTGACGTACCTTCACCTTGGAGTTCAGTTTGTATCTCTTTGGCAGTTATCCTTGGTTCTTTTTCTACCATTCGCACTATCCTTCTGTTCAATCTGGGGTCGATTTTCCTCTTGCGGCCACGCCCAGGGAGGTTGGCTACAGTTCCATGGACCTTAAACTTCTTAATAATATTTGCAACTGTTGTCACAGGAACATCAAGCTGCTTGGAGATGGTCTTGTAGCCTTTACCTTTACCATGCTTGTCTATTATTTTCTTTCTGATCTCCTCAGACAACTCTCTCCTTTGCTTTCTCTGGTCCATGTTCAGTGTGGTGCACACAATGATACCAAACAGCACAGTGACTACTTTTCTCCATTTAAATAGGCTGAATGACTGATTACAAGATTGGAGACATGTGTGATTCTAATTAAAGAAACTAATTAGTTTGAAATATCACTATAATTCAATTATTTATTATCTTTTCTAAGGGGTACCAACAAATGTGTCCAGGCCATTTTAGAATATCTTTGTAGAATAAGCAATAATTCATCTTTTTTCACAGCTTCTTTGCTTTATTCTATGACATACCAAAGGCATGCAAGTATACATGATAAAATAGCTTTTAATTTCATCACTTTTCAGGAGGAATGAAGCATTATTTCAATGAGCTGTAAGGGTACCAACAAATTTGAGCACATCTGTATGTACCCTATTACTTCTAATTAACAACACCCTTGAATTAATGCCTCACTCAGATATCAGCTTTTTAAAAGACGCCACCCTCAGATAAACGTCACTCTCAATAAAGAAACGTAAAGGTATTTTTTTCTACCTCTGCTCAAAAAATAAAGAAACGCGCAACTCTGCCTGTGTACATGACACCCCCGAAGAGACTGCAACCTCAATCCAGCATGTAATACAAACTAATGTACACCCACCTTAGTAAGCAAATGTTATTTTATAGTACAGTCCCGACAGACAACCCAAGATGAATTACTTACAGCACAGCAGTCCTTCACGTCCCTTTTTTTCCAGCAGAGTTCAGTGCCAACACAGCAGGGGGTAAAACAAGGGCTGTCTGTTTACCTCGTCGTCAGCTTGGATGGTGAAAACTTAAACTCAGAGGAACTTAGAGCTTTGCCTGTCACTCTAAGCGCTATCCGAAAGCTGGCTGAAGATATCTTCTTGTATGGGGTTTAAAAAAAAACTTGCTTACTATCTATGAGAAGATTTAGTTTCGGTTTCTCTTACAGAGAAATTACAAACAAGCAGGTAAATCACAGTGAGAAAAAATAAATAAATAACGAGTCGGTATATTTTAGTTTTAAAAGAAATCAAACCGATATTCAAAGGTAATATTTTTGGTTAAGAAAAACAACTGCATGTGATAAAGACAGAAAGGATGCTGTGTAAGGATGGTGGTATGCTGCCTCCTAGATGGACCGCCTTGACGGTAGATGGAAACCGGAAGGTGACCATATTAGGGGGAGTGCGTAGTTGCACGTACCCGGAAAGACTTTATTGCTACCAGCTGCGGGACGGCCCTCTATTGGAGAAACCATGGCGACGGGTTGATTGAAGGGAGGACTTTGTGGGTACAAAGGAGGAGCAGCTACGTCAGTATGCCGCTTTGCGGTGACAAACATAACCAGATGACAGGAGCCTGTATCGTTTGTTTTGTCTTTTGTTATGTGTGTGTTTTGTTTTGCAGAGGAGGATTGAGCACCCCGGAGCTGTCGCTAAAAAGCCAGCAGTCGCACCAGAGCACTTCCATGCACAAACACCATGTCCTTATTCACCACTTTCGTGCACTGAGGACACGGGACCGATCAAGTCAATTTTGGATTACAGTTGTTGTTATTATTTTTGGGTTTGCAAGCCTGCCGTGTACCACCCAATACCATTGCTGGCAGAGGGGTGGACTGTTTTCTTTTGTGTTAAAAATAAACACAGATTGTTTTTGGGAGACTGTTTGGACAGTCATTTTGTTACACCACACCACTTGCACCTGATGACATTTGGTGTCCAGAAGTGGGACAGGAATGGACCCAACTGCATTGGCAGCGCTGTTGGAGGCGCAGGAGCGGAGACATCAGGTGTCACTGACGGCCATGATGGAGAGGATACACAGCCTGTTCCTGGAGGCCAATCGGGGGAGGGAACTGGCGGCTGAACCAGCAGTACGACCTACCAAGGACGAGGGTGGTGAAGATGTAGCTGGAGGATGACACCGAGGCTTACTTGGTTGCATTTGAGAGGCAGGCAACAGCAGCACAGTGGCCTCGGGAGTGGTGGACCACCCAGCTGGGCCCCAATTTGATCGGGGAGGCCCAGGCAGCCTACCAAGCCTTAACACACGAGCAAGCCCTGGTTTACGACCAGGTGAAGCAGGCCATTCTCCAGCAGCTCAATATCATGGAAGAGACGCACGGCCGCTGGAATACCAGCGACCCCCAGGACTGTGACCCCGCGTGGTGGCACAACAGCTGTTAGATCATGTGACCCAGTGGCTCTGCCCCGGCACCAACGACACCGAGAAGATCACGGAATTAATTGTCATTGAGCAATTCGTGAAGGTGCTGGGGCCAGACACCCAGAAGTGGGTCACCAGACATCGACCCACCACGCTGGAGGCAGCAGTCCAGTTAGCTGAGGGATACGAGGATGTATTGGCATCAGCTTCTGTGGTTGTCACCCCTGCTCCTCCCTCCAACCGACCCCGAACGATGGGCCCAAGGACAGGACCCCCGCAGCACTTCACCCCCTCCCTGCACAGGGCTACTTCTCATTGGCACCCCATGGCCAGCCTTCCTCAACAACAATGGAGGGCAAGGTCGACCCCCAGCGGGGCGAGAACAGAGAACCCCTCCCCATTGCCAAACCGGCAGCGGGACATACAAGCTCTGTGGGTGCCTTTCACCTCACCTGTTACCGGTGCCATGAGGTCGGCCACCTCGCCCGGAATTGTCCGGCGGCGATGGAATGTGGTGCGGCCTCCCATTACCTACCAACAGCACCAGGTAAGTCCAGGGGTAATGATTGGGAGGGGACTTGCAATGTTGATGTACGGGTTGGTGATGTGAGCACCCACGCATTAGTGGACTCAGGATGTGGGCAAACTTTAATTGAAGAAGCTCTGTTGGCGGGGGTACCTTGGTGGTCACGCGGGGTCGTGGTCATTTCCTGTATTCACGGGGATAACAAGGACTACCCCCTCACTAAATTAGATTTGACTATTGGATGTCATACCCGTCGCATAATTGTGGCAGTGGCTGCAAAGTTGCCATATCCAGTTATTTTAGGTCGAGACTGGCCGAGACTGGTAAAACCATGGGAGCAGCGGGGGAAACTATTGGGAAAATCTTCCTGCTGCAAGCTGATTTGTTCCATTCCCGATTTCGCCCGAAAAAAACAAAAAGAGCGAAGGATTGAAAAATGGGAAGGAATGTGAATAAGACAAGGCTGGGGTTTGTTGGGGGAAATTCAAAGTCTGTTAAATGCAAGGGAAAGGGGATTGGGACTCAATGTGACCTGCGGGGGCGGGTTACTGAGGCCCCCAGTGCTGAAGCTACTGTAGGTCCACATCTCGGTCGAAATTCTTGTGTTGGAACAAAAAAACAATCCTTCGCTGGCACACATCAGGGGGCAGGTTCGGTCTATCGAGGGGAAGGATGTAGAGGATAACCGGCCGCTTACATATCCTCACCACATTATTGTCAGGCATTTGCTGTATAGGGTATCCCAAGCCATGAGCACAAGCCAGATTGTAACACAATTACTTGTTCCTCAGTCTTTTCGACGTGAGATCATGCGGTTGGCTCACGATGTCCCATGTTCAGGCCATTTAGGCAGCGATAAGACTCGGGATCAAATATTGGTTCGGTTTTATTGGATGGGAGTTTTTAGTGAGGTGACGCGATATGTAGCGGACTGTCCGGAATGCCAGCAAGTAGCGCCGGGGCGGGTTCACCCGAGCCTGCTAGTCCTACAGCCCCTGATCTCCGTTCCCTTTGAACGCATTGCTATAGATATAGTGGGTTCATTGAGCCAGACTGACTCTGGATATACGCACATTTTGGTAGTGGTGGACTACGCGACCAGATATGCAGAGGCAGTACCATTGAGATCCACTAGTGCCGCAGTGATTGCTCGAGAGTTAGTACAGATTATAGCGAGAGTAGGGATTCCAAAATAAATCCTCAATGATAATGTAACAAACTTCATGTCACAATGTTTGAAAGAATTATATAAATTGTTGCAAATTAAGTCCATTCGAACCTCCGTTTATCACCCGCTACGGACAGTTTGGTGAAACGTTTTAATCAGACTTTAAAACAGATGCTGAAGCGGTTTGTCAACCAAAAGCAGAAACATTGAGCTAAACTCCTCCCCTACCTGATGTTTGCAGTGAGAGAGGTGCCTCAGAGCTCGACTGGGTTTTCTCCCTTTGAGCTGCTGTATGGGAGGCAACCACGAGGTATCCTTGATCTTGTGAAGGAAGGGTTACAGGAGCAAACAAAAACGTCCAAAAACATAGTCAAGTATGTAATCATGTTAAGAGACCGCCTAACATTGGTTGATCGTTTGGCACAAGAAAAGCTAAAACTAGCTCAGCATCGCCAGGAGCAGCAGTACAACAAACAAGCATGAATTCAGACTTTTCGGCCAGGTGATAAAGTACTGTTGCTACTTCCCACATCAGAGTCTAAGTTGTATGCTAAGTGGCAGGGGCCATACTGTATGAGGTGATACGGTGAATTGGTAATGTGAATTATGAAATTAGACAACCAGATCGCCGAAATAAGACCGAAATTCATCACATTAACTTGCTAAAACCCTGGAGTGAAATGGAGGCTCTATTTATAGCTTGTGACATTTTGGTCCCACTGTCAATCCACTAGCTACAACTAACATTCCGATGGGGTAACAGTTACTTCCGGATCAGAAACGCGAGCTCTACCAGTTAGTGGAAAGGTTTAATGATGTTTATTCTGACTTGCCCTAATGTTTTCACATGCTGTTATTACTCCGGCAGGTATCAGGGTCCAGGAGAGACCGTACCGGATCTCGGAGAGTCACAGGGCTCCAGTTCGCAAGGAGGTGGAGGATATGCTCGGACTTGGAGTCATTGAACCTTCCTGGAACAAGTGGTGCAGTCCTATCATGATGGTGGGCAAGAAGGGTGGCTGCACTCAGTTTTGTGTGGATTTTCGAAAAGTTAATCTACAAGTTCGATGCATATCCAGTGCCCCGAGTGGATGAGCTCCTCGACCGACTGGGTAAGGCGCTGTGGCAGAGTGTCCCACCCCTATATATATATGCGCACTGTATTATTATTATTTGTATTATTATTGTTTGCGGTGCGGACGAAAGCCGCCGTCATTATATGATTTTAAAACCTTGTGGGGATGCGTGACTGATCAGCTACTGATTATTTAACTAACTGACAGTCACGCATCCTTATTAAACTCGTGCAGACTATGGCTGAGGGGTGATAAGATAATTAATTAATAGCTAGTTAACCCCTCGGCCAGAATATAAAAGCCTGCAGCTGTCTTTGTTCAGGGGAGAGAGTGTCAGAGGAGAGACGTAAGTCTGGAGAACAGAAATAAACAATTGCTACGTATGCTGGTTTTGCAACGAGCATACTTCTTGTTTTAGTGTTTGTTTGTTAGTTTGGCCGTTGTGCCGTTTTTGTTGGTATTTTGTGTAAATCTTTTGTTTTTGTTGTTGTTATATAAACAGGCTGAGTGCCGTTGCGCTTCAGTTTCACCCGCCATTCATTGTTTTGGTTTTGTGTTCCTGGTCCGTGATGTCACCACACCTGCACATGGCAACCATCCTGTCACAGGCGCGGTTAATCTTGACTTTGGATCTGACAAAGGGATACTGGCAGATTCCACTCACTCAGAGCTCGAGAGAGAACTGCATTCTCTACCCCAGATGGCTTGTTCCATTTCCGGACCATGCCCTTCAGGTTGTATGGAGCTCCCGCCACCTTTCAGAGACTGATGGACCAGGTCTTAGCTCCCCATCATCAGTACGCAACCGCGTACATTGATGATTTGGTGATTTTTAGCTCTACGCAGCCGCGTACATTGATGATGTGGTGATTTTTAGCTCCAAGAGGTGACCTATTTTATGCATGAATAAGGACTGATTGCTGATTGAACAATTGTGCAAAGAAGTTTTGCACATGTGCAGAAGAGGTTCACATTCATGGGAGTAATTTGTATCAGCTGTGATCAAATGTTTTAATTTTGTTTGACATGATTTACTCAACTGAGTTTTGCGTCTTTTGTAGAGAGTTGTGTTTACTGTTTTGCAAAAAGAGCAGCAGTGTGGAGTAGTGGTTAGGGCTCTGGACTCTTGACCGGAGGGTTGTGGGTTCAATCCCTGGTGGGTGACACTGCTGCTGTACCCTTGAGCAAGGTACTTTACCTAGATTGCTCTAGTAAAAACCCAACTGTATAAATGGGTAATTGTATGTAAAAATAATGTGTAAAAAATAATGTAATTCTATGTAAAAATAATGTGATATCTTGTAACAATTGTAAGTCACCCTGGATAAGGGTGTCTGCTAAGAAATAAATAAATAATAATAATAATAAAAAAACAATACTGTTGTGCTCATTAGGTTATGACAGAGAACAAGTTTTATTAAAAGTTTAATTAAAAGTGTCTTAGCAATCGAGAAAAACTGTAAATGGACAGGGCAGTGTTAGGAGGCATTTGATATGATTAAGAAGCGACTCTGTCAAGCTCCCACTCTAATTTCACCAGATTTCAGCAAAGAGAACACCTTATCATTTATTTGAGCAAAAAATGGCTCCTAGGGAAATTAACTACTCCATCATTGAGAAGGAGTGTTTAGCTATCAAATGGGCTACGCACACTCTTCGCTATTACTTGTTGGGGCGTTCTTTCTCTCTCATCACTGATCATGCTCCTTTAAGGTGGTTACACACGATGAAGGACAATAACGCTAGAATAACTCAGTGGTATCTGGCGCTGCAACCCTTCCACTACACTGTGAAGCATCGTGCGGGTAAGGAGCATCAAAATGCAGATTTTTTTTCAAGGGAGGGGGGACCATTGGGGAACATAGAGTTGGCCGAGTGTTCCTTCGGCATCACGCTGCCTCCTAGATGGACCGTCTTGACGGTAGGTGGAAACCAGAAGGTGACCATATTAGGGGGAGCGAGTAGTTGCACGTACCCGGAAAGACTCAATCAGCTGCGGGACGGCCCTCTATTGGAGAAACCATGGCAACGGATTGATTGCAGGGAGGACTTTGTGGGTACAAAGGGGAAGCAGCTATGTCATTACACCGCTTTGCGCTGAGAAACGTAACCAGATGGCAGGAGCCTGTATCGTTTGTTTTGTCTTTTGTTATGTGTGTGTTTTGTTTTGCAGAGGAGGATTGAGCACCCCGGAGCTGTCGCTAAAAAGCCAGCAGTCGCACCAGAGCACTTCCATGCACAAACACCACGTCCTTATTCACCACTTTCGTGCACTGAGGACACGGGACCGATCAAGTCAATTTTGGATTACAGTTGTTGTTATTATTTTGGGGTTTTCAAGTCTGCTGTGTACCCCTGTGGCAAAGTGCCCCGCCCCTGTGTGCATTTGTGTGTTCTGTGTATATATGTATGCGTGCGTATGTTAATGTTGGTGTATAGATTGGTACACGGGATATAAACGGGTCTGTGTTTCACGTGTGTTTAAATTGTATATTTGTATTTAGGCACGGGATTGCACATCACGCACGTGCATTTAAAATATAATATGTGAACACGGGGTTTCACGTAATGAATTCACGTGCTGGGATTCAAGTGAGTAATTAATTAGTAATTGAATCCCAGCACAACAGTATATATAGATGCACGTTTCTGTCACTCAGGGTTAGGTGTTCAGAGAGAGGAGAACGGGTGAGAGAGAGAGGAGTAAAAGTAAAGTAAATAGAAAGCGTAAATATAAGTGTTTGTTCTCACCGTATTTGTCTGTACGTGCACCGTTTGTTTAGTGTTAGTCGTTTTGTATGTCTGTTTATTTTGGCGCAAGTGCCGTGTCCTGTTTCGTGCTGTTTTGAAACCTTTTATTTGTTAATAAACGCTGAGTGCAGCCATTGCACTCAGCTCATCACAACCACTGTCTGTGTTTGAATTCCTTTCTGGTCTGACGCAAAAATAAACACGGATTGTTTTTGGGAGACTGTTTGGACAGTCATTTTGTTACACCACACCACCTGAAGACACTGCATCACACTCCACTACCGTTGTCTCTCCTCTTCTTGTCCCGCCCCATAGCAACCAATACACACTCCTGATTCGCTGGACAGTACTCCCCTGACCTCCTAACTCCAACCTAATAGGCATTCGTTAACTGTCATTAAATGTACTGTATTCAAGCCCCCAAAACACACAAGAGTATAGTGCTGCAGATCGGAGCCTCTCATGGCGCTGTTTCTACAATGCCTTAAATCATTTAATAAAATATTGCAGCGTTTGTAAAGCATAGTATTATTAATAAAGGCCGCCCTCATATAATCGCCACCCCATTTCAGAAGACAAGAATGAAGATACACAAATCTTGATAATAGCGGTTTTAATTTTTAAATGCATTGCTTTGGTGGCTTTTTGAAGGTGTGTGTACATCTGGTGCAAAGTCTTCTGCATTATACACCAAATAAAATGTTTTGGATATGTAATTATTTTATATATTTTTAAACCTTTTTGTTTTTGTTATTCAACTGCTATTTCTAGATGTTTATTACACTTGTACTTCATTAGATGCATTCAATCCTCTTTGTCAATGTAGAACATGCATATACACCTACCTATCTATCAGAGGTATTGAAACAATGTTATTTACTGATTCATTTAGTTGAATTGTATAATTTATTAAATTATACTTATTTATCAATTATTCAGCCCAGAGAGAACAAGTGAAGATTCCAGTTGATTTAACTGAGTTAAACAGGGGTTGCCAAGACTTATGTCTGACACTCCATAGACATAAGTACTGGCACCCCTTGTCTGAACTCATAATTTACCTGCAATCTTCATTAGATCTGGGTAGGATGAATGAGTGTTCAAAAAACATCCAAAACATATCATTGCTAAATAAAAATAGATTAATAAACTGAATTACACTTATTGTTGGTGTCAAAAAACCACATACAAAACCTGTTAAGACAGAATAAAATGCACAATTCCTGAAGTAAAATTTGACATCTGGGGCCAGTTTTTCTAAACTTTTATTCTGGATAATAGTGATCTGCATTTAGAATCCCATATTTTCTGATTGAGTTTACTTTTAACTGGATCATTTTTTTCAGAAAAAGCTGCTGCTAAATGTAATCCAGCAACAGCATTTTCTGAAAAAACGTAGCAAAACGATAAGAACCCACTGCGGGTCATGGGCAATGAATTTAATAAGTTATTAGCTTATTAGGAGTTGACTGCTCAAATTTCAGATTTTTCCATAAAATCCTTTTTGTTAACTTTGTGCCGATTTTCATCCAAATCTGAGATGTATGGTGACATTGGCTGGTTGAATCGACACAGAATGACCCAGAAGGAAAGAAAAAAATCTGTTCTGGCTTGGAAGCCTAATTATGGACCCCATTTTGGACAGCAGAATATGTCTGGAGCAACTTCAAGTCCTACACAGAAATAATGAATCCAGGTTAATTCTGGAAGAACTGATCAGACGGTCTTGAATGTACTTTCTGTAGGCAGGTACATATCATTGCTCAATATCACAAGGTGCAGCTCCATTCAGCAAGGCCTCAGCATTCTAAGGGAGTGTGATTCAAAACAAAGCACAATAAATATGATATGGTTGGTTTTGCGAGTTTTTCTTATTTTTGTACTGGACACGTATTTATTATTTTCGGGGGAAATTTGTATTTTTGTTTTCTTTGATGGAGTCTTAAGTAAATAACTCATTGTTATGTAATTGTCTTCCACTAGTGGATAGGTGATGTTTGCTCTCTTTGTACTATAGTCTCATTACTAAGCTTTTATAATTATTTCTGGCAATTATATTAAAGTAACCCAATTGGAGATTGTAAGAAAGCAGGAACTTGCCATCAGGAGAAACATGCCATCAGGAGAAACATGCCACAGCTATTTCCATCCTCTTGCATGGTGACATCTATTCTGTCTGTTGTCCACTCTTCAAGACTCTCACATGTGACCTGACTGCCATGCCTCATAAACATCCTACCAAAAGAAAAGGTTACATTTCACTTAATCAACTAATAATTTGAATCAGTCTTTACATATCTTTTTACCCTGTGCCAATCTAAATTTCAGTCACACTAGACTTACAGTGCATTACAATGCTGTAAAACCATTAAATACCTCCAATGTCACAGGTACTCCTCTCTCCTTGATGAATTTGGGAAGGAGTCAAGAATGGAAATTCTTTTGTCCTTAACATTTGCGGCCAGGAGAAACCAATGTGAATCACTGCAGACAGGCAATGGAAGCCAATCAAAGTCCAGAAACTGTACCTGTTAAGAATAGAGGAAAAACATTTTTGTCAGCATATCATACAATCTGCAAAGCATTATATTACAATTAAAAAAAAAAAAAACATTAATTACAATTTGCATACACACTGACGGATAAATTTATATATATATATATATATATATATATATATATATATATATATATATATATATATATATATATATATTGTAAGGAAGCGGGTTGTGAGAGACAGCAGGGAGGGGGTTAAAACCTCCCTGAAAAAGAAACATGGGAAAATGCACTTTTTAGTTTATTGTTTGAATTTAATTGTTTAATTGTTTTATTAATGATCATCCGCACCTGGGCGTTATTGGGGAATTAGACCCAGGTGTGGGGTTTAAAAAGAGAGCAGGCAGTCTGCTCGGGGCTGCTGAGTGGAAGGAGGCAGAGAGGTGCGCTGTCTCCGAGTAGCCATTGAATTAAAGTAAGTGCTGTGTTAAACCTGGGTTTTTGAAAAGACGGGGAAACCGCTTAGCTGTCCCGTGTTAGTCAGGGAGTTCCTGTTTGTGTAGTTAGTGCTCATAAAGAGCTAGGTGTTTGTTTTCGTATTTTTGTTTTGGTGTTTATTAAAATAGCGCAACCGCGCAAGAAAATCAATTTCTGTGTGTTGGGTCACTGTTTTTAAAGGGGCAACGAACCCGAGAGTGGTGAAATCATTACAATATATAGATAGATAGATAGATAGACACAGCACTTTTGGGTCAGCTGCTAAGGAATTCCAGAGGTTTCAGGTAAGTTCGTCATTTTTTCTTTATTTGTTTTTTTTTCCCACAGTGCAACAGAAACAGCGGCCGTTCAAAACAAACAGAAATATACATAACAAAATAAAATGACTCGCTGGTCAAAACAAAAGGAAAGGCGATACAATGTAACATTTCAATACACTATTACTTATTTTTTTTACAACCTGCAACAGATACTTCGAGGGTTTTGATTCTTTTTTCTTTCTTATTTTCACTTTTGTACAATAATGCCTTCTCTAGCATTCACTGTCCTCCTTCTCTAAAATATCCTGCCCCCCCTTTATATCTGCCTCATCCATAACAATCTCATTACCCCATTAAACAATCATGCAATGAATGAGTGTTCAATCACTGAATGACTGAGTTTTCAATAAACTTCAAAAACATATCACTGCAAAATAAGTAGTTTAATAAACAATATTTATTAAACTAAATAAATTAGTGAATAACATTATTTAAAATGAAGGGTGCCAAGATAGTCTGCGAATGTGCATACATTATATGTATATATTGTAGCAGTAATGAAAAACTCGCTGTTTTCCATTTTGCAAAGTTATATGATCTCAGTCATATTCTAAAAAGTCTTCTGACTGGCAAAAGGCACAATTCTTAATTCTTAATCAAAGTACAGTAGGAAACCTGGTTTCTGGAAACACTACAAAATCCAGAATACACAAAGCACTTTTATTTCCAGGAAAGCAGGTTTCCTTGTGTGTGCTGGGGTATAAACACATAACTTACTTTTGTATAAAGCCAAGACGTGTAGTTTTCTTCCTCCCAAAAGAGTGCCAGAAACACTGCAGGACATAAACACGTTTCTTGCATTCTTCAGCAAGCAATCCAAGGTAAGCATGAACAATCTGTTAATAACACACAGTAACACCTCATAAAAAAATGAATAACCAAGTATTATGCATCATCATCATGTTTCATGATAAAAACTAGACAGGTGTTTTTATTAAAATACTCAACATTTTTATGCAACATCTTGCTTGCAGCAGACACATATGCTGGCTTTGAAATGTTTACTTCCTCTTCAGTGTAAAATATGCCACACTTAATAGACATTTTTTGTCACATATTCTACGGTACTGACTGGATTGTATGTGAAAGACTATAAATGGTTTAGCTATCAATAAATACCTACAACCACAAACTTAAGAATTTACATTTACCAATACTTACTTTTGTCATTGAGGCATACCCCTCTTTAATGTACCAAGGTCTAAAACTGAATGTATTTCCTTGAATTATTAATGGCTCATCAGGTGCTGGTATCTTCTGTGGAAGGACAGGGATGAGGTGCTTCAGCGTATGTGTTAAGTAACTTCTTTTACACTTCATTTCTGTTCCTGCACAGTTAAATGGTTCTACAGTCACATGTGTGCGGCCTTCCAATACTTTTCTTTTTCTTCATCTGCAAACAGGTGTCTTTTTCTCATTGTAGCTAAAAAACAAAAGTTAATTCAGTTATTTTTAAATAATTCGATTTAAGAACATTTAACAAATTTATTTTTCATATAAAACACATTTTGCAAATATCTGATATTTAAGTGTAAAAACAATCAACATATGTTTTTCTTGGAGGGGGGGTGGTAAATTAAGTAATAAAATGGATCTATTCTATATGATATTCTACAATAATTTAATTTTACACCACACCTTACACTACAAAAGTGGTTTAGACACAACTAGGAAGCAACATATAAAAGCTCTGATTACACATACCAAGCATTTCAACTTCAAAAACCAAAATAATTAGATTACTAAAGCCTGGAATATTTTACAAATGTACCTTTAGTTTAAAAAGTCTCTCAATGTCTTTCAATTGTTTGTCAGTTGGTTGTCTGTTTCCAAGATACTTAAACAGCTCAGCAGAAACAGGGTGGCTGTGCGTCTCACACATCTCAGAGACAAAAAGGCATTTCTTTGCATAATCAAAAAACAGTCTAACCAACACTGGACACCCTTGTCTGAGATGGTGCTGAAAAGGTCTTTGGTGTTTGCAATCAATAGTGATGTTTACTGGTACATAACTTCTCATGATAAGGTTTTAGTGCTGAATTCAGTTTTACCAATGTATTTGGTACATTTTATTTCAAGTTTTAATAAATTATTGTGTCAGAGGTGTTGACCTAAAAGTTGCTTGTGAAAAAAAAGGTTTGCATGTGCATTTTGGGATTTCAGCACAAGAATGTTGAGTAAGACATGTTGCTTGCATAAGGTTAGTGCTGCCATGCTGTTATTCCATCTTTAACTCATGTGGGGTGGATCAACTTGAATTAATAACTAATCTAGCTACAGTTTTACAAGAGTGCAGTTAGCTATCTTTAAGATACAACAGAATGCCAAAATACATTTTTAATTGGTTCTAAACTAATTCCTAGTACTATCAATGGTGGAGGGAGGAGGGGGGGCGGGACTTACTTCTAATTCCAGCTTGACCATGATGGACACAAGTGAAAGTAACATACATCACATTCTTTACTAACTCCTCATTGCTGTCTTTCAACTTCTGTGATCTCTCTAGATGTAAGGGATGGACCCCTTTCTCACTCTAGGCATTAATTGCTAAGTTGGCTTTCTTGAATGATGTGAAGTGTAGTCCTTTTTGTAGTTCTGGTGACGTATTGAGGATTCAGTGTCAGATTCACTATCTTGAGTTGAGTTTTCCTGGATTTTGGCTTTGACACAGAATAACACAATTATTTGATTATTTTTACAATAATAGTTCCTTAACAGTTTACTTAACAGGTTTAAAAGTAATATTGAACCTGTTTTTTTTTTTTTTTTCGGGGACAGTAACAGTAAAATTATCCAACTGTTATACCTTTATAGAGCCAGGCTAGGTTAGTGCTAGTTAGCTCATTGCTTACCAGCACTATGCACCCCAAGGCCAATAAATAGGTATTTAGGACCTACCATTTTGTCTCTGTCCATAGGCTGTTGCCTGCTCCATGTTCCTGGCAGGTTACATCTGAGACAAACAAATAAAAGTTGCATTATTTTATTTGATCACTACTTTAAAAAAAATAAAATAAAAAATAAATCGGCTTCTTGCTGACATATTCCAGTCATACGAATGAGCAAATGTGACCAACCTTGACAGAGATATGTAACACACCAAAGAACAACAACCCCACACAAAACAGATGACAAAAACACATCAGTATCTGGTAGCTTGCCCTGACAAACAGTCATGTACAATGCCTATCTTACTGATATTGTTGTAGACTGCATATTAAAAGCTCTACAGAGCTATTCTCAAAAATTGTTTTAATTCAAGATATACAAATACATGATTATCATGTATTTGTAATTACTGGTCTTTCCTCAAAGAGAAGAAAAAGAGAACAAATGTATTTTCATAGGATATTAAGTTTCAGAAAGGTTCACTTTTTTTTTTTTTTTGTGGGTTGCATATTGTCCAAATTGAGAAAGTTTGGGACAGTAGTGAATCTTCCCAGGAGTGGCCGTCCTGCCAAAATCTCTCCAAGAGCAAGGTGTAAAATCGTCCAAGAAGTCACAAAGAACCCTAGAACAACATCCAGGGATCTGCAGGCCTCTCTCGCCTCGGCTAAGGTCAGTGTTCATGACTCCACCATCAGAAAGACACTGGGCAAAAATGGGATTCATAGCAGAGTAGCAAGGCGGAAACCATTGCTCACTAAAAAGAACATGAATGCTCATCTCACCTGGATGCACCTGGATGATCCTCAAGAGTTCTGGAACAATGTTCTATGGACAGATGAGTCAAAAGTGGAACTTTTTGGCTGACATGGGCCCCGTTATGTCTGGCGAAAACCAAACACTGCATTCCACAGTAAGAACCTCATACCAACGGTCAAGCATGGTGGTGGTAGTGTCATGGTTTGGGGATGCTTTGCTGCATCTGGACCTGGACGCCTTGCCATCATTGAAGGAACCATGAATTCTGCTCTGTATCAGAGAATTCTACAGGAGAATGTCAGGCCAGCCGTCCGTGAGCTGAAGCTGCAGCGCAGCTGGGTCATGCAGCAAGACAATGATCCGAAACAACAAGCAAATCTACATCAGAATGGTTGAAGAACAAAAAATTTAAAGTTTTGGAATGGCCTAGTCAAAGTCCAGACCTAAACCGCATTGAGATGTTGTGGCAGGACCTGAAACGAGCAGTTCATGCTCGAAAACCCACATATGTCACTGAGTTGAAGCAGTTCTGCATGGAGGAGTGGGCCAAAATTCCTCCACCGCGCTGTGAGAGACTAATCAATAATTACAGGAAGTGTTTGGTTGCAGTTATTGCTGCTAAAGGTGGCGTAACCAGTTATTGAGTCTAAGGGGGCGATTACTTTTTCACACGGGGGCATTGGGTGTTGCATAACTTTCTTTAATAAATAAATTAAATATGTATCAAATTTTTGTGTTATTTGTTCACTCAGGGTCCCTTTTATCTAATATTAGGTTTTGGTTGAAGATCTGATAACATTCATTGTCAAAAATATGCAAAAACACTAAATATCCGCGGCGATTACAAATTTAAAATGACAACTCTGGTGAGAGTTTGCCACGTCTTAACACCTATTATTAAATAATAGATAATATGTTGTATTAGAAACTGTTGTTATTACATTTTAAACACAAATATAATTACACATAAAAATAAATCGCAGGACAAATGATAAATTATTTCTGCTTATGTCATAACGCATATACAAAATAATGCATGTATTGTATTTATTTCTGTTTCGCTAATATTTGCAAATATATTGCAAGTACATGTACAAAGAAAACCTGTAATATAAAGTAGCCAGCTATTAAATGTAATCTTTGTAAACTACGCAGCCTAAAGTTAACCTATTATTAAATAATAATATGAAAAACATGTTACTAATATTAAAACGACCCTGACAACATTTTAACAGTAAAACAATTTACTAGACACATTGGAAAGATCGCAATAACAGTCTGTTCTGAATTCAAGTTCACAGACAGAAAACATTAACTTGCCTTTAAGTTCTAAGATTCTCTCATGTGTAGAAAGGCTCAAAAAGGCAAAAGCTAACTTATTTCCAAGCTAACTTATTTCCTGTGACACTAGGACTCAATTGCTACTCAATCATTCAACCGAGTCCAGCGGGCGGCAAAGAAAGTCGTGGAAGATGCAAAGGCTGCCCTTCGAATCGGTGATATCATGGGGCAAGTTCAGCATGGAAGAGGGGGTCTTGGTCTCAGTTCAGCTCCTCCTACATGGCACAAGGCAGCCCCAGCTCAACAGAGGAAGCTGGTAGTCAATGAGGTGCAAAAGCAGGAGGAGAGGATGAGGTGCGTAAAGGCCGTTTCCCAGGCCAAGCAGGGAAAATGGATGAGATGGGAGAGTGTGGAACAACGCAAGATAGGCTGGCACCACCTATGGAAAATGGAACAGAGCAGGATCAGTTTCCTCATCAGGTCATCATCACCTGCAACATTAAGGCACATTTTGACAGGATGTTAGGTGGGTCTTAGCCAAGGACAGTTTACACACAAAAGACAACATTCCTCCGCCCAGGAGAGCAACTGCCAAGAAAAGGTGTTAAAACCAAGCCTCGCCCAGGACAACTGGAAGCGGCTAGAGGCTGGAAAATGCTGGCAGATGTTGGTCAACGGCTTATTTTTCCACCTGAGATTGCCACCACTAACGTCGACCAGATATTGTCTTGTGGTCTGGATCAGCACGCCTTGTTCACCTGGTAGAGTTAACAGTGCTATGGGAGGATGCTGTAGATGAGGCATATGAGAGGAAGAAACTGCGGTATGCTCAACTAGCCGCTGAAGCGGAACAGCGAGGATGGAGAGTCTGGGTTTACCCAGTGGAGGTGGGTTGTCGAGGATTTGTGGCACACTCTACAACCCGGTTTCTCAGAGATGTCGGATTCAGTGGCCAAGAGTTGCGTCGCGCAGTGAAGAACTTATCTGAAGCAGCTGAGAGGAGCAGCAACTGGCTGTGGTTGAGACGGAAAGATTCTGGCTGGGGATCTCAAGCACAGTAGAAAGAAAGAAACTTTGATGTACGGGTAAGTAAGCTGGGCTGAGTTGAGTGGGGGATGGAGGGGGGTGATGCTGGGACCCCAGAATCACCGTCGAGCCCTCTTGAGGTGTTGTGGGCTAGTCGACGAAACACCGAGGATGGAAGGTGCCCACTTGAAGACCCCAGAGATGTACCCTACTTAGCTCAATCCAGATGGTTGTCATGCTGATGCGCTGGGGAGACCACGTTGTGATTGATCCCCGGAGTCAGCAACACAGCGGTTGTGTGTGCTGATGCGCTGGGGAGGCAAAATCAGCTGATCCCTGGAGCCAGCATTACACTTCAGCCATCAACACCAGGCAGAAGGATATGTACATCATCATATGGAAGGAAACGCAAATGGATGGAGACACAGAACGATCACATTAGTTTACTGTAAAGCTACGTCTTAGTTGGTGCTTATCTTGGCGAGAGCCGAGTTCAAATCAGCATGAAGTTTTAACATCTACTCATGTAATGGGAACCACAGTCTGCACATTAACTATTTGTGCATCACCCATGCCCACATACAAATATACATTTTAACTCACCTGTGCTACACAACCCAAACTATACAAAATAAACCAAATACACCAGGGGTGAGGGTTACCCCATCACAATATATTTGTAAATAAATAAATAAATAAATAAATTGCAGCTTTATTATTAGAGGTGCTTGAAAGGTAAACAACATAATATGCAAGATAGTTGTATTACAGTAGAACCTCAGAGTTACCAACCCCTTGGGAATGGAGGTTGTTCGTAAGTCTGAAATGCCCGTAACTCTGAAAATTAGTTTTCAATGGATTTTGGTATGATGGGCCCCTGGACAAGGAACCAAAACAGCCCCCCCCCCCCCCCCCCCCACCCCCCCCCAGTCAATAAAATCCAGTTTTCTCAGTATATAGATTCTGTGTGCATGATGGCAAGGCTGTTTAGGTGATACTGGCTCATGGTGGCTCTGTTCATTCTTAATGAGTCCCATGCGCGAGAATGATCTTTCTCCATAACAGTTAGTGCACATTAAGGATAGGTAAATGCGCTGACATTCGGCAACGTGGAAATCACTTGAGAATTTAGGATAAGTTGAAGGTGGTCAAACGCTGTTCTCTTGTCCTTGCCAGAAACAAATTTAGTAAACTGGAGCATTTATGATGGGAAATATTTGTCAAGATCTTAAGGATAGCTTTGCACGAGTATAGCAGCTTTGTTTTTGATGTAATATTCGGACATGTTCTGAAAGTCGGTAAGGAAGCCAAACAAGTTATGCACAGTAACATAAGCTTTTGATCGGTGCAAGCAATCTGAAAAAGTATCCAGAATCTTTAGGAAAATATGGACACAAAATCTGTCTCTGCCCTTTAGTAAAACCTTAGTTACACTGGGGCAATCGTGATCCTGCAGAGAACTGAGTGGTCGTCTCTGCCGTCGCTCTTCGTCTCCATATTTCTTCAGCACTGCAGTTTCCATTGCACAGTTTTCAAAATCATCAAAATGATCATGAATATCATCCAGAAATGTTTTCAGAGATTCAAGTAATTCAACTACCACTGACAGTTTGATGTGTGCTTGACTAGTTTTGTCGAATCTCTCCAGAATGTTATTCCACAAGTCTGTGGGTTAAAGCGAAAGGCAGATTGAAGTTACCATGCTCGTTAATTGCCGATGTGGGCAGACTGGGTCTGACTCCTTGTTCTGTACTACTTTCTAATTCTTCAGCCTTGTTATGTGGAACAGTAGCGTCGCCAAAACTCTCCTTGACCAGTTGTTCAGGTTCATTTGTTGTTGTCGTTACTTCATTTTTGTAGGATTTAAAACCAAATTTTCTCGGAATGTTTTCCAGCAGGCATTTTTCACTAGTTTGCTTTTCCTTTGTTTTTTTTTTTTCATTTTGCTGCACTGCTAAGTTTTTCCATTTTTTTCGAGAAGGGGTTGTAGCATTCTGTGGCCCGTGGCCCGGACCACTCAGCGCTGTGACGTCACAGTGGTCCGGACCACTCAGTCACAGTGGTCTGGACCACTCCAGCTGTCGCTATGTTATGATTTCACTGTTTCCTTTTCATTTTCTTTATTGGCAATTATGTTATTTTACAAATACGTTACAGTAATACATGCCAGTGTTAAGGTTTATAATAATCAGTACAGGGGACTACGTTGCTCTTCATTGCGCTGAGTGGTCCGGACCACTGCCGCTGTACTGATTTCACAGTTAAAGCACTTTAAATAAAAAACATTTACAAATCTATTTTAAAAAAGAGCTAAATAATAAAATAACAATCCACGTATATATTATTTTCCAAATACTTATAGTAATGATAATGCCAGTGTAGGCTGTAAATGTACAATCATCTACTGAGGAACTTTTGCTGCCCTTTGCTGCTGAGTGGTCCAGTCCAGACCAGATGACTGCCGCTGTACTGAGTTCATATCTTGATCACGTATTGGTTTGGTTTGAGGGTTTTTGTTTTGCTCATCACAAAACTTAAAATGTTTGGATCCCTTGCGCCAGTTAATATACTTAATATGATAAGAAGAGTCGGATGGTGACATCATGGAAGTTCTATTCTCTGAAGAGACAACACAGTGGAATTTATAATGGCAGGTGAAGTGTGTTCGATGTGTTTGTATGTTTATGATAAACTACAGGTAGATTGCACTGTAAAACATAAATGTAGACCTATTGTGATCTACAAATTTCAATGACCAGCATAGGCACATGTTTAAAAATGTGAAAAAACAGAATCAAGCACCAATATTTTCTATTTGAAACAGAACCAGTATGTGAATGAACATCATTTGAGGACTTGGTAAGCAGGTTGTCAAAAGAAGACAATTGTCCCTATTGCCATGTACCTGCAAAATGTACGGAGCATCATCTCCGTACAAAACATTGGAGGTTTGTTATTTATGTTGAAGACAAAGGCGATGGTAAGAATACTTTTCTCCTCTCGAAATAATCTATTTTATTAGTATTAATATATATATATATATATATATATATATATATATATATATATATATATATATATAAGATGTGTAAATAAAATATGTCAGCATTGTCTATTAGGAAATATCTGTTTTGCACTGTATTTGTGTCGTTTTTGTTTCTTAATGTTAAATAATTGGAAGAAGATACACTGTGATTATTAATTTCGTAAACTCGCAACGCTTTAAACATGTTATTCTTACTTCAATCAATATCACTGGTTATTAACCATTATACAAGCCTTTCGAATTTGCGAACTTTTTTCTCATGTAACACTGTTCTACGCCCCTGGGTGTAGAAATAGAAACACTTCCTATTGAGATCAGAGATTATGAGTTGCTGTCTGTTTCTGAATCTCGCCTAAAAAGCCACTTATTTGAATTGCCTTTTTTTCTGCTGTTATTATTTTCTTTATTTCTAATTGTGTTAGTATTTTGTAGATCACTTTGTATATGTCATGGTTGTTTTAGTGTTATTTTATCTGTTTTGTTATTTTATCGCTTTTTGTGAAGCTCTTTGAGATATTTGGTTATGAATTTATAATTAGTAAGGTTGGAGGCACGATTATAATAGCCTACTCTTTTTCTATGAATTGTAGTACTTAACCAAATATCTGCAGCAGCATGTACTTCATCTGTATACCAAAAGGTGTGTTCTATGTAATGGTTTTGGTGGTATAGACTTCTGACCATTGACAACTATGTCAGTAATCTATATTTTGTTTCACTTGCGAGTTAAGGGCTGATTGAGTGTCAGCAAATTCAAACTATCTTGACATCTGTGCTCTGTTTTGTTTGTCATGGTTACTTGTTCTAGAAATGTAAGATAGGAGGACGAATCAGATAAAATAACCGCAATGTAATTTCAAAATTATAATGTGAGGAGACAACCCAACATATGAAGCTATACATTCTGTGTCATCATTAAAGACTGCCCATTTCCTTTTATTACAAACACCAGATCCAGTGAGAAATGAACCTGTAGACACCCAAACCAGTCCTGGAGTAAAAGCTACACCCTTCACAGAAGATGAAAGAAAAAAATTGCAATGCCTGCAAAGCACGGTTTGGAAGTCATGCATCATTGTGACGTCATGCTTTGCATCAACATGGAACACCAAAGGATCCTATTTATTGTGTTGATCTAATAAGTGGTATATATTTTACTGCAAAAGAAAAAAGTGGACAAAGGGCACCAATCCATCTTCGTAAATCTATCACTGCACGAGTTATTGATTGTGAATCAGAACATTGTATGGAGTTTATGGCCCTTGCTACCAGAAGTGGAAATCCTGGACTAGAATGCATTCATCTGCAGAGAACAGGCACCTCACTGCCATACTCGCCTCCATCTCCATTACAAGATCAGGATCTCCAAAATATGTTAGATAGTAGCATGATTTCCAATTTTAGGAAAAATGAATGTATTACTATGCAATCTCAAGCAGTAACTGAAGGAGTACTTTTTGTGTACTTTTCAGTGTACATAGGTAAGAAAGATTATTGGTGTTGTTTTGGGAGAACTCGTGTTACATTTGACACCAAAACAGGTCAGTGGCACTGTCTATGTAAAGGCAGTCGAAAAATGGCACGATGTGTTCACAGATATCTCTCAATGTGATATATTTGTCAGGCACGCAGAGATTTATTAGGTGTAATTAGAATACAGAAAAATGTGACTGAAGAAGCAGAGTGACCGCATGGATGAGAAATGTTTTGATCCCTGCTTTGATGTCCATGAATATCCCCCAGACAAAGAACATGTAGTGAAGATGTTTAATTACTTATGGACGAATAAACGTATTCCAGAAGAATTCCCAGATGACATTTCAAAACATGAAAAAGAATTACCAGAACAATTTGTGCCATATGGTTCAGGGGGCGTGGAGCTGGGTGCTTCCAATCTTTCAATCTCCCAATTTTCTAATTTCCTGTTAATTAGCATCTATTTTCTATTTAAGCTCTGATCACCTGCACCTTTTCTGTCTAGTGTTTCGTTTTTGAATCCTGACCGGTAGTGTTACGCATTACTCGAAGAAAATATATATATATATATTACGAAGACCATCGTTTCAACAAGATTTATACGCGCAGTCTTACCTGCTTCCAAATGGAGAAGCGTTCAGCCTACGCCTTTCCTTCCGACTCAGACGAGTTCCTGCCTCCGACCCCTCCACCGGTCCGTCTCTGTCAGGCATCCCATTCCTCGTCTCGGTCCATGACCGCACCAGCCCCGCCAGTCAACCTTGCTTCTACCCGTTCTTCAGCTAGGCAAGAGCGGGGCTCAAAGCGCGGTTCCGCTAGCCAGCCTCCACCGCAGCTCCACTATAAAGATTGGACGACACCCAAGCTGCTGAAAATACTCTTTGAAAAGTCCATTCCCATTCCCGTTGGTGGAGATCGCATGTCTCTATTTCTTACTTATTGTGAAGCTTTGTCAGCCGAGCCGATTTTTCCCCCCCGCTTGCAAGCTTCGGCCGTCAGGCCCTCCTCTCCTGCTACGTTCTCAGTTCCTGTTCATGCTGCGCATGCGCAAGATCCTGCTATCGCAGCCCAGCTCCCCCTGCCAGCGCAGTCAACGCAGCCACAGCATCTGCCGCCGCAGTCACTCACCCCGCCCGTCCCCTCCTCCAGCAGCGCTCCTCAGGTCACGTTTAATCAACTGCAATCTCTGCTCCAGCCCATTATAGACTCTCAGCTAGCCCTCAGCGCCCGTCTTGACAAACTGGAGAACCCTTCTTCGGCTCCACCCGCCTTCAGTTCCAGCACTCCTGCTTATACTTTTGGTACGTCTTCTTCAGTACCCCCCGCTGCTCTTCCAGAGTTCAACCTCTCTTCAGCCACTGTAGCAAGTTCCTCTTCTCCCCGTGCTATCACCAGCCATTCTATTTCTCCAAAAATTAGGAAGCTAATAATTGAAGGCAAGGATGTTAATCTCGTTTCTATTCTCATTGCTTCTTCTGAGTTTTTAGATCACAGAGTGGTTGACTGCGGAGACGTTTCAGTCACTCTAAAGTCCCGCGACCCACGTCTTCAAAAAAGCCTTTCCGTGGGAGAATTCGTCCTTGCTTTCTCCGTCTATCGTGACATTCTTTGTTCTGTCTATCCACATAGATTACAGGAGCTAAATCAGTATCTTTTTCTGGTCGTCGAATTGTCTGTGCGCTACGGAGGCACCTTGTTCTATCAATACCACCGTGCCTTCTCAGCCAAAGCTGCCGCCACCCTCTCAGCCGACAACCGTATCGTGGATTGGTCCCGTTCCGACCCAGATCTTTTCACCCGCATTTTCAGCGGAATTCGTGCCAACGCCTGCAGTGCATGTGCCTCCACAGCGCACTCCTCTTACCTATGTCCTAAGGTAGCAGCTAGTGCTCCCCAACCCATTCCTCATCCTTTGCCTTCTCTTCTCAGTTCAAGACATCTTACCCCTGCTTCCATCCATGCTTCAGCTCCACCCACCAGATCTCAAGCTCAAGATGTCTATGGCCGTCCCATTAAGTTTTCAGGTGGCAGGCAAATATGCAATAACTTTAATTCTTCTGTCTGTTTCAACCGCGCCTGCAAGAACCTCCATGTCTGCAGCTTCTGCAATGATGCCCACTCCCGGTCCATATGTCCTCTTAAAGCTAAGTGACAATCAAAGTTACTTCAGGTTTTTACTCCTATCATCGTTCCGGCTCTTGCTAATGCGCTTCTAAATCATCCAGACAAGGCGTTCGTCTCCTATCTAATTAGTGGACTTACAAATGGCTTCTTCACTGGCATTTCTCACGTTCCTTCCGAGTCTCACATTTGTCAGAACCTCCGTTCTGCCATCACTGAGCCAGAAGTCGTCAGTTCCCTTCTCCAGGCCGAAGTCGACAAAGGCTTCATGGTCGGCCCCTTTGCAGCACCCCCCTTCACTACCTTTCGCATTAATCCCATAGGCATCGCTACCCGCAAATATTCTGGCAAGAAACGCCTTATCATTGATCTATCCGCTCCTCGGGGCGGCTACACACGCAGCATTAACTCCCTCATTTCAAGCGAGGAGTTCGCTCTTCACTACATTAAGCTCTCAGATGCCATTTATTTCATCAAAATTGCAGGTCATGGAGCCTGGCTTGCCAAAGCCGATATCTCTGATGCATTCAAGGTCATGCCTATTCATCCTTCCCTCCGTCACCTTTTCGGAGTCTGTTGGGCAGACAAGTTCTATTTCTCCACCCAGCTCACCTTTGGTTGTCGCAGTAGCCCAAAAATATTCGATTCCTTGTCAGAAGCCCTCTCTTGGATTTTGCTCAACTCCTATCATGTCCCCTTCCTTCTCCATCTAATGGATGACTTTTTGCTTATTTCACCCCCTTTGGATCCTCCAGCCCAAGCAATTAACCAGCTTAAGACCCTCTTCTCCCTAGTTGGTGTCCCTCTCTCTCAAGAGAAAACCATCGGCCCTGTTAACTCCCTGGAATTCCTCGGCATTACACAATACCGTGAAATTCGAAGCCAGCCTGCCTCCTGCCAAACTCCAACGCTTACTCTCACTCATTAACAGTTTTCAGATCTCCTCTTTCATTAAGAAGAGGGACCTCCTGTCTCTCCTCGGTCATTTTAATTTCGCCATCCGCATCATTCCTCAGGGCAGAACTTTTATTTCACGTCTCCTAGCCCTCTCATCAACTGTTAGGAATATGAATTCTCACGTGAAAATCTCAGCCGACGCCAGAAAAGACATAAAGATGTGGATCAATCTCCTTACTAACTGGAATGGCCTCTCTCTATTTTATGACGACTTCATTTCAGCCCCTCATGACCTTGCCCTCTTCACCGACGCCTCCTCCATCGGATTCGGCGGGTTCCTCGCTCCCGAATGGTTCTCCAGCACTTGGCCCCCTGAAAATCAGTTCCTTCCCCCTCAAGAGAAATCTACAGCTCTCCTAGAAATTTATCCAATCGTAGTGGGCGCTGTCCTTTGGGGTCACCAATGGTCAAGAAAATCAATCCTTTTCTTCAGCGATAACAAACCCACAGTGCACATCATCAACAAAGGACGTTCTTCATCCCCCCTCATTATGCGCCTGCTCCGTCGTCTCATATGGTCTTCCGTATCTCTCAACTTCCTAATACAGGCCCGCCATCTGCCTGGTATCCACAATAATGCTGCTGATGCTCTCTCTCGCCTACAGGTATCCAAGTTCCGTCAGCTGGTTCCATCTGCCTCCCCAAGCCCTCTCCAGATCCCACAGTTTCATCAGCTGCTTCTAGACTGAACTCTACCCTTCGCAACCTCCTTCAATCTGCTCAAAACTACATGTCTACAGCCCTCGCCCCTTCTTCAAGAGCCTCTTATTCTACGGCCTGGTCAGCATTTTTAAGATTCTGTGCTCATAATCGTATCCACCCTATTCCCTTCAATCAAGACTGGATCCTAGCCTTCATCGTTCATGCTAAAGAATCTCTCCATCTTTCCCCAGCATCCATTAAATCTTATATTTCAGGAATCCAATATCACTACCGCATCATGTCCGTGCCTTCACCCATCATCCTCTCCATACCAGTCGTTCGTCTGACTCTCCGCGGAATCCTCAAAAGCTCCCCCCCTGCTGCATCTTCCCGCCTGCCTATATCAACAGACATCCTCCATTCTCTCATCTCTACTCTTCGGAAAGGTTGCTTCTCCCCCTACGAAGATCTCCTAATGGAGACCATCTGTCTCGCAGCCTTCTTCGGATTCCTCAGAAGCTCAGAATTCACAGTTCCTTCAGCTTCAAGCTTCCCCGCAGCGGGTATTCGTGTATGTGACCTCTCTTGCATTTCCAACTGCTATTTTATAATTCGGCTGCGTACCTCAAAGACAGATCAACTCCGGCATGGTCAGTTCATCCAACTTTCAAGGATTGAATCTTCTATCTGCCCTTTCTCGGCTATGTCAAAATATCTCTCCATCAGGAAATCCCCCCCCCCCCCCCCCCCTGGACCCTCTATTCATCGATTCCTCCCACGCTATTATTACACGTCACTGGTTCTCAGCCCACCTCTCCACCCTCCTCTCCAGAGCAGGCCTCCCTCCTCAGCTTTATTCTCCCCATTCATTTCGTATAGGCGCAGCTACCTCCGCTGCAAGGGCCAGCATCAACCACAGCCTGATCAAGACCATGGGCCGCTGGTCTTCTTCCGCAGTAGATTCTTACATTCATTCATCTCCCTCCGATATAGTTGTAGCCCATTCTAAAATCGCTAGTATGCCCGGAGTGGGGGCTACCTGTCCGCCGGAGCCACCAGAGGTTTTTCCCCATTAGGTTCATGGGGTTTTTTTCCTCTCCACTGAGCGGCAGGTATACACATAATCACAGCTACTAATAATCTAACCATCTCTCTGTTTGTCTCGTTCGTCTTTACGTACTTTTGTTTATGTTATGCGTTGGCATGTGCTGTCTCTCGTTTTCTTCACGGTGTGGGAATTTTCGTGAGGTGCCGGGGGTCCATCCTTTGGGGGGCAAGTGAGTCTCACTTCCCCGACCTCAGGGTTAGGCATCCGCCTCCCTTACCTTCAGGGGGGTTCTCACCATGTGAGTCAGAGCGGACCCCCGGCCAAAATCTGTTCTATCGCAGCTCCTGCGCCTATCTTACCTGTCGGCTCTGCTCTGTACTGCCTCTCTTTCGGGACGTGGCCTCTCGTGCTGAGTCCTATACTAACTTCAATGCTTTGTCCTTATTTCAGGTCCCAGGCAGCGTGACGTCTCGGCCTATCAGGGGTTTTACGAGCGCCTCTTACAGAAGTCTCAGATGCTGGGTACCTCTCCAATCTCCTCTTGAGGGGCGGCTCTTCGAGTCTTCACCCTCATTAGTGTTTTCGGTTGCTGGGTCCTCTGCCCCTGGGATGTGTCGGCATCGTCGCCCTCAGTCAGCGACCTCTTGTCTATCCTGCCCTCGATTGCTGGGTCCTTCGCCCCTGAGATGTGTCGGCATCGTCGCCCTCAGTCAGCGATCATCTTGTCTATCTCATTTCGGTTGCTGGGTCCTCTACCCCTGGGATGTGTCGGCATCGTCGCCCTCAGTCAGCGATCATCTTGTCTATCTCATTTCGGTTGCTGGGTCCTCTACCCCTGGGATGTGTCGGCATCGTCGCCCTCAGTCAGTGACCACCTTCTGTCCTACTAACAGCCCCTTGCTGCTTCTTCTGCCTTACTCTTCAACCCAGCTCACGCCCCGTGAACCATCACAATGGAAGCAGAACGATTCTGAGAGCTGTGGAGTATTTGTTTGCACTGTAAGTCATATGAAGACAAACATATAACTTAAGTTTATCTATTTGTGCAACCGTACATTTCTAATATGGTTTTCTTTATTAGGCTGCAGAGCTTGAAGTACTTGGTTTTAGCCCTGGCTCTGACATATTAGATTGCAGAAAGGCTAAACACTTAGGAGTGTACCATGCTTCATTGCTGATAACATGTTTGGATCTTAAGGTAATACTTTACAGAAACTTTCTTATTCCATCAAGTTTAACACAACCTGCAGGAACTCAACTATGAAACTCCAGATCTTTCATTTTCCTCTCTAACTTTAGCAGGTAGAAAAGGAGACACCACAAACATTAGAAGAGGAAGAGGAGGATAGTGCTTTGTGTACGGCAAGCAACATCGGTGCATGCATATATCAAAAAAGTACAACTGGGAAGAGGTGGGTAACTTTTAAGTTTTAAATTTAAATGTTTAAATTGTAATGTTAAAACTAGTAATACAAAACATTATTTAGAATCTCATAGTGTGTGACAAAATATATCTTAATCATTTTAGAATGCTGTACCCAGAAGTAATAACCTTTGAATGGATTCAATGCAATATATGCAAGGGGTGGCTCGGAGGATTTTGTGGAAGAGAAAACTTTCAGGTGTGGTTGCAGCCTGCCTAGTTCGTACCAGTTTGAAAGGTTTGATTTGGTTATCATATGCTTTTAAAAAGAAATATAAAAATGAAAGACTTAAAAGACTGTAAATAACTTAAAAGACTAAAACTATGACAGTAAAACAGTAGAAAAATCTTTCAAATATCATTCAGTATGTCTTTTAAAGTTCAATTAAAACATATACCAAATAAGCTGTCAATAAAACATAGATTCACAGCAACATACGCCTGTGCTACAAAGCCACATTATTATGTAATACAATGTTAGAACTATACGTACTGAAAATTGTTTTATAGGTGGCATGTACCCAAATCCAATTTTTTCTCATTCACATTAAATATGAAAACGTTTTGCTGAAAAAAATTATACCAGTTAGTGCACTGCTTATTCGGTAATTAATTTCCTTTTTATGAACTGTCTTTTTGTATTTTGCAGCATAAAATCGATTATGACGAATGGAGGATCTGGAGCTTTAATTGAGGAGAAGCAAATTGAGATATGTTTTTAAATGGAATGTAGTAGTATGCATACAAATGATAATACCACACTGTATCATAACATGGAAATAACAACAACTTTAATTTTTGGAGCTATACACTGCTGATTTTTTTTATTATTATTTTGAAATCCTCTTGACAATGCAGGAATTGGGAAATGACATAACTGATGGAAAAATCAAATCAAACAGGATGTTTCTGTTCTTGAATCCTGGATATATTCCAAAGTTAAAACAGACACTGAAACTGAGGATGTCAGTATTTGATGTAAATGAGGTACATTACATTTTATTATTGTTCTTGATGTTAACTTTCCCTTCCCAGCTTGGCAATAATATTCAGGTGGCTGGGTGTTGATGGATTGGTTGGGATAGGAGAGGGTTTGGATAGAAATAACTCAGAGGTATTGTTTGAATATTTGAAATCTTTTGTTTAGTTGGTGTTTTATTTTCCTGTTTATTTCTATGTTTGTTGAAATAAACAGAAATGTGTGTTAAAGTGCAGCAGCTTATTTTCACCACCCAAATTGTTGAGTACAGTTTACTTCCTGGTCTGACATCACCCCAGCAGCTGTCCGTGACAAGGTGCTAACATTAAAAGTGATGTTTTGTTTGCTACAGACAATTGCTTTTCTTTATAAAATCAAGAGAGCCTTCAAGATGGAAGAGAATAATCAGAATACTCTGCTACTTCTAGATGTGTTGGCTCCTGAGGTAAGCATCTAAACATGTACCTTTTTTATGAGGTGTTATTGTATATAATAGATTAATAAAAAATATATTAGAATACAGCTATGAAATTATGAATAGCATACGACTATGCATTTTCAATACTGTTTGGAATATAAATCTCTATCATTTAATTTAGGATCCTAATTTTAACCAAAAAAAGTGAAGAAAAAAAATAACAAAATATATTATTGTGAACTATTTGTATGATAAACTGGATTTGTTTACATAAGACATATTGATTTACTAAATATGTATTCATTATTTTTTTTAGATAACAATCAAGATTTTAAAAACCCATGAAGGATTTTGCAGGTTTCAGGCAGAAGTGACATTAGCTACGGCAGATCCAATATGAAGAAAGTTAGGACTAGAAGCTGTGTGGAAGAGTTGGTAGTTCTCAACAAGGGGTCTGGGGTCAAGATTAGAAGCAGCAGTGTACTATGTATAAAAATCTACATTCGCTGCAGTCAATTATGCTTCATGAAGAGATTTGATCTCACAAGCTGGTTTATGGTGCACCATGGCGGAGGAGGGGGGGGGGGGTATTGAAAGTGACTGCTTGAATAGGGGTCCGCCTATCAGAAAAGTTTGAGAACCCCTACATGTTAAAATAATACGTATATAGTTATTTAAATAGGTAGTTCAATTTTACTTTTTATTTTACCTGTTAATTTTTTTTTTTATCCAATAAAAATGTTGGGCCTTAAATTGTGTTGAGCTGTGTTGTCATTATTGGGAGGTCATGGATCTTACAATACATTATAAGTGACATTATTATTATTTATTTATTTATTTATTTATTTATTTATTTCTTAGCAGGCACTCTTATCCAGGGCGACTTACAATTATTACAATATATCACATTATTTTTTACATACAATTACCCATTTATTGGGTACATTTTGGTTTGTTTTATATGGGTCAAACTTAATCTCTGCAGGACAGCACAACTGTGCAACCACAATATTGAGCATTTTCCATTTGTATAATGATTTAAAATATGTTATATAGAATAGGCTTGATCTGTTCTTTCAAATATGGTTCACACCTTTTACTTTCAAAGTAAAAAATACCAAAGCATGAAGACATCCATTTCTGGAATTATCAGCAATATATAATTTTGCAGCAACTATTCACAATACTAATGCAAATAAAATGCAGTAGTAGATTAAGCAAAATGTAGCAAAACAAATTTCCCTAAGTATTATCATCTACCTGATATACAGACTAGGCCTACAATTGGTTATAGGTGCCGCCCTGAGGACTTAGAATCCTTGGAAACATTCGTACACTAACCATTTACGAGCCATGGTGTTGTTAACTCCGGGGTTCTAATGTACTTTATTTTGTTCTTTGAAGTAGCATTACTGACTAAATGTAATCAGTTAATTAACTGTGTAACTGTTACAAAGATTTCTGTTAAAATTAGTTCAATGTGAGGGTTTTTTCTGCATTTGTTACATAAAATTATTGGAAAACTGTCAAATAGTGCATTTTTTTCTAACACAATATTCTAGACTATCATCTGAGCACCAAATCTGGTGATGACCCTCAACCCCAGCAGAGATCATTTTCACAGTGTATTTGAGACAGATGACCTAATACATCCTTTTAGGGTGGGTTCGTCATTGGCAAAAAAATCAAATAAAATACAGGCTGTTTTTCATGTAACTTCCCTGAAATTCATATTTTAAAAAGTTAGGGGTGGTGGTAAGAGAAAAGACAATGTTTTACACATTGGATTAACACAATAGTGGTATCAATGCAATGAACAAGATCTGTGTTTTTATTTAAGCTGTCACTGTGTGAGGTAGTGTCATCATGGGACATTATCAAAGGTTTTAAGCTGTTTTTGCACCTTTTGAGTTTAAATGGCTAAAAATGTGTTCCATCTGACCTAGAAGTGATTAAGAAGGATCATAATATTCCTCAGATTGTGTCAGGTTTTTTTTTTACCAAATATATTTCATCTAGATCTTCTTACTGTTTTAATAATGTCCCTTTTTGACAAAAATATGTAATTTGTCTTACCACCACACAACTTTTTAAAATATTAATTTTGGGGAAGTTACATGAAAAACAGCCTGTATTTTTTATTTTACCACATTGCCAATGATGTACCCACCCTAAAAGGGTGTATTAGGAGCTAGTGTGTCCCAAAAACACTGACAATTATCTCTTCTAGGGGTTGAGCTTTTTCTAAATATAAACCTCTTTTTAAATACAGATGATAGACTATTTCATAAGGAAGTACATTGGATAACATCTGATGACAGTGCAGTATGACTCTTTATAACCACTACACAAGTTTCAGTAATCTTTCTTCCTAAACCTCATCTCACTTCAGTTACTTAATATGTTTCCACTTTGGGCAATTTAACTTACTTCTTGAGGTAAAATTTAATATACTGCATACAATATTGTTGTCAACTTTATATTTTGAAACTACACATTAACTTGTTACTTGGCGGAACCTAATTATATATATTATTTGTTCGTAGTGTTCATAAAAATATTTAAAATGTCCTGTGTTCGCGTTTTTACTAAGTTACATGTAAATAAAAGCTTAGTATAATTAATGTTAAGGAAATTATATAATTGTGTTTCCTGGAGGCTTTAAAAAAGGATTGTAAAAATTACTCAAAATTATAATGCCAGTTGTGAAATACATATTTGAAATGAAATGCAAAAACACCAGTTTGAAACTAGAATAGGTCTGCTGTAATCCATGTGATCTGACCGCAGTAAAACAATCCTTTTCGTTCATTACATACAGGAAAATCTACAGACATTTTTTTTATTTATTATATTATTATAATAATATTTTCTATTTGTCAAATTAGAGTAAACCTATATTTGTTTTCTCTCTTTAAGATTCAACTTTCCCAGAATTGAGCTGCATGTTCTTTCTGCTGTATTTCCAGAAAAAAAGTAATCAAGAACCTGTCAACTAGTCACTCTACACATCCACGCACAAGATAGTGCTTGAATGTATCAATTTTTATAACAGGTTTTGTTTAATTTGTATCTATGTATCACACCTATAATTTGTGATTATTTTGATTATGTGATTATTTATTATAGTGTATGTTTTATGACTATGTAAATGTGGTTGCTAATAGACGCTCTATTATCACCAAGACAAAGCATTCATTGTTCATATTCGATATCGTTCTGCAAATTCTGACTTGTCACATTCTAACCTTGCTATTTAGGGAGTAGCTGAGAATGAGGATATAGTTACACTTTATAAATGTATTTTAATGTCCAATCCATCTGTAGAAGCTTCCCAGGCTAAAAAACAAGATTAATTTTGTACAAATCCCTGAGTCACCAATGTAAACTATATTTCCAGTATTATACATTTATGTCACAGTGGAATGTCACTTTCTTTCAAACAAATGATCTATAATTGGAGGGACCAACAACACAGTATGTCAAGCTTTGGCTGTTCCCATTGGGGAACATTTCCCACATACAATAAGACCAGTAATTTGTATAAGACTGTGGCAAAGTGGTTTGCAGTGCACAGGTGTAGAGGTGATGTGATTACGAAACAGAAGACAGACAACAAAGTTCACAATCCAAACAGATGTTTATTTTTGTAATCCCGGTCTGGCGACTGCAAAGAATAATCCAAACAATGTGTTACAGTCCCGAAATAATAAACACAGTATGAACACACACAAAGACACAAAAACGTGCAAGTGGTGAAATACAATTTATTTGTGTAGAGTTGTGAAGTGTTGTCCGGGTTGGTGCTGGCCTGAAGCGACAGCTTCCAGTATGTGTTAACCGTCTAATAAGCAAACAAGTATAATTAGACACGACAAAACAAACACTGAATACTCACGGTACAATTATAGTTCTCCTTTAGCGGTTTGCTCGCAACCATAACAAAGGAACAGATCGCTTAGCCACGTCCCCTTTTGTACCACCAGTCACGCCCCCTTCGTTAGGGAGTGCAACAGTTTCTCCTCCAATCCGCGGTTGCCACATCGTGTCCCTTCTGGGGCAATGACTTGGTGTACCATAGCTCTGCCCCCTTTATAGATGACCGACTTCCATCTTTCCCCGGAATAATTGCGGAACGGACTACTGCCAGCGCTTCTGGCCGGTAGCCGGAGTCCTAAGGCGTCCCACTGCCCCCAGAGCGTCTTGACCCCAGGGAAAGTGTTGATATCTCACTTCAGGAGGGCCAGCAGCTGGGTGGTCACTAACCTCAACTCTGGATCTACAACCTGCATCTGGGCGAGGTCCGGCTTCAGGATCCCGGACAGGGCCCCCAGACTGACCCGCTCACCGGAGCTGCAGTGTGCCTCCTTCTCCTCCCTTGTAGCACTTGAATCGGGCATGCTACCTGTTCTTCGGGTTCCTTGAATCGGAGAAGCCTTTGTAGTGAGGCGTGGTCAGTGTCGATGGTGAATGGACGCCCATACAGGTAGGCACCACCGAGTGATGCAGTAGTTAGCTTTACCGAGGGCCTTGCTGTAATATGCCATGACATGCTTTACCTCGATAATAAGGCGCCAGGCCCAGTAACCCCCGGACTGATGTGGGCATCGGCCAGTCCTGGACTGCCTCCACCTAGGCCTGTTCAGTGGCCGAGTAAATACGTTTTTTCTGTCGCATCAGGTGGCACTTCCCGGGGAGCAGCTTCAGGCCTGCGGCACAGATCTGGTTCAACACTTCCCTCAGGTTAGGAAGGGCCTCCTCGAAGGTCGCGGCATGGATGAGCAGGTCGTCTAGGTAGACTACACAGGCTGAACGAGGCACATCGCTAAGGACCCGTTCTATGGTCTGCTCAAAGGTGGTGGGGGCGTTGCACAGGCCAAACAGCATTACCCCGAACTGCCAGAGCCCGTGTCCATGGTGAATGCGGTTTTGGGCCGGGCCTCCGGGGCCAGTTCCACATGTCAGTTGCCACTGTTCAGGTCGAGGGAGCAGAGTCAGCGATCTCTTCCAAGGCCTTGTCGATGCTGGGTAGTGGGTGTGCGCGTTGAGCCGCCGTTAGTCAACGTAGAAACCATTTCAATGTGGTGTTGGACCAGGCTGGTCTGCATGCAGTCCTTGGACTTGGGTGCGAACCAATTTTCGTACCCCATGTAGGAGCCCCCTCAGCTGGTGGTGCTGCACTGTGTCGACACAGTTCCTTCACCGCTTCAGTTGCGTGCTAGTGGGCTGGTTAGCCAGTGGGTGCCTGGGCTGGTGAGCTGGCTGGGAAGCAGGCTGTCGGGTTGGTGAGCTGGTGGGCTGGTTCGCAGGCTGTCGGGTTGGCATGCTAGTGGGCTGGTGTGCCAGTGGGTGGTGAGCTAGCTGGCAAGCACACTCGGCTTGTGTGGCTTCAGCCTGTTGCACCTCTCCCTCTGCTGGCTGTAGCTGGATTGTGGTGGTTCCCCCCTAGAGTTGTAACTTCTCAGGCTGGAGGATGGTAATGGTGGTGCCAGTATCAACCAGGGGTCTGCACTGAACCCCACCAACAGTGCAAGGTACGTACATGTGGTTACCCTGGCCAATCCGCCCCACCATCACAAGGGGGAATCGTGGGAGCTGCGGGCCAGATTGTCCCCTTTTATGCCGGCCAGTTGTTTTTTACTGCAGGTGGGGCTTGAGTAGCAGTGGTCTAGTGTGGATGAGGTCAGCAGGCTTGAATGTGGCCTTGCACGCCGCAATTCCAACATACGCGGTGGTCAAACACAGCCACTGGCGTCGTATCTTCAGGTAAACAACTGCGTTGCCAGTGTTTTCGGATGTATCGGAGATGATGTAATGTACGACTGTGAGCGCCATTGCAGGCTGCTCGCAGATGAGGTGCACTCTGATGAGCTGCTCTCTCTGGTGCACTCTGGAACTGTCAATCTTCTGCTAACAAAGCTGATTTCATCTCTGCCTTTGCCTCCCACCTCTCTCTCGATTTCCTTACTCTCACTGAAACCTGGCTGTCCCCTGATAACACTGTAACTCCTGCCGCCCTGTCCTCTCTCTACGTCCTGTCCCATACTCCACGTCTCACTGGACGGGTAGGTGGGACTGGTCTTCTCCTCTCTCCCTCCGACCTCTCCTCATCTCTGTTAACACCTTTGAATTTCATGCTGTCCAGGTAACCTCTGCCTGTCAACTCCTGCTAATTGTACTGTACCTGGACCTCTGGACCTCTGGCTCACTTTCTTGATGAACTCGACTATCTACTCTCCTCCCTCCCCTCTCTGTCTACTCCAGCTGTTCTATTAGGTGATTTCAATATCCATCTCTCCAACCCCAGCCACTCTGCGGGATTCCTCCCTCTCCTTCACTCCTTCAACTTCTGTCTCTCTCCATCCCCTCCTACCCACAAAGCTGGCCGTCAACTGGACCTCACCTTCTCTAGGGCCTGCTGCCCCTCCACCCTCTCTGTCATCCCCTTGGACCTCTCTGATCACTATTTAATCTCTTTTTCTCTGTCTCTCTGTGGCAAAGCGCCCCGCCCCTGTGTGCATTTGTGTTATGTGTTGTATGTTGCATGTGTAAATGTTGGTGTATAGATTGGTACACGGGATATAAACGGGTCTGTGTTTCACGTGTATTTAAAAAGTGTAGATTTGTATTTAGGCACGAGGAGAGCACAAATCACTTCACGTGCTGGTTAAATGTAATATGTGAGCACGGGGTTGCACAGAATTAATTCACGTGCTGGGATTCAAGTGAATAATTAATTAGTAATTGAATCCCAGCACAATAGTATATATAGACGCACATTTCTTGCACTCAGGGTTAGGTGTTCAGTGAGTGGAGAACGGGATTGGAGACGGAGGTAATAATAAGAAGAAGAATAGTTAAGTGTTTTCACTCACCGTGTTTGTTTGTCTCCGTGCACCGTTTGTCTGTGTAGTCCGTTTTGTTTGTCTATTTATTTTGGCGTGTAGTGCCGTGTCCAGTGTTTTTGTCTGTTCCAACCTTTTATTTTCTGTTCTGTTTATTAAATGCTGAGCGCGATCACGCGTTCAGCCTCACCAAAACCCCATCTCTCTGTCGTTTGTGTTCCTGTTTCTGGTCTGACGCCACCCACTCCGGCCGTCTTTGTGACACGTGGTGTCCTGCGTGGGATCGACAGCGCCTCCAGGACTCAGGCCAGAGCAGGAACCGCATTTTGTGAAAAAAAAAAAGTGTTGGATTACAAAAAAAAAATATATATATATATATAAATAAAATGGGATGGAAGGAGGATAAAGAGGTGAAGGACAGGGAGGAGGAGTGCCGCCTAAGGGCCAGACATCCACGGCGATCTAACAAGCCAACGCCGGGGTGCCTCCTCTGCGACCAGGATCATCTGTTCGCCAACTGTCCCTTCCGCAGTTATGAGGAGGAGCCTGAGCGTCCACAGCCCAAGTGGGAGGAGCCTGAGCGTCCACAGCCCAAGTGGGAGGAGCCTGAGCGTCCACAGCCCAAGTGGGAGGAGCCTGAGCGTCCACAGCCCAAGTGGGAGGAGCCTGAGCGTCCACAGCCCAAGTGGGAGGAGCCTGAGCGTCCACAGCCCAAGTGGGAGGAGCCTGAGCGTCCTACGTCCGAGTGGGAGGAGCCCGAGCGTCCTACGCCCGAGTGGGAGGAGCCCGAGCGTCCTACGCCTGAGTGGGAGGAGCCCGAACGTCCTACGCCTGAGTGGGAGGAGCCCGAACGTCCTACGCCTGAGTGGGGGGAGCCCGAACGTCCACAGCCCAAGAGGGGGGAGTCGGTGCGTCCACAGCCCAAAAGGGAGGAGTCGGTGCGTCCACAGCCCAAGAGGGAGGAGTCGGTGCGTCCACAGCCCAAAAGGGAGGAGTCGGTGCGTCCACAGCCCAAAGAGAGGAAAGTCGGGGCTTCCATAACCCTAGGAACCAAGCTGCCAGCAGAGGGAGAATGCCTGCTGGTCCCACCTCCACCAGCAGAGGAAGAATGCCTGCTGGTTTCCCCTTCCGAGGCAGAGCCGCACCAGTCCCCTGCAAGAGAGGCAGAGCAGCACCAGTCCCCTGAAAAAGGGGGAGACGACATGCTGCTCCCACCTCTGTCGCCAGGAGACTACACGCTGCTCCCACCTTCACCGGCAGGAGCAGAGCAGCCGGAGCTGTCTCTGCCTCCGCCACCTCCACCGGCAGGAGCAGAGCAGCAGGAGCTGCCTCTGCCTCCGCCACCTCCACCGGCAGGAGCAGAGCAGCAGGAGCTGCCTCTGCCTCCGCCATGTCCACCAGCAGAGGGTGAATGCCTGCTGGGTCCCTGTCGACCAGCAGAGGGTGAATGCCTGCTGGTATCACTTCCCCCACCAGCAGAGGATGAATGCCTGCTGGTATCACTTCCCCCACCAGCAGAGGATGAATGCCTGCTGGTATCACTTTCCCCACCATCACGAGGAGAGAAGCAGGAGCTGCCTCTCCCTTCACCAGAAAGACCAGGGCGTGAAGCTGGCGGCCCTCCGCAGCCCTTGCATAGGCTGCTGAGGGAAGCATGGGTAAGAATCGCCTGGTCGCAGAGGCCGAGAAGAGGGCCAACACCCGCATCCCGGCTGGTCCTGACTCCCTGCCACGCTTCACCCTCGCCTGGGGCTGCCAGCCGTGCCGCATCGCCTGGGGCTGCTAGTTGCTCCGCATCGCAGCAGGAAGTACTGTGGCCGGAACCCCACCAAGGGGAGTTGTCGGCCACGAAGAAAGTGGGGGAGGTCAGGAGACCTGCTCCCACTGCAGCAGTTTCGCTGCCGGAGATCGTGGGGGAGGTCCGGAGACCTGCTCCCACTGCAGCAGTTTCGCTGCCGGAGATCGTGGGGGAGGTCCGGAGACCTGCTCCCACTGCAGCAGTTTCGCTGCCGGAGATCGTGGGGGAGGTCCGGAGACCTGCTCCCACTGCAGCTTCTTCGCTGCCGGCAGTACTGTGGTCGGAGCCCCACCAAAGGGAGCTACCGGCTACAAAGAAGGGGGACGAGGCCTGGAGACCACTTTCCCCAGCAGCAGTTTCGCTGCAGGAGTTCTTGTGGCCGGAGCCCCACAGGAGGGAGCTGCCGGCTACGAAGAAGGGGGAGGTCGGGGGACCACCTGCCCCCGCAGCTTTTTCGCTGCAGGACGGGACCAACAGGCTGTCAGCCGTGCCACTACCGGCAGGGGTGCTGACAGCATGGCCAGCCATGGGCCCACTGAAGCCTCCCTTCCCAGCCCGAGACTTTGTCCTGGACTGCTGGATTTTTAAGGGGGGAGGTGGCCGTTGAGGCCATGTGTGCTGCGCACAAGGGGGGGTATATGTGGCAAAGCGCCCCGCCCCTGTGTGCATTTGTGTTATGTGTTGTATGTTGCGTGTGTAAATGTTGGTGTATAGATTGGTACACGGGATATAAACGGGTCTGTGTTTCACGTGTATTTAAAAAGTGTAGATTTGTATTTAGGCACGAGGAGAGCACAAATCACTTCACGTGCTGGTTAAATGTAATATGTGAGCACGGGGTTGCACAGAATTAATTCACGTGCTGGGATTCAAGTGAATAATTAATTAGTAATTGAATCCCAGCACAATAGTATATATAGACGCACATTTCTTGCACTCAGGGTTAGGTGTTCAGTGAGTGGAGAACGGGATTGGAGACGGAGGTAATAATAATAAGAAGAATAGTTAAGTGTTTTCACTCACCGTGTTTGTTTGTCTCCGTGCACCGTTTGTCTGTGTAGTCCGTTTTGTTTGTCTATTTATTTTGGCGTGTAGTGCCGTGTCCAGTGTTTTTGTCTGTTCCAACCTTTTATTTTCTGTTCTGTTTATTAAATGCTGAACGCGATCACGCGTTCAGCCTCACCAAAACCCCATCTCTCTGTCGTTTGTGTTCCTGTTTCTGGTCTGACGCCACCCACTCCGGCCGTCTTTGTGACACTCTCCCATCTCTCCCTGCTCCTCCTACCCCTACTGTAACCTCTCGCCATAACCTCCGCTCTCTCCCCCTCGGTCCTTGCTTCCACCGCTCTCTCTCACCTCCCTCCTATCGACTCTTCTCCCAACTCTCTGTAAACTCTGCTACCTCCACCCTCTTCTCCTCCCTCACCTCCTCCCTCGACTCCCTCTGCCCCCTCACCTCCCGACCTGCTCGCCCCTCCCCTCCCCAACCCTGGCTCTCCTCTGTGCTCCGCTCAGCAAGAACCACACTGCGATCTGCTGAAAAGAAATGGAAGAGAACCAAACTCCCTGCTGCCCTAGACCTCTACCGCTCCCTCCTCTCCTCCTTCTCCTCTACTCTCTCCTCTGCTAAATGTTCTTATTTCCAATCTATAATCCAAGCCTCCACTAACAACCCAGTGCGTTTATTGTAAAATAAAAAAAGGTTTAAACAGAAAACAGCACACAGCACTTTGTGCCAAAATAAATAGACGAACAAAACGACAAAACAGTAAACAGACAGTGGACGAACAGATAAACAAACACGGTGAGTCCCAGCAACTTATATTTACTTTACGTTTTATTTTCTCCTTCTCCACACCCATTCTCCACTCACTGAACACACAACCCCAAGTGAATGAAACGTGCATCTATATATACAATTGTTCTGGGATTCAATTACCAATTAATTATTCACTTGAATCCCAGCACGTGAACCAAATCTCTGCAACCCCGTGCTCACATATTATTAAATACTTTAAATGCACGTGAAGTGAACTGAAATCTCTGTGCCTAAATACAATTATACATTTTAAATAACTTGTGCTACACACACCCATTTATATCCCGTGCAGCAATATCTATACACCAACATTAACACACCACAAACAACATATAACACAGAAAAACACAAAGGGGCGGGGCACATTGCCACAGCAACATATGAAGAATCCGACCTTTCCTCACCAACTACGCCACCCAGCTCCTTGTCCAGGCCCTGGTACTCTCCCGCCTAGACTACTGCAACTCCCTCCTGGAGTCTGTCTGCTATCTCCTCCTGGATGCACTCGCCTCAAACTCAACCTCTCTAAATCTGACCTCCTTTTGTTTCCCTCCTTCTCCTCCCCCTCCTCTGATCTCTCTATCTCCATTCCTCAGGAATCTACCACACTCTCTCCCTCCTCCTCAGCTAAGAACCTTGGAGTCACCCTGGACCCTTGCCTCTCTTATTCCCAGCACATCTCCACTCTGGCACGCACTTGCCGATTCTTCCTGAGCAACATATGAAGAATCCGACCCTTCCTCACCAACTACGCCACCCAGCTCCTGGTCCAAGCCCTGGTACTCTCCAGCCTAGACTACTGCAATTCCCTCCTGGCTGGCCTCCCTGTGTCCACCACCCGTCCACTCCAGCTCATCCAGAACTCCGCTGCTCACCTGGCGTTCTCTCTGCCTCGCTTCTCCCACGCAACTCCACTGCTCAGCTCACTCCACTGGCTCCCGATCACTCGCCTACAGATGCCTTGACCAGAATGCACCCAGCTACCTCCAGACCCTCATCTCTCCCTACACACCCACTTGACCTCTCCACTCCTCCTGCACTAGAAGACTGACTGTACCTCCTCTACGCTCCCCTGCCTCCAGAGCCTGCTCCTTCTCCACCCTTGCCCCGCAGTGGTGGAATGACCTTCTTACGCCGACGCCTCCTCAAGACTCACCTCTTCAGACAGCACCTGTAGAACTCTTTTCCCTCTGGACACTTTATCACTCTTCCCTAATGAGCTTTACTTGCACTTATCTGCTCCCTATTTTACTGCATTGAATCATGTACTTTACAGAGTAATGTCCTGTAATCTGCCACAAGTGTTATTCAATCTGTAGTATTTTATTATTATTATTATTATTATTATTATTATTTATTTCTTAGCAGACGCCCTTATCCAGGGCGACTTACAATCGTAAGCAAATACATTTCAAGTGTTACAATAAGAGCATTTTGCATTTAATCGTATCCTGATGTAACTATCACTGACACTGTTATCTGCTCCGATATTAAATCGTATTTTGTCATATACTTGTACTTACTAGAACTGAAGTCATTGTATTTTATCTTGCTCTTAATTGTATTAATACTTGTACTGTGATTCTTGAAATGTATTTTTTGTTTACGACTGTAAGTTGCCCTGGGTAAGGGCGTCTGCTAAGAAATAAAAAAATATTAATAATAATAATAATAATAATAATAATAATAATAATAATAATAATAATATGAGAGGGGGCGGCCTGGGTTGGTGGAAAAGTCTGCTCTAGATGGCCTTCCTCAGTGATAACTCAAGTGTTCTAGGTTCTTTTAGTAAAATCTGCCGCTGTAAATAGTAATGTTATGGCTAAGGCCCTGTGAAAATTGCGGAAATTTTCTTTAAAATTCACGGCAGTGTCACAGGTAAAGTGTATTTCGTGGAATTTGCACGGAAATATGTTATAAATTACGTGTACTGATTATTATTATTATTTTTTTAAACAGCAAATATACAAATATATGCACTGACATCAAAATGAACATCAAAGTTATTATAGCACTTTACAATAGCTTGTGAAATGGTGTTGAAATGAATAGCCTGTAGGTAAAATGTATCTGCAAGGACAGCTTTCAGTTCTAGTACGTCAGATGCATGTTCACCATTTAGGTCTTGCAAAACAAATACAATGTGTAACCCATACTGATCTTGTGCATCAGTCGACTCGTCAGTGTGACCGGTGACAAGCAACCAGGCTGTTTTACCAATTCCATAATCTCCTGCTTGTGATACTCGGCAACTTTAGGTAAGTATTCACGTCTCAGTTGGGCTGATGAAGGAATCGCTCCACCATTTGCTACACTCTGTCTGAAGAATTTCCGTAACTTTTGGTTGTCCAATTTTTCAAAAGGTGATATTTGCGCAAACAAACGCCTCTGTCAGGTCAAAATTTAATAAGTGGACTTTTGGAATATGAAAGTCAACGTTTTTGGTTTCTTTGCAAGTAAAGCAGTCGCAGTACTGCTCTGGATTTCCGCCTTTCTCTTTTTGGTGAATACTTGCTGTCAACAGATGAGTTTCGGTAGTGATCTACAGTAACATTGCAGGACGTACAGAAGAGCTTACCTCCATTGCTGTGTAAACTCCTCCTGGATACTGCTTTAGCTGATCTGCTGCAGATACATTTTTAGCCTTTTTAGAGACATCCATTTTCTTGTTTACAGTGTGTAGTATTTTAATTTCCCACTTAAATTGCATATAGTCACATGACACTCACTGCGCAACACTGTGTGCATGGTGAATATTACACGCAGGCACATATCACAGCTGTAGTTTCATTAATGTGATTTTTTTTTGTATGAAATACAAATAATTATGAAATTATTTTTATTTCTTAAGAATATTGTAAAAATCACGGTATTGGACTAATTTCACGATTTCCGCGCAGCCTGTGAAATCGCAATTTTCACAGGGCCCTAGTTATGGCCCTGTGGCAGGATGGCTTGCAGTTGTGAGGTGTGGTAACGTCACAGACCAGAAACACAGACGCTCGGTTTCTTTATTAAATAATAATGAAAATAAAAGAGTTAAACAAATCACACACACAAAACAAACGGGCACAAGGGCCAAACAAAACAGTAAACAAACACAAACGGGGCGAAACGGACAAACAAGTATCGTGCTGAACGAATAGCAATTGTTATATTTAGCTTCTCCTCTCTATCTCCCCGTACCTCCTCTCTGTACACCCAACCCCGACTGAGTGACAATGTGCGTCTTTTATGCAGTTGTACCGAGACTCGATTGCTAATCAATCATTCAATTAGAATCTCGGTACAACTGCACATGGATTAATTACTTGTCCTTCCCCGTGCTCACATAGTATTACATTTTAATCAGCACGTGAAGTGATGTGCAACCCTCGTGGCTAAATACAAATATACATTTTATCACACGTACTACACAGACCCATTTATATCCCGTGTACCAATGACTATACACCAACATTTAACACACTACATGCAACATATAAACAAACAATACGCACAAGGCGGGGTCACACTGCCACATATCTCCCCCCTTGTGTGCAGCACACATGGCCTTAAAAGGCCACCTCCCCCCAAAGTCCCAAAGTCCCGGTTATTGTCCCGGCCCAGGAACAGGGACACCAATATGTCCAGGGGGCGGCCATGGTGGGAGGTCCTCCTCCCAACCCTGTTTTGCAGCCAGCAGCTCCCTCTTCTGGGGCTCCGGCCACAGATGTTCCGGCAGCGAAATTGCGGCAGGGGAAGGTGGTCTCTGGACCTCTCCCCCCTTCTTTGTAGCCGGCAGCTCCCCTTGGTGGGGCTCCGGCCACCCTAACTCCAGCAGTGAAATTGCTGCGGGGGGGAGGTGGTCACCTGACTTCTCCCCCCTTCTTCATGGCCGGCAGCTCCCCTCCGTGGGACTCCGACCACAATTTCTCCTGCTGCGAAAGTGTGGCTAGGGAAGCTGGTCTCCTGACCTCCCCCCCTTCTTTGTGGCCGGCAGTTCCCCTTCATGGGGCTCCAGCCACAGTATTTCCTGCCGCATGGCAGGACTGGTAGTGACCCCAGGCGAAGTAGGACCCTCGGGAGGCGACGGCAGCAGCTGCGGACCCTCGGGAGGGGATGGCAGCAGCAGCGGACCCTCGAGAGGCGACGGCAGCAGCAGCGGACCCGCAGGAGGCGACTGCAGCAGCAGCAGCGGAACCTCGGGAGGCGACGGCAGCAGCACCGGACCCTCGGGAGGCGACGGCAACAGCAGCGGACCCTCGGGAGGCAACGGCAGCAGCGGACCCTCGGGAGGCGACGGCAACGGCAGCAGCGGACCCTCGGGAGGCGACGGCAGCAGTAGCAGCGGACCCTTGGGAGGCGACGGCTGCAGCAGCGGCGGACCCTCGGGAGGCGACGGCAGCAGCAGCGGACCCTCCGGAGGCGAACTCGGGAGGGGAGCCCCTGGCTATGGAGGCGGCAGCGGGAGCTCCACTTCTCCCTCGTACCCTGTAACTGGTGGCTATCCAGGCGATGCGGAGCCACAGGCAGCCCCAGGCGATGCGGAGCCACAGGCAGCCCCAGGCGATGCGGAGCCACAGGCAGCCCCAAGGGGTGATGCGGAGCAACAGGCAGCCCCAGGCGATGCATGGCAGGCATCCTTGGGCGGTGCGAGGCAGGCATCCTTGGGCGGTGCGAAGCAGGCATTCTTGGGCGGTGCGAGGCAGGCATCCTTGGGCGGTGCGAGGCAGGCATCCTTGGGCGGTGCGAGGTAGGCATCCTTGGGCGGTGCGAGGCAGGCATCCTTGGACAGAGCGAGGCAGGGCAGGAGCAGTCCTTCCCATGATGGTGGAGGTGGAACCAGCAGGTATTCACCCTCTCCTGGTGGCAGTGGAGATGGAACCAGCAGGTATTCACCCTCTGCTGGTGGAGGTGGGAGGGGCAAGCAGTCCTCCCACGGTGGTGGAGATGGAACCAGCAGGTATTCACCCTCTGCTAGTGGAGGTGGGAGTGGTAAGCTGTCCTCCCACGACGCTTGAGACGGAACCAGCAGGCATTCACCCTCTGCTGGTGGAGGTGGGAGGGGAAGCAGTCCTCCCACGGCGGCTGAGGCGGAACCAGCAGGCATTCACCCTCTGCTGGTGAAGTTGGGAGAGGCAAGCTGTTCTCCCACGGTGGTGGAGACAGAGACAGCTCCTGCTGCTCTGCTCCTGGCTGTGGAGACAGAGGCAGCTCCTGCTGCTCTGCTCCTGGCAGTGGAGACAAAGGCAGCTCCTGCTGCTCTGCTCCTAGTGGTGTTAGAGATAGAGTCAGCTCCTGCTGTTCTGCTCCTAGCGGTGGTGGAGACAGAGGCAGCTCCTGTTGCTCTGCTCCTGGCGATGGAGGTGGAAGCGGTGGAGTTGGAGGAGGCAGAGGCAGCTCCTGCTGTTCTGCTCCTAGCGGTGGTGGTGTTGGAGATAGAGTCAGCTCCTGCTGCTCTGCTCCTGGCTGTGGAGACAGAGGCAGCTCCTGCTGCTCTGCTCCTGGTGGTGGAGGTAGCGGAGGCAGAGGCAACTCCCGCTGCTCTGCTCCTGGTGGTGGAAGCGATGGAGGTGGCAGAAGCAGAGGCAGCTCCCGCTGCTCTGCTCCTGGTGGTGGAAGCGATGGAGGTGGCAGAGGCAGAGGCAGCTTCCGCTGCTCTGCTCCTGGCGGTGGAGGTGGCGGAGGCAGAGGCTGCTCTGGTCCTGGAGGCCTAGGTTCTGAATCTATGGGCTCCCCCCTTCTGGGCGCTGGATGCACAGGCTCCCCCCTTCTGGGCGCTGGATGCACGGGCTCCCCCCTTCTGGGCGCTGGATGCACGGGCTCCCCCCTTCTGGGCTGTGGACGTTCAGGCGCCTCCCACTCAGGCGTAGGACGTTCAGGCTCCTCCCGGTACTGGGAGGGGCAGATAGCCACGGTGTGGCCATACTCTCCACAGCCGGGGCACAATTCCGCCTTGCAACTGCCTCCCAGCCATCGTCCCAGACCTTCCCTTTCCCCTCTCCCGCTGGCTCTGGATACCTCGGCGGGGCTTCTTCCTCAGGAGACGTCAGCGACGGCTCCTCCCCTTTTGGCGCTTGAGACGGCAGTGGTGGCTCCTCTCCTTCGGGCGCTGGAGACGGCAGCGGGGCTTCTCCCTTTTTCCCTGGAGATGGCGGGACCCCTCCCATGTCGGCAGCCAGGTAATTGAGCACCATGGCTGCGATGTCTGGGAGGGATGCTGGGTGGTGTTGCTGTTCCCAGGTCTCCCAGCGCTCCCCATCTCGGGCCCACAGGAGGTTGATCACTGCAGGGAGGGCTTCCTCATAATCTCTCCCCGGCTCCACCAGCCAGTCCCAGACTCCCTCAGAGGAGAGTGCACTCGTCCTCTTTGGAGGATGCAGGTCCTCCCTCACCCTTGCTGGACGCTCTGGCTCCTCCTTCTCCTGCCACTCCTCACCTTTCAAGCAGGTGAGGCAGACGTCCAGCGTGGTCGAGATGCAGTGGGACCTGCGACCGGCCCCACGCTGTTGTTGCTGTTGCTGCTGCTTCCTCCGCCTGCTTCTTCCCATCTTCTTCCTTATTTTATTTTTTTTTTCCCAAAAAAACAAATTATTTTCTTTTCTTTCCCTTTTTTCCCTTCCTTCCCTTTTTCTTCACAATTTTTTTTTTCTTTTTCTTCTCAGAACTCACTTTTTTTCTCTTTTTTTCCCCTCTCTCCCACACACAACTCTCCGGTCTGACTCCTGGAGGCGCTGTAGTCCCACTTCCGGACACCAACTGTGGCAGGATGGCTTGCAGTTGTGAGGTGTGGTGACGTCACAGACCAGAAACACAGACACACAGCAGCTGCGGGTTAAAACCGAGACGCGAAAGCGCTCGGTTTCTTTATTAAATAATAATGAAAATAAAAGAGTTAAACAAAACACACACACAAAACAAACGGGCACAAGGGCCAAACAAAACAGTAAACAAACACAAACGGGACGAAATGGACAAATAAGTATTGTGCTGAACGAATAGCAATTGTTATGTTTAGCTTCTCCTCTCTATCTCCCCGTGCCTCCTCTCTGTACACCCAACCCTGACTGAGTGACAATGTGCGTCTTTTATGCAGTTGTACCGAGACTCGATTGCTAATCAGTCATTCAATTAGAATCTCGGTACAACTGCACATGGATTAATTACGTGTCCTTCCCCGTGCTCACATAGTATTACATTTTAATCAGCACGTGAAGTGATGTGCAACCCTCGTGGCTAAATACAAATATACATTTCATCACACGTGCTACACAGACCCATTTATATCCCGTGTACCAATGACTATACACCAACATTTAACACACTACATGCAACATATAAACAAACAATACGCACAAGGCGGGGTCACACTCCCACAGGCCCATATAAATGTATAGAGTCCCACTTTATCCCTGGCCTTGGTTGTCATTTCTGGGTATGTGTGCTGAATTGACATTGTTATATCATTCCCCAAGTGCAGAAATCAAGTGCCCCCCTTTTTCTCTCTCTGACCATTTTCCAGCTACCCGCCCATCAAACCTGTTGACCTTGATGCGGGGTGACGACGTCACAGCAGCAGCGACGCTCTACTCTACAGCAGGCTCTTTCCCCTCTATTCCTGGGTTTGAATGAGAGGTTTCAGCTTCTCCAGCAAGTTCAGTCATGGAAAGCACTGTTAAGATTTCCCTTATATGTCGTTGGGCCTCCGCACACTTGTTTACTATAACCCCCCCCCCCTTTTTCCCCCCTTTACCCTTGGGGTTGTCACATTATACTGTAGTATCTGTAAGACTGTACATTGGGGAAACTAAAAAGTGTTTAGTATGATATTTCTGAAGCAAATACTCTGGACCGGCATTGAATGTTGATGAAACCTGGGACCTATGGTTTATCTTCAAACTAGGAACTTCCAGCTTCATGCCTTAAACATGGGACAGTACAACATTAAACAGAAAAGCAGTGATGGAATTTAAGCTTCAACTGGTTTGACCTTATATTACCCAAATGAGGTAAACAGTGTCATGAAAACTAGGGATCCTAGTTTTCCGCAATAAAACGAAATTCTCTCAAAAAAAAAAAAAAAACTCTGTTATTCCGCAATTAAAATAAAAAGTTAAAATCCTTGCGCCAAGTTATTATCAGCGAAGCGCGAGAACTGTCAGACTCTCTCTCTATACAGCAAGGATAGTTTGTGTGTTTTCAGGGTATTGGCGCAGCAAAGGTAAATCACTAAGTAGTTACCAACACTCTTAGGTTAAATGTAGAAAAAAGTCAATACCTGTGTGGCAAAGTGGTTTGCAGTGCGCAGGTGTAGTGGTGATGTGATTATGAAACAGAAGACAGACAACAAAGTTTACGATCCAATCAATACGTTTATTTATAATCCCGGTCTGGAGGCCGCAAGGAATCCTCTGAAGCGTGTGCCATCAGCCGACCTTTTCTTTTTACTCTGCAGGCCCGCCATGCAGCTCGGCCAATTGTGTGCCACCCCCTGGGAACTCCTGTCCCTCCTGTCCACGGTCGGCAATGGAATATTATAGAGCGCATCCTGCACTCCATGGGGAGCCCCTGGGAATGCACTTATTGTGACGTCTATATAATTTATATTAAATTATTTATTTATGTTTTAAAATGGAACATTTCCTTGCAAAAATATGTATTTTTATATTGTGGCAAAGTGTATGGAAAAGTTATAGACGGGAGATATGGTGAAAGACGAGACAATGGGACCAGTGTTCCAAGAGTACGACTGCCCCGTCCAAAATGGGACGTCTGGTCACTTTAAATAAACGGCAAAAATAAATGCGTTAAGAATATTTGGACTTCAGACAGAACAGGTACAGCTGAAAAAAAAAAAAAAAAAAAAAAGGTTGAAAACCATTGCATTGTCATTGCTTTCTCTGTCTAAACTAATAGTGTAGTTGTCTGTGCCAGTTTATTAGCTCCGTTACATTTTGCCTTGATTTTAAACACATTGCATTACGTTGCGCAGATATACCATTAGATGGCACTAAGAGCATAAAGTGCTTCATGTGATTCAGATCAGCGAACCAATGGTTCAAAAGGCTAAGTCTTTCCCATCACTACAAAAAGGCATAATGTAAAAAAATATTTTGCACAGCTTTCTTTATTCCCTTGCAGCCTACGAAAACACAATTCGTGTAATGAAAATGTAAGCTCTTTCTCAGTGACAGCAGTCTTTCTCGGTGTTCTGTTCCAGGTTAACTCTCCCTGACCCGGAGCTAGTACTCTGTCTCACTCAGTCATCATGATGTCATGAGCAGCTCAGCGTTGAAAACAATGGCAGAGTCAGAAGAGGAGGTGGACGTTTTGGTCCAGAGAGTTGTAAAAGACATCAACAACGCGCTAAAGAAAAACCCCAACATGTAAGGATTTTTCTCGATATATACATTAAACCAATTTAAGGTGAGAGAAAATAACAAAACTGAAAAGTCATGAATTGGCGTGCTGTATCTTAAGAATGTGAAATATATCTCAATTTAAGTCTGTTGTGGGATTTTAAAATAGTTTAAGAGGTATTCACTGAAAAATAAACCACTGGAATATTTAAGTATTTAAACGACATACTTTGTATCTAAATAAGGGTTGACAAATCTCACGATATTTATTGTGGTAGAGCACTAAATACATTTGGGAATACAGCTATGGCCAAAAGTTTTGCATCATCCTTAACTAATTTTGGTTCATATAGTCGGGTGAAACCTGCTGAATAATGTTACGTTAACACATATTGAATTACATACCGCATTTTAGTTTTCTATAGTACTTAACGAAAAATGTACAACAATTGAAAAATGTGACATTTTTAAATCCAACATGGCATACTGTACTACTACTATGGCTTCCGGTAGAATTTTGCGATATCATTTTGTAGTTTATTTTATTACATGTTCATATAGTTTTTTTTTTTTTTTTTTTCAATTGTCCCAATCCTAAAATTATAGGTGATGCAAAACTTTTACCTAAAGCTGTACAGTAGAGTGAGAGCAAGTGGTAGAATTATTATTATTATTATTACTATTATTATTATTAGTAGTAGTAGTAGTATTAGTATTAGTATTATAAGTATTAGTACACTTTCGAAACAGATATATCCTACTGTGTACTAAAGAAGCCAGTGATATGGATACAAAAAGTACTATGATGTTAAATAATTTCTAGAAACCTAGGCCATTGAAATAGGGATCTTAAATTAAAACCGATGTCCATAAAAAAAAAGCTTACTGCTGCTGATTTTTCACAATAATATATTGCAAATATCTTTAATAAAAAATGATTACTGGCTCTGACTGTCCATTGGGTATACTCTGGTAAGAAATGTCATATAAAAAATAGAGCAGGGCGGTGTGTATAGAATTATTATTACACAGATTAGATGCAGAGTGTACCTGAATGTGTGTTTTTCTCTCTTACTCGGTGCTTCTTCGGTTAAGGATAGGTTACGGCATTGACAGAGTTAAGGTCCAAAAGTTAGCCACATAGCCATCGTATGTTAAATGGAAATGTGTATGGCTTATACAAAGTACTGCGGTTGGAAAATAAATCAAGTAAAAAATATTGAAACCCATTACTAGTTTATTTTTAGATGTTTGGTTTGAAATGCCTTGTACCATCAGCATGGTGCCTGTGTTACTTCATGCTTTAATTACTTTTGGGGGTTATGTGGTGTAGTATGCAAATTCAGGAGCCTTTTTGTGCTTGTTATGGGGTTCAGATTTTTGGTCAAAAGAGTTTGCCGGCGTTGTGAAATGCCCTGCATCCGGTGAGATTTTTGCGTCCCCGCCCTTCGGGTCTCTTCGGAACGCCTCCTTGCTTTCTGACACTTCACGTGCACGCGCAGGTACGGAAGAGCCCTAGGGCCCTGCGAGAAAATTTGACTTAAAAAAACCTGAGTCTGGAACAGGCGGAGCTCAGAATTCACTGCTGTATGAGCCTCAAATTCACTACCGTCGGGGTTTAATAAAGTCGAAAAACTTTGTTTTCTAATATACATTACTTTCCTCACATATCTTATAGAATCATATCTTTTTGAAAAAAAAACAACTAAACTTAAGTTTGGAATAAGCGTAATGAATCTACGTTTCCCGTTAGTCAATATACAGTTTTTAATTAAGGCGGTTCTATCAATAAAAGCGCCTTGACCCACCATAACTGATCATTTTCAGACAGCATAGACATGTCTCTTCAAAAAAATACATACATGTTTGGAGCAATTCAAATTATATCTGTTAAGTATTATAATGACGTCACCAAGTTATGTTATTCATGTATGAAGAGCACATTTCAAAAGTAATTTAAATTTTTTTTATATGTGTGCACACATACCTTAGAATTTTTTTTTTTTTTTGCGCCAATGCGTTTTACACACCTGCCCTCACCCGCACCTGTATACATTAGTTAATTATGGCTGGCCTATGTAAAGAACACCTTGGAAAAAATGATATTGGGGCAATGCGTACTATATAAATGACAGCTGTAATGAACCAGTGGGTGACGTTATTTCAATAGTTAATACAAGTATGTAAATCGCATTGCCCCAAACCTTTAACTATTTCCCCTAAGAGATACGACAAGTCTATTACGAAACATGTCGCTTTAGCCTCTATTCATTAAAGTGTCAGTGATCAGAATTTTTTCCGAAACTTAGTGCTTACGTTTTTTTTCTTAAATGAGAACAACTGTCATTCGGACAGCCTTTTCTGTCAGTTTTTCCACCTGTTTTATACACAAATTACAGGTGCTTTACATTTGGAGCACCAAGCAACCTAATTTGAATGAAGGTTGGCCGAGTTGGTGATGTTTTTTCAGTAATATGGCATGAAAGGGGAGGGTGAAAGCCTTATCAACTGCACGACCGGGGGCACTAAAGCAATGCAAAACGTCTTTAATCAACACAATACAAATAATTAAGAGTTTTCAAGATTTAATTGTGTGGTATAGTTTGTAAGACGTTGCTCACAGATTTTAGTGTACTTTGATGGGGCAAAATTGTCTTTGTCCGTGAGCATTTTGATTGATTAAAAGATATGCAAATGATTGTTATTTTAATATTTATAGTGGTGGAGTAATTGTGTCGTATAGTTTTAAAGACGTTTCGCACTGTTTTAGTGACCAGTCCGGGCAGTGTTGCCCAGTTTGAAAAATGAACTAGCAGTGAATCAAGGCTTTCTGCTAGATTACCTGTTTGTTTGTTTTATGTTCTCTTTACATAAAGTAATCTCATATCAATTACAACGTGGTAACATTTAGACTACCTGGGCAGCAGTGTGGAGTAGTGGTTAGGGCTCTGGACTCTTGACCGGAGGGTCGTGGGTTCAATCCCAGGTGGGGGACACTACTGTACCCTTGAGCAAGGTACTTTACTTAGATTGCTCCAGTAAAAACTGAATAAATGGGTAATTGTATGTAAAAATAAAGTGATGTCTTGTAACAATTGTAAGTCGCCCTGGATAAGGGTGTCTGCTCAGAAATAATAATAATAATGGATTACAAAAATATTTTGAGAATGTCCTGTTTAAGCACATGCACTAATGATCCGCAAATGCGATCTCTTTTTTGTGTAGTTTACGATTCTCAACTATTTTTCCTATGAGATACAAGTCCTACAATATGATACACTTGACGTTATCCCGGGGGAAGGTGTTTTTACTTTGAAAAGCTAGCCTCAATGGAGTACTACTATATAGGGCTGCTGCTGGCAGGTTTTTAGTATTGAGTACAGGTGTGTAAAATGCATTGCCTCAAAACAGGTTTTATTTTTTCTAAGATATATGTGCACACACTATATAAAATGTGAAATTACCTTTGGGCAATACATTCTTCAGGGTGTCTGCTGTGCTGTTTTGTCTGTTCTTTGGCTCCCTATTCTTTTTTCTCGGGAGATGCCGGATGTTATAGCTGCCTATAATATTTGGTATCCCCTGGGGGTAACATTAAATGTGAAAGTAATTCAACTTATTTTGTATTTGGAGGTTTTAGGGTTAATTTGTTGTGTCAATGTAATCACTTTTTGGGGGAACCCCAACTACTACTACTTTGGTATCAAATTGCTGTAATACTTTGTGTATCCTAGCTTGCTAATTGACAAACGCAAAATTGGAAACCAATTAACTATTGTCTGCTAACTGGGTTGGGGGAACATGCTGTTCCAACTGAATCATCGTTGGGGTCCCACAACTGGTTACATCTGGGAGAAACTACATAACATCTGATAATAGTTGGTATCTCTTACCTAGCATGGTAGGGGTAAAATGTTAAAACACACTACCTGTTAGTAATCTCTAGTTATGAACATGCAAAATATTCCCTTTACATTGTACAACACGCTACCTCATATATGGTTCATAACCCCTACATAGTAATATGAATAACTCGCAAATAATTTAGACATTGCTGAATTTACTCCTTAGCATCAAGACTTTCATGGGGTGCAACACCATTCTTTTGTGAGTTTGTATGTAGGAATTATAAATCATTGTATTTTGCAAGCTAGGGTACACAAAGTATTATAGCAATTTGATACCAAAATAGAAGTTGGAGTTTCTCAAAAAGTAATTACATTGATACAACAAATTAACCCTAAAACCACCAAATACAAAATAAGTTGACGTACTTTCTCATTTAATGTTAACCCTATAATATCTGTAATATCTGGCACCCCCTCAGAAAAAAGGGGGAAGTCTAAGAGAGGGTAAAACAGCACAGGAGACACCCTCTAGTGCTTCCAAATACAAAATAAGTTGAATTTGTGTCTCATTTAATGTTAATCCTTGAAAGACAGAGGGTGCCAAATATTAGGCTATAGCTGTATACCATAAACATACTACTACTACGACTACTACTACTACTACTACTAATAACAATAACAACAAAATCAATAATAGTAATAATATGATTCAACTACAACAGATAACTTTACGTTAAAATAATGCACTAAAGCTATTTTGATTCAAACCACTGTGCTTTGAAATGTTAATAATGATCTGTATTTAGGTGAGGTAAATAAAGGAGGCTGTTGTGTAAAGTATTTCTTTTATATTTTAGTCTACTGTTAGAAAAACAAAACCCAGCATTCGTTTGAAACGTTATCTGTTTTTTATATTTTAAAGGAGAATAAACAGTACACAACGATTATGTGTTCATATTCAAATCTCCCTGCCGTGTGTCTCAGAGCTGCGCGTGCACGTGAAGTGTCAGAAAGCAAGGAGGCGCTTGGAAGAGACCCGAAGGGCGGGGGGTGCAAAGATTCAGTGGGATGCAGGATGTTTCACAACGCCGGTCTACAATTACAGTAGTCAAAATAATTTCACGCAATCAATTATAAGAGGAGTGCCCAAGACGGAATGAAAGAAGGTGTTCAATTTCCATGCATAACTTGCAGAGCTTGGTGTGGCTAATGGCTGGATGAGTTCACAGTCCCCTTTTGGTTTTTTTTCCCCTCTGAAGTCAGTAAGACTCATTCTGGTTGCTCTTGGTTTATTTCAGTTGCCCAGATAAACATGAATGCCTGTATTTTGTCTTACAGTGATGAAATTGGTTTGATACCTTGTCCAGAAGCCCGGTACAATCGAAGCCCCATAGTCCTAGTGGAAAACAAACTTGGTGTGGAAAGCTGGTGCATAAAGTTTCTGTTGCCCTATGTTCATAACAAACTGCTGCTGTACAGACAAAGGAAATTATGGCTGGGCAAAGATGGTAAGTTTCTTATAAATTCTGAACTATCTCTGAAATACATTTTCCCAAATTAACTTTTAACGTTTTAACATGTTAGAAAGCCTAATACTGTACATGTAGTGCCATTATATCTTAAAACGTGAAGCGTAAAAACAATTAGTTTATGCTTTTAGTGGTAACAGAAATGTTAGAAAATGAAGCCTGGGTGGTTGCCCCTCCAAAATTTGAAAGCAGTGGATCTAGGGTGGATTTTGGGTAGGGTCTACCTTAAAGTAGTAGCTATTTGGAAAGGCATATATAATGGAGTAGGCCTAATGTAAATATAATAACTTGCAAGTTGAGACAAAAGACTAAATGCTGTTTAATTAATGTGTGCTTGTTGCCTGTGTAGTGTTATTAAGTAGAATGTATGTTTGAGTTTTAAGTTAAAATTAAGTAAAACTACCAATACCTGCTTTTGTACAATTTTTCAGGTTTAAAAAAGGTTGCATGGTTAAATGTTAACAATTAAACAAGTAAAAAAAAAAAAAAAAACAACAAAAAATCTTTTTCACACTCATATCTGTATCATAAATATGTCTAGGAAATTGTTAATGTAAGTTAGGTTAGTGCTATGTAGTTTAAGATATTTGTTATTATAAATTCAGTATAGTTCTGTCTCAAAGCACACTGCCGTTAGTGTGTCAGCTCTTTCAGTCCTAGTAGGGAAGTTCAACTTGTGATGAGATTGCAGTCTCCAGATTTGTGGTGAGTTTGGTATCACTGTCCTTAGGCATAGGATGGTTAGGGGTAGTAGTTTGGGGATAGTGGACAGGTGCTTGGAAATTACAAACATAGTATTAAAAAAACAGCAAACAAAATATTGCCATACCTTACTTAAACTTGTTTTATAGCCTGTCTTAATTTGTTTCTACAAAAATGAAGACTATCACAGGGCATGAAGTTTAAGGTCATGAAGGGCAAGGCAATGATGCCTTCGTTGGGCATGATGATTCAGGGGCACCAAGGCAGTTCTAGGGGGCAAAAAGGCAAAACATAAATCCAACCCAAGGACACCAAGGTGATTTCATACTCATTCATAAAACAACAAAAAAGAAATACAGAGAGCCTATTATGTTGATTAAATTAATTAAAACAAACACAAATCAATGTTTTTTGAGTGATTCACACACTAATTACAAAATTACATTACAGAAATCAAATATAGGTCACTTTGCCATTGTAAAAATAGTGGTATAAAAAATACAATTTAAAAACAATATAAACTTTCATAATGAAAAATACAAAGGGTAATTTGGCCAAAAAACAAAATTTGGGTATTTTTTTTTTTTTACTAAACTCTGTCACACACCACTGACTAATACATAGATTAGACTAGGCGCTTAGATACAGCCTTAGAGATACAACAGCACAAATAAGTGATGTCAGTGAAGGGAAAGTTAAAGATAGATTTTCAGTCAAACTGGCTGAAGCAGTACCCATGGTTGGAGTTTGATAACGATAGTGGTCAAATGAGTTGTTCGATCTGCAGTGTCCGCGCAACTGTAGTTTGCTAACCGCTGTTACAAAACCTGTACAAACAACTTCACCAGGTAATGGAGAGTGCTCTGCATCACAATGATGAACAGCTGGATGTACATAATGTTAGATGTTTACATTTGAGAGACTTTATATAGTTTCACAGTTCTTGAAATTCACAATTGCAAAGGATTTACAGTTTTGTTATGGTGCATTCCTGAGAAATGGTATGCTGTTTTTAAGCATACACGTTCTAACCCTTTTAAGCACACATTTTACTAGTTAAAAAGCAGAACTATGTAAGGTAGTGAGAATGTATTACACAAAAATCGATGCACTTTTCAAGATTGTTTCGTTCACTTTTTCGTTCACTTTTGTCCCGAGTCAGCACAGGGGTGGTAGCAGTGAGCTGAGCCTCAAAAATACAATTGGATATTTCAAATTGGATGAAAAACAGGGTCAAATCAATTGGCGACTACTAAATTAAGAAATTGTAGCCTATATATATATATGTGTGTGTGTCTTTAGCATTTTACTGGCAATACAATAACCAGGATAACATATGAAACACATAAAAAAGGTGTGTTGCGTGTTGACTGACTCGTTGCTACACCAGTTCACTGCTGTGTATCACCCGATTTTGTAATTTAAATAGCATCCCTTTTAATGTAAATGCATAATGAATCCTCCCAATTGTTTCTTTGCTAATTCTGCCTTATTTGCAAAATTTAACAAGAGGTGTGTCTCCAACAGGATGACTTTATGAAACAAGCGGTGTGTAGTGTAGTGACTAAATCTTTACACAGTACAGTGATGAATTTACTTTAAGGAATGTATAGCTAGAAAAATAGCTTCATCGTCAGATAATAGTCCCTGACCACATTCCGGCGCCTCCTTAAGACTCACCTCTTCAAACAGCACCTGTAGAACTCCTCTGTTGTATCCTGGGACACTATCACCCTTCATTTAATTGTGCATTATTTTGCTCTTATCTGCCCCCTATTTTACTGCATTTAATCCTGTACTTCAGAATACTGTAATCTGCCAAGTGTTTAACCTGTAGTATTTTGTACTTACTCATATCCTGATGTAACTATCACTATTTAATCATATCCTGATGTAACTATCACTATTATCTGCTGTATTATTGAATTGTGGTTTGTCACACTTGGACAAAAATTATTGTATTTCTTGCTCTTATTGTATTACTTGTATTGTAACACTTGAAATGTATTTGCTTACGATTGTAAGTCGCCCTGGTTAAGGGCGTTTGCTAAGAAATAAATAATAATAATATATTAATAATATATAATTTAATTAATAAATGGTCATAGTTGCTAACATTGCTAATTATCGCTTTATTAAATGTAGGTAGAGTGGAAATATTAATTAAATATGCAATTATGTACCTTCCTTTGGGAAAGCCCAGCCTTGAGCGCAGTACCTTAGGTCTAAGTTTTTCAGCATAGAAGAATGCAGTGCTTTAACATTTTTTGTTGCTGTCTTTTTTGCTTTTCTTGTTCTCAACATGATCAATCGAATGACAGCAAAACTTGCTAAATAGTATCCCACAATCCTCATAGATAATCAGAAAATCTTTTAGCTCTAAAACATGAACATTTTTCTTTGTTGGTGCAGCTGCCATGTTGAGTTTCAGCAGAGACACACGAGTGATGAATTAACTCAACTGGGAGTAGTGCAAAAAAAAAACAAAACAAAAAAAAAACCCTTGAAAGCTGGAGTTGCGAGGAGAAAAATACTGCTGCAAAATTCCATTCCCAAAATGCCTAATTCTGCAATTGCGGAAAATCAGTAGCCTACTTGCATCATGCTTTCATGAGTCTACTGTATTGCTATTGGCTAACATGACAGAGTCCCACTGTGATGGGGTGCCAGCTCGCTCCTATAATTTGTGTTTATTATTGTTATTTTTACTGTTGTTTTTCTTAGAATTCTTGTTTGTTTTGGATTGGCAGGGAGGGGGTTAAATTCCTCCTTGTAAAATACATGTGAGAATGTGGCTGGAGCCTTAAGTGTTTAATTGTTAATTATTAGTTAATTGGGCTCCAGCCACAGACTATAAAAGGCAGGTGAAACCCTTTGTGTAGGAGGGTTTTTGGGTGAGTTTGTTTGTTGGTGTGCTGTGCTGTTTAGTTTTTTGAGAAATAAACTGTAGTGAAGGCTAATGCCCAGCCTACATTTCTGTATTTTGTTTAAACCTTTTGTTTGGGCCCTTGTGCCTATTTATTTGATTATTTTTGTTTAATAAAGATCATTATTTTGCCCCTTCCACTGTCTCTGAGCCTCAAACCTCTGTCATCCTGCCACACCCACCCATTCTGAGTTTTCTGTAGCCTCACAATGGGTGGGATTCTTTGTGTAATCCACCTTCAATCACCCTCTGTCAAGTTTTACTGTATTTGTATTGGCTACACCAGTGGTCAGCTCCCTGCAGGTGGTCTGTGGAAAGGTTACATAATTACGGAAAGGAAGCGGCAGCATAGTTGATAGATCCCATTACAAGCCTTATCCACGCATTACTACCGCTGACCTGGAGAAGCTAATGCAAAAATACATTATTATTGGCATTTTTATAGGCTCGGTCACTAACAGGCTATCATTGCGGTTTATGTCAGCACTGTTTGCGGAGCGATTGAGACCAGCACAGAGGATAAGGACACAAAATTAAGACACTACTCTTGACCAGCCAAGTTACGCACTGAAGCAGAGAATTGTCATAACAGATAATTTACTTTTTCAAGCTAAACTGTTTTTAAGTGGATTATCATTTCTTTATTTCATCAAATCAATAAAAACACGAGCTGCCAAAGGTTTTATTTGAGTTCATTAAGTTGTTGACTTGTTAAATCTTTGTCTCTTGCTATTTTGTTTTTTTTTTATTTAAAAAAATAAATAAATAAAATAAATTAACAGGTTTTGCTTCTTGTGAAATTAGCCACATCAACGTGCCTACTGTCAAAGATCAAATGTGACAAAAGGAATGTCACTCATTTTTAACAATTTTAAAAGACCTCTCACAACAATGTGTATTTATTGTGAGTTTAATATGTTGTGTATTGATCATTTATTAATTGAACCTTGCTTCATCAAAAATAAGTTCCGCCGTGCATTGTACAGTACTGTATAACTGCACAGTAAAAAAACTGTTTTATAGCTAGTGATTCGTAGCTCTGACTGTGCTGGTACCTCGTGGATGTATTGCAACTTCATAGATTATTATTTCACTTAAATCAATTTCTGCTGCAATTGTCAATTTTAAAATAAAACATCTTTTTTTTTTTTTTTTTTCCCTCTCGGTAAATTTGTGTTAATTTAAAAGTAAACTAAAACCGCTTTTTAAAACTCCCAATTTTAAAATAACTTTGCTCACAGAAACAGGACCACCCATTGCATTGAAACAAAGAAAGGGTAGTCTATGGTTATTCTTAATATTATAGTGATTTTTTTTTTTATGCGTTTATTTTTCAGTCAGCTATGCGCTGTTTAGTGTGTGGTCCGCCGAGATCCAAAAAAAAAATTCAGGTGGTACGCGAACAAAAAAGTTTGAGAACCACTGGGCTACGTGATAAGTTTGTGGCTAGCTCCACCACTTATAATGAGACTTAATCTTGACGTGTCTGTTGCCAGGCAGGGTATTGGTCACTTGTGGCTACTCCCTTTTGAAATACATAAGCAGTACATAGTCGTATATTTTTTTCAGTGAAAAAATAAGAAAAAAAACTAAGGTCATCCTAAGCCTAAATTGGACCTTCTTAACAGGGAGGTCCAAAACAAATTCTCCTTTGTAATTGCTCATGGAATGAAAAAACGAAATGGTTGACTGCAAGTATTCAACAGCAAAAGCTGTTTGACTGGCCTTGTTTGCTTTTTCAAACCGGCTCTTCATCTTCTCCGTGGATTTCTGTAGGCTACAGTGATTGGAAAAATCTTCCATGGGCTGAAAAAGACACACAGCAGCACCTGATCACATATCTGCAGAGGTACAACTTCAGCTTCTTGGGGAAGTCAGAATTGACATTGCGTTAGATGAAGGATTACGTATACAAATTGCTAAACGCAACGCTCTTATTAAGAGGAACAGAGATGTGATAAAGCGACTAATAGATGCCGTTACCTATTTAGCAAGACAGGAGTTGCCATTTCAGGAGCACAAAGAAGCTGCTGAATCATTGAATAAAGGGAATTATAGAGAATTAACTATGTTAGCAAAATGTGACGCATTACTGGATTCGTACAAGTGAATTTACTGTGTTTACTGGACTGTCTAAAATTCTAAATGATTTGGTGTCATACATTGCCTATATAGTACAGGGGGAAATTAAAAGAGAAATAGCTGCATGGCAAGTGGATGAAACTACTGATGTTGTTAATTGTCCTGAGAGTTGTGGATGAGACTGGAAACGGTACAAGAGAGATTCTACAGGTTTTATGTGTGGGCAGCGATGCTCAGTCTGCTTTTAATTGTATTGATCATGCAATGAATGAGCTGGATTATGTAAACAAACTTGAAGCACAAACTTATGATGGTGCTGCAGTGACAGCATCCCAATTGAATGGCTTACAGGCAAAAGTTAAGGAAAAGGTGCCATGGCTATTTGTATAACCTCTTATCCCCATCGCTTTAACCTGATGATTAGTCAAGCAGCAAAGTTCATCCAAGAAGGAAGAATTTTCTTTGCTACATTATCCGGATTTGCAAGCTTTTTTTCGAAGTCAACAAAGCGAGCAAGCATGCTTGAGCATTGTGGAGCATTGAGCACACTTCCATCTGCCCATTAGTCTTTCTACAAATGACATGTCAGGATACATCAATGAGTCTACAAATGTTTTGGTTATATTCAGTTGCTTTCCTTATGTGCCACTTATACTATATTACTATATTAAATGTTTTATTAAATTGTAAAACATGCAGGTTTTTTTGTTTAGCCTCCCCACTTAATAAAGTCAGGAGCCACTACTGGTTCATAAATATAAATAAAATCCAGGGCTGGCAATGGAACGGGAAATAAGCAATGTGATTGGTCGAGCAAGGTTCTAGCTGTCTATTTGAGGGATACAGACAGTTGGAGCCTCATCACATTATTATAAATCACTGCGCTGCCTCACAAGATTTAAAGTAACGGTAGCCATCTTGTTTACAGTTACAGGTGTACAATAAAGCTATACATCTGAGTGAAACAATTACCAGCGAAAAAATCCCCAAAGTAGTAAGCGGACAAGGTGATTTGGATGAAGAAGAATTAAATTAACTGGAAGATGGCAAAACAGAAAAAAATACCCCCCCCCCCCCCCCCCCCAAAAAAAAAGCTGTCTCTTATACACCCCAACTTTGTCGATTTCAAATAATTTATTTTTTGCGGTTTGTAAATGCTAAAGAAAAACACAAAAAGACACTTGTGCACATTATCCACCCTTCTCTGACACAGACCTAGAAAAAATTACTGAAATCCAAGACATCATTGAAGTTATTTTTATTTCTCACGTCTGTTCTGCTCAAACAGTTTTTCTTAAAAATACTTCCCAACATAAAACCAATGTCACCTTACAATAATTGATTTTGAGTTTCAGTGTTTTAAAATAAAATATCAAACAGAACGAAATTTCAATGTACCATTTGTAATTCAGTAATATGAGAGAATTGGTCAGGGGTCTGAATACTTTTGCAAGGCACTGTATATATATATATATATATATATATATAATATATATAATATATATCTCTATCTCTATCTCTATCTCTAGATAATTTATTTTAATAGAAAAGGGTTAGGATTTATTTGCACCGATTTCGGTGTTTGTGTTGTATGTGTCTGTTTTCTATGAAATTTCTCCAGATTTAACTTGCCATATATTTCCATCACTTACAGAAGGATTACTCTGTCACTCTATTTCTCTCTTCCAGCACTGATAGATATCACTTGTACGCTACTGCTGCTGAATCCAGACTTCACCACAGCCTGGAATGTCAGGTACGGCACACTGAGCACATGACGGGGCTGAAGCTCGATTCACTGCACCCGCTTTCTCGATCAGCTTGGTACAAATTCATTGATGTTTCTGAGCTTTTTCTCCCCCAGGGTCACAAGTTGAAGAATGAATTAATTAAGCTTTGCTAATTACAATAATATTGTGCTTTTTTTAGTATGATTTATCACTGATAATCATTATTTTTTGGATGGAAGTATCCAAATGATTACAAAGTATCACATTTCAGGTAAGAGCAGTTGTAAAGTACAATAAAATCAGCAGCAAAAGATCAAATTCAAATAACAGCAAAAAATAGAGATTACAGTAAATAATGACATGTAAAACCGGGTTTGACAAAGAGCAGTTAACTTATATTAAAACTATTTGCTTATACGAATAAAGTCCAGTATGAGCACGTAGCAAGTATGATGAATGGATGAGAATGATTTCAAGTAAGACCAATTACAAAACACGTTAATACAGACACCTATAAGTGTAAAGTCAAATACATGATACAGGCAGTACTTCTAATTAAGAGCAGTAGTAGAATACAGCAAGGTATGGAGCAGTTCAGTGCAAGTATGTCGAATTGTGAGGTTTACAGATGCTGTCTAAACAGGTAATGATGGTGATATATTCTAATGATATACTATAGTTATCTTAATGGGCAAAGAAATAAACACTGTACAGATTGAAAATATTTTACAGTGGAGAACATTTCATTTCATGCAGTGGCACTCACTGAAGCCCAAGTGTGTAATTATTAAAACGTGAACCACAGGCGTATAGAAGGTTCTTGCATGTACTGACACCAGTAGAATAGCAGTGGTAACATAATATCTGGTTTGTAGACACTTGTCAGTGAGTTTTGTCAATGTTGTCATAATTATTGTACATTACTGGTGTTGCAGCGACTTCAGAGACTGACCTGTTTCACTGCTTGCTGTGAGAATAAGACACATTGCCCTAACACAGCTCATTTAGCGCCACTATGCTTTGAGGAATGCATTAAATGAGGAGAGATGTATTCCAAAATGCAAAATGTTAAGGTATATTGTAACTAAAGGGGTTGTTTTGATCAACCTATATGCCACCAGGGTAAAACGTGGAATTTACAGCACCAGGGAATTTAAAGATTAATAAACAGATAAATTGAATGTAACTAAACACATGATCGAAAGTATGTAAGCAGGAGGTTTAAAACTACATTAAAAGATTACATCTTAATGTACTGATTTCTGATGTTGAGTACACAACTTGTTGGATCTAATTTCAATCTCTTTTTATTTTATGTTTTAACATTTAGGAAAGAGCTGATTCAGAGTGGGGCGTTAAGTCCAGAGAAAGATCTGTATTTGGGGAAACTTGCTCTAACCAAATTTCCCAAAAGCCCAGAAACATGGATTCACAGGTTTGTAATATTTTTTTATAAATATACTTCTCCTTTTTTTTGCTCTTTGTTCTTTTAGACTAGTTTGGCTTACATCAAGCTTACACTGATTGACTATAGTCACAGTATTGCTCCATCCCACTGTTTGCAACCTCTGAGTCTTTGAAGAGTCATAACTTGGCGTAGTTTGCAGTGTTGGGCAAAATCTAATGGTATCTTTCACTTTGCCTTGTGACCTAAGATGCTAGTATTGGTAATTTGACCGTTGTTTCCGGGTGATAAAGATTTAACACCAAGATATTGACTTAATAATCTGTACCAACTTTATTCTGTGTCAAAACCTCATGCAAACTATTTGAGGCAGTGAATTCATATTTTCAGGGTTAGATAAACCCTGCATTCTACGTCTGGTGCTGACCATGACATTGATCTCTGCTTGAATATGGCTACCATATTGAGGTCATGTGACTTTTACAATTTCTGCTGTATATTATTATTATTATTATTATTATTATTATTATTATTATTATTATTATTATTTGTTTATTTAGCAGACGCCTTTATCCAAGGCGACTTACAGAGACTAGGGTGTGTGAACTATGCATCAGCTGCAGAGTCACTTACAATTACGTCTCACCCGAAAGACGGAGCACAAGGAGGTTAAGTGACTTGCTCAGGGTCACACAATGAGTCAGTGGCTGAAGTGGGATTTGAACCCGGGACCTTCTGGTCACAAGCCCTTTTCTTTAACCACTGGACCACACAGCCTCCTATATGTATAGAGACCATACACTTTGATTAATTGTCTTAATGTTTGGTACACAGCTGTATTTGGTTTTCTTAGTTGCATTACTGGTGTTGTCCAGTAAAAATTACCCCATCATCACTGACGCATGTTTAAATGAGTCGGACCACATTATTTGGCATACAGTAGTTGTATTCTAATACTATCTCAATAAAATCCCATTTCAAGTGGTGTGCAGTAACATTGACTGTGTTAGTGCCACTTTTTTGTAATCTCTGATCATATTAATGATACAGACCACTCACTTTCAGACAGTATCTTTTAACAGTGTATTCTATGGTTCTCTCAATACATTTCCATTACAGGTGTGAAGAAATTACCTTTTTAACTGCATTTTAACTACATTGTTTTTAACTTCAGTTAAATATCAATGATGCAGATCCTTTAATTTAATTGATTTTTACCCCATTTTTTTTTTTAATTTGAAATAGCCAATTGTATTATTTTAGGCTCAGCTCACCACTATCACCCCCGTACTGACTCGAGTGGCGAAGACGAACACACGCCGTCCTCCAAAACGTGTGCCGTCAGACGACCGTTTTTTTTTTCCGCTCTGCAGGCCACGCAGCTTACAGGCAAGCCCACAGGCGCCCAATCAGTCTACAGTCTACAATCTGGTGCACGGTGAGCCGAGGACACCCTGGCCAATTGTGCACTGCCCCTTGGGAGCTCTCGTTCGTGGTCGGCAATGGAATAGCCTGGACTCGAACCGGCAAACTCCAGGCTATAGGGCCCGTTCTGCGCTCCATGTGGAGTGCCTTTACCGGGTGCGCCACTCGGGAGCCCCGATGCAGATCTTTTTCACGTTTTACTTCCATATTTACAAACCATTAGTAGTTGGCACAAAATACTTCAGTATTGCTTTCCAGTGATGAGGAAAAACATTCATGCATCTATCACAAGTGTACAGAATCAAGACCTAATGTATGCCGATTTGTGACATGTTAGGAAGACAAGGAGCAAATCCACACTGGCCGAATGACTGTTTCTGCTTCCATTACTGGGAAATGTGATGTCAGTCACTTTCTGTTCGTTTTAATGGTATTCTGCAAGCAATAAAATAATTGCAGCTACACAGTGCCATTATGCTTTTGATAAAAGCTCAGTAAATTGAAGACCAAGTTGTGCACTTCTATTTCAACGTGTAAAGAACTTTAAATAATATATTATATACAGCGACAATATAAAAATAAAGGTAAACAATGTAAAATAATCTTCCACTTACATTTCCTTTCTTTCATTAATAATACTTAAACATAAAAACAACAATGTAAGTCGTAATATCAGTGCTACAGTATGTACAGCCTAGAACAATTAGTTAATTTACTGTGTATACTTTATGTGTTTCTCAAATCAGAAAAACTAAATGAACACCTTGAGATTCTTGATAGTATTTGTAATGCAGCATCATTTTGTCAACAGCCTAGATCGCTTTAATCGGTCAAAATGAACCAGAACCACCTAACATTGTTGGACTACATTTAACAGCTTATAAATATTTATGTTAATGGTGATGCTAAGGTAAATAAAAATTAATGTGAACTATGTAACATACTCTGTCCCGCGCAAGCTTTTTCACCTTGAATTTTTTTAAACCATGATTACTGCTGTTCTGTACACAATATCGTCCAAACAAAGCAAATGGTGGTGCAATAAAATTAAAAATGTTTGCTTCCTTTTCTCCTGTTGCTTTTATTACTTTTAACTTTTAAAAATGTGTGGGAACTTCTCTTAGGCGCTGGGTCTTGCAGAGTTTAATCCAGGAATGCTGCCCCAGTAAGGCATGTAAGGAGCGGAGTGGAGCGGTGGCCGTGACGGCAGCGCAGACAGAAAGACTGCAGAGAATACTGCAGGAGGAGATGAAGGCCTGCTCTGAAGCTGCAGGGAGATACCCAAGCAACTACAATGCCTGGTCACATCGTATTTGGGTGATACAGAATTTGGCAAAAGACAACAAAAAGGTATCATTTGTAACAAAGTTTATAGTTACCAAGTGCTACAAAATAGTAACTGTTCTACTTGTGACTTGGTTTCCTGTTTTTACATTCCCTACTTTCAAACAAATGTTTATCATTGAATTTATTTGGCATTTTTTAGTGTTCCTTATTTGGTTTTTAATTCAGGTTTTAATTGTTCATTCAAGGAAGAATAAAATGTATTTTGCAAATAAAGTATTATTATTATTATTATTATTATTATTATTATTATTACTACTACTACTACTTCTTGGTTGTTTAGCAGACACACTTACAATAGGACCTCGGTTTTACGTCTCGTCCGAAGGACAGGCATTATGTTAAACGTATTACCACACTCAGAACGCCAGATTATTCTTTTTTTTCCCAGCAAAAAGTTATTGCTACTACTATTGTTATTTACTCCCTATACAAGACCAGAGCTTGGGGGGGGGGGGGGGGGATAATTTGATCAACCGAAACCACATCTGGAATAAATCATAGCTGAGTTTTTAGAGCATTTTAAAGCAGCAGGGAATCCACCTTGATTGCATCAACCACTCTTTAGTGTTTTAGTGTTAATCCCGGGATAGCCATGGATAGATGATCGCTGCAGTCCTGTTTGATTGCCCATCCCTATAGTTTAGCATTTTCTCCCTGTTAATATGTCCGGGGAAGAGTGTTTCTTTTGAAGCAAATTATTTTCTCTCAGTTGGCCCTGATGTGCATCACGTTTGAGACTTTCTCATGAAATGTCTGTAATTTGTGCAGATATAACATCTGCCTACTCAGAGGCCACTTTCAGCCCTCTGTCTTGCCTGTTGTGACTTGCAACAGGGATTATATTCCAGCCAGCTTCCATGCAAGCCCCCTTCACTCTGGTAAAACATTCATATACTACACCATTTATATCAGTTTGGTACAGTATATTAGCCTTATTGTTGCTGATCAATACTTTATGTATAATAATGTGTGTATTTATTGCCACATGGACTACTTAGTCTTTCTTAAAATCCATAGACACATGCTGTATTTTAGAAGTGTAATGATAATATTGATGTAAAGCAAAGTGTATATCATTAGGGCATGGTGGGTTACCAGCTGCTAGCTTTTTTATTATTCAGTTAGAATAAAGCTAGCATGATTCTCAGTGGAGAATTTTAGCTAATGTCACATGTCAAAGATTTGTAATTGTCAAAGTATACAGCACAGCTAATGTTTTTGTATCATACATTCTCTAGGGAGGACAACACACATATTTACATGCTTAATGTAGATCTGGAGTTAAGTACATCAGTGCCTCTGGATAGCCATTATGATTTACAGTACTGTTACTTTACAAGAGGGAAGCAGGCACATGGGAGAGAAAATAGTGAAATGGATAAAAACACAGCTTCAGAGACCTTAAGTGCAGCTCTGGCCTTGCTTCTGCTGAATGCATTGCACACTACCTACATATCCTGAACATTACATTACTTGGTTCACTTAATGCCAGACAACATTAGACCAAGGCTAATAGCTGAACAACATTTTTCTTGCATGGCTTGAGAAGAAAGCATTGCATTCAGTATGTCTGTGTTGATGCATTGCTGTCAATCATTTCATGAGTGATTTGAAAGTCCTTGAATTACTTGGTATCAGCATGATGGTCTGATCTTGGAGCACAAAGGCTTAGAACATGTTTAAAATCATAAACAGACCCAAAAATGTACGGCCTCCTGTGCAACGTATTGTTATAAATTACTTTCCAATACAATCAAATGTTTGTTTTTATAGTTTCATCCATGTTTCAAAATTGTTATTCTTCAATAGAGGGATGCTTCCAAAGTATGTTTAACTCTGAAGTCTTCCTGTTTGAATGTCATAACTAGGCATGCTACGATTTGATATGATTTTTTTTTTTTTTTGCCAAATCGACAATTAATATCAACGCTTATTTTAGAAAGAATTTACCAGGTTTTTTCTATCTTTTATTTTTCAATTCAAGCAGAGAATGGTTGAAATTGACCTTTATGCTATATAATTCATTTCTTAGCAGACGCCCTTATCCAGGGCGACTTAAAATTGTTACAAGATATCACATTATTTTTACATACAATTACATTATTTTTTACACATTATTTTTACATACAATTACCCTTTTATACAGTTTGTTGTTTTTGTGTTTTTTTTTTTTTTTTTAACTGGAGCAATCTATGTAAAGTACCTTGCTCAAGGGTACTGCAGCAATATCCCCCACCTGGGATTGAACCCATGACCCTCCGGGCAAGAGTCCAGAGCCCTTTCCACTACTCCACACTGCTGCGTTTATAATATATACTTTTTATGCCTTTGAGAAACATCCCATTTAGCGAAACCCCTTTATCATTCAACATACAACAAAACCATGGTTACCAACATTCTAATTGAAATAACGTTTGGTCACAGCGGAGCCATACCTTGTAAAGATAAAGATCCTACACAAATTTAAAAATGGTCTCCAATAAACCGTAGAAAAAGCAGCATATAAAAGTGTATTACACAGACTTTTATAGCATAAATTTACCAGTAAAAATAATATGCACAGAACAAAACATTAGATATTTGAGCAGAACTGACTTCCACTTATTATTCAGAGTTTGAGCCCCCCCCCCCCCAAATGCTGCTTCAGCACAGCTGGACTCACTGGAAGGCAAGGCAGACGGGCTGCTGTGGAGACTTCAGCCATTGGTCAGGGTATTGTGCACAATACTCGTGAAGTGTTTTCCTCTTGCACCCCATTTTCAAATCAAACTAGTAACTGTAACTGTCACCATATACCTATTGCAAAAGCTTACCTACACCTTAACCCACTAATTTCAAAGTAGGCACTTTGAATACAGGCGCTGTAGCTGGCAAATGAAAGTGCACAGTCTATGCAGGTCTTTGATTGACAGTCATTTAAACAAATTAGAGCATTCTAGCGCTGCTTCAGGCCACAAGATCTGTCAGAACAGAATGAAATGACTGACAATGAAACAGTAGCCTACTAAGGGATCACTGAGATGACTGATAGCGACCCCTAGCAATTCAGAGCGGAACGGAGATGGGACAGTGTGGCAAAGTGGCTGCTGAGTAGAAACAAGTGCAGAGGTGATGCAGTGCAGGAATAACCACACAAAAGGAAACTGTAATCCGGTTTGGAAAGGGGTCTTTATTTTGTAAAACTCCCGGTCTGGCAACCAAACGGTAATCCTCCGGCAATACACACCAATATGTAAAGTGCGGAAGGAAATGAGAATAATGGTTTGCAGAACCAAATAATAATCACACGTTATCCGGCACACAATAATACTAAACACGGTCACCAGTCCGGGTGCGTGCAGTAGTGCTCAGGGTGGGTGATAACAATAAACAGTGACTGTGGTGGTGTTGTTCCGGGTAGTGCTGGCCCAAGGCGACGGCTCCGGAGACGTGTTAGCCGTCTAGTGAATTTACAAAAACAAAAGACAATTACTAACAGTGCTACAAACAAACAAACAAAAAAACACTCACTAACTCTTTTTTTAAACAATTGTGTTTGGGAACTCTCCCGGTCCTTCCAGTTCCGTGCTTCTCTGAACCAAGCGAAGGAAAAGATTTACGATCCTCCGTCCCCTTTATGCTATCACGCATGACCCCTTGGTAAACGATTGCAGCTGTCTCTACTGTCTGCAGCTGCTACATCGTTTCCCTTCCGGGTCAATACGTTCTTGCAACAGAGTCTCGCCTTCTTCCAGACTGACCGACCCCGCCCGGGGAAAGAACTGTCAGGTCAACCCGTCCAAGGCCTTTCCCTTTCGCTGCTTAGTGCCCTCACAGGTCGGGAGGGAGATTTACAACCAAAACTCATTATATTTCTGTCACAGACAGACAGCAAGTATAAAAAGTACACAAACTAGAGATGATTTCAAAATTATTATTTTTAGTAATTTTTACTAAATGTTTATCCCATGTAAATTTATTTCAGTCTAACTCATATTTGGGGAATTAGACATTTAACAAGCTTTACAACCATGAAAAAAAAGCATAGTTGACAGGGACTTTAGTTTGGACCCAAACAAGCAGCAATATGACATTCTGAAAAATGTGTTAATTGTGTAATACAATGTACAGGAGGTCAAGTGAAAATTAGTTCTGTGTACAACTGTCTTGTGCAGAGCAATGGCTTGGTACAGGAAATCTTCTGACTGTCGTTCCAGGTTTTTCTTGATGAGTTATCTTCTATGAAGTACTGGGTGTCCATGCACGTTTCAGATCACAGTGGCTTCCATTACCGACAGTTTCTCCTCAAATCTCTTGTTGAAGACCCTGGCTGTGTGTTGGACAAAACTGCCTCAGCACTGCAGTCAACTTCTAATGAACACTGTGGTAGTCTTCCAAAAGAAGAGGCTTCAGCTGAGATCCAGAGGACAGTGGTGCCAGACCTGTTTGATGAAGAACTGGAGCTTTGCACTGACCTTATTGAGTCGTACCCTGGCCATGAAACACTTTGGTGTCACAGGTAAGCAAGTGTATGGATGTCAATTTTGTTGTGGTTGAAAGAGGTAACAGATAATATTTCTCTTTCTAAAAAGGACCATGGTACTTAATCAGAAGACACTTTGCCATTTCTGCATGAAGCAATCTTAAAATAAATAAAAAAAAATAATAAAAAGAAAGAAATTAAGCACTCAATAACAAGTTAACTCCAGATCATCCTGTTAAATAGAAGGTGTTATTTTTTTTTTTTTTAAGGCGGTATGTATTCTTCCTTTGGCATCACTGGAATCATAAGCAAGGATCACCATTAAACAGCAGAGATCGGCAATTAGACAATTCATCGAGTGCTACCACTGGAGGCAAGTCGGCACAGGCCATGGACGTGGATGGCATGATGGACCCCAACAAGCAGGTCTATACCCAGGAGACCAAGCGGCTGAAACGGGGCCCTCTGCAGGGCTGCCAAGGCCTGCCAACAGAGCACAGGTTCATTACTAAAACCCTGACAGACTGCAGGAGCACAGAACAGGCCAGGTTTGCCAATGCATACCAGAAATGGCTTGACTCTGTTCTAGGTCAATAATGGTGAATTGTGGGGAGAATTATTAATATATAACGCAAGATTCCTCTTCATAGTGAAAACCCATGCCAGGTTTTTCTAAAAGCAGACAATTCTGTAGCAGTGTGCAACCTCTGGATTCGGTTCAGTGCACAAGTACCTCAGGTTTCTCAATTCTTGACAAACATTTTACCACTTCTACTGAACTGTCTGTATTTTATCAAATCAGGCTAGCTCATTTTCCTCTCTTTTTTCTATATTTTTTTAAATGCATTCTCTTTTATTTATATATAAAGTCTTCCAGTAACAAACACCTCTCTTAAGCATCCTTGTAAGAGGGTCTTATATGTTTTTGTAAATCTTCACTGCTGCTTTTTAACAGCTTCTGTTAAATCTTTGAGATACAGACTTAGATATTTCAGTGTTTTGGAAACACTTTGACCCTTTTGGTTTCCAGACATTGACTTCTGCCCAAAGTAGTTGACTTATTGAGGTTGTGCTACTTTAGTTGTGTGCAAGATAGAGACAGACATTAATATTTTGTCTTAATATTTGAAACAAAACTGTATTAAATTTATCGCTCAATGAAGTTCTGTTTTTTTGTTTTCCTGTAAAATGAACCTTTTCACTAGCACTTTTTTTTTTTTAACCTGTGCCCATATATCAATGATGGAAAACACACGCTTTGAGGTTGTGGTACATGGCTTTATTCTGTTTATCACAGAGGCCATGGTCCAATGAAAATGAACAATTTTGTGGCTGTGTTTGTTTATCAACCATATCTCAGAAAGCTTCTGAAACATCTGTTTCTATATATTTAAATAGACAAAATGTGCCAGTGATCTGGAAATTGACCACTGACTTTCTGTTTTGTGACTCTCTCACATTTTTAGCTGAAATATTTCTTTCGCAGCTGTATTCTGTAGTTTTCTCCAGCAGGGTTAATCATGGAGATTACTGCCTTTTACTTTTTTGGCCCAATTTTAAAACAAATGCACACTTTAAAATTCCAAGAGGAATAAAAAAAAAAAAAATCGTGTTGAACTTGTTTCTTGCTAGTTCTATACTGTTACAATTGCTTTTATATAATAGCATCTAGCAGAAACTGTGGTTTAGCACTTTTCTTGTCAGTCATTTTTTTTTTTTTTGCTCCAACTGAACTAGACCGTATTAACTAATGATGTTTTGACTACCAGATATTGTCACTTGGTTTTATATGCGAGTAGAATATAATTTGTTTTGCATGAGAAACTTGATGAGTTGTGTAAAGCAACATGATATACCAATATACCAATATGTATATCTGTTCCCATATTATTTATTATTCAGTGCAAAACTATTTAATGTTTTCCTACTGAAAGAGTTCATTTAATCAGGTTAATGGAGTAGGGATGTACATTTCCATATATTGTAATAATCGAATACTCCTAATTTTCTAAACGGTTACACTGTTATAGTGTGTGTGTGTGTATATATGTGTGTATATATATATATATATATATATATATATATATATACACACACACACATCATGCCACTGGTTAAAACTAATTCTTACATAATATCAAAATTTATTATTAAATTATTATTATTATTATTATATTTTTTTATTTTTTTATTTTTTTTTTGGACAATCGTGGTACTATTTGCTTCAATAAGTAGCTCTTCATATTAACAGGAAGTATAATACAAGTACAGAATGCATAAAGCCCAAGTTGTGCATCATTCCCAAACAGCACTAAGGGCAACATAATAAAGTACAGATCATAATGAATCAATAAGTTAAGTCTTTATTGGACAACCATAAAATATAAATAAATGTTTACATTAAGTAACATCACATCATATTAAATTACCAATATGGTATGACACCTTTCCAAGAGATGGGGATAAAAAATGGTTTAGCAGGATGGTAAAGGTGGAGGTGATTATTCAGCATTACTTTTTTAATTTTAATTTTATTTGACATAGATAGCACTTTAATATTTATAAAAGGAACATTACCTTCTAATTGTTCTTCAATGTGCCTGATCATCATTCTTTTTCACTACACTATAGACATACCTTTTGAAAAAAAGTTAATTAAATTGTATTTAATATTCCATAAAACAACATATGTAAGTGTATTCAGTAGCCAATAAACAATGTGGGCGACATTTTACAAACATTCAAGTCTCATTGAATATGTTCTGCAAACAGTCTTTCAAAATAGCAACTCTGATCTTTATTTTGAAATCATTCTTGCAATCCATTTTTGATGGAGGATAAACAGCATTCTCAAAGCTGAACTAACTTTGAAATCAAAGGAGTGGAGCTAGCTAAGCCCAATTTTACAGTCTTTATGTATTATTGAATGGCTTTTCATTTGTGAAGGGGAATTGCGTACTCAAGTCTTAAGTCCTTTTCTTAACTGTGTTACATTCACACTATTTCATCTCCACATTCTCAATGTTTGTGTGCATGTTTTTTTTGTTTTGTTTGTTTTAGTATTTATTAAACATTTAACAGCAGTATTTACTCAAATTGGGTTGTCTTTTAATATGTTTACATATTGTACATGAGGATACGAAAATTAGGATGTAATTGCATTACTTTATATATATATATATATATATATATATATATATATATATATATATATATATGATGACTTCATGCCACATTTTAATCAATTATACTGTACAAAAGAGTTGTCCACAATTTTTAAATCTGAATTTCCTTTTAACATGAATTTACTAAAACATATTTTTATTTTCTATAGCTAACCGTGCCAGTGCTTAATTGTTTTCTTTGAATTCGGTTTTTGTTCAGCGCAGTTCCTATATGCTTACCCAATGCCGCAGTTGCAGCAAAGATCTTGAAAGTAAGTCACTTCTCAATTTTCTGCACGACCCAAATTTGAAATGTGGTCAAACTTGTATTTAAGACCACTTTGCTAAAGAGACCCCTATGATGAATCCCCATACAGTATGTTTCCTATTTAAATTCACCTGAATATAAAGATTACATTTTTTCCTTGAGTGATCATTCAAAGCAGGCTTGACTGTATATGAACAAATACCTCAGGTCTGTATACACAAAAGTTAACTAGGGATCTGCAGATGGGTGAACACAGTTTTCAGTACTTCTAAAATATTGTTTAGAAATGTGTAAATGATGTACATATTTGAGTCCCGGTGTTTGTAGATTAACTAGAGCATTTTGTAACCTAGATCTTTTAATTTGTAGTGTATATTAGCATAATATACAGTGATACTCTCATGGCTACTGCTTTAGCGTCGTTATAGAGTGCAGTCTCGTGCATACAAGGCCTGCGACTGAGAAGAATGCTTGGAGCTAAAGGTCAAGTTTTAGAATAAGCTCTACTCAAAGATATTATAGGTCATGTTTTTCTCAAATCCTAAACATGTTGTAGAAATTATACTGAAAAATGTATTTTGGATACCGGTCACCGTAGGTGTTCTTGATTGAAGTCGGCAGAAGAATTGGTTATTTGATTACATTTTATTTAGAATTTTATGGTGTTATTTGTGACTCAGAGAAGTGTAGTTTCTCCTGGTTTTATTGGGAACATCACTTAAATATTCTTGTGGTTTACACTTTTCTAGAACCTCCTTCAAGCAGGTACTCTTACAAACTAGGATTTTTAAGAGTTTGAGAGACAAACATATAAACTGTTACTGAGTAATGAAGTACTTTATTGGAAGGGTGAAACACAAGGATTAGTGCGAGTGCTGTAGTAATAAGTTTAACATTTTTCATAACGTCCAATTCCCCACTGCAAAACATTGTGTGCTGTAGGCTAGAGTATTTTTAATAAATTAAATAATATGTAAACTGGTGTTCGTGGAGGCTAGGCTAACCCTTGACATATGTACAGTAGCTGTGTATGACAAGTGAAACCTCATGTGTGAAGCTGTATCCTTATGTTTAGTACCGAGACATGAGCAAAAACAGACCTGATATGACATAGTAGAATACCTTCCTGTGAATCTGCAGGCTACTTATTATAATGGATGTTTGTCAAAGTTGGGTCATTTTAGGATCTGGGTGCTTCCCAAGCTTAGTAAATAAAACCATTATAGGAGTGGCATTATTATGGTAAGGACTAATCCAGTGGAGTTTGACGTTCTTGTACTTGTGTAGGAGACCGTCAAAAACATGTTCTTCTAAGTATAGAAGTAGTGATATAAATAATGTGCGGTCAATGAGTCTAAAGCTAAAATAAGCTGTTAAGAATGGGTGTTGATAAACTATACTGATTTTCTAAATTTTTAGAAATGAGTGCAGGTCAGTTTTAAGCATATGGTAAAATGGCAGACACCCACAACCATTAGCTGGACAATAATGGTTTTCTCAAAGGGTTCATATAAACGGACAGAGCACTAAAAATGATTGTCATTAGCGGTCAAAGACAGTAGCTATTCAGTACGATCTGTGGAATTGTGTAGAGCCACTTGAAACTGGTCAAACTTGTATCACTGTCGCATAAAAACTGTAACGAAAAGCATTCATGCATCAAAGTGAGCAGCACAAGGCAATAAATACCCTGCCAAGTAAATTTTTTAAATTCAAAATCAATCTAGACAGACATTGTGAAGGGTGAAAAAAGCATGCCAGCAAGGTTTATGTTGCCATCCAAACTAAGGGGGCAAGGGGGCGGGGGGCGGCTTGATGTACTGTATAATCTTATAGTAGCTGAACACACTGCTAGGGCTTTGGCATGAAACACATGACAAAAAAACGTGTGCATTTAGTTCAATACGCATCTCAACACTAAAAACACTACTGTACATGTAGACTTTTTAAATGGATATAGGTACCTTTTTTGAGGGTAGATTTTAATTTACTAATACAGTTAATAAACATGTATGTAACTCATTGCATTTAAGATTGTATTGTTTTTGCTGTGCTGCGTTTATCTTGAACAGACATTACTTGAAGGACTATTGGTGGAAACAGTGAAAGACTGGTAAGGTACTGTAAATGATATGTGTGAATTTAAAGAAATGGTGCCTCTGTATACATATAACTTTTAATTTTATGCTCAATCTATCTTTGTGCAACTGTATGTTACACATAAAATCTACCAAGTTGTTGGAGTTGATTTTGCCAGATTTCACAAAAGGAGTATTAAAATTAATTTCAGCATACAGGACCCCATTCATAAAGCAACTCGTGAATTAGAGTGCTTTTATGAATTAAATAAAGAAAGATATTGGCAAAAAACTGTTGTAGTCTGTTCAATACACCAACCACTTTTTTATGTTTTTAATTTGAAATAAATGAAATTTCTAATTTGAGTAAAGACCTTTTTTGGATTTTTTATAGTTTACATTTTGGTCTATGCACCGTAACAAACAAATTTGTTTACAAAGCGCAGGGTTATTTTGCTTTTTTTTATGAAATAACAAACATGAGTTTGTGAACAGGACCCATTGTGTCCTAGTACATTTGGTAACTCTCAGACACTATATTGCATTTTACAATGTGATGGAACCTTTCATGTTCTGCGAGTCAATATGTAACTTTTAATGTAATTTCTTGCTTAAATACAATCATGATACCCTGGGTATTATACTGTACAAAGGAACAGTGATGCATCTAAAATAGTAACATGTAGGAACATCAAGTACTTCACATTTGTAAGATACTAAAAGAAACAGACATTATCAGTAATTTATTTGGATGATAGTATAGCTTTCTAACTTTAAAATGAAGACCAACACCCCTCTTCGGTTTTCAGCTTTATTTCTAAAAAGCAGTTACAATTTAATGACAGAACTTTTTCAAGTAGGCTATGACAGTGATCAGTACCACACAAACACCTGTATACATTTTTGTTTTTGTTTTTTTTACTTACAGTGCCTTGCATAAGTATCCACCCCCCCTTGGACTTTTCCACATTTTGTAGTGTTACAACCTGGAATTAAAATGGATTTAATTGGGATATTTACCATTTGATTTACACAACATACTTAACACTTTGAAGGTGCAAAATATTTTTATTGTGACACAAAAGTTAATTAAACAAAAAAAAAAGACATTTGTTGGTTGCATAAGTATTCACCCCCCTGAGTCAATACTTGTTAGAAGCACCTTTGGCAGCAATTACAGCTGTGAGTCTTTTTGGGTAAGTCTCTACCAGCGTTGCACATCTGGATCCTGCAATTTTTGCCCATTCTTCTTAGCAAAATTGCTCAAGCTCTGTCAAGTTGGATGGGGACCGTTGGTGAACAGCAATTTTCAAGTCTTGCCACAGATTCTCAATCGGATTGAGGTCTGGGCTTTGACTGGGCCATTCTAAGACATTCAGGTTCTTGTTTTTAAACCACTCCAGTGTAGCTTTGGCTGAGTGTTTAGGGTCATTGTCCTGCTAGAAGGTGAACCTCTGCCCGAGTCCCAGGTCTCTTGCAGACTGAAACAGGTTTTCCTCTAGAAGTTCCCTGTATTTGGCTCCATCCATCTTGCCCTCAATTCTGACCAGTTTCCCAGTCCCTGCCGATGAAAAGCATCCCCATAACATGATGCTGCCACCACCATGATTCACCGTGGGGATGGTGTTCTCAGGGTGATGAGCAGTGTTGGCTTTGCGCCACACATAGCATTTTGCGCTTAGGCCAAAAAGTTCAATTTTGGTCTCATCAGACCAGAGAACCTTTTTCCACATGTTTGCTGTGTCTCCCACATGCCTTTTGGCAAAATCCAAACAGGATTTGATATGGGTTTTTTTCAGCAATGGCTTTCTTCTTGCCACTCTTCCATAAAGCCCAGCTTTGTGGAGCGTCCGGGTTATAGTTGTCCCATGGACGGTTTCTCCCATCTCAGCTGTGGATCTCTCCAGCTCCTTCAGAGTTACCATTGGCCTCTTGGTTGCTTCTCTGATTAATGCCCACCTTACCTGGTCACTGAGTTTTGGTGGACGGCCTTCTCTAGGCAAAGTCGTGGTTGTGTCATATTCTTTCCATTTTTTAATAATGGATTTAACAGTGCTCCAGGGGATGTTCAAAGTTTGGGATATTTTTTATAACCCAACCCTGATTGGTGCTTCTCCAGAACTTTATCCCGGACTTGTTTTGATAGCTCCTTGGTCTTCATGATGCTGTTTGTTTAGATATGCTCTCTAACAAAGTCTGGCGCCTTCCAGAAACAGGTGTATTTAATTTGAGATCATGTGACACTTTAATTGCACACAGGTGGACTCCATTCAACTAATTATGTGACTTATGAAGGCAATTGGTTGCACCAGAGCTTATTTAGGGGTGTCACAGCAAAGGGGGTGAATACTTATGCAATCAAGACTTTTCAGTTTTTTATTTGTAAATAATTTTGAAAAATATGTAGATTTTTTTCCCCTCTTTGACATTATGGACTATTTTGTGTAGATCAGTGACAAAAAATCCTGATTAAATCCATTTTAATTCCAGTTTGTAACACTACAAAATGTGGAAAAGTCCAAGGGGGGTGAATACTTATGCAAGGCACTACACTTTTAGAATTCTTTAACTCAATTTCATACCTGTTAAACTATTGGTCCATTTTTTTTTTGGGGGCATTTTAGGTTAACATTACATGCCACAGTTCTTAATAAAACATATATTTTGAAATTGATCTAAGTTATTTTAATTGTACTGTACACATTAGTCAGCAAAACAGGGCACTTGACATTTTATGTGATTAACTGGGTTCTTATGAAATTGTGTTGTCAACTGAATTGACAGTTTTATTAAAAGAAGTATTACTTTTATCTATTGTAGATTAGTTTGCATTACTCCAGTACATATTGGGCCTTATTATTTTAGTTGACCTGTCCATTATTACAGTATGAATGGGTTGGAAATTAAATCATCTAGGCAAAATGTTTAATTTATGAAGGTTATTCTTTTAGTCAAGTAATGGTCGGTGTCCTTGTAATGTAATTTATTTATTGTTTGGAGCTGTTTTATTAAAGTTCAGATACATTTAAGACCTGTGTTCACCTTTACAGTTGTTAATAACCTGCTTTTTATCAAGTGAACTTTAAAAAAACAGTTTTTCTTTGCAGAAATATCTCCTGCTCGTATTCTTTCATGGTTTCTTTTAAGAAGAAATCTCTTTTTGAAGCATGTACCAATGGACATGCACAAGTCTTTAGAAATAATGTGCTATAGAAATACTGTTAAATAGATTATAAATCTCTCCCCCCACCCCCCCATTTACCAGGGCAAGCCAAGGATCTTTTAAAAACTATTTTATATTTCAAGCATTTGTACAAAATAACTGGGTATTTCCAATAAACGGCAGTCATCATTCATTACTGTTTAAGTAAATGATCTCAGGCATCAAATTCTAGTTGCAGTTAAATATGACAGCACGTGAAGTATCTTACAGATAATGAAAACAAAAAACAAGATTGAGGAAAACAAAAAGCATCCAAAGCCTGCATTTTGAATAAACCACGTGGTAAATTTAATGTGTAAAGAACAAAATACAAAAGGAACATTTAAAAGAAAGCATTCTATTATGGTACACAATGCAGATCACAAATATACTGGCTTGACAACAGCTGTTCTTGAATTGCAATGGGATGTCCTCTGGTCCTGTGCAAACACCATAGTCACATGTCCTTACTCTCGAACTCATGTAATATGGATAGCAATCCTGCACAGCTTAACCATTTCTGGGATGTAGGAAAAAGGTTCAAATATGAAGCCTAATTCAGGAGCTCATAATCAAAAAAAAAAGTTAACCATATATGTGGTGCTGTTTTAGTTTCTATTAATTGTTAGTTTGTTAAGCTTTAAGTTTTATATAATATGTGGTGCAAATGATGCTTTACAGTTCTAACAAAAAAAACATGTTCTGACAAGATTTTGCTAATGTTGAGTTAATGTGTGAAATTTGAATGTGATATTTGACAAACAACAATTGCAGCAAAGACTGATGACTGATGCAGCAAGAAGTGTGTATTCAGCTTCCTCGATAGCCTCTGATGTGGATGCTAGCCGGTCCAGGCCCTCAATGATAATTGGTGTCTGTTGCACTTGAAGGGAGTTGATTCTGTTTCTGGCTGATGCCTGACATACTGCAAAATAAAAAGTGGGCACCATCAATAAACCCCTCCCATTCATTGCACTACCTACTGCAGGCTACTGCTTGATGGCAGCTTTGAATTTTCCCAACATAGTTACTGTAAATAAACACATTTTCTTTCAGGATTGGACTGGAGACCAAATCCAGGACTGTTTAAAAGAGCTCCAACCAAGACAGCATATACATATACATTGTGGTTAACGTACAGCCTCCAGAGGCTGTAACTTCCAGCCCCTAAAGTAAAATTGGGCAAATAAGGGAGAACCTGTTTTGCTTATGTACAGTTAAATATGTGTTTCTTGATGGAAGAAGCACAGGGAATCGTTTGGTCACAGAGAAAAACATTTTCGTAATTGACGAGGATGACATTAAAGTAGTTTGTGTTTCCAGATTATACTGCCCTCTGCAGGATGTTAATTAATATGTATACGGAGGGTTGGATAAACGCCTGCTATAGGGCTGTCAATAAGTTTCAGGGTCTACCATGGGGAGGCAGCAAGGCACTGATTCAGCATATTCTGGAAGGTGTTTTTCTGGAGGTATGCAAGGCAAGTCATTGTCATTTATCAACCTCAAATGCTTATTAGTAAGTCTCGCTCCAGATATTACTTTTTTTTTTTTTTTTAACCAAATACTGCTTTAGAGAGGTTTGAGGATTATCTTAATCCTGCATGTTCTAACGATAAAGTAATATATTCTGCATTTGCAAAACATACTAAAGAACTACAGTATATGTCATATTACCGGAATTAGTCGGTCCAGCCACCTAATTAAAAATAAATAAATCCAATTTGGGAATAATGCAAAGCAGCTTAATAAGTCATGGTGTCTAAGTGGAGTATATAGATCCTGAGCTGTAATTCGTCAGGTACCAGCATTTCTTTATGACTTGAGCAGAGATGTAGATATTTGGTGCACCGGTGTCTGTGACTGCTACTACAACACGGTCTTAAAGGAGTACAATCATCTCCAAAAAACAACTGCTGAGGAGTCTGCATGGATGGGTGGAAGTCTACAGGGGGAAAATAATGTTTTTAATAATAACTGGTAGGCATCAAACATCTACCATGGACCACTCAGTCCCCAGATCTCAGTCCAATTGAGCATCAGTGTAATGACCAGTGCCAGTGCCTGCATGTGCCAACTTTTGTGAACGGCACTGTAAATCTGCAGGAAGCATACGAGGGACAACAGAATACCAAAGGGGTGTTCCTATAAAGTGTAACACTTGGTTTCACAAATCCTGCTTTGCAGTAATCTTGAACTACTTTATGGCTAGTTTCACAGGCGAGCATGATTAGCACCAATCTTTACCTAGCATTGGGCAGTCCAACATTAGTGTTCGGGTATGTGAATCCAGCTCTTAATGTCCATTCCACCCACTTCTAGTTGTACAATTTCTGATAATACTGTACATACATTTAAATCAGTCAGGCTGTCATATTTTTTTTAGATTCCCTAAGATGTATTTTCTTTTTTATCTACAGTGCTAACATTTGTTTGGGAAAACTAATATATATATATATATATATATATATATATATATATATATATATATATATATATATATATAAATTTCCCCTTAAACTATTACTTAACAATACATATGGCTTTAATACAGATATTTTGTATACAGATTCTTCACAAGCACAAGCTTATCTACTAACAGCCCATATTAATAAGAATTCCTGGAGCTTACACACACCCACCATCTGTTCATAAACAAATAGACTGCACACAAGGTGGCAGTCTGAACAGAAGCACACTGGAGATTCTGTTGAGCACAGACTATATAAGTGCAGCCTTCTATCTGCAAAAACACAGACGCAATCATCATGCACCAGGCAGCAGGTTCCACAGAACTAAGTGACACTTGTATAAAACACAGGTAATTGTATACTTTTACTACATGTTATACCACCAGTGAGTGTTTTATAGTTTGTATGAATATAACAAAAGTAAAGAAACAAAATATCTTCAACACAACATATTACATTTAATATAAATTGCTAGGATAATGCTGCTGTCTTTAGCAAACCCACCTACTACTTTTAATGGTAATAAGAAATTGGGGTTCACTTGTGAGTCAATAGTCATACACAAATGCTAGTTACTGTACATGCAGATGAGATTTTGACCCCCACCTAAACAAGCATTTCAATATTGAAAAATGTTCTGCTTCTTCATTAACGAGTTGTCTTTTTTTCTGTGTAGATGACTACAGCTACATTATCTAATAAACACACCAACTCTCAACCCAGTACCAATCAATCTGTTAACTGGAGGTTTTACAATGTTGCACCATATAATCACGCAAAAACAACAACTTAAAAACACTCAAGTATAGGGTAGAATGTATTGAAAACGAACGCTTATTATTACATTTATTAAACGGTAGGCCTACTTATAGTGTCAGAAAACACAACAAAACAAACAGCTGGTTACAGATAACGCATCTTTTTTTATCTTTGAATGCATTTTGCCTTCCTTTTTTTGTTGCTATTTTCTAGGTATTAGCAATACCGCAATTGAAATATTACCATGGGGTGGGGTATATCAACATAATAAAAGCATATTCACATTTTACTATAATGTTACCTTCAATTATCGAGCAATTAAATACTTGTATGTTATATAATATCAAGCTGGGTGATCTCAAGAGGACACGGTTCGATATTAGAACCATCTAGCTAAAGGATACTGAGATAAAAATGCAATATTCCTGTTCCAATAACAAAGAGAATGGGCGACATTGCTAATTGTTTGCTTTGTTAAATAAATTAATTGCACATGCTTCATACACCTGGGATGAACAAACGTTAATCAGCACAAGGACATACAGTAAATAATGTATCCTCACAGTATCCTATTTTGAAACAATGAGGAACCCTGGTTTGGTAAAATCTCGAGCCTGCAGCTACATAACATAAAACACAATCGCAGTTTATTGTGTTGAGGAGTTATTGTAAAAAATCATTATCAATAACATATATTACAAATAGTGTGAGTTGTTGCAGAAAATCCCATACAAACAGACGGAATCCTCGTCATTTGGAAAAAAAGTAATACAATTTCGCCTCTTACTAAGATTATTTTCGGATTGTTTGTAATCCCTTCTGATGTCACTGGAAGGAGGGGCCGCGAGCGCACACACACTGACAGCTGGTACTGAAAAGAGAGGAAGATGGTGGAGCTGCATAGAAGGGCATGATCAAAGGTTTATTTGCTGCAATAGTTCTTCTGATGAACAGGTAAGAGGTGTATCTTTGTATAACAAGGCAAATCGGCAAATCTTTAGAATATATATATAAATATATATATATATATATGTGTGTGTGTGCGTGTGCGTGTGTGTGTGTGTGTGTGATCTGGAATATTAATAATATGCATATTATTAATGCAGGTCTCCCTGTTGAAATAGTCATGGCACTACTTATATATATATATAAAACTATGCCAACTCTGACTCAAAAAGCTCATTCGGCATAGCACACAGAAGGGATAAAGCTTGTGGAAGGGGAGCTCGTTTACGCCCACTTCACGCTTCTCATCATGGACACAGAACAAACGAAGTGATTTCAAACACAATTATTTATAGGATCGAGTAGGTATCTTTAAAATCTTATAAAAAAAAAAAAAATAACTGTTGTTCTGCCGATACAGAGACAATGGTATTGTATACAATTTTTGTTGGGGGTGGTGGGTGCAGACTTGGGATGCTCTAGGCTAAATCCCATTGTATGTATCTACAGTGAGTTTTATTAAATGTGTTTGTTTTGATGTATCGCTACATTATGTATAATACGGTTAATGTAGTACATGATTAGGATAAATAACCTAAAACAAACTTAATGGGCCAAGTACTCAAAGTAAGGGGTGCTCAGGGAGTCGGAAAACAAGAATTGGAAAATACATTATTTTGACATTCCGTATTGCCGTCTGTCTGGTCAGCAACAGCAAACCACTGCGATGCATGCATTTGGGGGTGGTTAAGGTGTTACTGCAGCTGCGGGCTCTTGTACCTCATCCTGCTGCTGCCGCTGCCAAATAGTGCACTATACATACAGCTGAATGGCGACCGCAGAGTGCGCCTGCGCCTTACTGACTGTGGCCAGCCTTCCTGCTAAATACTCACCCAGTTGGTAGTGTGTTTGCTTCCATTGTAGGCAGTCAGATGGGCAAAAAGTGATGCATTATTATGAATAAGTGCATGTATATGTATGCAGATTTTTATTTTTAAAGTGATTTTTTTCCAGTAGTCTGTAGCAGTGCAACATTTTTGTCGATAGGGCTCAATTGCAACGAACCTTTAGATTTGGTACGTGCGGACTAGCTACGGTACTATCTCAGCAGCATCCCCCAGCTGCGTACTAACACTACCAATTGCAACGAAAAAAGATGGGCAACAAAGTTGGGGACTAGCTGGTGGGGTAGGCTCAAAATCTGAGTGATTGGTTTCAGCTAATTATATTTTTTTAAGTGTTATTTTTCGTTACAAGATCTAAATCTTTATTATTATTATTATTATTATTATTATTATTATTATTATTATTATTATTATTATTATTATTATTATTATTTAAGAAGCCCATTAAAATGTTGTGAACTTAGAAAATTATGTACTGAAGTGTACGCACGAAAGTAAAGGTGGCTGTGTGGTCTAGTGGTTAAAGAAAATGGCTTGTAACCAGGAGGTCCCCGGTTCAAATCCCACCTCAACCACTGACTCATTGTGTGACCCTGAACAAGTCACTTTACCTCCTTGTGCTCTGTCTTTTGAGTGAAACATAATTGTAAGTGACTCTGCAGCTGATGCATAGTTCACACACCCTAGTGTCTCTGTAAGTCGCCTTGGATAAAGACGTCTGCTAAATAAACAAATAATAATAATAATAATAATAATAATAATAAATGCTAAGGCTGAATTACAAAAGAATATTAAACCAAATTCCCATGTATAATCAAAATTTCCTAAAACACTACCAAAATTAATGGAGCTGCTTTAGAGGATAAACACAACTTTTATTAGTCATCATTATTTGATTCACACACAAAACAAATGCATTAATTTATACAGTTTTGTTAATGTGACATTTTTTGCATGAAATACAAATAATAATTATGAATTTTTTTTTTTTTCTTAAGAATATTGTAAAAATCACGGTATTGGGCTAATTTCACGATTTCCGTGCAGCCCGCGAAATCGCGATTTACACAAGGCCTTAGCTATAAGTATAGTGTGCTTATGTTCTGACACCACCTCCATTGTCAGCTGAGGAGAAGATTTTCTTTTGAAGATTGCCCTGACTTGATTTTTTTCACTTGTTTTAAACCTTCGTTGTATGTTAAGTTTTTGACAAGCAGACCAATTTAATATAGCATTTGTGTGTGTGATTCTACTGGGGCGCACAGAGGTAGACTAAGGGCCCATAAAGTATGAATAACAATACCATGCTCTCATCTGCTGTATTTTATGTCCCAATGGTGCAGTTTCCATTGAACCCCCTGAGGTGCATTAATTGTACAGCGGCTCCCATACTCTGTCCCTTTGATCTCTCTTGGTGTGTTAAAGATGCTTATTTAGCTGCAAGCCAGTGCCAGTATTGTTGAGTGTGGACTAAGAAAACATTCACCTATGATCTAAATAGCCCATACTGCACAGAGAAAAATATAGATGTCTGCATGTGCCCGGAAGGCTGAATACTGTCAGGCTGTACTCTAGTTTATGCCAACTTTAATCAAATATCTTGTACTGTATTCTTTTTTGCTTGTTAAGGTATAATCATAACACGCAGAGGAAATGCCTGCATTGGGAATGAGGACTGACTGAACCTGCGCTGAAGTGCAGAATTTGTTACAGTGAAATGAATGACCATAATTAAAAGCATGAGCATGAATACATTAATACAAACCTAATTTGTGTTATAGAACACACTATAATGAAGCAATTTGAAAAAATCAGTTACTGTATAACTGTATAATGTATTTCATTTTTTTTTTTTTAAACTATACCCCTTCTGTGGAGGTTTCAGCTGAAGTACCCCATAGCAATAAAAGACAGAATAATGTGATTAACACTTTTTCCCCCCACTGTTTTATTTAATTTATAATAAGTCAACAGCTTGGGAATGACAAACTGCTGGTTTAGAACAGAATACCAAACAATAATTCTTAAAACTTCTAATATTTAGATGCACAAAATCAAACGACAGTATTTGTGAATCTCTTCAGAAACACACATATTCGTTTTCTATTAGTAAAGTTATTATAAAATAATCCAGAATAGTCTGCCTTGTAAATGTTTATCATGTTACCATTGACTTCCCATTTCAGCATAATTGTATGCCATTTAAAATGTTTACAACATCAAAAAACTTTAACTTCAAGATAAAACTATAATAACTAACTTTTTATTAAAGCCAACCTAAAAATGATCAGAAGAGACTCGTATACCTATGTTGCCTTGCACTAGAGTCTCCTTTGTGTTTTCTTCCTTGGTTTTTCTTTTGCAAGTAAGACATGTATCAATTTTTGACTTGTGGATAATCTGGATGTACGTTGAAAACAAATCCAACCATCTGCTATTGCTGTTACCAAAATGCTGTCGCAGCTAATATCAGAGTGGAAATCCACTCAGTCGAAACCACGCATGCGTACAGGTGGATCATTTTTAAACTATAGTCAGACTGTAACCTTTCAGCTGTTAAACAACAATTAAATATTTCTGCACAGTGGTTTAGAAAAACAATATATGATACAGTTAAAAAAAATCAATTGAAGGTAATTTATTTTCTTTTACTTTTAATTTTATTTTTTTAATTTCTGAGTCATCCTGCATATCTCTTATGACCCTTAGAAGTACCCCCAGGGGTACATGGACCTGCAGTTGAAAACCCCTGGTATAATGTACTAAATTTAGCAGTGGCAAAATATAGATGTTTTTATATTTTACCATACGGCTGTAGTGAAGATTATATCATTATTTACAAAAAACCATAATAGGAGGAGAGCCTACATATTTGGTACAGTATGCATACCTTTATTCTTTGATTCTCAATACATTTCCAAGGTTTTGTCCAGTAATAATGAACCGCTTCACCAGCACATTTTGTTAACCTCTGACTATATCAATGACACTGACCACACACTTTGAGAAAGTGCCTTCACATTCAGAACACACTACCCCCTTACTAATGTATCTACCTGAGATGCAATTCCCTTTACCTTATGCCCCTGAGGATGCTTCGTTTTTGTTTCATGAAATTATTGTTGGTTTGCATGCAATCATAATGTGAAGAGAGACTACTACAGTACCATCCAATGAAAAATGACAATTTTAAAAAGCTAAAAAAATATTATTTTCATTTTATTTAAAACTAATATTTATGGATAGCGAACATGCACGTTAAAGATTGTTTGCCTATTTCAATTTTAGTTTGAACCATACAATTTACCATACATACAATAATAAAAGAAAATTTCAGAAGTGGTGACTACTGAAACTAGTGCAACATTCTTATAATGTAGACCAGTGGTGCTCAACTATGGCCCCCGAGATCTATTCCATTCCTGGTCTTTATTCCAAGCAGGTCCTAAATGAGTTAATTGCCTCTTAACAGCTTCAATTAACTACATTAGAACATGCTTGGAGTAAAAACCTGGACTGGATTAGATCTCGAGGGCCAGAGTTGAGTACCACTGATATAGACTGTCACTCAAAGACAATGGAAAAACTGCATCACCTTCATGTCATGTCAGTTTGCAATACAAAATGGAGCATTTACTCGGGTTCAGGGTGGTTCCAGATAACTACAGTAGGCGAGGTTCGCCCTGCATTATAGAAGAAGGAATGTGAAATTCAGGGGTTTTGGCAATCAAAGGTTGGAAGTAATTGGATTTGATAATATTTTTGAGTGATGTATCTTGGGAAAGTGTTTGATAAGAGCTTTAAAATTACCTTTCTAGCTTAATTATAACACGTTATTTTTTAAAAGTTGTTAAAGATTCCAGTTTTAGCCAAAATAATGTTACATTATATCTTTGAAATTTAGGGTGATAAATCTTGCAATTTGGTGTGTTTTGTTTTCTCTATGGGCCCTCTCAAGTCAACCAGTTTCATCCAGAATTTGACGACACTGGGGATGCATTACTGTATGTAGCCACACGCTAGCGTTTTGTCTGTCCGGTGCTCTGTCTGTGTGTCACACTAACATTTTTACATACTGTATGTTTTTCTACACAACTGCTTTATTAAGATATATTGAAACCCTGTCTGCCTGTCTCTCTGTCCATATGTCATAACACTAGGTTTGGACATACATTACACAGGTTATTCAAAGTTTCTGAACCTGAAGGAATGTGAAGGCATCTGTTCACCAATCTGTATGTCATCTGCATACAGTAGATTTAGGTCATGGTGGTGTTTTCATAACACTAAAAACTCAAATGTTATGAATTTGCAGTTGTGGCATTGTCTATCCAAAATCCACATATATACTGTATTAGTATTTTTCTACTGACTGTTCCAGAATCTTGGCTTAATTTTCGATATCATTTTTGTATTTTCTTTGATTACATGATAAATAAAAGATCTAAATGATGCTCATATAGTCTTTTTATTTTTTAATTATGACTCAATCCTAAACATTTGGCCATAGCTGTACATCTGCTTTGTTTATTCCGACTCAAAACATCTACATTTCATTTTTGTCTGAAGTGTCTCACGCAAATTGTAATTGTGTACGTTACATTGCAAGCAAATGAAATGCAGCCTCACTGCGCCAAGGGATGATGCACTGTTGATGAGTTTGTGTCTCCAGAAAGGGTCTAAGCAAAAGCAGAGCTGCTGCTGGTTTCTGTTTTGGGTGGCTAAGGCTACATTTTTCAGTATTTATTATAGAAATTTAAAGCTACTTGTTTTCTTCTGTTTAAATACTGTCCGTGTAGCTGTACTGTATGTGGCTTTATGATTCACAATCCAACACAATTTAAATCAAATCTGGTGTTGATCATACTGCAGGAATGAGTGCTGCGGTTAAATCATTTGAAATATTATTTTGCTATAGTGTGTGATCTTCATTTTAAAGAGAAGTTCAGTCTTTCTCTCAAAGGAAATGTTGAATCAAAATGTTTTTCACTGCAAGTAACACCCATGGCTGCTTCTCAAATATGTATTTAATTTATAGTTTTAATAAACTTTGCCTGCATAAAACAGGTTTTGAATGGTGGCTACTGCAATATTTTCTATTGTTTTTAATGCAGGATTCAGAACTACAGTAACTACAGAATGAAATGTAGAACCTGGCACTTAAAGCTTCAGATACAAAAATCACAGCTTTGTGATGCTGAAACAGAATAGTGAAAGTATTGGATGCTCATTAGCTAACTTTGTGGTTCAGTTACTTCAATGGAGCAAATGCTCTCAGCCCATATTTCAAACTTGTACTGTCAAGAGCCACAATTAAAACTGTACTTTCATTGGTGGCAGTTGGAAAGAAGGCATTAATTGCAGTTGTGAAGTGAGCTCAGCAGTCACTCTAGATGGCTCAACGCCCTGCCTCCCTGTGGCAGAGTGTCCCGCCCCTATATATATGTGCGCTGTTTATTATTATTTGTATTATTATTATTTGTACTATTATTGTTTGCAAAAAAAAAGTCAAACACCAAAAAGTCGACACCATTATATGTTATTGTTTTGCATTTTTGATTTTAAAACCTCATGAGGATGCGTGACTGATCAGCTACTGATTGTTTAACTAGCTGACAGTCACGCATCCTTATTAAACTCATGCAGACTATGGCCGAGGGGTAATAAGATAATTAATAGCTTGTTAACCCCTCGGCCAGAATATAAAAGCCTTCAGCTTTCTTTGTTCGGGGAAAGAGTGTTTGAGAGTGGAGAACGAGTGAGGAGTGAGTGAGTGAGTGAGTGAGTGAGTGAGGAGGTAAAAACTAAGCTAAAGTAAACAATTGCTATACGTGCTGGCTGAAAACCAGCACGATAATTGTTTTGGTTCTGTTTGTTTGGCCAATGTGCCCTTTTGTTTTGTGTTTGTTTCAATCTTTTGTTTGATTATTATTTAATGAAATACTGAGCGCCGTAGCACCTCAGTTTCGCCCCGTTACTTTCTGAGTCTGTGTTTCTGGTCTGACGTCACCCCTGCAGCCATCCTGTTCGCAGTTGGTGTCGGAACTGGGACAACAGCGCCTCCAAGTGTCAGACCAGGAATACTGCAGGATTTTTTCAAAAGGAGTGTTTTTTGTTTTCTTTGGGAAAAAAAAATAAAATAAAAAATAATAAAAATGGGAAGAAGTGGCTGGAGGAAACAGCAGCAACAAGCGCATCAACAGCGCAGGGCCAGTCACAGGTCCTGCTGCGTCTCTGTTACGCTGGATGTCTGCCTGTCTAGACGAGGAAGGGTGGTGCAACATTTGTGGCAAGGTCAGATACCTTCCCTTCGTCCAAAACCCCCCGTGGCAAGGGGAAGTGGAGTCGTACCAAGCGCCGGTGGGAGAGGACCTGCGTCCTCTGAGGCGGACTGGTCCACTCTCCACTCAGGGGATTTGGGACTGGCTGATGGAGCCTGAGAGGGAGGTCGAGGAGGCCATCCCTGTTGTGATAATCTCCTGTGGGTCCGTTTCCAGCGCCAGAGGAAGAGGTCCCACCGCTGTTTCCAGTGCCAGAAGGAGAGGGGCCATTGCTGCCGTCACCAGCGCTAGAAGGTGCCTCTGAGCTGCCTCTGCCGCTCCCACCTCCACCAGCAGAGAGTGACTACCTGCTGGCCTTGCTCCGCCCAAGGATGCCTGCTGCTCCGCATCGCCTGGGGTTGCCTGCTGCTCCGCATTGCCTGGGGTTGCCTGCTGCTCTGCATCGCCTGGGGACCCACCAGTTACAAAGTACGAGGGAGAAGTGGAGCTCCCGCTTCCGCCTTCATGGCCAGGGGCTCCCCTCCCAAGTTTGCCTCCAGAGGGTCTGCTGCTGCCATCACCTCCCAAGGGTCCGCTGCTGCCGTTGCCTCCCGAGCATCCGCTGCCACCGTCTGGGCCAGGGGCTCCCCTCCTGGCTTCGCCGCTCAGGGATGCCTGCGTGTTGTCGCCAGTGGTCGCTGCCGGCTCCGCTTCCCATGGGGTCGCTGCCAGCTCCGCTTCGTCTGGGATCGCAGCCAGCCCTGCTTTGCCGCAGGAAATACTGTGGCCGGAGCCCAACAAGGGGGAGCTGCTGGCTATGAAGAGGCAGGGAGAGGTTAGGAGACCACCTTCCCCCGCAGCACTTTCGCTGCAGGAAATGTGGTGGCTGGAGCCCCAGAAGAGGGAGCTTCCGGCTAAAGAGAAAGGGGGGGCCTGACCATGCACAGGCTGGCTCCTCCAGCCGGGCGGCCACAAGATTGCCTTGGCTGGAGGAGCCAGCCTGTGCATGGTCAGCCTTGCCACTGCCAACAGGAGCGCTGACTGCCTTGCCAGCCATAGGCCCATTGAAGCCTCCATTCCTGGCCCAAGACTTTGACCTGGACTGCTGGGTTTTTAAGGGGGGAGGTGGCCTTTAAGGCCATGTGTGCTGCGCACAAGGGGGGGCATGTGTGGCGGAGTGTCCCGCACCTATATATATGTGCGCTGTTTATTATTATTTGTATTATTATTGTTTGCAGCGTGGACGAAAAGTCGCAGCCATTATATGTTATTGTTTTGTATTTTTGATTTTAAAACCTCGTGAGGGTGCGAGACTGATCAGCTACTTATTGTTTAACTAGCTGACAGTCACACATCCTTATTAAACTCATGCAGACTATGGCAGAGGGGTAATAAGATCCCTTAAATCCCTCAGCCAGAATATAAAAGCCTGCAGCTTTCTTTGTTTGGGGAAAGAGTGTTCGAGAGTGGAGAACGAGTGAGGAGTTAGGAGGTAAAAACTAAGCTAAAGTAAACAATTGCTATACCTGCTGGCTGAAAACCAGCATGATACTTGTTTTGGTTCTGTTTGTTCGGCCAATGTGCCCTTTTGTTTTGTGTTTGTTTAAATCTCTTGTTTGATTATTATTTAATGAAATACTGAGCGCCGTAGCGCCACAATTTCGCCCCGCTACTTCCTATGTGTTTCTGGTCTGACGTCACCCCTGCAGCCATCCTGTTCACACTCCCTTAAATGGTTGAGTACCTGTCCTGTCACCCTCCTCCATATTTTACTCACAAAATGCCACCTGACATTTCATATTCCACCCTCCTGCTGCTTTCCCTGAGCTCCCCGTCGAGTCTTACTTGACTATCACGTCAGGCAGGAATTGCCACTGAGATAATAATAATAAACCATTTGCAGTTTGATTCCTGAAATGGTACCAGGTGCTGTCAAATCAATGAATGCACGGCAGATTACTTGCAGGCACCTGATAAGTTTGAAATCTGCATTAACCCCATACTAAAATCATGGCTTTTTCTGCACAATTACCATGTGCCAAATTAAACAAAAAAAATAATTTAAATGAAATGTATTTCTAATACATGAACATAGTGTATCATTTTAAATAACATCTCAATGTTAATACCAGTTGGCCTTTCAGTCAAGTTGCCAGTGAGTGCATGGTGCATCATGTTTCTTAAAAACCATCTGAGCTGACACTGACTGCTAGTTTGTCTGTGTTGACCTCAAGGGGTGAAGCCAAACAATCTGCCTTCTACAGTATAGGCTGCAATAATTTAACAATGCCTCCATTATATCTAGTAGGGTCACTATCAGGATTTGTGAACAGGCTGTCGTGTTTACAATCAAACATCTTGCTTACCATAGCTGTCTGCTGGGATGTACAGTCACAGACAAAAGTATTGGCACCCTACGCTTATAATACCACAATTCAATGTAACAGAATAAGGACAAGGAGTTAGTAGACTTCAACCACTTTTTAATAAAACAAAAAGCAAAATACACAATATCTAGTAATTTAACAAATAATCTTTATCAAAAAACAAACAAACTTATTTTAAAGTATTTGTTCATGATAAAGTGTTGGCACCCTGCTTTAGTATTTTCTGTGCCCTTTTTTTCTTTTATTCTGGGTCCATTCCATCTTGCATATTTCTTTCAGCTTAGACAGATTGGATACACAATGCTTGGCTACAGCTTTTTTCAGATCAGTCCAAAGCATGTAGATTGAGATCTGAGGATTGCGAAGGCCATTCCAGAACTTTATCTTGGTATTTTTTATAAATCCAGAGTAGACTCAGCCGTATGCTTTGGGTCGTTGTCTGCTAATCAGCCTATGAAAAGATGGCACTGTAAAATTGTACTTGTAGGTTTTGATACATGGCTGCGATCATTCGATCTTCAATCACATGAATGACTCCGGTCCCTGATCTGCTAAAACACCCCCATATCATGATCAAACCACCTCCATGTTTAACTGTTGGTACAAGGCTTTCCCTTTTTTCTCCAAACATATTGTGGTCCATTTTTGTGGAAAAGTTATATTTGATATATTTTAGACTCATTAGACAAGAGAATTTTTCAAAATGCTTAAGATTCCTGTTCATGTTTCTTGGCAAATTTTAGACAGTTTGTTTGATTAATTTTCTATAAAAGTGATTTTGCAGCGAGATCTGCGTGCACACAGCTCTTCTGTGTTCTTTGTACAGTTCTTTCATGCACAGTTATGCCTGATGCTTCTAAATCTTTCTTTAAGTCCTTGGCTGTTAATCTTTGATTTTTGTTTAGCTGCTTGGATGATTCTCCTACCAGCTGTACCCGTAATTTTCTTACGACATCCAAGTGTTTCAGTTGAATTTCTTCTGTGGTACTTCTTGATTATTACTGATTGTGGATTTTGTCTTGACCATCCTCTTGTGTGTTGCCAAAATGGAAATAATTACCTCTTTTTGTCTATTGACTTTATAATGCAGCTTAATTACTGTGTAATGGTTTTCAATCAATGAACACATTTTTTAATTAGTTCTATTACATTTGTTAATGTTGGGTGCCAATACTTTTGTCAGTAACAAATATTTGAAATTGCTTAAGTGCTATTTTGTATTTGTGTAAAGATTGGTAAAGTACCAGAAATTGTGTATTTTGGTCTTTGTCATATTAATGTGTCTAATGTTCACTAAATTCTTGAATTATCTAATATTAAGTGTAGGGTGCCAATAGTTTTGTCTGCGATTGTATGTATTCCTGCAATATCCTTTTCAATGTTTTTTAAAGACTTTTTAAAATATATTTTTCATGCATTAGTTCAGAACGCTTATTTTCATTTTACATTGGGTTCTGTCATGAAAATGGATAGTTTGATGGTCTAAACAAATTTAAACTAATATCATTGATATGATTGGTTTGGAGCAGAGAATCATTAAGCTGGAGGTGGAGAGGCCAAAGCACTTTACCAGAAAATGATGAACAAAATAACTAACCATTATCAAATAATGAAACACATTGTTTAACATGTTGGTAAGCTACAGTACACAGTTATTCCAAAAAGTGTCTATTAAAGTAAACCTTTCCCTCCCTGAAATCTTTTCAAATCTCTAGATCATTTTGTTAGGAAAGAACATTGTTTCAACTTTCATGCTATTTTTTTTAATGTATTATTATTATTATTATTATTATTATTATTATTATTATTATTATTATTATAGCTGTGTACAGAGCAGTGTCCAGATTGCTGAGAAATGCGTGAAAGAATGTATTGTGCATTTGTATCAGTAACATTACAAAAAGAACCAGAATGGTTATGAAGGGGACCTTGAAAAACATAAGACAAGTGAATTTACATGTAACGTAGTATTTTTTGTCTTTGATAGGGAGGTTGTGGGTTCTGTATCACCCAGGTGGTAACTTGGCCTAGATGTACTGATTTAGTAATTTTCAGGTACTGTAGCTGACTGTTTGATGGTTAGAATCTCAATTTCCAAATGAGACCAGAAGTAGGCCCTTGATCTCATGCTATAGTTTTTAGTCTAGATAAGAGTTATTTTGGTGCCAATGGATAGAGCATTTTTTAAAACACTTTTTAAGCAAGATTTTGTTTTGAAATTCTAGATTGAAACAATATGCCAAAGGGATTAAGCATATTGTTGACAGACTGTTTCCTCAGCTTTCTTCATTGTTTATCGTGTAATTAAATTAGCGATAATTTACCGTGTTCTGAGTGGCTGTTAATTCTTTCTTATTTCATTTTATGTTTCATTTTATCATAACATAATTAAAATACTTTCTAGTCTGTCTTATAATTAGATTTTATTTTTAAAGACGTGGCTTCCTTTTATTTAATAAAATAGAATTTTAGTTGAGCCATGATTCATTTTGCATAAATAACCATTTCACAAAGGAAATTCAAAACGATTAACAGTTTTTGATAATCTAATCTATTATTAATGACACAGTATAGTATGTGTTCTTTTTATCTAAGGCTTACATGCTAACTATATATGCAATTAGGAAATTGTCATTGTAGAAGAAATGAGTTTGCAGGATTTATTAAGACCTCTATTTCCTTGTTCTTTTTTTATGTGCAACAGTTATACTGTGCTGCACTGTAATGGACATTTGTTGAACAGCTTTCCTGGGAATGCACACAGTTGTCTGAAATATACTATTATGTGTGGCCTGGAGTTAACTGTGCCTATTAGCTGTTAATCCATATGCCAATGTTGTTTTTGGCTGGGTATCAGGATAATAATCCATTTCAGACTGTGCACACAATATAGAGGAAATCTACATATAATACTGTATAATTGAAATCTGTGTATTTAGTAATGTAATTTTATTTGGCTTTTCTGAATAGAAATTCAGTATTAAACTTCAACATGTATTATCCCCCACTGGAGGGTGCATATCTCCTGTGATGACAATATAACATTTATAATAATGGATTCTGGCAATACCATTGTTATTCTTGTAATATTTTTAAGTTGTGAATTATATTCATATTTGCAATACTAGTGAACAGGAGATTAATGTGCACTTAGTATACTGAGCCAAAAACACTATTAAGTGTGAGGAACAAGTGCATTTATGTGACTTGGGTTTTAATAGGTTGCTGTTTCCCAGTATACATATTGTTATATCTGTCAAGCCATGGGTTTTTTTTCTTATAACAAAGAGGTCTATTTACCACAGAGTGTTTACAGTATATATTTGAGTGTCTTTCCATGTGTTCCCTTTCAAGCACGAAATGTAACCATTACAATATGGGGATTTACCTTCTAAATATCTGAATCCTGAGTACTGATATACCAAAGCTGCTCAGCGAGCCTGTGATGCAGTCGTGGCCCAACCCCCGAGTAGGGATGTGCTTTTGGTACATTTTTATGAACGTTTAAATGCTATACAGGTGTCAGCGTTTAAATGTGTTTTTGTGGTACGACAATTTTGTTTGGCATAATTATTTACATACCACGGTTTTCTCATCCGGTTCCTCAAAATACTTCCAAACATGGTTTTGCTTCGTTCCTTTGTTTATAGATGCCATTTTATTAAAAAATATATAACAAACTTCAGAAAGAAATGCTTGTCATTAACTTTATTACACCATGGAATTGATACCATACCATGCCTACTAGTGCAGAAAAACAGAGTGCACCAATGAAGCGCCAGATCAGGCGAGAATAAAACCCGCCCCAGTGCCAATTTTTCTGTTGCACCAATTAGAAAAGCTACTTGGAGGCAATTGCCAAACCCCTTCCTTTTTATAATATCCACCCTTACTGTGACACTAGAGCAGGCGGATATGCAACGGACTGCTTTGGCATTTATACATTTCTTTGGCATTTATACATTTAAATGTTTAAAATTCCCACCCCTACCCCGGAGGGCACAAAAGTATTGCGCTCACAGATCTCCGTGCCATTTTTCCTTTCAAGTGACCTGACGGAGAGCCTTGTTAAGATAAGTACAATTGTTGCTTTTATCTGCATTAGGGCTGTCATTTAAACCTCCAAATAGCAACCGATTAATGGGCAAACAAAATATAATCATTCGAAAAAATATTGATGATTGTCCCGCTCACAGAAATTTCGCTCCCCGACCCTCCCACCAACATGATTATTTTAATATCATTGCTATTCAGTAAAAGCTTGTGCACAACAATGGAATGCGAGGGGTAATTAACTGTAATATAGCTTTGCGCATGGTACTGTAGGAGTACCAGCATAAAAATGTTTTGTCAGCTGTGGGCGGCATTGACTGTACCTACATCGTCTAGATGTGGTCATCAATCAGGAAACCCAGACAGAGCATGCAGCCCGGTTTGAAAAATACATCGTAAAAAAAAAAAACAGTATTATTACCAGATTTAACAGTTCATTTTGAAACTCCAAAGAAGTGCAAACTATATACAGTCAGTTTTCTTCAATGTACACAATTTATTTACATGTTGTTTGCCAGGAATACAAGCTTGTCAACCTGCTCTGGATCCAAGGTGGCGTGCTTTCTGTTTACATCAAATACACAGAGGGCGTGTACTTACAAAGCATTTTCAGAACTGATTCGCTGGTAGTCAGGATGGGACCAGTCAATCAGATGCTAGTTAACACAACACAATTTGACGTGTTTTTACACATTTTGTATGTGATAATTAAACTAATCGCTGTAATAGTTTTTTGTGTGCACTACAGCCTGCGAACTGATGGACCCAACTGTACTGGTACCTGCTCTGCTGCCGACCCGGTACCATACCGGGACTGAGGTTACCGCAATGGTCTCATTGCCGTCACAGTGCTGTTCCTGACCCGGTAATAAAGTCACAGAACCGACCCGCCACCGTCCTGGTTATTTTATTACTCTATAGGAGGCTGTGTGGTCCAGTGGTTAAAGAAAAGGGCTCGTAACCAGGAGGTCCCGGTTCAAATCCTGGCTCAGCCACTGACTCATTGTGTGACCCTGAGCAAGTCACTTAACCTCCTTGTGCTCCGTCTTTCTGGTGAGATGTAGTTGTAAGTGACTCAGCAGCTGATGTATAGTTCACACACCCTAGTTTCTGTAAGTCGCCTTGGGTAAATAAACAAATAATTACTCGTTTTTGATTAGCACAATGCAAGACGTTTTTATATTATTTATGTAATTGTTTAATTACTGTTTTTTGTTGAGAAAGTATTTTCTCTTGTGTCTACGCACAGGACTGTCTGCAACGTGGTGCTCAGCACACATGCAGCAAGAGCAGCTTCTTTAAGCAATTTCAAACACAGTATCTTGATGCCATTTTGGCGAGAGCTTTTTAACATCACCATTGTGAAGGCTGTTAGTTCACTCTAGCAAGCAGGCTTCCCTCAGTTTTTCCCCCAGTGGCTTTTACAGGTGGGCATCCCTCTACATTGCCACCCGCAGTGGCTGCTTACTGGTGGACCCATACCGAACTGGTACCGAGGTCACCGACCCACTCTGCTCCCAACCCAGTACCATACCGGTACCGAACTGGGACCGAGGTTACTGCACCAGTACCAGTACCTTCCCGGTACCGACCCGGTGCTAAAGCCACTGAACCGCTCCTTTCTAAGGATGCTGCCTGTCCTAACAAGCAGTGCCGGGTCTCTGAGGTGATCCTCAAGAGAGCTTATTCAGCCAGTGCGTTTGCAGCACAGCTAGGCAATTATATCAGCATCCTACCAGTCACATTTGATGCATTTCCTTTCTGGGAACCACAGGCCCTCACCACACCAGCTGGATGAGCTGCGCCTGGTTAACAAGAACCTGCTCCGTGTGTCCAAGCTCAATTTACAGGCTGTAGGTAGAAACCTGGCTGCACTGGTAGCTGCACGTAAGCAGCTTTGGCTTTCCCAGGCCTGTGTGCCAGACGGGAGAAAGCACCGCTGTTGGATGCCCCGATCACTCCAGGACATATATTTGGTCCCGTGGTGGACGAGATGCTGCTGCGCTCCCACCACATGCGGGAATCCACTAAGGAATCCACTAAGGAGCTGGTTCACCTGCTTCCAATTTGATGCCACAGGCCCAGGGCCCCCTTCTCAGTGGCTGTCCAAGTGGATAGCAGAGAGGACTGCCTGAGCTGGCCAACCTGCCCTCTCCAGAAAAGCTCAATGCCTTCACTAGGCACCATCACTAGGTTCTACAGACTTAATGTCTTGGATCCTCAAAACCATGTTGAAACTAGTGTTAAGGGCAGCTTCTCAGTCAACCCTTACAAAACAGACATAGAGGTTAAAATTTCCCTCAATTTTTTCACCGTAGCTACTTGTTACTGGGGTTCCATATGGTAAAGCACAGGGCAGCCTCTTGGCTTAGCCTTGTAGCATTCCAGTCGTTCTGCAATCTTGCCCTTGCGACGGCTTTGGTACACTCACCCATACGGTAATGGTTACATTTCGTACTTGAAATATAAATGTAACCATTAACCTTCAAGGTTGCTGCGTCCATGATTGCAGCAGGCCTGAAGGAGAAACAGTACAGAGTGCAGTACTTTTGTGCCCTTTCGGGTCTTTAGGAGGTAAATACCCATACGTAACGGTTACATTTCTATTTCAGGGAACCAGGGTTATGATAATAACCTAACATTGTGTATTGTTCAGTTTGATGTCCTAGATTTCTATTAACTGGGGATCAGAGCAGTTCAGTGACTACAGAATGGTACATAATTTACACCTTGAGTTTAGCTGGTGCTGTAAAATTCGTGCTTCCAACTGACATGCCTTTTTTCTCCGTGGAGGACACTGGCTTAAAATTAAAATTTGTATCATCCCCCCTGAAAACACCTGTACAGGCTAAATATTGAAACGAGGCGAGCACACATTAACAAATGCTGTACAAATATTGTGAACTCTGTATCAGGGCTAGTCATGTTTGTGATCCCAGCAACCTAAAATAACTGTTGATTTATTGCATTTATTAGAAGAAGGCTGTTCACAACCTGTGTTAAGTCAATTCTAAAACCAAATTAAGTCAGAGAAATATACTTGGAACTTATGTTCTGATATATTATGTACACATGAAATTACTTATCTGGTTACTAAAGGGATTTTTTATGATGGAATGTCTTAATTTTTCTTGGGTTTTCTGTATATGTCTACAGTGCTGCTGATCCCAACTCACTCTGTGGCCATATTCAGTCTGCTACTGTACCAGATTGAAATTTACTGTGACACATACTGTAATACAAATGTACTGTGTTGTTCTGTTCAGGTTAAAATAAGACACCCAGTTGGTAACACTACTGCTGATGGAAACAGGGATGATTTTAAAATGCCTTCAACTTTATCACACCTTGATTACAGACACTCCTTCATAACCTTGCTTTATAAACAGACCTATTTAAGTGTACTGAGTTTGCCACTGAATTGGTTGAATCCAGTGGTTGAATTCCTTGTACCAGTAATAGATTAAACTGAATATTTGCATTGATGTACTCTTCTTCATGCCATGGATGTAGGCAAAATGATTCCTGAGGAACCCTTAGGATAATTTCTGTGAGAATATGTCCTGTAGGTTTTATTTTGCTGGAATGATTTCTCTCCATATAGTGTACAGTATACAGTACCAGATAAGTGTAATGTAAAGGTAAAAAAGAATGTTATTTAATACTCTCTTCACAATACCTAACTAATGAACAATCACCGTGCATTGAAACAATTCAAAATCACGTTTACAAAATGTGATGATAGTCCGCTATTTAGGGTTGTGTGAATAGGATTTATATATATATATATATATATATATATATATATATATATACAGTATATATATACAGTATATATATATATAATCTATAAAGTAGTTACAGTACTGTGTATAGTTCCTTGCTTGTTTATTAGGTAATCTACACTTGTGTTGGTACTGTAAGCATTGTGTGTATGTGAAGTTCTTTTTATCATTTCCCTGGGATAGTGCAGCTGGCAGTAAACTGCCTCTCGTATCCAATTTTACATCACTGTGATACCGAAGTACAAGTAGGGCAAGACTTCCCCAAGGTCTAATAGCGAGACATTGACTGAGCTGTGAATTTTATTTCCTGGCCCTAAGTCCTTTGCTGAAATCCATTAGCCTACATTTCCAGTTTAACAAGAAAAAATATAAAATAAGATGTTATTCTGCTTTTATTAGGGAAACACTACCAATTTGATACAGCACATGCAATATTAACAAAAGTTAAAAATCTAATTAAAATCCCTTTGCTAGAAAATTATAAAATACTTTAAAGTTTCCATGCATGCCTGAGAACTCTAAAAATTATGCTAACCATATGCAAGTGGTTTCCTGTTTTCTTAATATACACGGTACAAAATAAGCTTCTACTTTTGAAAATAACAGTGGTTTACAGTTCCCAAAGTAGAAATGGCTATTATAAGGAAAGCTGTAAAACAGTAGGCTGCCATTTGAATTAGTACTGGTGGTGGGTCAATTAATATAAGGTAACCAACCAGAAGCTGCAATTTGGTTGATTCATAATATGACAGCACATGATCAGTGCTGCTAAGGAAAGCTCTGATTTCCATTTCTTGGAACAACAGCTTCCAAGAGCTGATGGACTGTCATTTTATCCATAGAATAAAACATTAAGCAGAATTCTCCACCTCTGGTTTACATGGTCAGTGTCAGTTGGCAAGATGATCTTTAAAAATGTAAGTAAATCAATAATCATTACCATGAAATGGCCTAAACTATAAAAAGAGCAAAATTCAGTTCCCTATTCACTGTGTTACAAGTGCAACTGTAAAATGGAAAAGCAATAATTAAATTCCGTGTTTCCCTTGAATGCTCAACCAACAAGTGCCTTGACTTGTGGGCTATGGCAAGTGAAATGTGTTAAGCCAGATTACAAGGATTTATATTAGTAAATCTTCATTTAAACTCTTCACTTTGGCACCAGTGAATCCATGTGTAAACTGGAGGGAGGCATTTATTTCTCCATTTACTATCCCCCTGTGAGCCCTCCTTTCATGCAGTTTGAAGTTGGAATTATCAGTTTTGGTTGTGTAAGTAACCACAATAACAAAATACAGTATAATGTAGTTCAGTTATGATATCACTGCACTGTAAGTAATGTTACGTGATTCTTTTGCCTATAGATTTAGTGGACTATTCTATAGTTGTTTTGTTTTTATACTATTTTTGTAATCCAAGAAGAAGAAAAAGTGGTTTCATGGCCTCACAAATGAGCTCTGATAGAACATAATGGGGTTTACATTGAGGTTAATAGCTTTTACAGTCAACGTTCCATCTAGCCAATAGCTTGAAATCTTGGGTTCTAGTATTAACTCTGCACTAGATATTAAAAAGTAACTTAGTATGGGTATTAAATACCAGAGTTACCTATAACTAATGTATATAGAATTATTTTGCGATGTGTTTGAGGTTTTCATACTGTTTTGATGTCTGAAAAATACATCTCGTTTATAATACCAAAAGTTCACATTTAAACCACGCTGTGGCAGGGCGAGGAGCCCTGCACATGAAAAGGGGGCGGGGCAAAGCCCTGACGTAAATGTATTGTTTATTTTAGAACGGGGTACCCCTCCGCTCCTGTGCAATTTATTATTTTGTATTTGTTTTGTTATTATTATTATTATTATTATTATTATTATTATTATTATTATTATTATTATTTATAAATGTGACCGCGAAGCTGTATGTTTTTGTTATTGTTTTCATTTAAATGTGTTCTTTCAGAGGCAAGGTGGTAATGTGTGGCTTTCGGCTAGTGCGTTGTTAAACTAGTTGGCAGTCACACGTAATTAATAAACTCGTGCAGATTGTGGCCGAGGGGTAATAGAATAATTACTAGCTAGTTAAACCCCTCGGCCATGGTATATAAACCTGCAGCGCTCTCAGTTCAGGGTGGGTGTACAGAGGAGAGTACAGGAGAGCGAGAGGAGAATGGAGAAAAGAAAAGCTAAAAATGATACAGCATCAGTGACAGCATCTGCCCAGCCTGACCTGTGTGTTTTGTGTTCGTGATTTGGTTTTGTTTATCTTTTTATTTTGCTCTGTGAGCAGGGTGTTTTTTTGTTATACCTTTTATTTTTGTTATTGTTTAAATAAACGGGGCCGCAGCCTCTTTTGCCCTGCAGTGCTTTGTTTTTGTGTCTCTCTTGCCTGACGTCACTACTCAGCCATCTCTGTCACACATGCTTATGAATACATTAATGATAGTGTAAGTACATGGACAATATGCAATGAAATGCTGACGTATGCACATATCTCAAAATAATGCAAAATTTGGCACGACATCAGAAACCCTTTACGGATGGCCAAAAGTGCCAAACTTAATGCAGCATGCATACTGTACCTAAATGCCAATCAATGGAATAAAATGGTTAAACAATACTTTAGTGTGTTTGCCTACGAGACTGAAAGTCATTGGTATGTGAGTTGTTTTTGTTTTGTTTTGTTTTTTTAAATCCCACGATATCCCGATATGGAAATTATTATCAATATCGAACAATATCAGTATCATATCAAAATATCGATATTGGTGCCCATCACTAGTTATTTTTATATATTTCTTATCTCCACTAGGGGAGGAGTGTTACTGCTTAGATGGTGACAGTTTAATGGTTACACTGGTGTACCAGATGAACTTATACAATAGACATGTTTCTGAGAGTGATGGCTGTAATTTTGTATTTGTGTTATACAGTCATGGAATGGGATGTGGTAATAACATACATGTTTATTTTTTTAAAGAAATGTTTACATTTGACACTATACTAGAACAGTTTGCTAGAATGTATCATACAGAAATGACAGATGGAACAGTTTCATAATACACCAGCAGACAGCTAGAATCCCATAACCATGACAACCTTTCAAAATGCATTCCATTTACCCATGAACAAGAGCCACATAAATTGAAAGGAGAAAATGTCAGCTTTATGTACCTAGCTTGATACACCTGAGCTGTCAGCCACCAGAATCCACACAGAACCACGCCGACTGCACATATTATTGAGAGCAAGTCAGTCCCCTCGGAACAGATATACAGGATTGAATTGAAACGTGACTTGACTGCATATAGACTGAGGGTGTGGTGTCTGAAACAGCAGATTGATTTAAAATGGTTAAAAAAAAAATATATATATTTCTAAAATCCAGTCTAGCTTTGCAATATGTATATATGTATATATATTTTTGTATTACTCTGATTTGAAATAACAATGCACTTCAGACTTGCTTTGTCCTTTTCATAGACCCTTAACAGTTTCTGTTGACACACGAAAAGGTTATTCTGTTGATCTGCTTTGTTCCTTGGAAGCTAGGTCTTTACTGTCAGCCTTCAGCATACATTAAAGATAAATCATATTGGTGAGTGTTATTAATATTTAACAAGAATAAAATATGGATGACAGATAATCTGAGGCTGGAGAGCTGGGAAATTTGGTAGATTAATTTAAACTAAATAAATACATTAAGGTAAGTTTAATCACACAGTCCTGCAAGTTCTCAGTAAGCTGCAGTCTCTTACAGCAGTGTGCAATTTTACATTGAAACGTAATTCCTTGGTCTTTGTTTCCTGTAGTCTTCAATTGGAAATATGTTCTTTATTGTCCCTAAAGGTAGGTTGCTTTTGTTGTACAGTTGGGACACAAAATTCCACCCCCTTGGAGTCTGCTTCAATCAACCTTTTGTCTTTAGTGAGGCATCTATTTTACATCAACAACTGCCCTCAATATAAGGCCTTGTATGGCTGGTCAAGGCAATATTGGGCTGCCCACTTGTAGAAAATTTAAAGAGCAATGTTAGCTCCATTTAAATAATTGCAAATGTTGTCTCGTTTACATCATTCTGATAATTCTGTCCCTAAATGGACTGCCTTTTAGTTTTTGATTAAGCTGTATAATTATGGATGCCTGACATATTTTACTCTATAGTACTGTATGTAAATACAAAAGGCTCTGAAAGTTATTAAAAGCAACCTTGTATGTGTAAATATTAAACTCGCATAGCCTCTCCACACTGTTCTACCTCCCGTAATTCATCATACAGATGTCTTGTAGAAAGAAAGCATACTCTTTAAGGACACCCTTTTCAGCGGTTCCAAAGGGAGCAATTACTGCTAATGTAAACAATGATTTGTGCATACACTGTTTCCCGTCTGCAATTCCAGGTGCAGGTTGTTTTTGTAATTGCTCTTGTAATGATGAAATGTGCATGTCCCGATTACCCATAATTCTGTAGCAACTGCTTTTTTCTCACCTTAAGTCGAAAGCTACTTTAATGTACTTACTCTCCTGAGCTACAGTTACACTACACTGATGAGACCCAAACTGGGCGAAACATGCCTGGAGTTACTGACTGTAAAGGCTGTGAATGTAGAAGTCTTTTGGCGACTTTCACACATTTTAATTGGCTCTTGTAATGCTGACATTTGCATATCCCGATTACCCATATATATATATATATATATATATATATATATATATATATATATATATATATATATTCAGTAACAAAAACTTTGTTAAAATAACATTATGGTTGCAGTTCAAAATCACAAAAGTCAGGAAATGGGATGTTAAAGTTGCAGTGTGGAGTAGTGGTTAGGGGTTTGGACTCTTGACCGGAGGGTCATGGGTTCAGTCCCAGGTGGGGAACACTGCTGCTGTACCCTTGAGCAAGGTACTTTACCTAGATTGCTCCAGTAAAAACCCAGCTGTATAAATGGGTAATTGTATGTAAAAATAATGTGATATATTGTAACAATTGTAAGTCGCCCTGGATAAGGGCGTCTGCTAAAAAAAAAAATACATCATAATAATAATAATAATAATAATAATAATAATAATAATAATAACTCACCCCTATTATGCCTTTGCAACTCATCAGATATGATGTCATACATGACATCAGTAATGACATCAGCAATGACTAATCACATGACAAATGCTCCACCAAGACTGCCCATGGACATTACACTGGAAACAAAAAATTCTCTGTGCTGGACTGTAGCTATCTTGCTTCTTGGCGTACGTGCCAATGTAGACACAATCATAGACAAAACAAGTACACTTTCATTGCATCCACTGTCACTCAGGTCACTCTTTGCACTATTGTCTATAGACATGACATAGGTGTTGCATAATTACTACTGTTACTTCCAATGCAAAAGTTGGCACACTTGCCGCTATGCAATATGGCATTGCAACATATCTATCCAAGATCATTGGTTTATGAAATGCATTTGAATATGTATCTCACTCAGTAAAAGGAATGTTTTTTTTGTTTTTTTTCTAGAACAGTGCCATGGATAATGAGGACCAAACTGTGCTTCTTTGTCATGTTATTGTCATATGAGTTCCTAAGAACAGCTAACGGCACAATATTCTGCATACCAATAAACACACCTAGGTAATGCCCTTCTGGGCAGTCTTGGTGGAGCATTTGTCATGTGATTAGTCATTGCTGATGTCATTACTGATGTCATGTATGACATCATATCTGATGCAATGCATAGGCATAATAGGGGTGAGTTAAGGTTGCGTCCCTTAACGTCCCTTTTCCTGACTTTTGTGATTTTGAACTGCAACCTTAACAATATTTTAACAGAGTTTTTGTTACTGAATTTCCATAAGTTTTTTTTTGTTTTTTTTTTACCTGAATGTACTACAGTATCAATTTCTAAAGTCCTACACACGTGGCTGGAAATATGTTCTACAGCAACCCATGAAGTGGAGACCACACAAAAAAGGCAACCAGCCTGGTATAATGCAGGTGAAACAGGACTGTTCTAAGAGATCTAAATAAAACACTGCATCCCAACACATTTTTTTGTTTTTCACCCAGGGTCAGGGACATAAAAATGTGAGATCAGCTACTGAAATGTGTCAACTGGCTTATTACAGTCTTTATGAAAAAATCTGTCCCTGTGCACATGACTTTATCATACACTACAACAATCCAGTAATGAGACCAGCTTTGTTTCTGTATGCAAAATGTTCTAACTGCAAAAACATGCTAGTTATAATCTATTAGTGAAGCATATATAATACACCATACAGCATGCCGCGTATACAGTATCATGAACATGAGACATAAATGTAGCCTATAGTATAAATATTACAATTGAGTGCAAATGTTAAACTTGAACCCGAAAGAGCGCTATTGGAATATGGATCTGTTAAAAATAAAAAATAAATTAATAGTTTTTATCCTGATTTTATGAAGATCTAGTTTGTTTTGCAAAGCGTTTACCTCAGTATTCCATGAGTAATGCGGTTTTCTCAGAAAACATCCGTGGTCTGTTCAGGTTCTTTCAGGTTTAATCCAGGTGGACCATGTAGTCTTCCAGTTGCGGCGTAAATAGTAACTTCATACAGTACCGTATTTAATTTAAATATTCTATTGACATGCAGCTGTTCGTACCCTGTTTTGTGAAGGGTTTGTTATCGGTAACTTTTTTTTTTTTAAATAGGGTTTGAGTGCATATTTGTGCAGCCAGCTAAATGTCAGTATGTTACGCTCCTTTTTTTTTTTTTTTTAGTTTTTTGTGTTCATAAAGTTTATTCAAAATGCTGTCAGATGATCTGTTGCTGGTGATTGCTTAAGTAAAGTCTGCATCCATTTGTTTTATTTTTACAACTTGTGAATGAAACCATAGAGTAGCCTGGTTTGGTATATTATTTACTAAATTTAAGTCATTCTATAAATCTACTGTTAAACTGCAAGAACAATTTGACTGTGATTCTGCATCTCTGAAAGCCTATTTATTATTGTTATTATTATTTTATTTTTTTTAATGAGGAAATTGATAATAAGTACAGATAAAAATACGCTGGGTCCCGACTACAGTATTTGTGCTAAACGAGCATGACTGTACAGTGCAGTGCTTCAAATGGTTTTGTATATTTGGCATTTCTGTGTTTTTGTTTTATGACGGTTAATTGAGATATTTTTTTTAATTCTATACATTCCATGTTATTTACACTAGAGCATCAAAGTGCATAGCTATTTGTTTTACGTTAGAAATAAACAAAAACTATTTCTTTGGAAGTTCTTCTGGCTTTTGTGGTTATATGGGTGAGTGTTTTCGTTTTTTGTAAGCCTAATGTAATATAAATAATCGTTTTTATTATTATTATTTGTTTATTTAGCAGATGCCTTTATCCAATGCGACTTACAGAGACTAGGGTGTATGAACTATGCATCAGCTGCAGAGTTACTTACAATTACGTCTCACCCGAAAGACGGAGCACAAGGAGGTAAAGTGACTTGGTCAGGGTCACAAAATGAGTCAGTGGCTGAGGTAGGATTTGAACCGGGGACCTCCTGGTTACAAGCCCTTTTCTTTAACCACAGGACCACACAGCCTCCTATAGTTTTATAGCTGTTGTAGCGCACAGTCTCTCAACCCAGTGTACATGTCGGTTTAAATATTCGTTAATCTATCACTGACTGACACGGTTTTTATTATTTATTTACTTACTCTGTACAGTACAGTATGATGCTTTGTTTACGCTTGTGAAAAGCTTGAAGTGTTAGCTATGATCAGACGTTTGGTGCATTCTGGGAGTTGTAGTTCAAACTGGACAGCATTCGTAAGTGAGTTTAGGAACGATTTTGAGAGTTGTTGCTTCTCAGCGTTGAATTTAGGAACGCAGCCTTTACAGGTCCAGTCAGAACTACACAAAAACAGTCACCAAATCGTACAACTGCGCATGCGTAGCATTCTTTTTAAAAGTACTTTTCTTTATATTAAAATACACTTTTTTAAAGCTCCCCACCCACAAAAGGCACTAAAGACTACTTAGATGCAGTAATCTGTCAAATGGGAGTAGTAACTGTCCAGTAGTTTTTCACCTACAGGTGGATAATAAAAAACACTTTCCCGGCACCAAATTTACACGAAAAACCACCCGTTTTTAAAAAGTGCTGTAGCTCAAAAATTACCAGACAGAATAACACAAAACTTGTAGAAAAATTCAGCCTACCAATCAGACCTGAAATCCAAAACGGCAGACAGATTGATTGAACTTAACCTCACTTTTGGGCTGCACAGGGGCTTATAATGTAATGGAAAGAACATTGCAACCATAACTATGACAGGACTACCGTAATTGTATGTAAAAATAATATTGTTTTGTGGTTTTGGTTCTGCAGAGGATACAGAAATGTACTTTAAATGCCTTATTATAAATGAGACGAGTGTAATACAGCCATCCTCGTGATTGAAAACATAACTACAGTACTAAATTAATGTTTATTAATTTAATTGATGTAAAATACATTTTTGTGGTTGCTGCTTTAACCCTTTCCTGTCTAAACAGAATGGCCATATATGGGCATTTTGTGTTTTAGCGCTTGTAGTTTGGCAACCTTAAATTAAAACCCAATATATCCACAGAAAGGCCTTAATGTTTCCAATGATATAATGTATTTTGTTGTGGAATGGATTTCACTTGTTTATATAAGCCCCCCAAATGTAGAATAATATATAATATTTTTTTGTAAAACTGCCAATTTTGACCCCTTTCTAAGTGAGATATAAAACAAACATTGGAACATTACAGTGATGTAGTGTGGTGTACATACTGTTAAGTAAAAGCCTTCTCTCGAACTTGTCCTCTTCCACTTCAAAATACACGCTGGTAGACTTGTTTCCTGTGCATGTGTTTTTGAAGTGTATCACCAGTTGGTATGTAGGAATACAATCTTTTTTGTTCCTAACCTTATTCAATGACAAGGCTCAGAAAGACTGATTTGATTGCCCCCACAGCATATTATTGCCATGAGACATCCCGGAAAAGAGATTGCGTCATCCGTGCTTAAGCTCCGAAATTAGATCGGTCCGGCGGGTCTGGGTTAAGGAGCAGAATGGTAAGATGAAATGTCACTGTGTGGTTTCCCTTAGTGCCTGTGAGCTCAACGGTCAGTTTGTCTTTGTCATTCATACCCCTACTGCTACAGGTAGGGTAGTAACAGTAGGATGTCTTTTAATAGACAGAAACAGAAACAGAGTGACAAGAAAACTTCCAAAGGGGGAGGAATCTTGTGTGCTACAGTAGGAGCTAAAACAAGAGAAGCCAACAGTTTCATATGCTCTAAGGGCTAACCTGTGGAAGAATGTACCAAGAATCATATTTTGGTATGAAAGTAAAAGTGAATGTAGGATATTGCAGATTTAAGATGACACACTGAGCTAACTGTAAAGTACCAAAATAAAAAGACATAATTTGAACCTTTGATTGCAGTACATGCAGAGTTTTTTTTTTTTTTTGTAATCATATCAACAGCTAAAATCGAGCTATTATGAATGTTGGGATCTCTGCATGCTACGGCTTTTCACATTAGCAGGTAAAATTTTGAAAATATCTGTTTGCTAGAAAAATGTGTTTGCCCTACACCTCCCTTTTGTTTGTTTATCTGACAGTAAATGAAACAGTAAAATCTGCTACTCTATTTACATGTAATTTACTGTAATATTTGTTTTTTAAATGGCGAGAAGTGATACTTAATATAAACAGCTCACTTGACTTTTGTGGTACAGTAGCTGCAGAAACACTTTATGTACCAGTACTCAAAGGTAGACCTACTGCAGTGTTATTGTTGTCTGACATAAGAGGAGTTCAGTACATGCTACCCTCTAGTGTTCAGCTATCGTAGACTCTCAAGGTCTGCTTTCTGATGAAGCAGATTGCACAGAACCCAGGGATACACTCCTGTCCAGTGCATTGGGACATGCTATTACTGTACATGACAGACACTAATGCAATAAGTGCAAGTTCTTGTTGTTATAGAACTACAGACTGCTTCTCATAGTTATGCAACATTTACCAACTTCCATTTTAAGGTCTAATAATTTTTATTTTACTGTTGGGAAGGGGTTAAAGAATGTTTAACATTAATATACTGTATGTTCTTAACCACTTCATAACAGTTTATTGCAACATTAAGGGGCTGATATAAGGATAGGTACAGTGCAAACAATTGCAGCTGCAAAATCCAAATTGCCTAGTGGCCAGGCAATTATTTTGCACTGCGGCCTATGTAAACTTAAGAGCAATGCAAATTACTCAACACGCACATATAATGAGCTGCGATCATGATAATGAGGGTCTCAATGAGCAGCGCACTTCAAGCCCGATGTGATCGTCGCATCTCAATGGAGGCGCTTGCGTCGCAAAAAAAATCTTTGAGAGCGGGCATCACCCACTGCCCGATGGAATCAAGGAACGCACAAATTGTCATCCCCAGACAGGAAGCGATGTGGCAATCGCGGATTGGAGTGATTGCACTCGCTAACCAAGGGGACGTGGCTGAAGGTAGAAAAGGGGATGTAGCCGAGCGAACTGCTCCTTTGTTATGGTTGCGAGAGAACCGCTAAAGGACTGTAAAGTTACCGTGAGTGTTTCGTGTTTGTTTTCCCATCTAATTGTACTTGTTTGTCATTGTTAGACGGCTAACACGTTCCGGGAGCTGCCGCTAAAGGCCAGCCCTAACCTAGACAACACTGCACTATTGTACACAAATAAACTGTATTTCACCACTTGCACCAAAGCACTCACTCTGGACCCCACGGTTTAAACTGTGCAATATGCATTGCTGTGTATTGCCAGGGATTATTATTTACGGTCGGCAAAACAACCTGGATTAAAACAAATAAAGAATTGTTTGGACCTGTAACAGAGGAGCTCTGTGCTAACTATCTGACGCATGCATGATTCTGCAGGAAGAGGGCAGCAGCCCCATAAGATCTGCCTGTCAGTCATGGCAGTGACACAGAGAGGTTTGGTGAGGGTGTGTGCGGTCTTTCCCTCTCTGAGTGGTTGGGAGGCGGGCCTTAGGGGGTCGCTTGGCCTATAAAAATAAAGAATGATTTGTTGTGGGTGGCCCAGCCCATTCAAGAAGAATGGGCTGGGCCACCCACAGAGAGCTCTGTTTGTGAACTTGGATTTTAAAACATAACAGAACGGCAGTGTCTGGAGCAAGAAAAAAAGACCGGCAAGCACGGCTAAAGAAGACAGCTGAAAGATAAAAGAAATAATCATAATTACATACCCGAGTGGGACGTGTATAGTTTGTGGGGAAAACCTGGGCCACCCCACAGAGTATTGTGAGGGAATACCAAAGTGTAGGTTGGAGACCCGAGCTATCCGGTTTAGCGGCAGTGGGGGACTCTGCACAAGGCAGCACCTTTTATTTTGTAGTTTTATTACTGTGTTTTATTTTCCCTTTTCCTTTGTGCCTTTTGTTTTCATTATTATTTTGAGCACCTATGTGTGCGCTACGAACTGCCAACCTTTTTACCATTGCTGGTCTTGGGTTGTACTCTGCAGCAGTACCACAGTGCCACCTTGTGGTGTAAATAAATCAGTGTGCCAAGCGGCATTTCAAATAAAGTTCTGTCTGCTGTGTGTCAGTGAATTTCCAACACCCTTCAACAGGACTGTAAACTTTGTTGTTTGTCATCAGTTCATGCATTGCCTCACCTCTACACCTGCACACTGCAAACCACTTTGCCATATACACCCAGAGTCAGGATTCGTTCAATCACCGACAAAAATAACCATTTTGGGGGATTTTTGAAAGAAGATCGGCAGCTTCAGCCACCTATGAAGGATTTTGTTCCTTGCTTTAGACTTAACGTGGTGCTTAATGCACTCATGAAGCCTCCGTTCAAACCCTTGCATTCAGCTGAGCTGAAATTTTTATCGCTTAAATCGGCTTTCTTGCTTGCAATCACCTCCGCAAAGCGGGTGAGTGAGCTGCAGGCATTCTCAATTGCGAAAGCCTGCTTAATTTTTGCAGAAGCCAGGACAAAGGTTACGCTTCGTACCAATCCTGCTTTTTTGCCAAAGACTATCTCAGCATTTCATGTCAACCAGTCTGTGGAATTGGAAGTTTTCCATCCACCTCCTTTCCAGTCTGACAGAGAGCGGCAGCTCCATAAGCTCTATCCAGTGCGGGCCCTAGTGTATTATGTTGACAGGACGAGAAGTTGGAGGCAGTCCGAACAATGTTTTTTCTGCTATGAGGCCGAGTCCCATGGTCAAGCCCTGTCTAAGCAGAGGCTGCCCAAATGGATAGCTGATACTGCCTATTAGCGAGCCAACTAACCCCTCCAGAAAAGCTCAGTGCCCATTCCACCAGGGACATGGTAACTTTGTGGGCTTTATTCCAGGGTACATCTGTCAAGGACATTTGCAATGCAGTGGTGTGGGCTACTTTCCATACCTTTACTAGTTTCTACAGACTTAATGTCGTGGATCCTTAGAACCCTGGTTCTGGAACTAGAGTGTTAAGGGCGGCTTCTCAGTTGACCCTTACAAGACAGACATAGAGGTGAGTTTCTCCCTCAATTTTTTAGCCCTAGCTATTTGTTACTGGGGTTCCGAATGGTAATGCCTCAGCTTAGCCTTGTAGTAGTCTGGGCTTGCAGCAATCTTGCCCTTGCGATGGCTTGGGTGTATTGACCCATTCAGTAATGGTTACATTTTGTACGTGAAAGGGAACGTTAGGTTATTATCATAACCCTAGTTCCCTGAAATAGAAATGTAATCATTAACCTTCAAGTTCGCTGCATCCATGATTACAGCAGGCTTGAAGGAAAAATTACGTTGAGATCTGTGTGCACAGTCCTTTATACCCTCTGGGGCTGGCATCACAGGCTTGACTGAGCAGCTTTGTTATATCTTATTTAGGTTTTAGGTCTTTAGGGGGTCTATTCATAAAGGGTTAGCACCTGTTGAAATGAGAAAACAGGAGCACATGATCGGATTTCAACCATAGCCGCCTTTTTAACGGCAGTTGCTATTCATAAGAGATAATTCAGATGTGTCGTTAAGCCCCAATGATTTTCGTCTATGAAGGCATGTTTTTAACGAATTGAGGATTATCTTCATTAGCATAAAGTTTTCATCGGTCCTGAGTGTCAACCTGCTGTTCATAAGAGTGAACAACAGCAAAATGCTGCCTATATCTAGGAGTTATTTAACTCTTTCTACAGTCAAGTTTAAACTAACAACAGCCTCGGCAGAGTTTTTAAGACCTATTTTATTATTACACATTATACAGTTTGACATACCCGTGATTAACACTTTATATGAAGGAACATGTTTAATATAAATATATGCTCACACAAGAACATATTCTCTGGCATAATCAGCACTGTGAAGCGGAGAGCAAGTGAGAGACTGAGAATAGACAGTTATTGTATTATTATTTCTTTGCCGTGATCCGCGGCTGACAGCGGTCCTTTTCTTTTTTATTTATTTTACCTGTGTTCACAATAAACAGTTTGGACGAACACTGTCTGTGTGAACCTGTTTATTTTCATGGAGCGTTACAATATCCAGTATACCAGTGCTGCTGATGTAGTTGGTGGGAAATTTGGGTTTACTTGGTATTGCAAAAAAAACTGCGAGATCAGTGTTCAAAAGGAAGTCTTTTTTTTTTTTTTTTTTTTTGCGCACCACAAAACGATCCATTTTGTGTACAGTGTGCAATATGGCGTGAAACTTTCAGTGTTTCATAAACATAAACTCGCCCCTGATTGATTCCCTGCTTTAAGCGGGGGTTTATTATTAATAATAATAATAATAATAATAATAATAATAATAATAATAATAGTTGGGAATTTATAAGATCATTATTATTATTATTATTATTATTATTACAGTATTATTCAAATGTCCTCCTACAGTGCTTTTTGTTTAGTTTTTTTTTTTTTTTTTTGGTTAAGAATGGAAATCTTATGTGTGCGTATGGAAATGTGTTTACCAGCGTTGCCAAACAAAACGAAAATACAAAGTATTTATTTAAAAAATACTATTTTTTTTCTGAATTATGACATGTCCTGAATTTTTGGCAGACGTGATAAGGGCATCAGAATCAGGTTTTGCAAACTGCCCGTGACTGGCAGCTGCAGACTCCGGTTTCAGTAGTAGTGTTAGTGGATTCTGTTTTTCTTTTTGCAGAAGCTACCGACGTCACCCAGGGAACATTAACAATGCTGATGATGTCATCAAAGAGGTGGATTTTCATTCTTGAATGACTGTATACCCATTCACAAAATGCTTTGCAACAGTCGCCCCTATTCTTATATCAATAGCAAAATGGACGACTTTCGTTAGTTTTAAACAAAATTAGTTTTATTACGGCAGTTGGCAAGTACTTTTACGAATAGAGTCCTAGGAGGTAAATACCAATTCGGTAATGGTTACATTTCTATTTGAGGGAACCAGGATTATGATAATAACCTAATGATTTTTTCCCATCACTGGTATAAAACACACTACCTTTGGGTCTCCTGCACATGTGCCCTCTGCAGGCCTGGTGCAATTGTCTTGCATTGATTGTTTTTAGTAGAATGTATTTTACCTGAGAGAGTCTAGAGACTCCCATCTCATATCAATGAAATTAGCAGGAGACTGGTCAGTTAAGGCAATAGCTCCACTACAGTACAGAAATATAGGAGTTTAAGAAATACATTGTATGATAAATCTCCAAAAGGGTCTAGAATTAACTCAAACATTTATCATTGATGGCCTATTTTAAAAAGAGCCATATAGAGAAAAGATCTATTCACTCTTCATTTATACCATACTATTAAACTGTGTATTTTACATGATCTATTCCAAAGCCATAACTTTGATTCTTCCAAGACCAGTGAACAGTTGGTTCAGTAGCCAATTTATATTGCAAATCTTGAAGGCGCATATAGTAACTTCCTTCTGCTGCTAGTTGCTTGATGGCAAGCAGGATTCAAGGGGGCTGGGGAGACTGAAGTCTGATGCTACATAGGAGGAAAACTGTATAAGAATGTAGTGAGTCTTTACACCACTTTTTGACTGTAGGAAAACCTTGGAAATGTCAAGTGTTTTGTTCACTGTTATAGACTTTGCCCAATCTGTAAACTATTGGCAAACCATGGATACAGATCCCAATGTATAACCCAGTCTGCCATGAAGATGTGTGAAATGCTGAAGTAGGGGTAGTGTTCTCTATTTTTTAGTACAGTATTTTGATTGAAAGAAAGCAGAGCAATTTTGAGACCCAAGGCAGTATACTGTACTTTTGCATGGGTATGCGCTGGAGTGTTGAATCTGAAGTCTAGACCAGCAGTAGGTACCCTTCTTACTGCAACTATACAACCTGCTCTTGGAGTAGTGTTTTCTTTATTATGTCACTAGTACTAATGGCTTTGTATTTTTTTTCTGCAGTGTTGGTTTAGTCTGATCTTATTACTACGCACCCAATCCATATCCAGTGTGATGAGAGTGATCCTCACAGCCAGACACTGTACAGCTTCTGGAGTTGGAGCATTCAACCATTTAGCACAATAATAAATGTTCTTGAAAGGTGAGTACAGAAAAAAAAAAAAACTGAAGACGGTCATGTTACAGAATCCACTGCATGGGCTCAGAATTGTGTATGAGGTTATATTTGTGTAGTATAGCATTAGAAAGAATTAAATCAAGGAAAATTACCCTAGATATTCCTGGTACATCGTCTGTTTTGTTAACTATAATAAAATATAACGGGGGAAGGGGGGGTTGCAATAGCTTTTATTTTTTTGTTTTGACTATTTTCAGCTGAGAAAAATTTACCATATGTTGCTTGTATTGATTGATTAATTATAGAATAAAAGATTAAGTGCGATACTGTTTGCATTCTCAAGTCTGGGGAGCATCAAGCTGATGTCACATGTCCTGTCCATTTATTTTGCAGTGTTTCGATTTAGCTGTATTACAGTGTATTACAGTGAGAATAACAGCAGGCATTAAAATTGTGTTAAAATGAGTCTCCAGAATACTCAAAATTCCTAAAGGGCTTACACTTTTTATTTTATTTTTATATCCAAGTATTATTTTACCCCCGATTTACAATTTGGAATGCCCAAATGCTTTTCCCCTCAGCGCAGCAATTCCTCACATGGCTCAGGAGACCTGAAGGTTCAGTGGCTGTCCCCACAACAAAGCTGGCTTCCTTAGTCACCCAAAAACTCAAGCTACCAACCTCCGGAGGACAAAGGGCAGCCCTGCAGGTGTCCGTGTTTCAGCGCACTGGGTGCCTGGCCAGCGGGGTTCGCTGTAGCACTATGAGCAGAAACCGTCCCTGCCGGTTCTGCCTCCCTAACCCACGGGAGCGCCACAGCCAATGTGATGTTCCCCAGCAAAGACCGCCCTACATAGCTCAGAAAGGACGGGAACCTGCGCTGTATGACTCACCCTGGGCACCACGCCCTACATCGTTCAGCCAGAACGCGAACCTGCACTGTATGACTCACCCTGGGCACCATGCCCTACATCGTTCAGCCAGAACGCGAACCTGCGCTGTATGACTCACCCTGGGCACCATGCCCTACATCGTTCAGCCAGAACGCGAGCCTGCGCTGTATGACTCACCCTGCGCACCACGCCCTACATTGCTCAGCCAGGATGGGAACCTGCGCTGTATGACTCACCCTGCGCACCACGCCCTACATTGCTCAGCCAGGACAGGAACCTGCGCTGTATGACTCACCCTGCGCACCACGCCCTACATTGCTCAGCCAGGACAGGAACCTGCGCTGTATGACTCACCCTGCGCACCACGCCCTACATTGCTCAGCCAGGACGGGAACCTGCGCTGTATGACTCACCCTGCGCACCACGCCCTACATTGCTCAGCCAGGACGGGAACCTGCGCTGTATGACTCACCCTGCGCACCACGCCCTACATTGCTCAGCCAGGACGGGAACCTGCGCTGTATGACTCACCCTGCGCACCACGCCCTACATTGCTCAGCCAGGACGGGAACCTGCGCTGTATGACTCACCCTGCGCACCACGCCCTACATTGCTCAGCCAGGACGGGAACCTGCGCTGTATGACTCACCCTGCGCACCACGCTACTGTGTTTCTACCAGGTGATTTTTATTTATTTTTATGCATCACAGAGAGATTCAGATTTGTAAATGAAAGATGAAGTTTCCAGCAGGTACCGTCATTTACAATACTTGAGATTATCTGTCATGCTCTGTTTCATATTTACATGAAGTGTAATAAAGTGTCCTGTTATCTGAAGTTAAGAAAGTCATTAAACCAAATGTAGATTTGAACAACAGTTTAAATATAACAAACTGTTTTTAGAGAAAGTGAATAAAACATGGATGCCTTGGAGTTGGCCCTGCATTATTGTCCATCGTATGCTATACGTTATTGATACACAGCCAGAATTTAGAATTTGCTGTATCTGTAATATCACTATAAACAGTTTAAAGTGGTCCCATTTAGTTAGCTTAAAATTAATAAGTTCTTAATATAAAAAGTTAAACTCATCTGGTACTACAATTCAAGCCTACTGTAATAGGGAACTGCTGTAGTACCATTCATTTCTCATCAATTATGCAGGGACAGTTTGAAGACTGAGGCAGACCTTCCAAGTAACTTACTATCAACTTGTCATCAAAGCAGCAATACACATATATTATTAAGCACTAGTTATGTAATCAGTTCCTACAGCTCTAATCCCTACTCTGAAAAAGTTATGTGGGTTCGTTCTGTTGTTTCAATCAGATAAATTCAAAGGAGATTTCATGACTATTGACAATTTAAATGTGTCTACCGGACAGTTCAGTAAAAGCCTTGAGTCATTAATTGCACAGGAATTCCGAAGCCAAGCGGAAAGTAGAATCTGAACAATGCATGCATTGTCCTGATATAAAAACTGTTCTACAAAAAGATAGAGGTTTGTAATTGTGTGGGTTTTATTGGAAAAGTAGTATTTGAAATACAGCTGGAATGCAATAAATAAATATACAATTTCACACAATACACAATATGTACAATATATACAGTACATCTTTCTACAGCCCTAGGCTAAATATGAATCAATGTCCTTCTAGCCCACTGAGAGGTGTGCTACTTAAACCCTCTGTACCATGAAGGCTCTGTATTTAAGATTCATGGACTGTTCAGGGTGGATATGACCACAGCTTTATGCATGTTGTGCATTATTATGGTCTGTTTAAACACCTTTGCTGCCATGATTAAATATAACTTATTAGCACTGTCTGAATGTGCTCTGGAACCCCTGTCATTGTCTGGGTGTTCTTATTTATATAGTTGTCTAGTACAGATGTACTGCTGTTTTGCTAAAATTCACTTCTGGCAGAATGTATAATCTGTCAAAAAACATACAATAAGTAAAATCTGTGATGTGTTGAGTTTAAAGCTTAAATAAATTGTCAAGTGTCAAATTATGGTTTACAATTGTATTATTAATGATGAAAAAATAAAATTGGTATCAGAATTGGTATGTGCCTTTATTGATACAGAATATCGGTAATCTGAATCAGCCCCACAAATCACAGTCGGTGCATCACTAGTTAAAACTGCCTGTTACCTTGAGGTATTGTATGCAAGCTATGTGGTTTGCAGCGCTAATCTTTAGAAACAAACTTTAAGGCTACAGTATACTACTGGACATTTCCATATTATTAATTCTGTTTAGATGTACCATATACACTGCTGTGCAAAAGTCTTAGACATGTTACATTTTTCTACTTTGATGCATTATGAGCATCAACAATTTACAAAGCCTCCACTAGTGTTTTCTACTATTATAACAATATTGACTTGCATAAAGAAGGAAAACCATTGAGCATAATCAACAAGTACAGAGAAACATCATCTGTAATTGACAAACCCAGGACTGGAAGACCCAAAAAGCTGTCTAACAAGTATGAGCAATACTTGAAAATAATATCCTTAAGGAATAGAAAGAAGACAAGCGTTGAATTAACAACAGAACTGGCAGAAGGCACAGGTGGTGTTGCCCATCCATCAACAGTCCAAAGCACCTTTGACCATTGTTACACCTTTGACCTGTGTTGTTGTGCATATTTTAGCTTTTTAGTCTTGTTCCTCTTTCTTAACAGAGGTATTCTTACTGCAACGCATCCTTTAAGTCCTGATTTCAAGAGTGACCTTCATACTGTTGATTTGATGGACGACACCTGTGCCTTCTGCCAGTACTGTTGTCAATTCAACGCTTGTCTTCTTTCTATTCCTTAAGGATATTATCTTCAAGTATTGCTCATACTTGTTAGACAGCTTTTTGGGTCTTCCAGTCCTGGGTTTATCAATTACAGATGATGTTTCTCTGTACTTGTTGATTATGCTTCGGATACCACACCTTGAAAATCAAGTGATGCGAGCTATTTCACTCAATGTTTTTCCTTTATGCAAGTCAAGGTTGTTATAATAGTAGAAAACACTAGTGGACGCTTTGAGTAAATTGTTTATGCTCATAATGCATCAGAGTAGAAAAATGCAACATGTCTAAGAGTTTTGCACAGCAGTGTATTTATATTTTAATTTTTTGTTGCGGACAGTCAGTTTTGTTTGCAGACAACCAGTGATCTGCCTTGTACTTGTCCATGGGACAATCAGAAAAATCCCTTAAAATCTAAACATGCCAACAGAAACCAACTGATTTTAAGAGATGGCAAAGTGTTTAAAATCAATTAATGATTGCTAACAGATTAGTCTGTTCTCCATGGGCCTGTAGTCTCATCACTTTGGGATTGTAGGTATTTTGGTTGGGCACATATTTCACTAACAGAGCTTGTGTAATAACAGGAATTTACTTTGATAATTCAGTTACAATTTGAGACATATTTCCTGAGCCTGTTCTCTGCCATGGAGATACAGCGATATCTATACCGTAGATGTCTGTTATCTCATAACACTGTCAGAATTGTGTTTAACATTCTGGCAGAGCTTTGACTTATCCTGCAGTGTGGTGGAGTCAGGCATTAATCAGCATATGCAGATCCTCTTTGGTTTGGGAGTTTTATCTGAAAGTTTTTTTAACTAGACCATTTTCATATACCAATAATCTTTGCCCATCTAACCAGGTAGAGAAGAAACAGTTGAGGCTCCATTCTGAAGCAAGTGCAATGATTTTCAGAGATGAATAAAACAACTATAAGAGTTTGAAACTAGCAGAACACAACTTGTAAAGTTCTGGGGTACTGGTATTGCAAAATAAAAATTTAAATTCCCTTTGAATTTAAGCTTCGAGCACAGTATAGTAATGCGTATATTAAAATCGCCTACAAAAGACGTGACTACCCGAGTACAAAACAGCAGCGTGAATGACTGCCGAGAAAAGACGAACCAAAACGTTACTACCCAATCTCAAATCATCCCTGACATACAGGCAGGCATTTTCAAAGAAGCATCATTAGCTTCAAAGAGAAGGTTTTACAATTTCAGCGTTTCTAACAAACAGCAGCAGCTTGGACAGATTGGAAATGCTGATCAGACCCCCGTATTTTTTGACATTGCAAGCAATACCAGAGATTCTCACAAATTGGGAGAAAAACAGGTGTTAGTAATCAGGACTGGAAATTAAAAGCAGCACATAACTGTTATGCTGTGTGATAGCAGACGCCGGCAAACTGCCTTCGTATGTGTAATTGAGGTTGTATCTTTGTAAATGCATATTTATTTGATGAATTATTGTTTCCTCAAATTGAGGTGGGAAATTTGGGCTGCATCTTAAATTCTTATGCAGTCTTAAATCTGAAGGAATATGGTATAGGGTATTCTTTATATTATCAATGCAGGACCATGTATGGATGTTGGAGTCCCTGCTGTCACTCATCCCTACTTCTCCCCATTCCATCATTCTGTGTGCTTTTTAATAGGATGAACAGCAGATCTGCCCCCTGATCCATTCCTCTGGGGGCCCCGATTCACTACAACAGGGCGTGCCCCACTGCTGAGAAGCATCATTAACTATGGAGACTGAAGGTGCCCCTGCTGGCAGCTGTCCAATCTAGCACTCTCTTCCACCTGGGTCAAAGCTCTGTTATTGTTTGATTAAAGTTAAGAAAAAAAGAGGGCCTACGACTGTTGAATTACTTGTTGTAGAACCCTACTGATGTTGTTTTTACTCTTGGTCCCACTTGGAATTGGGAAGTCAGCAGCATATACAACGTGGCATACCAGTGGTTTTCAACCACGGTCCTGAGGACCCATTGTGTCTGCCGGTTTTCATTCCAGCTGAGCTCTCAATTACTTAACTAGACCCTTAATTAAACTGATAATTAGCTTAATTGTACATTTTAAATTGTTTGCAGCTCTTAAACAGTTGATATCAAGTTAGCTATAACATTTTATAAGTAACTCGAACTCTGCAACTGTTTAAGCTGAAAACAATTAAAAAGCTCTAATTAAACTAATTATCAGTTCAATTAAGGGTCTAGTTAAGTAATTGAGAGCTCAATTGGAATGAAAATCAGTAGTCACAGTGGGTCCCCAAGACCGGGGTTTAAAACCACTGGTCTATAATGCTGGTATAGACTATTTACATTATATCTAGCATCAACCCTGCAAATTACAGGTGCTTAAAAAAAAGTGAGTGTTTCAGCCAGCCTGGACCAGGTTAGACTGCCCCAGAGCTATGGCAAAGCACACCAAAATACTTTCATTTGCTATCCCTTATCATGCCTTGAATAAAATACCAAATAAATGGCCTTTGCAATTTGGGTGCTACTGTTCAAATGTTCTTCCCTTAAACAAATATCAAACATTATTGATCACAGAGGTGAATACATGATCCGAATCAGGACCCTTACAAGAAGAGAGGGATTTGTATAAATTAGGGAATTTAAATTCAGAACCATTGCCTGGTATTTCATTTTTACCTTTAAGGGCCAACAATTTAAGCCACTTGCCGACAAGAAGTGTTTGTTGGGGAAAGAACATGAGATTCAGATGTGTGGGGTAGTACTGTGTACACTCTAGTGTTTGACTTTACATATATTCTAATTATATTTCAATTATTAAGGAATTTACAATTAATATTCATTACAGTATATAAATCCGTTATGATGTTATTCTCTGAAAATAACAGATTTACATGCTATAACTGGGGCTTCTGATTTTTGTATCCTGACTTTTATACTCTCCTTTAAGAATTCAATTGATACCTGTTAAGCCATTCGTTTATCTCAATCACAACTGAGAAACTTGTTAATAGTAAAATTGATTTAATTAAAAAAATTCTGTGAAACAACTAAATGGGCTTTTAAAATCCACCAAGCCTTAATCTGTAATTTACAAGCAGAACGTATAAACGAGATTGCAACATGTTAATAAGCGATCAATCTTTATTAAAGCTACAATGAAAAATAGAGTATTTTATCCTGAACACACTTTATTACAATCATTATGTGTAACCTGTACTTACACTGAGTCGCTTCTGCTTTTAAATGAAAAAGTAAGACATACGATTTAAAGGCCCATTTAGTTGTTTCACAGAAAAAAAAACTGTACATTAAATATATTTTACTATTAACGCGTTTCTCAGTTGTGATTGAGTACACGAAATGGTTTAACAGGTAGCAATTACATTTTTAAAGGAGAGTAGAAAAGTGTGGGTAAAAACAACAAAAATCAGGAGCGCAAACTATAACAAACCGTGGCTATTGATTCCCCTTGATTCATGTTCCGGCCTGAGGTTGATCTATACTGTATATAAGGAAGCTTGTAATTGAGACAATTCAGTTTGTTTAAACAGTAATGATTTATTCATACAACTTGACCAAAGAACAAAAATAGCATTCAAGTAATTAGTCAAAGCAACATATATAATTAACTATAAAAGAGTCTATCAAAATCACTTAGCTTAAAATTGTATGTTACATGTAATAATGATTACCATGCATAAAAAAACCAAGAAATACACATTTAGTTGCAGTTCTTTAATGGTAATGCTGCGTTACTGAAATATCGGATTCCGTATCTAAAGCCCCTTTCACACTGGCACTCCTACCCAGGTCCTGGCTACCTGGGTCACAATCCCACGTAGTGTGAAACCACATACCTCGGTCATATCGGGGTTAACCCGGGTCCCAGCGACCCACCTCAGGATGTGGGTCGACATGCTTTGACCCGGGTTGAGCGAGACCAAATGCATGACGGCCGTTTGTGAGCCGACGCAATAACAAACAGCCATGCCTGTGTGAAGGTTTCACTTCCGCAAGGAACATTTCTGTTTATTCTGTTGAGCCATATTTTTGTTGATTGAGACACACCATGAGCCAGATTGCAGCAGGGATGAAGAAACATTTGCTCTAATCAACATTTGGTCTTTCGGTTCAATCCAGATAAGCTTGGATGAAAGCGTCAGTAACGTAACGTGTATTGTTTACTTGCGTCTCTTACCCAGGTCAACCCTGCTTTATCAAAAGCAGTGTGAAATCACGTACCCGACCTGCATGACACTGGGTTCTGACCTGGGTAGATCATGCCAGTGTGAAAGGGGTGTAAGATATTCTCCACTAGTATGTGCCAAAGTAACTCCTATACCATTGCATATAAGACATTCTCTAAAATGACTTTCACAATGAATACCACAAGTTACCAAAATTACAATAGGACCTCTTTCATAGTTTCCTAAGGGCAAATCAAATTGTACTGGATGCAATCAGTTTAACAAAAGAAGTACCTTAATTATTCCTAAAACAGTATTTAAATTAACATTTATATGGTAAGATGTCTGTTATCTACTCACAAACATGTGTAGATTTTTACTCTATATCATGGTTCACCTCTCTTCTTCGGTAATCCTAATAAGCATTAACCTTATTTAAGACTTGCGTGAAGTTTCCATTGTATCATCTTAGATAAAGCAGTAAGGACTTCTTAAGGCAGCAAGACCAGGTTCCCCCAAGGAACAATTTCAAGAACATGGTACAGCACTAATAGCTTGGAAGCCATTTTTGAGGACAAGGTTCAGTGGTACAAATAAATAACTTTGCAGTCGTTATGAATAACATGGTTAGTTGAGAAAACTCTTGTTTTATGGGATTTTGGAACAAAGGCACTAGAGAGAGTCTGATTGGTGGGTCACATGACAGCTGACACTTCCTTTGAAGTGAAGGTGTTAAGCACTGTCTCTTCTGTGTCTATGAATGTCAGAATTATTATCTTAAAATTAGTGCTTGTAACTTTTTAAGGTAATAAAACTTGACACATAACTCCTAGTTTATATTAGGTCTTATTTATGTTTCTGTAAAAATTACTTTTCTTTTGGTCTTAAACATGTCAGTGTTCAATGCAGGCAGATGAGAGCTTTAATTTTGTTCTTTTTAGATATTCTTAATGTTATCTTATTTATTACTGATTTGTTTGATTCAGGATATCTTTATTTAGTCTCGGTGTTTTCTTAACTCCTATGTACTCATGTATTTATTTTGTTTGAAATCTTTTAATTTCCTAATTTTTTTTTCCATTTACCATAGGGATGTGATTTTATCATTGTAAAAATATGTACAAATCACAGCACAGTCATGGCTAAAAATAAAACATTTCATGGAATGCTCATGGCTACAAAGATTTGAACTCAAATATATTTATTAATGTAGTCTTGTGTCAGTGAGGGCTGCAATGGTGACATCAGACCAGGAAATGAAACAGAAACACAAATGATACGGGGCAAAACGGGGCGGCTGCGCTCATATTTAATTCTAAAATAAAAGATGTAAACAAAACCAAAACACTGACATCAAAGCAAAAGAGCATATTGGCCAAAGTAAAATAGCACACACAATAATACCAGTTATTCACAAAATGAGTACCATGGTTCGCTCACTTGGTAGCATTCGCTCTCGAGGGCACCCCGTCGCAAATATACTGTAATATTTTATTATTTGTGCATAGTAAATATATTTAATGTATTTAACATGTGTTTAATGTATTTTCTTTTAACACACGCTTCTAGTCAAAAGTAAACATAGATTTTTTTTAACAGTACCTTTTTAAAAAAAAAAAAAAAACGTAACAGGAATATGTTACCTTTTTAATTTTAACATGTATACCTTGTCCGAAAAAAAAAAGAAAATCTGAACATTGAAATTTAGTTTTTTAAAATAAATGTTCTGGTTGTAAATTGAGAATTTTACAATATCCTTTTCATTAATGTCTGTTTAAACACATCTGTGGTTTTGGTATTACAAGACGCACATTAAACGATTAGAAGGATCGTTCTGCATTCACACTGTTGACAGGTACTGTTTAGCATCGCAGGGGAACGACTGCAAGAGCTACAAATCGCGGTTCATGCTTTTCCAGAATTGTAAACCATCCTCCCTTTAGGTTTTGCACTATCAAGTGTATGCAGAGGTATATTTTCTGCACAAAAGGCGTTGGTTAATTTGAAGTTTGTTTCTCATTAAAGCTGCTCCCTCCGCTTTTATGAAATTCTTTGGGATATTGCTCTGCTAGTTGCTTAGAACTTAAGTTAGACACTTTTTTTATAGTTCTGTGTAAGTATTCACCTTTATTTGACGTTTAACTTTGTATTGAAACCAATTCAAAAGATGTGAACTGCTCCTTTTCTGTTTTCATGCTGAGTAGAAGCAAATGTCAAAATTCCTAGCTGTAGTTACTTCAGCCCTTCTAGGACCTTTGAGAGTCCAGGAAGTCTGGGCCGTACCTAATTTGTTAAAATGTCTTCCTTTGAGGTGTTAAGGTTTACTGCTTACCCCATCATGTTTAGATTCTGAGTAAATTACCTTGATTAATTGTTGGAAAACCATTGAGTGTCTCCAAATTCACAGTCTTAAAGTAATTAATCAGATCACTCATCTGTCTGTATTGTTAAAATAAGCCAGTATGACCTACAGATAAGAACCAAGGTCAAAACTAGTCTCAGAGAAATGTATAGAAAAATATTTATTATTATGTATTTCTTAGCAGACACCCTTATCCAGGACAACTTACAATAGTTACAAGATATCACATTATTTTTATATACAATTACATTATTTATTTTTTTAACATACAATTACCCATTTATACAGTTGGGTTTTTACTGAAGCAATCTATGTAAAGTACCTTGCTCAAGGGTACAACAGCAGTGTACCCCACCGGGGATTGAACTGACAACCCTCTGGTTAAGAGTCCAGAGCCCTAACCACTGCTCCACACTGCTGCCCTGTGTGCATCCCATAATGGTATGTATCTTCAGAAATCAGAAAGTTCTGAAAAAAATATAATTGCATTTTCCACTAAATAGACCACGGTAGTCCAAATCGACCTTTAATTAAACAATGCTATTATAGTGAAATGCATACTGATAGTAGCTGTATAACTGTATAAGCAAACTTGTTAAATGTGCAGTCTTAGTATTTTAGTTAAATGTAAGTTGGGAGTGAATGAATTAAAAACATAATACAAAGACATAATACAAAAAAGGCATTTTAGAACAGTACAGATACAAACAGAAGAACTACTTTTCTTTGAAGGTTCGGTCACATATGTACTTTTTAAATTAATTCACAATTACGTTTTAATTAACCAAATGTTACCAGTGGCCCTGGAATTCTTCAGTAAAGGATATTAACTGGTCACAACATGCACACAGTCATAACATAGTTTTCAGACGGTAGTACTCCACCAGGTTATTATAGCATAACCTTGAAGCCAGACAACTGTAAATATGAAGTTACTACCAGGTTAGATGAGTGTTGTTGGCAGTGCTGTGTACCATAAATGTCTGGACATCCCACAAAGAGTCTGGGCTGTGTTGCTACACTTCCAGGTCGAGGTGCTGTAGCCTATTAAGAAAAAAATAGTTTTTGGCACACATCCCTACCATTGGAACTTTTGTTATTGACTTTAGTGAAGAACTGCCATTAAAAGCTATATGCAACAGGGCAGGGTCACTGGTACATGTGTCTATTGCAAGATCAAGTAATAATAAAGACTCTTATGCAATAGAAGTTTAATTTCATCCCTGTGTGAGCCCTGAATGCAATACAGAATGTGCTCTGTAGGCTCTCTTGGATTGATGTGGGGGCTCTGCACCTCTGGTATCCTAGGCTTGAATATTATTATTATTTATTTATTTCCTAGCAGACGCCCTTATCCAGGGCGACTTACAGTCGTAAACAAAAATACATTTCAAGAATCACAGTACAAGTATAAATACAATTAAAAGCAAGATAAAATACAATGAATTCGGTTCTAGCAAGTACAAGTATATGACAAAATTCGATTCGATAACGGAGCTGATAAGTGTCAGTGATAGTTATATCAGGATATAATTAAATACAAAATACTACAGATTAAATAACACTTGTGACAGATTACAATACTCAAGTACAGGATTAAATGCAGTAAAATAGGGAGCAGATAAGAGCAAGTAAAGCGCATTAAGGAAGAGAATATGCATGAAAGCTGATGGACTGTGGTACAGGTTACAATAAGGCACGGTGTTGGTAAGCACCAAGAAAGCTTCATAGGGTGCACAGTTCACTCCTGATCTTAACACCCCTGGGTCAATTTTGTGGTGGTTCTGTGACATGAGTTAATAGCTATTTCACCCGTGACCTGAGCCAGATTCCAACTCATGCCTCCATGACTGAAGCTAGTGAGAAACAGATAATCCTCAACCAACCTCTTTTCTGCTTTATGACACATTGCAGATTCATGTTGTGCCACTGTACTGTAATGTAAAAAAATGGTTTGATGTTTTACTGAGCTTCAAATCAGTGGATATATTAATTTGCATTAGTCACTGATACTAATTGGAACTAATTGGAACTAATCACTCCTTGCTCCTTTTTTAATGTGCAATATTAATATGCACAATAAAGCGACTGAAAAAGACATCTAAGATTGTACTTACATTTATACTGAAGAATTATCATATTGTATGCTGTGGTGTGGTAGCTGTGGTATTTACTGGAAGAGAGACAAGTTAAATTGTGCTAACACACTTTTTAATAAAAAAATAAACAAAAATAATGAGGACAAAACCCCTAAACAAAACACATTAACAAAATAAACAGCACAAGGGCCAAAACAAAAGAGTCTACAAAAACTCACGAAAATAAACAGACAGCACAGCACGGAACACGAAACACGCACCTCCACCTCTTGACACCAACATCAATCCTAATCATTCTAAATTACCACCCGTGAACACCTATTTTATACACCTGTGGCTGGTGTACTCATTTATTCACTTGTCAGCTCCAGCCACATTCCCACGTGCTTTGACAGGGAGAAATTTAACCCCCTCCTTGCCAACCCAATATTCCCCACACCAACACATAGTTACACACACATCATGCACCAGCAGAGCTTTCACCCTGCCACACTGCCACACACCTCCCCCCTTGTGTGCAGCACACATAGCTGCTATCGACCCCCCTCGCCTCATGTCCATCCTTCCCCACATGGACTTGTAGGTGGGTTGTTGCTTGGGCTGTGTTGGAGGTCTCACCTCCTCCTTCTTCTGCCGGGGTGTCCCCACCGTTGATAGTGGTAAATTGTATTCCGGCAGTGGCAATGCTGACCATAGCACCACTGGCAGTGACAATGCTGGTAGTGGCGCGGGGCACTCCAGCAGCAAAAATGCTGCTAGTGCTAACGCTGGCAGCGGAAATGCTGACAGCTGTGCAGGGCACTCCGGCAGTGGAAATGGTGCTAGTGGCAGCGCTGGCAGCAAAAATGTGCCTCAGTCTCTCCTCCTTATTGCACTCCGAAAGCAGAAATACTGCTTCCTCCAGATGTACAGCTGACCGTGGCAACGATGGCAGCCGCAATGCTGACAGCGGTACAGGGCACTCCAGCCGTGGCCACACTGGTAGTGGTGTGGGGCATTCTAGCAGTGACCATGCTGGCAGTGGTGCCAGACACTCCAGCAGTGGTAACGGTGCTGGGCACTCCGGCAGTGGTGGCGCTGGCACGGCAATGCTGATAGCAGCGCTGGGCACTCCGACAGTGGCCAATACGACAGTGGCAATGCTACTACTGGAGAAGGGGGATTCTCATTGTGGCGCTGGAGACAACCGGAGTGGTGGCAATGGCAGTGGCAATACTGACCTCAGCATGGGGCACTCTGGCAGTGGAAGGGGCGCTCCGCACTCACGCAGTGGTGGAGCTGGCAGCTCCTCCATCTCTGGTCTTTGGGCAGGCAATTCCTCCTTCTCTAGCCTTTGGGCAGGCAGCTTTTGTCTTCTCTGGCACACACATTTAGCCTCGCGAGGTAGAGTCCTGCATTGGGTCTGGTACCCGTGGGTGACCCGCAAAAACAGGTCGGTTTCGGGTCGGAATGTGAACCTTTTCACGAGTTGCGGTTTAGGTGTGGGACAAAAAAATATCATTTTCTGGTCAGGCTCGGGTCTGAATTTGAATCACCAAAAATGTTTTCTGTCCTTTCAGTGTACTCGTCTGTAACCCTTTCTCAAATAACAGCTCTAAAGATAGATGTAGCTGTATTTCCTGCACTAAAGCAGGAGGCGATTAGGAAGGAGTCAGCTGACTAAGCAGTGTTCTCGGTTTGTATTGCCACTTGTTTGATATGTGGCAAAATCCTTTTATCACGTCTGCTTGGTGATATTAAAAATACCTGTGGACAGGTGAAATAAAAGATAGCACTGGGTTTATATCATGTAGTGGATAATAGTTTGAGAGTTAAAGTGTGGAATTCTTTTGGAATCATAGCAACTGAAAATAATGAACATGTGACTGGATTTGTTGCTTGTAATTATGTTTTTGTAAAAGACAGCCACAAAACTGGTACATCATCTCTGCAAAAGCACAAGTGTAGCTCCCTTTCAACTGGTGGAAAGAAAGGAATAGACAGAGATAGTTAATATGATACAATGTTAAAATATATGCAGACCACTAGAGAAAGCTACCATGCTGTATATCCTATTGTATAAACTCAATCCGTGGAGAATGGTAGAGATATCTGTGTGTGAATGTGAGAGCGTGAGAGAGTCACTTGATGCAGGCAGTAGGTAAAGGACAAACACTTGCGGGTTCGGGTCGGGTTCAGGTCTTATTAAAGCGGGTCGGGTCGCGGGTAAGAAGACGGTGTTGCAGTGGGTTGCAGGTTCAGGTCAGGTCCTGTAGTAGCGGGTCCGGGTCAGAAGAAATCAGACCGCTCAAGACTGAGGTAAGAACATAAGAAAGTTTACAAACGAGAGGAGGCCATTCGGCCCATCTTGCTCCTTTGGTTGTTAGTAGCTTATTGATCCCAGTATCTCATCAAGCAGCTTCTTGAAGGATCCCAGGGTGTCGGCTTCAACAACATTACTGGGGAGTTGGTTCCAGATTCCCACGATTCTCTGTGTACAAAAGTGCCTCCTATTTTCTGCTCTGAATGCCCCTTTATCTAATCTCCACTTGTGACCCCTGGTCCTTGTTTCTTTTTTCACGTCGAAAAAGTCCCTTGGGTCGGCATTGTCAATACCTTTTAGAAATTTGAATGCTTGAATCAGATTGCCGCGTAGTCTTCTTTGTTCAAGACTGATTCTTTAGATTCTTTAAGCCTGTCTGCATATAACATGCCTTTTAAACTTGGAATAATTCTGGTCGCTCTTCTTTGCACTCTTTCTAGAGCAGCAATATCCTTTTTGTAGCAAGATGACCAGAACTGAACACAGTATTCTAGATGAGGTCTTACTAATGCATTGTAAGGTTTTAACATTACTTCCCTTGATTTAAATTCAACACTTTTCACTATATATCCGAGCATCCTGTTGGTCTTTTTTATAGCTTCCCCACATTGTCTAGATGAAGACATTTCTGAGTCAACATAAACTCCTAGGTCTTTTTCATAGATTCCTTCTTCAATTTCAGTATCTCCCATATGGTGTTTATAATGCACATTTGTATTGCCTGCATGCAGTACCTTACACTTTTCTCTATTAAATGTCATTTGCCACATGTCTGCCCAGTTCTGAATGCTGTCTAGATAATTTTGGATGACCTTTGCTTCTGCATCAGTGTTTGCCACTCCTCCTATTTTTGTCTGCAAATTTAACAAGTTTGCTTACTATACCAGAAGCTAAGTCATTAATGTAGATTAGGAATAGCAGAGGACCTAATACTGATCCCTGTGGTACACCATTAGTTACCTCGCTCCATTTTGAGGTTTCTCCTCTAATCAGTACTTTCTGTTTTCTACATGTTAACCACTCCCTAATCCATGTGCACGCATTTCCTTGAATCCCTACTGCGTTCAGTTTGAGAATTAGTCTTTTATGCGGGACTTTGTCAAAACCTTTCTGGAAATCTAAATAAACCATGTTATATGCTTTGCAATTATCCATTGTCAATATCCATAGATGCCCCAGCTGCTCTCCTGATGTGTAGCTGGAGATGGCTCCCTGTTCTTGGGCCCTCGGGCCAGCAGCACCTCCCTCGCTTGCCTCTGAGACTGGCCACTCCTCCCTTTCTTCCTCTTTAGGGCAGGTGGAAACTCCACTTCCCCCTGAAAAGGGCAACACCCGGTGCTCCTTTGTATTTCGAGCTTTACTGAACCTGTACAGATGCTTAATATACAGTTGACTAATGCAGGAGCCAACGAGTCTGGTGTGCTGAGATTTCTGCATAAAGATCATTGAACCACAGTGCTCTGGAGTTGGAATTGGTAAACATACAAAAGCACAGAGAGGGGTCTACATTTCATGATCTCAGTAGTGACAGATTTCTTTTTCACGGTTATCATGGATTAAACAATCCCTGTGAAATCACGATGTAGAAAATATGCAGCCCAGTATATACTGTTGTATAGGTTGCTGTACAATACAAGCGTAAAGATCTGCTTGTATCTTACACAGCACCATATACTATATGTCATATTCAATAAGAATAATTTGAATGTATAGCCTATTATGTGAGGTAAATTCAATCAGATACAGACCTTAACTGATGCATAATTTGACCAAATGTCTCTTGATTTATTTGGGCTACACTATTTAATCTCTGATAAATGGTATGTGATTGTGACAGGGAGAGCCCTGTCACTGGTTCTTGCGCGGATGTATGCAGCTGGGACACAGAACAGGAGACGCGTTGCTAGGCAACCAATTGAGCAGTTAGGCTCGACCGGCGCTGAGCTGATTGGGAGGTCCGGATTGGCTGGGGGGGGGGGGGGGGGGGCGTGCCCGGGGAGGCTGCGCACAACTCTAAAGGCATCTGCTCCACAGTTTGAAGCTACTGCATGGCCATAGCCACACATACAGGAGCTGAGTGGAAACTTGCTGTGTTGACATCGAGGAGGAGAGTGTCCGCTCCATGGAAAAAACTACTGCACAAAACCCTTCCACTGCAAGACGGTGCTCGTGAAAGCATTGCCCAGCTGAGGCCATTTGAAAAGGCCGTTTGAAGAGGCTGGAGTCACCGTGAAGATGCTGGGTCTCCAGAGTCCAGAAGTAAGTCAGTTTAGAGGATGTTGATCCCAAACAGTATAGAGAGGGTTTGCGTAGAGTAGTAGGTTCCTGAAGCGGGACATTCCTTTAAGTGGGACAAGCGCTCGCCACTTGTGTGTCAGACCTTGATTTTTAGCTTTGTTTTCTTTTGTTTTCTTTATTAAATCCGGGGCTAGGATTAACATTGTTGATACCCTAGCGTCTGGGCCTTTGTTAATTAAATCTGCTCATCTGCGCGCCATGTCAACACCCAATACTGTGTGTCTGCCTCATCATTATTCAGTGAGGACCCACACATGTAACTGTTCCCCCAGTTACAGTGAGAAATCATGATTATGTCAAATTTATTCTAAGTATACATTGATGATAAATCTGTGTTGCTACTGAATATGGCAGAAATACAGAATGAAGAATATCCCATTTTGTCTTCAGTGTAGAGGAAGCTAAATGTTTCACCACTACACTTCCAAAACTCCACCCCCCTTGCATACCTTTACATAACATTTACTGTTATTGTCATGAAGCAAAAGAAAATCTATTTGCACTACTACCTGCCTCTGCTGCGTCTGTTAAACTGAGGAGCTTTGTAACTGGGTCCTGTTCTGAAAAGCATATTGTGCCAGTGCTTGAGTGTGTAGGATCTTTGCATGCAAAACTGCTTTCTTAGTAATTCTGAGGCCATTTTTTCAGTCTTTCTTAATCGTTATAAAAGGTGCTAACTAGTGTTTAAAACAATTTTTAGAACACGATAGATGAAAACCTGCTGCTGTTTCCAGATATCTAATCACTTGTTATAGTTCTAAATCACTCCAGTGGTTTAGCTACAATCAGTATATATGACCTTCAGCAAAGTTTTCTTAGCTGTCTGTTAATGTTAACTTCAATAAAGAGCAGAGATGTTTATTAAAAGACAGTCTGCAGTAATGCATATGTGTATTTTTTGCTTTTGTAAAGAAATATTTACAGAATACTTAAAAACATTAGATTATACCAAATCATGTTTTTTTTTTTTTTTTTTCAATGAAGGTAACCTACACTGTGTCGCCCAAATGCTTATAAAGTCAGCAAAAACATATGTCGCAATTGTTGCTGGCATTTCCTACTCCTCCTTTTCTCTTGCATTGCCAGTTGTGCTCAATGCATTTTTGAGGCTAACACCCAAGTACCTAATTTTCACTAAAGGTAGGGTGTACTTACAAACCTTTAAAACACATTTCTGACTTTTCTGATTTCCCCAACGTGTTGGGAGCAGTAGACTGCAACAGAGGTGGCTGGTGGCCAAACTTTTTGGGTGTTCACACCTCAGATGCAGGTGAGGGGGTGGGGTCCAGGGGGCCAACCTCAGTGGTAGAAGCACTGTCCAGTTTCTTGTTGGAAGCGATACAAAAAGTTTGCTCTGCGATGTCTTATCGTGGCAAATTTTTCGATTACTTTATTATTAAAGGCAGGAATGTCAGCCATCATGTCTTTTTCAATTGATAACATGGCTAAAGCATTTAATCGTTCGGTTTTCATACATTCAAAAATATGTATATAAAAAGTGAGATGTTTAAATAAGACAAATATATTAAACACACCGAATGTACTCAGAAGTTTAAATGTGTTTTTATTTAAATTTAAGTTATGACCTAAAATATATTCAGGAAGCAGTAAATTTATATAGACCTAATAATAGACTGATCAGCTACAAACAAACAGTAAAAAAAAAAAAAAAAAAAAAAAAAGGAATTTAAAAACACCAAGAAAAAGAAAGCCTGAAGTGGCTACCAACAAGATTAAAAAAAAATTATATAAAATATTATATCAACAATATTATAATAATACAAATATACTGTACTGTATATTTAACACTAGCACTACCGGAGCAGTCTTTTGGGTGCATCACGGTTTTTAAATGCATTTTTCTCCACTGATTTGGCAGCTAGGCACCTGTGCTTTTTTTTTTTTTTATTTTTTTTTTTTACTTTTCCTAAATATATATATTAAACATCTCAAACCATCAGTAGACCCAGGGTTGCAGAAACTTATCGAGATATAATATTCCTAGAAATACAGCAGCTGTCAAAGTAAAAACAGTGGGTTTGGCTTAGTGCTGCTGAACTTGAGAGAACTTCGCGCTTGTTTTGAATAGCTACAGAAGACATTTTCAGACGTAATTTATCTATCAACAGCTGTAAAAATACTTATTTTCTATTTTAAAATACTTATTTTCTATTTAAAACGAATAGACCAATACAACGCAGGACTGCAGAGCAAGTCTTAGTCGTGCTTATATTGAAAAACAAACAAAAAAGGTTACTGAGTAATAGTGTACCAAACCAGCTATTGCAAGACTGGAGACGGAAGTTACCATTGAATATCCAACAGAGTCGAACAGAAAATAAAAGGGTAAACAGCGAACACTTGTATAAAACAGTCAAACAAGCAAATATCGGGCACTATTCTCTATTGCTCCACAGAGTGTCGTAAGCTCCCGCTGCATGTCAAAAGTCGTCTAGTCCGAGCTGCTAGTAAAACCACGGTTTTTTTTTGTTTTTTGTTATAGCCCAGCATTTGCAATCATAAGTTCCCTTCCAACACCACCCTCAATCTCGTGTCAGTGCTCGTGTTGTAACAGGTTTCTCTCACGACAAGCATGCTGCAAAAACTGTGTCACAGACAATATCCTGAAGGAAAACAAACAATAACATTAAAGCGCAAAATGTTTCTTAAAACAAAGTTTTTACGCTCCAAATATCACAGGCAAGATGGGGGAACGTCTGATTTACGAAGAAATTATGGGAAAATACAAGTGAGGAAATCGGAAATAGTGAGAAAAGCACTATGTTTGTTATGTTAAAATAAACACGCTGTTTTGACTACATTTAACACAGAACAGTTTCGTAGCGTGCGACGCTGCAGTAGTTTTAATACAAATTTTAATATAACGTAAAAAAGACTGCTGCGGTAGTTGTAGGTATGTATGTACGCCCGGTAGTTCTAGTGTTAATATAACCGATTACACCAAACAGCCAGTAGTGGTCAGTAAATTAACAAAACAAAAAAAACAAAGAAAAATTGCAGAACACAGCAAGATATTACTGAGCTTAAGTTAAAGCACTGATGAACAGACGGCGCAAAATAAAGGCAAATTAAAACTGTGAAAATAACGAAGTTGCACAAGTAAGAGTATAAACATTAATTTAAAGTTAGACAAAGATTTCCATTACACGAGAGTAGATGTTAAAACTTCATGCTGATTTGAACTCGGCTCTCGCCAAGATAAGCACCAACTAAGACGTAGCTTTACAGTAAACTAATGTAATCCATATGTGTCTCCATCCATTTACGTTTCCTTCCATATTATTATTATTATTTGTTTATTTAGCAGACGCCTTTATCCAAGGCGACTTACAGAGACTAGGGTGTGTGAACTATGCATCAGCTGCAGAGTCACTTACAATTACGTCTCACCCGAAAGACAGAGCACAAGGAGGTTAAGTGACTTGTTGAGGGTCACACAATGAGTCAGTGGCTGAGGTGGGATTTGAACCGGGGACCTCCTGGTTACAAGCCCATTTCTTTAACCACTGGACCACACAGCCTCCTATGATGAGGTAAATTTCCTTCTGTCTGGTGTTAATGGCTGAAGTGTAATGCTGGCTCCAGGGATCAGCTTATTTTGCCTCCCTGGCGCATCAGCACACACAACGGCTGCGATGCTGGCTCCGGGGATCAACCACAGTGCGGCCTCCCCAGCGCATCAGCATGACAACCGTCTGGATTGAGTTAAGTAGGGTACATCTCTGAGGTCTTCAAGTGGGCACCTTCCATCCTTAGTGTTTCGTCGACTAGCCCACGACACCTCAAGAGGGCTCGACGGTGATTCTGGCGTCCCAGCATCACCCCCCTCCGTCCCCCACTCCACTCAGCCCAGCTTACTTACCTGTACATCAGCATTTCTTTCTTTCTATTGTGCTTGAGATCCCCAACCAGAATCTTTCCGTCTCAACCACAGCCAGTTGCTGCTCCTCTCTGCTGCTTCAGATAAGTTCTTCACTGTGCGACGCAACTCTTGGCCACTGAATCCGACGTCTCTGAGAAACCGGGTTGTAGAGTGTGCCACAAATCCTCGACAACCCACTTCCACTGGGTAAACCCGGACTCTCCATCCTCGCTGTTCCGCTTCAGTGGCTAGTTGAGCATACCGCAGTTTTTTCCTCTCATACGCCTCATCTACAGCATCCTCCCATGGCACTGTTAACTCTATCAGGTGAACAAGGCGTGCTGATCCAGACCACAAGACAATATCTGGTCGAAGGTTAGTGGTGGCAATCTCAGGTGGAAAAATAAGCCGTTGACCAACATCTGCCAGCATTTTCCAGTCTCTAGCAGACAAAGATAATTAGACGTGAATTTTATTGTAATATTTAAACAGCTTAAACTTTTTCTGCCTTTCTGCAAAGTAACACACTATTCAAAAGACTGAGAAGAGACAAAGTGCTGCTCATATTTATAGCCTTTGTTGTCTTGGCACATGCGCGTTGATCGCCTGATCACTGGGTTCGCTAACCGGCTGCACTCCATCCAGACATTTTTAAGCCAATCATGGCCAGTCCTGGCTGACCGCTGGCTGCTACTACGCATGTGCACGGTGGATTAATAAGAGACTGGGGGTTAGGCGAGCAAGCGAACACTGTTAACCGGCTGCCCCTGGACCGCACACATGTGCCACTAACCCCTCCAGCTCATTGTGAGCATCTGCATAGGACCATGATCTATTTTGTTTTAATTGTCTAAACTACTAGTAGGCTAAGTTAAAAATAATAATGAAAAAAAGCAGCTAAAATCATTTAGTTTCAATTCAAAATAATCTTTTATTCGCATTGTACACCAATGTGTACAATGCAGCAACATGATTTATTTTGTGCAATGATTTATATTTAAAATACATTGAGAACTGTAAATGTATGTGTGTGCAATTTTATTGTATTTTTTTAAACCCAACACCTCCTTATGTCGGACAAACATGTCCGGTTTAGCGAGGGGCCACAGTATGATTATGAAAAACTTGGGGGTGAAGGTGGGGGCCCCACTATAGAATCTGATGGTATTAAACTGCCTTTCATTTATATACAGCTCTGGAAAAAATTAAGAGACCACTGCAAAATTATCAGTTTCTCTGGTTTTACTATTTATAGGTATGTGTTTGGGTAAAATGAACATTTTTGTTTTATTCTATACCCTACTGACAACATTTCTCCCAAATTCCAAATAAAAAATATTGTCATTTAGAGCATTTATTTGCAGAAAATGACAACTGGTCAAAATAACAAAAAAGATGCAGTGTTGTCAGACCTCGAATAATGCAAAGAAAATAAGTTCATATTCATTTTTAAACAACACAATACTAATGTTTTAACTTAGGAAGAGTTCAGAAATCAATATTTGGTGGAATAACCCTGATTTTCAAGCACAGCTTTCATGCGTCTTGGCATGCTCTCCACCAGTCTTTCACATTGATGTTGGGTGACTTTATGCCACTCCTGGCGCAAAAATTCAAGCAGCTCGGCTTTGTTTGATGGCTTGTGAACATCCATCTTCCTCTTGATCACTTTCCAGGTTTTCAATGGGGTTCAGGTCTGGAGACTGGGCTGGCCATGACAGGGTCTTGATCTGGTGGTCCTCCATCCACACCTTGATTGACCTGGCTGTGTGGCATGGAGCATTGTCCTGCTGGAAAAAACAATCCTCAGAGTTGGGGAACATTGTCAGAGCAGAAGGAAGTTTTCTTCCAGGACAACCTTGTACTTGGCTTGATTCATGCGTCCTTCACAAAGACAAATCTGCCCGATTCCAGCCTTGCTGAAGCACCCCCAGATGAGTCCAATTTTTAGCTTTGCCTAACACCTGGTCGTCTAATGGTTAGACGGAGACCTGGAGAGGCCTACAAGCCACAGTGTCTCACATCCACTGTGAAATGTATGTGGTGGAGGATCGGTGATGATCTAGGGGTGCTTCAGCAAGGCTGGAATCGGGCAGCTTTGGCATGAATCAAGCCAAGTACAAGGTTGTCCTGGAAGAAAACTTGCTTCCTTCTGCTCTGACAATGGAGAGCCTGCCAAAACGCATGAAAGCTATGCTTGAAAATCAGGGTTATTCCACCAAATATTGATTTCTGAACTCTTCCTAAGTTAAAACATTAGTATTGTGTTGTTTAAAAATGAATATGAACTTATTTTCTTTGCATTATTCGAGGTCTGACAACACTGCATTTTTTTGTTATTTTGACCAGTTGTCATTTTCTGCAAATAAATGCTCTAAATGACAATATTTTTATTTGGAATTTGGGAGAAATGTTGTCAGTAGTTTATAGAATAAAACAAAAATGTTAATTTTACCCAAACACATACCTATAAATAGTAAAACCAGAGAAACTGATAATTTTGCAGTGGTCTCTTAATTTTTTCCAGAGCTATATATATATATATATATATATATATATATATATATATATATATATATATATATATATATATATATAAACAGTATTAAAATAGGTAAAATGAAGACGGAACAGAATGCATTGTACAGATGACATTTACTTTTAACAAAAACAGTGTTATTTTGATTCTTGCACCCTTGCATGTATAGACGTTATCCTTCAGGTACCCTCTGCTGCAGCAAACCACAACTCAGCTCCCACTATTTATTTGAACAATGTCGCACAACTCTTGCAATGCTAGAGATCTTGCTAAGACGCAACAAGTATTTAAATTAGTATTTTGCGGCTCTTTTCATTAACATATTTTCTCTTAGTGCATACGACAAAATGTGTACTTTCCGAACTGTCGCAACGAAAATGCAAATTGTGGTACGTTTGCGCTGTGACTGGTCCATCTTCTGAGAATCAGCAAGCTGCATTAATGCATATTGTTAAAAAAAAAACACAAAAAGACAAGCACTACATTCTTTGTTTTTGTGGACATTTAAATCTGTGTTTTTGCTACAGTTACAATTAGAATGGAAAGATAAATGTAGCATTTTTCCTATGAATAGTACAGTTCTAAAGCCTTTCAAACCATAACAATGTAAGTATTGTATTACTGTGCTGTATCCTTGTATTATTCACCAGATTAAGAGTTTTGATAGCAGCTGTACACAATTTACGAACATTTCAGACTTCCATTCCCAAGATGTTTGTAACTTTGAGGTTCTACTGTACTTCAGATGTATACTATATAAATACAGCTGTAATAGACCGTCCTCACAAGGTGTCAGTGTTGCAGCCATTATTTATGTTGCACTGTCCTATTTGACATGTATGCTCTCTTGTCTCCCTCCAGCCTGTGCCTTGTGCTGTATGTCTCGTGGTGGAGCAGAGGGAATGCCTTCAGTGTAGAGCATACCACACTCCTGAACCAGCTATGAACCACGAGGAAGAGGCAGAGCTGGAGGAGGAGCCCAGCAGCATCAGGGGGGAGGCCGCGGAGGCTGACCTGGAGCAGCCCAGTGTAGAGGAGGAGCAGCACGCCGCCACCATCCCTGTGACTATCCCTGCAGCCCAGTGCCGCAGGCAGGACATTACAGCGGCGAGGGAGAGCAGTCGGGGGCGAGCACACCAACAGCAGCAGAACAACAACAACGAGGAGGCTGGGCTACAACAACAGCCACCACCTGCAGCCCGGTACCGCAGGTTTGACACCTCAGGAAGGGGGACCCGTGTTCGAGGGCAGCGAAAGCCACAGGAGGACACAGAGGTGGAGCAGCAACAGCCGCTGCAGAGACCGGCAGCAACCCGGTACCGTAGACAGGCTGACGGGGAGGCTCGGATTAGAGCTCAACAGCAGAGGCAGAGGCGGCAACAGCAGCAGAGAGAGGCTGACACGGTGGAAGTAGAACAGAAGCAATCTCCACAACCCCCCCCACCACCACCTCCTCCACCACCACCTCCACAGCAACCAGAGGCAGAAGATGAGCAGATGGAGGAGGAAGAAGGGGGGTTGGGGCTTGCAAGGTCAGCCAGCACCGAGAGCGGCTTCCACAACCACACAGACAGAGCCGAGGGAGACATGGGGATGACCTCAGAAGCGGAGGCAGAGACAGCACTGGGAGAGGAGGCGGTGGAGGATGAAAATGCCTATGCAATGCACTACCGTCCTGAGGCGGAGGAGTACACAGAGAGTGCCGAGGCGGAGCAGCACGGGGGACCCTACCAGCCCCAGCCTCAGCCACCACCCCCTCTGAACCGACTCCCACACTTTCACCCTCTCGAACAAAATGAGGAGGCCATGAATGCAGCCTACTCGGCTTACGTCTACACTCAGCGGCTGTTCCATGGCAATGAAGGGGAGCAGGGTGATGGAGGGGGTAGTGGTGTTGGGGAGGGAGAGGAGCCCTACTCAGAACCCTATGCTGACTATGGTCTGCAGTTGCATGTTTATGAGGAAATTGGGGACACCCCACCAGAGGGGGATGATCCCCAACATCGGGGAAGCGGCTTCCGTCTCTTTGAGCGCGAGAGCTATCGGCAGGAGGTGCTGGGCGCCCGGCTGCACCACTATGACGAGCGTTCTGACGGAGAGTCAGATAGTCCTGAGAAGGAAGCAGAGTTCGCACCCTACCCCCGCATGGACAGCTACGACCAGGATGAGGACATTGACCAAATTGTGGCTGAGGTCAAGCACAGCATGAGCTCTCAGAGTCTGGACCGAGCTGCTGAGGACAGGCCCGAGTCTGAGCAGAACTCGCAAGAGCACGAGGGCAAGCCAGCAGGGGAGGAGGAGGAGGATGAGGAGGAGGGCAGTCCCCCAAGGCACTCAGCCACCAGCCCTAATGGGGATCAGCCCATACAGAGGCACAGCAAGGAGAAACGAGACGCCATCTCTCTGGCTATCAAGGACATTAAGGAAGCTATCGAAGAGGTTAAAACAAGGACCATTCGCTCTCCCTACACGCCAGATGAGCCAAAGGAACCCATCTGGGTAATGAGACAAGACATCAGTCCAACCAGAGATTGTGACAACCAAAGGCCACTAGGTGGAGAGGTAAGCATTCCCTCTATTTTTTTTTTATAGGGGAGAAGTCTGGTTTTTTTTTTAGATCACTAAACTCTATTTCCTGTGCTACAAATCTCGTAGTAAAAAAAAACAAAAAAACAACGAAAGCAGATTTGTGCTTAAAAATGATTATTGGTTTATCTGAACAGTTTTGTTGAACATTTGGAGAAACTGAAACGCTTGCATTTTAGTAAGAATTCAATAAATGTGTCCCTTGGTATTTTCTCTACGCCCCTTGACCCCGTCATATAAAAAAGTATGTATTGTAGAAATATAATAGCTCAGGTTGCTGGAGGTATTTTGTTATTTTTTGAGCCCCAGAAATGCTGGATTAACAGCAAAGATTATCAATTCAGTCGATTTTCATTATTTATAAATAATGTGTGTGATACAGAATTACAGAGGAAGAAACTGTGTTCTCCATACACAGGATTTCTATTTTTTTTATGTCTTTTGTGAACCTTTTCTAAACAATATCAACAATAAACACAAATGTCAATATTAATAAAATAAATGTACTGGGAGTTGAATGTGAAACATATTAAAGTAATAGAATGCGTTTGCTTATTTGAGCCTGAAGGACTTGTTTGTATTCTGTATATGTAACACAACAAAAGTACATAAATTGAGCTGTCCTTAAGGCATTTGACAGTATACTGTACTGTATATATTAGTAACAGGGATTAAAAAGACTGAAAATACTTTCATTCTGCAAATTGTGCAGATTTTAAACATATCCTTTAATTTCTGGTAAATTAAAGACTTGAAACGTTGTTCTAATACATTCTTGTAATTGCAAGGTGTCACATTGTTAGCTGCCAGGTTTCTCTATTGCATTGTATTCTTGGAATGTAGTCGAGAAGTAGTTCTGTAAATAGTCAGCTATGTTCAAGAATAACAATATCTTACTTGTCTTGTGAAAAGCATTATCATATTTTCAGGAGTTACTTGAATTAGATGCCATGAGAGAAATACAAAGGATCAAAAAGTGTAGACAGTTTTAAATATAGATTGAAAACAATCAGCTTCAAAAAAGTCATTGATTTAGAGGTTTAGAGGTGTTAGTTATATATATATATATATATATATATATATATATATATATATATATATATATCAGTTGAAGGATGCTGTGCCTTGCCAGGCAGAAAATTGCTTTTGTCCATCAGTCTGTAGAGAACATACTGCATTTGAATTGACCTGCTGAAATACGTTCCCTTTTCTCCATCTGGTGGTTTATGCTGTATAGAAAAAAAAGAGAAGGACTTAGTTCCCTGAGTAACAGGCATGGTAACATGAAGCAGCATAAAAATAAAAATAAAAGCACTTTTCAGGTCCAACTACAAGAGAATGTCTTAAAGTTTCCGTGAATCTCTCACAGCCACCTGATAGCTCTTTAATTATGTTGGTTCACTTTAAAGCCTTGTCTTTGGATTTAACCTTTAAGCTTACACTGCATATTTGCTAGAGAGCAGGTAGACACTATAGTGTTTAGGTTATTTAAACCATAACAGCCCTTGTTTTACAGGGTCATTATTTGCCAGGTAGAAAGAGGTCAATGGAAGCACAATGAAAGATGCCCCATTTTGTAAATGTGTGCTTGTTTTACTTTGTTTTTACACAGAGAATACAGCCTCGTGCTCTGAAAATAGCAATGCAGAAGTTTGACCTGACCTCCGTTGGAAGCACATCACATGACACTGAATAAACATTATAAGTAGAGCCCCGTGAAATTATTTTTAATTATTTTTTATAATTTTTCGTTTTATTTTTTGCAAATGTCGTTTTATTACAGAGACACATTAATAAAACAACTCAAATTGATGTATATCAATAATAGTATAGTATACATCATGTTTTAACTACATACATATTTTTTTTTAAAACATTATCTGATTTTTTAAAACATTTTGACAAACAGACCTCGCACGGAAAAATAATTTAGTTTCCATAATTTCTCATTAGCGGCAGTAAGGGTAACATACAGTCCCCCACTCTTTTTAATGAACTGCCTGTTTACAGTAAATACTGCCCATGCCCTCTATAAAAATACAAGAAGACAGAATAAATAAAAAAAATATTTCCAGACAGTTGCAAAATCTGCAAATCATTATTTGGTCACTGTCAGGTGCATACATCCCCTCATGCTCAACTTCTTTGCAGTGTTGTTTAATTGTTATGCACGGTTTAGGCATTTTAGAAACAAAAGTCTCTTCTCTTCCATCACAATTTTAATTCCCAAACAACTCGTTTCAAATTATGGATATGTGCAAGTGCTAGTCAGAGCTTCCCTTTCACTTCAGACCGTGTCTATGGTTACGGCTGAGCCTTGACAACTAACATTGCAAGTATTTATTTAAAGTATTTTCTGTATAAACCTCACAATTTAAAAATGTCACTCTATATTTGTTTTATAATGATTTTTTCGTGTTATTTATTTTTATATTTGCATTTAGTTTTATTTCATTTAATGTTACATTTCGTGTTATTTTGTGTTAATTCGGATTTGCAAAAAGCACTGCTTCTAATTTTAAGGTTTCACTGACAGTCATGGGATATCTTTGTACACTATATTCAGTGGCACAGACAGAAACAGCATGAGAGATAGCTAAGGCCCTGTGAAAATCGCAATTTCACAGACTGCCGAATACCACGTTTTTTGTAAAATTTGTTTAATATTCTTAAAAAATAAAATGAAAATGTGTGTTAAGTATTTCATTTAAAAAAAAACAAACACACCTTAACTAAACTGTACAGCTCTGCTCAGTGTTACGCAAGTGAGTGCCGTGTGCAGTGATTATGTACACTGCAAACAAGAAAATGGATGTCTCTAAAAAAAACAAAAAATGTGTCTGCAGGAGATTGCATAAAGCAGTATCTACAAGGAGTTTTAAACAGTGATGGAGGTGATTCAAAGCAAATGTATTAAAACTGTTACTGAAGTTGCAGATAAGCTTACAAGCTACTACAACCCCGATCGCAGTAAAATAAAACCCTGTTTCACCCAACCAGTACACCAGTTCCTTAAAGCGGTATGGGTGTTTGATCCCCTGCAAGTACATAGGTTAAACTTGGATGCCCTCCCCCTAGCAGAGTCGATACCTGGTTTCAACAGGGCCTGCAAAACTGAATTAGAATGCTACCAGTTTTATTTAAAGGAATGCAGCAGTGACCTTCCACTGACTGCTTTGTGGAGGTCTGCAGAACCACACTTTCCTAACATTGCAAAACTGGCCAAGCGATAATTGTCTGTTGTCCCTAAAGGCCTCTACACACCGAACATGATGTGACAAGCAAAACTGTGTAAGTATCTTTCACACCACAGGCGACGCTGGAGCGACGCAAAGTAATAGGATTGTATTCTTTTTTTTTTTGCGATTTGTCATACGACAACTAAGGAATGAACCAATTAGAGAACAGCTTCAATGCACGTGGTCCAGCAGGGTGAATGACAGAGGAAAAATAATACTTGCCGTTGAAAAAATACCCAGAGATTTTTGACAAAAGTCATCGAAATTATAAAGATACAGATATGAAAGACAATATATAGGAGTCAATTTCGAAGGAACTGGATAAGCCTAGTATGTACGATTTATTGCCATATATATTGAAATACCGTCATAATTTCCACATCATGTTGACAGATATATATCAGTCTTGATCATAGTTTTGTCAATAGCAATTTTTTATAGTTTTATTGATCTGGCAGTTTTCCAAACTGTCGCATGGCCTGTCGCTTCTGGCGTGTATGGTCATGTCACTGCGAACGTATCACCCACTGAAAAATCGCATCCCGTCTGGTGTGTAGAGGCCTTAACTCTGGATGACAAGCAAGGCATTTCGGTATGTGGGCAGGTTTTTACTGCACAGAAACAATCCAAAAATATAAATAGAAATAAATTCATATTTAGTGGAATGTATATATGCTTGTGTTTAGTTGCAAAATGTTCATGCTTTAAAACAAAACACAGTTTAATGTTAGTTTTGAATCAACAAGTCATTTTTGTTAATTTTTAAATGGGGCTGAAATCATTTAGGACACTACATAGTTTGAAGTGGAGATTAGCGCAATCTCCAAATGATGTTCAAGGTAAGAATTCTAATTACTTTACTCGTGTTTGCTGTGGTAACCAAAATTGAAATTCTATACACACAACTTGTGAAATAACTAAGTGCACATTCAGTGAAATTCGATACTTTACCTGTGACACCACTAGGGCCTTAGTCATAGCCGTTCACTTCAATCCTCCACCCCCTATCAAACCAAACAGTTTCTTGTTATAAGCACCAATGTGTTGATGTGCTGCACTTTAACAATTTCTGTGACATCACCCTTTTGATCTTATTGATTGATTGATTCAATTAATCTTCTAACTAAAACTGCCTGTGTGGCTTTGAAGAGAAGGGGAGTGTGGGACAGATATATTGTTGATTAACAAATCCACAGTTTGTGCTACGAATCCACAAAAAACTGTGGCTTCGTCAACAAAACCACAGTCAGAACAATTCAACAGAAAAGTGAATATCATTTTATTACGCAACAATAATTTCAACAATTAGTTAATTACACTTAGAAAAGAGCTTGCGATTTCAGTTTAGCAATTCATATTGCTTGATAACAGTAATACAAGTACACATTAACATAATGTAAAAAAAAAAAGTTTTCGTAATTACAAATTTCAACAAAGCTTCTTTATATACAGTATAACTATTTGCACAGTTCTGGGTTACTAACACTGTCTTTGGTCGACAACAAAGGATGGGTTTAAAGAGTAAATAGCAGGATTCTGAAAAAAATATAGCGTGTTGCTACACCTGTTTAAATAATGTACCTTTAATTTTTTTTTTCATTGTTACCATCCTGACATCTTTTTACACTTATAACTTTAAAGTCTGTTAAATGTCTGTTCTAGTGCACTCATAGTGTAAGGATTATTGCCCACATTGTCAAACAGATAACACAGATCTCAGAGCTGTACAGAGGACAGATCTCAAACCCCATGTATCTCCCTTGTACAATTTTACCTCGTATTCTACCACAAAATTCCTTTCCACATAAACACCCCCCCTTCAAATTTTTATTTCACTTCTGGACAGGTTAAGGAACAACAGCAATTTCATCACCACTTTGTAAATCTCTGTCAATTACAAGGATGTTAGATTTAAACTCTGGCTTTAACCACTGTTCACATAGGTTTACAGTTATGTACTTCTCAAAAACTGATCGCTGGAAATGATATTTAGGTCGTCGTGTGTTTTAAGTTTGGCAAAACCTATCAATAACTTTACTCTTCGTTCCTGGTTCACATTCCTTTGTTTTTTACATTTTTATTTTTCTAATGCCAATTTCATGTTCTACATCTAAAACATAATCCTCACTATGTACTTACAAGTGACACTTTTGTCTGTGTAAGTGGGATTTCAAACTCAAACTCTGATGCGAGAGACAATGCGAGAGACAAACATTTTAACAGTTTACTAAGCAAACAAAGGAGCGTAAACCAAATCCAATTACCAAATGAATAATTAATTGAATCTCGTTATCGAACAAGTATCAATTAGGAAGAAATGTTTTAAGTGACATGAACAACTCAAAGTGGAATTGGAAAGAAAATAATTATAAAGAAAATAATACTGCCTAACAGCACTCGAAACAGTGAATTAGTTTTACCAATTCAGCACTTGTTGTTTATCATGTACCACCATAGCCCACTGAAGCTAAGGTCTCGGTTGTCATGGAAAAACTGCTGCAAGCTGTATTAAACATAGGAACAAATAATAGCAGTAAGATATTATGTGTAAACATTCCTAAAAAGATTTCCTTTTTTATAAATGAAGTAGTCGCCAATTAATTTTTACCCCGTTTTGAAATACCCAATTAGGCTCAGCCCACCGCTACCACTGACTCAGGAGCTGCGAAGGCAAACACACGATGTCCTCCAAAGCGTGTGCCTTCAGCCGACTGCTTCTTTTTTTTCACTCTGCAGGCCCGCCATGCAGCCAGCCCAAAGCTACAGCGTCGGAGGACAACGCAGCTCTGGGCAGCTTACAGGCAAGCGCGCAGGCACCTGGCCAGTCTACAGGGGTCGCTGTTGTGCCACCATGGCCAACCTAAGCCCTCCCCCAGCCACCACCCCCCCCCCCACCCCCCCCACCCCCCACCCCCCCCCCTCCAGGTGGCACTCTGCCAATTGTGCGCCGCTCCCTGGGAGCAATAGAATAGCCTGGACTCAAACCGGCGACATCCAGACTATAGGGCGCATCCTGCTCTTCACACGGAGCGCCTTTACCGAATGCATCTCGGGAGCCCCTCGAAGGAGTTTCTTGGATGAATTCTGTAAACTCACATTCCGTACACACAAACACACTCACTTCCCTGACCTAATGTCCTTAGAAAATGGGTCTTGTTTTCTACTGTAGTACCTCTAGTTTATGGTAAAATGATTTGCAGTGTCATGAGCACAGCAGTGAGTATGCTGGGGATAATGCTGGAGGAAGTGCTATTTTATGTGTCACAATTTTGAATCGTGAAAACCTGGACAGTAGCTGTACATCTATCCACTGGTTACTTTGAGAATCAAAACTATCTCTTGTAATAGAGATACTGTAACAAAATAATTCCAGTAAATCATACCTACTATGAATGTATTCCCAATATTTCGGAGGTCTCACATTTTCAGATATGAAACACACATTATGGTGAATATGAAATATGATTTTACATGGTCTTTGTATTTTTTTTTTTTTTTTTTTTTAAATCATCATGTGTGCATCTCTTATATGGGAATTATGAGATCTACATAGTGATGATAATGTATATTAGGTAAGATTTACTTGAATAATTTTGTTAGCTCTATGTACTTTAATGATAGCAGCATGCCAGCTTTAGAATCTCATGGTAACTTCTGTGTGAGTTCTGGCTTTTAATGAATACAATTTTGCATTGGATGTAGATCACATGACTGATTTGATGAACTGGGAGGATATGTATGCATGCCTTGTTGGAACGTAACTGATTTTAAAGCAATTTAATAAAAATAATAATAACCCCTGACAACAGAACATTCAGCAACTTTTAATTTTATTTTAAAACGATTTGATAGCGTTCAGTTTTATATTTTCCTTAATGCCTTTTGTACTGCATTTTATGAGAAGTTTTTTTCCACAGCATGATTTATTTATTGTAAGTTAGAGAGACAGAGAGAACTGCTTTGAATAATTAAGCAGGACTCAGGTATCAAAAGAGAGAAAAAACCTCTTTCATTAGAGTACACTGGATTTGCTAGAACCAATACGCAATAACTGTCCTGCTTACTTGCAGTTAATGAGTTATGTTCTACTGATAGTACATACTGTGCATTAATAGGCAAATATTACATTTTGAATATTGGATTTTTTCAGAGAAACATTGAGACATAAAGGGGGTGATGTAAGGATACGTACAAAGTGATTTGCGGGTGCAAAACCCCCATAATGCTCCTGTAAATTGTGTTTAGCAGCCTGTGACAGGGTGGTCGTGGGGTGACGTCAGGCCAGAAGTAGGAACCAAAACACTGACACCAGGTAGTACTGCAGTTTCAAAAAGAGACGCGGGCGCCTTTTATTTAAATACAGAAATAAAATAAAAGGTTCAAACACAAAACACAGTGCTCACAGAGCAAAATAAATATTTAAACAAAATAATCACAAACACAAAAATAATACGATCCCAGGTCAGCCTGGGCAGTTGCTGTCACTGATCCTGGAATCTTTTTAAGTTTCGTTTTCTCTCTTGCTCGCTATCGTTCCTCCTCTTGAACACCCACACCCGGAACTGAGAGTGCTGCAGGTTTATATGCAGGTGACCATCTCCCGATTTAGCAGCAAATTAATCACTTAATTAATTCGGGAGATTGCCACCTTCTGCACAAGGTTTTTTTAATAGTGGATGGGGCTTCCCATCCACAATACCAAACAGTACAAAACATAAACAAACAAACATTCGGCTATGCCGTCAAATTTACACATAACGATAAACCATAAATACAACAATAACAAAACAAACAATGCGGCTATGCCGTCATATATACATAAATAAATAAATCATAATACAAAACAATAACCTGGACAGGGGTGGAGGGGGAGACCCCGTTCTAAAAATAAACAAACAAATAATACATACAGGGCTCCTCGCCCTGTTACACAGCCATAAAGTGGGATTTTACTGTCCGCAAAAAATGCGCTGTATGTAAAGTGTGGTGTTCATCTGGTGTTCTGAACCCACTATCAAATTTGCACTTTGCCATCATTAAGCCATTAAAATTATTTATTTATTTATTTATTTCTTAGCAGACGCCCTTATCCAGGGCGACTTACAATTGTTACAAGATATCACATTATACATTATTTCACATTATACAGATATCACATTATTTTACATACAATTACCCATTTATACAGTTGGGTTTTTACTGGAGCAATCTAGGCAAAGTACCTTGCTCAAGGGTACAACAGCAGTGTCCCCACTGGGGATTGAACCCACAACCCTCCATTCAAGAGTCCAGAGCCCTAACCGCTACTCCACACTGCTGCCCCAAAATTATATTGAAATGCATCCAAATGAAGACAAGAGCATGGAATTGGGCAGGATCTGGTACACTTCCTGATGCAGCGACACTTGGCTCTTGTTGAGTAGAGACAGGAACACATTTGGAGGAGAAGGGCAAGACAAAGAAGACCCTGCATATTCAATCCCAGGGTCATTTTGTTTGGGATGCCGGAGGATGCGATGCTAAAGCACTATCGTCTCACTCCGCAGGTCATCCAAGACCTAATAAGCGAATTGAGCGATGAGCTAGACCCCAGAGTCAATCTAAGGACCGCTATCCCTGCACATGTGAAAATGCTGTGTTCTCTACACTACTTAGCCTCTGGTTCCTTTCAGACCACAGTTGGAATGTCTGGAGGGATAGCCCAATCCACCTTTTCCAGAGTGCTAGGCACATTTCTGGATGTCATGCTGAAAAGGGCAGGACAATACATATAATTTCCTAAGGATACTAGCATAACTGATGTTGGCTGAGGCTTTTCCAAAAACTGTTTTATGCTGTGACCTTAGCCGTAAGGACTGTCCTTCTCAGAAAACTTTTCTTTGCCGTGCACCAAGAGGACTTTGTTGCCCTTTCTCTGACATTTTTTTTTTGGTTTATATTTTCGTGCTCCACAAATGTCATACAGCGACTACTGCTCTCTGTACTCATAACTAAATAGACTGATGCGCTCATTGAGACCCTCATTATCATAATTGCGGATCATTATTTGTGCGTGTTGAGTAATTTGCATTGCTTATGCTTACATAGGGCGCAGTGCAAAATAATTGCCAGGCTGCAATGCAATTTTAATTTTGCATCCGCAATTATTGCACTGCGCCTATACTTACATCACCCCCAAAGTGTTATGTTGGAAGTGCTTTAATCTTAAGGTGACCATATGGCTCCGTGTTCAGCGGGACAGGTTGGGACAGTTCCGGCTTTTCCACTCGCAACCCAATGCATTCAGGTACGTTTTACCCGTCTCAGGTACCATTCTTACCTTTAAGAGAAGCAGGACTACACTTACCAAAATGCACTGGGTTGGGAGTTGAAAAGCATGAACTATCCCAAACTCTACCACTGAACACAGAGCTATATAGTCACCTTATTTAATCTGCCTATTTCTCTGAATCTGTGTTTAGTCTCAGGTCAGGGTTGGACAATAATTACATTTTTAGTTATTAGTTATCATCTCAAATGTGATGATATTCATGATAGTTGCAATGATGTTAAATCATGTTTGAACTTCCATTAATTAAAACTTTCTTCCTTGAAACAATGTTAGTTCCTTCTCTGTCTACTTTTCATTTGATGGATTTTCTCTCAACAGTAGGGAGACTGAATTATAGTAGTTGTTCTTTCCCTGGGTAAATCTTAAACACTACCCCAACCCCCTTACTGGATATCTTTATGGGCAAATCCATGACAGGTGTATACATTAAGAGAGAGGGATCAAAACATCTCTTTGCTTTGGATAATTAAATTATAGTGTTGATAGTATTGCAATAATCAATTAGTGTTCCACTTTGGAGATGAGGCCACCTTTGAAAAAATGTTGAAGATAGCATACCTCAGACTTAACAACACTGGCCCTCTGATTTTGGTTGTTGATGTCTCTGTGAATAATGTAATAATGTAATAATGAATAATGAAAATGATTATTCTACAACACTAAATAATAATAATGAGCAAGTATTATTACTGAAGTTGGTTCATTTGTATTTACAGTACAGTCCATTGCTATTAATGGAACTTTAAACGCTTTTTATGGAAAAATACAGATTTCAAGACCAATAATTATTTCTGTGAGAAGTCAGGGATGCCTGGCAATATCTGAAACATTTTAGTTCAAGTGACTGAGGAATCAAGGTCTTGTTTTTCAGAAGTTTGCATTTCATCAGAGGTCGCTAATTTATTTGTTGCTACCTGCATGCATTGAAAGTATTGAGGGACGGACAGGTTGACTAGAAGGAAATATTAGAGGAAATAAATAAATACCAAAATATTATATTAATTATTCATAAGGAGGATTTGTTCAGCACAGTACCGGTTTAGTATGCTCTTTGATTCAAAAGATGTTATACAATATAAAGAAAACTTCATTAAATCTGTACGGCAGAGTAGGCAGAAAAGAACATGTAAGGCACAAAATAGGCTGCTCTCTCCAGTGAGCTGTTAGGAAAGAGAGCTGAGCCAGCAGAGATGAAGAGGTTAACCTAGGCAGTCTATTCTGATGGATGTAACAGAAACCCGTCACAAGTTTCATTATGGATTCTGAACACACTGTGACACCGGAGAGGGTTATTCACCAGGGCAGTCAGTTCCAGCCAGGGCTTGTGAAGATAAGACTGCTGTAGAAACAGATCCAGAAATCGCCATGGAAAACTTCTGGATGTACCAAATAAATGATCTGGAAGAAGCAGAGGTTTGATTTATGTTTTGTTTTTTGTTTTGTTTTTTTGGGGGGGGGGGGGGGGTTGGTAGCCAATGCATAACTATATTTGATTCAGTAGAAACAGAATTGATGCAGCATGGAGTCGAGTGTGTGTATCTATGCATTGCATTTTATATCTTTGCAATCAAAATTAATTTTCATAAATATGCCACGCTGCAGTAATACTTTGTCTGAAACACTGGCAACTGTTCATTCAGTTCCAGAACAGAGCTGGGGCTCATTGTTGTGTGCATATTAACTGGAATTCTATCTTTGGGTAAACACTAAAGATAACATGCATAACAATAAGTCAATAGAAATTATTTTAGGCTTTCATTTATATTCATAATTTTTTATTTTTGCCAGACCTGGGTCTGGGTGTATTGAGGTAAATATGTTTTGAAGAGAGAAGGGTTTTGTAAAAACTACAAATTATATACCACTATACAATCACAATACAATACAATACAATACAATCATTGGAAAATGTTGTGGAAATGCTGGGCTACACCATTGTTTTTTGATACAGCTTTAATTTAATGTCATCTTTATGAAGTCTCAATGATTAAGTAATATATATATTTTAGTACTGATTTTGTTCTATCTAGCTATAGATATAACCTGTTTTAATGTGTATATTTAAGAATTAATTTTGTTTGTTTAGAAAATCTTAACTATCAGTTAAGTGAACTAACAAAATACATTGAGAAAGGTGCTGTTTTAAAAAAGGAATTTCCACTCAGTACGGTGCCTTGTACTTTATCAAAACTCCAGTTGTGTGCACTGACTAATAATTGATTACATTGTTATCTTTACACTAATGTTTCTCTGCTTTTTTTGTATTTTTTGTATTTTTTTCTAGTCTCCAGGCTCAGGTTCTACATCCCCGCAAGGGGCAGAATCCTCTATTAGACAACATCTCCACGATGGCAGTGACAACTCAGACTCTCCTCTTAATAAAGAGGTATGAGCACCTGAAAAAAAGGTTTACCTGTTTGCTGACTGATTAGCAGTTGTCCCGTGGAAAGTATGTATTTATTTAGGTTTAGTAGTTGCACAGCATGGATTAAAAGGAGAATGGATTAAACACTAGCCAGAGAAGCTAAGCTATATTCTTAATTCTGGTATAAAATAACACCAACCATAACAACAGAAGTACAGGGGCACGCTTTTAGAGATCTTTTTTTATTATTATTATTTTCAAATAATGTTAAAGTATTTTTTGTGTTTGTCTATTTAAATTGGTTTAAATATTCAATCATATTTGCAGGAGTATATATCACAAAAGCAAATATTCAATATTTCATATGTTGTGTTGATTCATGAATATCACTGTACCAATTGTTTTTTTTCAATGGAATGGCTATAATTTGAGGTTGGTTGGTGTTGCTATGTTTTTTTTTTGTTTGTTTTTTTAATTTGGAATCAGCAGTATTTTTTTTTTCATTTTCTCCCCAATTTGGAAAGCCCAATTATTTTTATTTCAACCCGGCTCACCGCTGTCACTCTCACACTGACTTGGGAGAGACGAAGACGGAGACGCATCCTCCAAAACGTGTGCTGTCATCCGTCTGCTGCTTTTCACTCTGCAGGCCTGCCATGCAGCCACCTCAGAGCTACAGCGTCGGAGGACCATGCAGCTCTGGGCAACTTACAGGCAGGCCCGCAGGCGCCGGGCCAGTCTACGGGGGTCGCTGGTGCGCGGTGAGCCGAGGACACCCTGGCCGACCTAAGCCCTCCCCACCCGGGCGGCACCCAGCCAATTGTGCGCCGCCCCCTGGGAGCTCCCGTCCACGGTCGGCAATGGAATAGCCTGGACTCGAACTGGCGACCTCCAATCTATAGGGCACATCCTGCACGCCACGCAGAGTGCCTTTACTGGATGCGCCACTCGGGAGCTCCCTTGGTGTTTCTATGTTAACAGCATGTTTATCGTGCAGGATTATCCCCATTGTTTCATAGTTGCAGATAGACCTTTTGCTATGCTTTTGTGCTAACTAGTACATACAGTACATATACCGTACAGGCTGCACCTAAAGACTTGAAGATTTTGATCTAATACAAAAGTTGAATTCCGAAACACATATTAGGTAGCAAAGTGGATATGTTCTATATTATAATTTGTTACAAATGGACAGAGTAGTAAAATACAGTTTAATTACATTAACAATCTTATTTGTAGTTTTGTAACAGTTTTAGTTTACTTTCTTTTCAAAAGAAACAAATGCTGGACTAAATCTGAAACTATAGGATTAGTAATGAATGAAGTTTTTTGTATGTTGTTTTTTTTCTTGGCTTTTAATATTGTGTGAGCATTTGTTCAGTTAACTTGCATCTAATTAACAATGTTAAGAAACTAATTTCGTGAGGTTACTTGTAAATAAATGTAATTGCAAGAATTTAACTGTATTGCATATGTATTACTTATGTCTTTGGGGATTTCATGCCAAAGAGGTTAATGTGCTTTATTTAGCATGTGTGTGTGTGGAGGTTGAAATGCTTTTTTGTCTTAATTGCAGTCAAGGAAAAGCTTGGCTTCATTCCCAACTTATGTTGAAGGTTAGTATCATTATTTGTGTTATAGCAAACAAAAGAAAACAAAAAAAAATGTGTTATGCAATAATTTGTACCCATCTGTGGATAGTTTTCTTTTTGCTTTCATAATGCAGATATCCAAAAAATTAGCAATGACTTCACATATCTACAGTAACAAAATAGTGTTGGTAGCTCATGTTTTACACAGAAGGATCATTTTCTGCACTGATCATATTCAGAATACTAAATAATTTATGTAATCAGGAGTGTTTGGCTATTACAGTTCAGCTTATTCTAAATAATTAAGTTCTATGTCAAAAGACAAAATTAAAATGCCACGTATTGAGAAATATTAAGAAATAATATGACAATCTTCACATTGATTGTTTTTCATTGCCGGACAATATTGTATTCTTTAGTAATTGCACTACAGAAGTATAATTGCGTAGGCTGATCTTGTTCCTCAATCCACCAGCCTTCAATTCGCTGGTAGAGTACATCTGAACATGTTCACCTAAATTGTTGTACAGCTTACAAGGTATTGAGTTCACATTAAGAAACAAAATAAATGAAGCCGCAAAGCTCTGTAAGTGAATCCTCTATCATCTCATTGAATCCTGAAAATCGTTTTCTCCGATGTCTAGACATTTTTGAGAAATAATATCTTTGTGTTATGCAGTTCCTGGACCCTGTGACCCTGAAGACCTTATTGATGGCATCATCTTTGCAGCCAATTACCTTGGTTCCACCCAGCTGCTCTCAGACAAGACACCCTCCAAGAACGTGCGGATGATGCAGGCCCAGGAAGCTGTCAGCAGAATTAAGGTGATAAATCCAGTAGGGTCTGTCGGTGGCAGTGCTAATCTTCCAAGTCTGTCAACACTGCCGCTTTCATTTTTCTTTTAAACACAGAATTTAGATTAGTGCCGCTACATAGGTTGTAGCAAAAGGAGATCTTTCAGCAGGTTACCTGACCTGACACATGGGGCTAAACTGTGTCTCCTAGAGATAGCAAACGATGAATGTGCCCACAAGTAAGAATTATGAGGCTATGGAAAGGGGGTCCTTTTTTAATTTCCCCTAAATAGTTTCATTCTTTTTAGTATGATATTTTCTAAAATAGAATGGAAAACCAGCCGTTTTGAGGGGAACTGAAAATGTATACATTACAGGAAATATTTTATTAAAAGTAAAAAAAAAAAAAAAAAAAACATCCTTGTCCATACATCAACACCAGCCATATAAAATATAAAATATAGTACAGAACAATTTGAGATTACATTTTCCAAATGATTTTCTTTTACTGGTGTTAAGTTCATGCAGTAAATACAATATACTTTATAAACCTACCGGTAGCTCTTTAGTGTACCAGCTGTAACCCATCTGTTCTGCCCCTCCTCTTTGTTGAATGCCCGTGCATGCCTGACTTTCACAAGCTTCCCTATTCACTGTATCATGCATCATGTTTTAAGCATGCAATGTGCATTAATTTACATTTTGTAAATTTTTTGGAGCTTGCATTAAAAAAAACGCCTCCAACGTTTATTTACAATATTTGTCAGCAGACCTGGCGCGTGTTGGAGACCGGCGATTATTTGAGATGGCGTTTATATTACATCACTAGCTTCACATGCTTCATGCGGTCATTGAGAAGACGCTAACACACAACCTTGCAGCAACATCGTAACTCAATTTAAACATTCCAGCAACTGTGTTAAAAGGTTGTGTGTCAGTGGGAACTAAGTAACAGTTTTGTTTTGTAACAAAATTACATTGTATTGTACATCCTCAGGTATAAAGCAAAAGTATACAGTCTTTTTATACGCACTGGTTAACAATGATACGGTATGCAAAACATCAACAAGCAGAAGTATGAATTTGTATTTAAAACTTAAATAGATCTACCATTGTTATTAATAATAATAATAATAATAATAATAATAATAATAATAATAATAATATAAACTTCTAAAATGTTTTTAAAAATGAACAATAAAAGCAATAAGTATTATTATCAAAAATGTATTGTTTAATCTCAAACATTGTCAATACAACAGAACACATTAAAATACATCAAGAGATTTGTATCTGGCCTACTTTAAGCATGACACTGAGGGGTAGATGTACTAAGATGGGCCAGTCGCAGCACAAACATACAGCAATTTGTATTTTCGTTGCGACAATTCGCAAAGTATACATTTTGTCGTTTGTACTAAGAGAAAATATGTTAATGAAGAGAGCCGCAATATACTAATTTAAATATTTGTTGTGTCATCTTAGCAGGATTTTGAATAAATAATGAAATGCAGTTTAATCCCATCAGATTCTATATACACCTTCACCCACAAATAAAAAGTGTGTTTCTATCAAAAAGCATTTGATAATCATACAGTAGCCCCTCACTAAACTGGACATGTTGGTCTGACATAAGGAGGTGTCGGGTTTAAAAACAATACAATAAAAACGCACACACATTCATTTACAGTGCTCAGTGTATTTTAAATGTATAAATCATTGCGCTGAAATAACACTAATGTGTTTTGGGTAGGTGTGGCAAGGTGCCCGCCCCTTTTATTATTATTATTATTATTATTATTATTATTATTATTATTATTATTATTATTATTGTATATTGTGTTTATGTGCGGGCGGACGAAAGCTGACCATTATTATATGTTATTCGAGACAGGCAAAAAGGAAAAGCCGGCTGTATAATGTGTAGCTGGGTGGATGGGGTTAATTCCCCATCCCTATATAAAGCCTGTGGGAATGTGGCTGGAGCCTTAATAAGGTAATTGTTTAATGGGTAATTAAGGCTCCAGCCACAGAATATAAAAGACCCACACCAGGCTGATGAGAGGAGGAGAGATGTGAGGAGATTTAAAGATAGTAAGAGCAAATGCTACCAAGCCAGCTAACAAAGGTACCCGTTTCTATTATAAATAATAAAAGGGGCGGGCACCTTGCCACAGTAGGCTACACATTACATTATGTAAAAATATAAATCTGTACAGTACGCCTATACAGCATACAGTACAGTAGTAAAATCAAATGAACACCTAGCACACTTTCTTTTTACTTTAGCCTGTAGGCTACCGGTATCACAAAATAAATCACGCTGCTGCATTGTACACATTGGTGTACAATGCAAATAAAAGATTATTTTAAATTGAAACTAAATGATTTAAGCGTTTTTTTTTTAAATTTTTTTATTAATTATTATTATTTTTAACTTGGCCTACTTGCTAGCCTAGACAATTAACACAAAATAGATCATGGTCCTATACAGATGCTTAGAATGAGCTGGAGGAGTTAGCGGCACATGTGCAGTCTTCACAGGTCCAAATTAATCAACACGACCAGACTACGAACCAACAATTATTTACCCGACTCGACCCAATGTAAAATTCTTCTTATTAGACCCAGATCCGACCCGGCCCGAAAAAACAGCGGAACGCTTTTCCTTTCCCCAGGTATATGCACTGACTAGATACAGTATTATGTTTCTTTCCAGTCAACCTGGAAATCTGGCTGAAATCTGCTGAATATAGGTATTTGGGTGTTCGCCTCAAAAATGCATTGAGCACAACTGGCAATGCACGATATAAAGCGTACTGGAAAATGCCAGCAACTGCTGCCACAGTCCCCTGAAAGGCAAGATAATGCAGGATGGACGATAGTTTGACCACTGCAGGGATAGCATGGCTTCTCTGGGTGACAGGCTCCAGGTCATCTTTTAAATCAGACAGCAGCTCAAGAATTATGTGGCTGCCAAGCCTGTACCTGTGCTTAATTTGGTCATTTAAATTGAAGAGGGTAATGCAGGTACGAAATACTCTTTCTTTTTTCATCCTACAAATCACTCATTCTTGCTGAAGACAATGTCTTCTTCTCACTGCAAACACAGCAGCCATGGTTAGGGGATAGTGTTTTTCATACTGCCTTTTAAAGGTTTGCTAATTGCAACTGTTTAAAACGTGCTTTCAAAAGTTCTTAACAAATTGATGTAATTGTAAGTGTCGCAATTGTCGGCAGCTTTAATACATCTCATTATAATATTTGAGAACCCTCATTTGATTTGAACTATCTCCACCCCATTTTTGAGAATTTATGCAGGAACACCCATAATTACATCTTCGTCTAATGCTGAACCGCAAAGAAAAACTGCTGTTGCAAAGCATTCCTTAAAAAGTCGCGAACAGCATTGTGCATGTTTAGTACATTTCATCCTAGGCTTCCGACTCATTTGTAACTGGTTTGCGACTATTGCAACAGCCGAAACACTTTAGTACATCTACCCGTTAGTTTAGACCCCTTAGTTTCTGATAACATTTCTGGATGACAACCCCAAGCTAAACACAACCAGATATTTGTTTTTCTGAATTTGACAACCCAAACCGCTATTGTTGTTGTATTTTGATTCATAAAATTAATATTTTGATTCCTAAAATGCATTTTTTCTGCTTACCTACTAGTATTTTCATAGCCTACGTTTATATTTTCTTCTGCTTTCATTGTTTTATTCAAGACATAGTGATTTTAATCGTACACATTTCCTGCTAAGTAGGTTCTTTCTGGATGTAGGCACTGGAATGTTATCACTGTTGCATGGAATAAAGCTCCTCCTGAAATGGCGCAATGGGATTCTGTCAGAAGAGACTTTATTCGTGCAGCACATTTCACTTTGACAACTTCACAACTCATCACCTACACATTTGTCGTCAAGCACAGGAGCCACAAGCATTTCCACAATGGCACATAACATTTCCTGCTCTCATTAAACACATTTCTGGTCAAATGTATGCAGTTAATGCAGGTCAATAGCCATGTTTTTCTCGCTTTTAGATGACATGTGCCTGTTTAAAATATTGTACGATTCTCTGAGTATGGACTCCCCCTTCCCTAGTCATACAATACTTGTGCTTAAGATAATGAGACATTAAACCAATACATACCAAATTGATAAAAGATAAATTATTTAAATTTTGATCTGCCACTATAGGAACATGTCCCAGTTTTTGTTTGTTTTTTACACTTGGAAATGTTATTTTGAAAGCATGGTAATCACTTACAAAATAATGCCTTTCTAAACGTTACCATTCATATACTGTGTATTAATAAAAATGCAACAGCACCACCTGGTGGGAGTAAAATTAAACTGAGTAAAAGATTCAAATGAACTCCACCTGGGTCTCAAGACAAAAACTCATGTTAGAACTGAGCTATGCTCAAAGAGATGGGGGATTTGACTGTAGCCAGTGACACTGTCCCTGAACCTTCCATGTTTAATATTTTCAATGTCATATAGCGTACTTGTTTTTTAAATCCCCTTTTAACCTTCTATTAGCATTAGCAGCATTATCTCATGCCCACCATTTCTTGTATTAAATTATTTTTTGTCTTGTTTTCATGATCACCCATACTAATGACTGTCCATATAATCATCACTGTGTCTTCTGTCCATTATCTGTTACCCAGACAACATTAGTGCAATAACTTGAGTAAAACATTCTGCAACTTGGTAGAAAGTCAATTAGAACTAAGGTCCAGAAGAAAAGCAGTTGGATTCCATGGGTCAAATTTACACCTTGGATATCCAGATTTTTTCCACTCTGAAGATAATAAAGTGGAACCTGTCATAACCGATTTAATTGGTTCCAGGGGTCCATTGTATTTCAGACGGCGACATTATACTACATTGTAGTTGCTTTATTAACGTTGGGGCATTATAAATTAACAATATCAGGTACGTCGGTGTGTCTGGCCCTGTCCACACTACATAACCGATCTCAAGAACTGTACTCAAAAATATTTAAATTAATCCAGCTCAAAGCGTCCACACTGAAGTACTATTTCATATTTAGTCAGGCTTAATGCATACATACACTATTAAAATATTCGGTTACAGTTCCTAGCAGTGCAATGAACAGTGGAAATGAATATGATAGTATCCCACCATGCACTGTGTTTGATCTTAAAATAATGTTTTATGCCCCATATTTATAGAGGTCCATATTGCTAAGTATTTTGTAAATGTGAACACACACAAGTAGGGCTTGAAGTTTTCTGGTTTTATTTTTAATCAGGTGAACAATTATTTTTATTCATTTTTCCTTTCTTTTCCCCACCCCTTGATTTTATAATTCATTATAAAACTGTTTAAACACTTGCTTTCTACCTGATAAACGGCTTTTGAAATTCTGAACAGAGTTTGCTTGTGCCCACTTACATTTTATTTTTTCACACAATGCAGTGTACCCAAGTAGTCTGTTGAAAATAAATACTCACGTTCTCCAAAACTAAACATTGCTAAACAAAGTACTTCAGACTGCCATTGAACCTTTTTATTTTCCTGCAAACTGTAGTAAAACTGTTTTCTAGTCCCCCCCCCTGCTCCTGCCCCCCCCCCCCCACCCCCACCCGAGAACCACTGGGTAAATGTTATGGATTAGCTACTTCAACACTTGAGATTAGCTGCTCATGTATAGTTTACTTTGAGTTGTTGTGATCACAAGTTTTTGAAGATTCTGATCAATGTGAATTAAAGATTGCTAAATGACAAGCTTGGTTTCTCCTCGCCCAAACTAAGCTGTATTAATAACAGTCAAAGTTGTTATAATAGTGGAAAACACTAGTGAAGGCTTTGAGTAAATTGTTGATGCTCATAACATTAATATATATTGTAACTCCTGAATGTCTCTAAGACACAGCAGTGTATATGAGTCAGTGGTTGTAAATCATCGCCTGTGATTGGTTAAAACCTCATTATAGGAGGAAAAATAGATTGAACTATTGCCCTAACATCTTTACACCACTGGGCAAAAGTCTCCGTCTGTCATGTGATTGGTCTTACCTCTGTGTCTGCAGATCTGCTGGGTAATTTTGTATACAGTTCTCAGTTCATTCCTGCTTGCTGCTGCTTCTGCCTTTGCTGCCATGTTTTCAATGTACTGCCTTTTGTCCCTTCTTGCTGACTTCTTCACCAGCTTGTTTGTTTCGGTGTACTGTATCCGAAGTCTATCTTTCAAACGTACTGAACTGGTCTGGTTGATTTTTGCTGAATAAGAGCCCACGTTGCAGCACTGCTCCACTCTTTATGTTCTCTTTTCTTGAAGCCTAAGATCTTTTCAGTGCTCTGGCAATATGCAGTCTTAATCTGATTCCATTTGACACTGACAGCATCGTCGTCTGCAGGGGACGCTTCATTTTGAAGGGATTGAAATTGATTTCTAACCTCAGTGGAGTAAGTGTTCCTTTTGCATTCATTCTTGCGTAGGTAAACATTGTAGTTCATATGTTTGCCCCAGTTTTCTTCAATTTCAGTTTGAGGCTGGCTATAAGAAGATGGCAGTCACTGCCAACGTCGGCACCACGCATTCAATAGTGATATGCACCATTTTCCATTCACAACAATATAGTCAATGTGGTCCATTGGGGAACACCCAAGTAAGCGTGTGAATTTTCTATTGTTGGAAAAGTGTACCAACTGTGACCAATGTTTTAATCCCGCAAAAACGCAGTCTTTCTCCATTTTCATTGATAACACCACATCCATGCTCTCCCATGCTCCTCTCTCTGCCGCCGTTGTCCTTGCCTACCTTGGCATTGAGGTCTCCCATGATCACCAGTAGGTCATGGGCAGGTACTGTCTCAACCTCAGCTTGCATAGCCTCGTAAAAAGCGTCTTTGCCCTCTTTATCAGCATCTTTAGTGGGAGCGTAGTGGTTTTACAGTATATAAAGTCATATTTACTATCCAACCTTGCCTCTTTTATTATTTTGACTGACTCATATATTAAATATGTACTACAGACTCATAGTGGAAAATTAAATGTTACCTCCTGTGGCTTTGGGCATTGTAGCCCCCTCCAGTGTTTTCCAGTGTTTATTGTCTATACACCAATTTAATTTTTTTTTGTATCTTTAACAAAATTAACAAAATAATCATTAATGTCAAAGAATATATTTATTTTTGCATACACATTTTCCATTACCAAAATAATCATTATTGAGCTTACAGTAATGCACAACTGAGAATTCAACATGGTACTGAACAATATTGTGATACACTTATGTAGAACAATCAACATTCTGGTAAATTTTTGTATAAAACATTTCACAATGGTATTGAAGGATATTGTACTTCAAATGCATAGTAGTTTGATGAAAAATAACATTCTGTTAAATGCAAATTAAATAATTTAGGTCCTTTGTTTTTTCAACAGAAAATCACACTTTAGTTATGGAACAAAACGTGACAAATACAGGCACTAAATACAGTGTGTAGCGGACAGTGCAGTCAGATCAGGTTATTGCTGGATATTAATATACACTGTTTAAACTTGTTTGAGAAAGTTGCAAGTTGATGTTTTTTCCCTTCCCCCCCCCCTTGGTCAAAGTTAGACAGATGCAGCTTTGTGAGTCGTAAACATCCCTTTGCGTAATCATGAACTGAGAGTGTCAATCACGCTTGACAAGACAAAGGAAATTTGAGTGAACTGTCAATCGCGAGCTGTGGGCAAGGCCAGAGACGAATTAACCAGTGTTTAGGCACGTTGCATGACGTTAAACACCACCCATGAATTCAACGATCCAATCAAAACGGGTCGAGGTTTAATTCAAAAGACTGGCACAAGGTCTGAAGTGGGAAGCTGACTAAAAAAAAGGAATGTGCTGATTGTTCTGAAAGAGTTCAGAAAGTGGTCAGAAAATGAGAGAGAAGTGGGTCTAAAAGTGGTTCTGGAAATGTGGTTCTAAGTGTCTGAAATCTGTTCTGAAATCTGCTCTAAAGTGGGAATAGAATCTGATAAGAAAATGGTTAAAATCATGTCCTGAGAAGGCTGAAATCAACTCTGAAGAGGGCCCTGCTCTCTGCCCTGTTAGAGACTGAACCAGGAAGCAGGATGCTGCATTCATCTGAAAACAAGTTTTATTTCACTGCTTGAAATCACCCACAAAACGAACTGAAGCAACTAGCCAGCAGCTGTACCTCTGGAAGGTCCCTTAGCCATACGAAAGAATTGCAACACAAACATTTTTACAAACTATGTAACTTTTTTCAATTGCAACACATTCTTTGAACATTGAGTTCTGTCTGATCAGCGGAACCCATTTGGAAATTGTCGAACAAATCAAAGATAATGTTGCAAGACCATTAGAAATCAATAACTGCCTCCCTTTGAAAAGAACTATTATCTTGCTGCGAGCCGACGCAATACCATGCCTACAACAAGCAAAGTACCATCTTCTTTTCCTTTGGTGTAATGTCAGACCCAGAGAGATGGGAGAAGCTGCTAAGGAGATTGACTCCTTTGTTGAAAATCAATAAGTATTCAACAAATCAAATATTAAACATCTTATGACTCGAGAAATTAACTGTAGCAAATGCTGTCAAGTTAGTGGATTAATTGTTCTAGGAAGGTAGGTCACGTCTAAACAAAATTAACACAGTAAAACTAATTTGATAAATTAGTTATTGGAATGTTGGATTCTGTTCTGAATGGGAAGTTAAGCTAATTCTTGTACATTTTGATATGAAACATGATTGGTTACAACAAGAAACGAGTATTGAATATACTAATGCAAAGTAGACACTTTGTGATCAACCATAATTAATATTAGTATATTAGCCATGTATGCTAATAATGTTGTGTTCATTGTAATCGTTTGACAAAGAAATCAATGAACTGTATACTATTCATGCATATCTCTAACCAATAGCCTTTCCTTTCTATAATATTAGATTAGTTAGATTAGCACCCTTTTTATTCTTAAATAAAATCTGGTTTTATATTTCTGACACATTGTGTGTGTTGATTATTGTCAAGGGTATTCTGGTTCTATGTGATGCGGAACTCATAAGGTATATATGAGGTGTATACATTTTGGCGCCCCTGGGTGGGCAACTAGAGACTTTTTAAATAAATTGTATACTTAATTCACTACAAGTGGAACCCCGTTTATCCGCTTGCTTGGGGGGACATGGGTCCACGGACGTGTGAAATCCGCGGATAAATGAGGTGTCATTGCGAGTGACTAGAATTCATGAATAAAATACAGAAACTAGTAATGTAAACCAAATTAGCGTTTACTGAAGATGTATGCAATACAATATATTACAAAGACAGAAGAATGTTTTCCCTAGCTTTTTCTGTTACCAAGAAAATATAATAATAATAAAGAAATACAAATTATTATTATTTATTTCTTAGCTGACGCCCTTATCCAGGGCGACTTACAATTGTTACAAGATATCACATTATTTTTACATACAATTACCCATTTATACAGTTGGGTTTTTATTGGAGCAATCTAGGTAAAGTACCTTGTTCAAGGGTACAGCAGCAGTGTCCCCACCGTGATTTGAACCCATGACCCGCCGGTCAAGAGTCCAGAGCCCTAACCACTACTCCACACTGCTGCCCATATATGTATTAAGTAATAAGATGCATGAGTGCATCCAACACCCGAGAAGTCACATTTTTTGCATTTTTGCATTTCTGGAGTTTTGCAACAAAAATTGCTGAAATAATCTGTTTCTTGTAACTTTTTTTCCTCATCCACAAAAGCAAAACTTTTGCTACAAAAGATTTTTTCTACAATTATTTTTTTTCGATTTCTATGAATTATACATTTCCATTGGGGTATGTAAACTTTTGACTACAACTGTATATGGACATGACCTGATTGCAGCTAGATCTTAGAATTAAACTGATTGAAGTGATTAGTGACAAAGCATTGTCTTACCTACATATTCCAAATGAAACCAAGACTTTGTCAACAGAAGAAAAGGGGGGCGAGTTATAATGGTGCTAATAAGAGGTAAGAAAATGGATTTTAAAATATTTGTTTGGAAAAGATAAACCAAACCAAAACATTTCCCTTAACCCAACCCCCTCCCCCCCCCCCCCCCTCCCCCTCAAAAAAATGTTATGTGACCCTGGACAGTTTCCTGTCTGTTATTGTCTCTTTATGAGCTGTGTATTGTTTATCTAGACTTGAAGCAAGAGGTGTTAAAGCAGGATTGTGTCAAGTACACAAACCCATATGTGTTCTTCACCTGTCTGACACTGACTGTTTATTTGGTTCTTCTCTAACCATTCTCCTATCTCTGTTTATTCTATGTTAAGCAGATGGCCCAGAAATTAGCCAAAAGCAAGAAGGTGCAGTAAAACCCCCACTGGCTTGATATATTTTTTTAACTGTTGCAATGTACATTTTCTTTAATTTTATTATTTTAAGGCTACATGTTTTCTGAATCCAGCTATATATTAGAGTTATTTTTTTTTTTTAATTCAGCGCTGCCTGTCTAAAAAGCCTCGTCTGTGCTTATTTTTCTTTTTTTTTCCATTGGTCATTTCACTTCAACCATAATCAAATTTAAGGAAAATGTTTTTAGGCATTTTAAGTGGCGAAAAGGAGGAAGTAGTGAAATAAAGACAAAGTTATTACCAGATTCTGTCTAATGCAATGCAATACAAAATTGGATGCTGGATGCAGAAAATAAATGAAACAAATGGGTAGCTTTTGTTAAGTTTTATTGTATTTGTGTGTAGGTTTTTATTTTGTGATGTAGTGTTATGCTGTTCTTTGTGCTGAAAATGTATTTGTTGCTTTTTATGTACACTTTAATCTCATTATAAGGCTTACAGAGAACCCTTTTGGCTGCCTTTCTGCCCCCTTATAACACATCCAAAATGTATGGCTTTTAATTACATTATTTTGAAAAAGGATGGCATGTATATAACCTAGTCACCAGAGTTTATTTAATGGCAAACAATACCTTTCTATTCCTGAAAATTATTGCAAGCTGTTAGTAATTTGTACAAAAGTTTAATGAATATTGAACATTATTTAACTGATCTGGATAGTTAAAGCTTTTTACTATAAAAAAAAACAAAAAAAAAAAACCTTCTAAAGAGATCATGTGTGCTGTTTTTGCTTCTTGACTTTTATGTTCCTCTGGTACTAATCTTACTGACTTTGCTGTGGCAGTATGATAAGAAGGGAATGTTATTCTTCTCTTCATCGTCATAGTAATAGTAACAATAGTTCTAATGAATATCTTTGCAGTCTCCCGAAGGAGAGTCCCAGCCCATGACAGAGGTGGATCTTTTCATTTCCACTCAGAGAATCAAAGTGCTCAATGCTGACTCACAGGTACGCAGCACAGCCCTTTCATATCACAGACAGAACTGTCCATTAATTCATCAATCTGTAGTGCTGTTGAGATGCCACACTTTGACATACTCCTTTGAGACTGAACAAAACTGCACATTCATTTCAAGCGAGTTCTATAGAAATCAAATGAATAGACACTGTGGTCTTGTGACATTCTGAACTGGAATGACAGACAATACACTGGTGACTTAAGGGTGTTTAGAGTAGAGTACATGACAGTACAGTACAGTAAGGTTTCATAATCTGCTTAGGAAGCTTTTTCATAGCTGCTTAACTCAAGTCAATGCGCATTTAATAAGGATCCCAGCAAGTCATTAAAAATAAATCCTGTTTATATTATGTAAATGGTTTTTAAGTAAGTCTTCTCTATCCATTAAAGACATTTTTATGTCCCATTTTCTATGATATGTTATTATATTTAATAGAATTAAACCTTTGACAGCCTTGTCTACTAAACTCAATTCAGTCTTGTGAAGAGTTAATTGAAGATTACTTCTCACTGACATGCTATAGGTAATCTCATTCTAGAATATTTTAATATCACAACAAGTGTGTATTTATTATTACTTACTACACAATCCTCATATTAGAGCGTATGCTTAGCTTTGATTTGGAAGCTGCTTTTCAGATTTAGATTTAAAAAATAAAGCCTATGTTATCCTTTTCAGGGATTACATCTTGTCTTCTGCGTTCATAGAACTAATATCTTCAATTGTAGTATATTGCTGACAATTTCATTTTAGTTGTTTTTAAGCTCATATCTCCTGTTAATGTAACATATCAATTTTGTATTGGATTCCATTCTATACTATCAATTATTCCAAGAACAATTTAAACACTGACAGTTTAATGTATTGCATTTTTAAAAGCTGAAGCTCAAATTGTCATTGCCAGTATTATGTAGACCACACTGAGTATCCACAGCGACAAGGATAAAGTGAAATCGCTCATATGCACATAGGTAAATACCCGTCAGTCCCATTCCATTTCCAGACAATGCAAAAATCACTTTCTATATGGATCAGAGAAAACCTTGTCTATCTATATATTGAGAAAACCTAGTCCATTTGTTTGCAATTAATGCTGCTGTTTACTGTGGCTTTGTTAGAGAAGAGAGCACCGTGCCATAATGATATACTAAATAAAGTTGCTGAAATTAATTCACATATTTTAGAAGAGCAGGGTCGATTTATATTGCAGTCTCATTGGGTGTACAGTATTTCTAAATATACTCGCTGTTGTATTCAGAGGTACTGTATTGTAGCAATACGTCCATGATTCTGACCATCTTGTGTTTTCTGAACTAAATCCAGTCCAGTTGCAGAAGACAACCTCTTCTGTCAAAGACCTATTGAAACCTTTAGCTACAGGACAGGGAGGATTTAGTATATGGTCCCTTGGTCTTCTCATAACACTTTCAGTGCTGTACGGTAACAGCTTTCTCTTACACCTGCCTCATTGCGTGTCCCTATGCAGGAAACTATGATGGACCACCCCCTGAGAACTATTTCCTACATCGCTGACATTGGGAACATTGTAGTGCTGATGGCCCGCCGGAAAATGCCCCGCCCCAACTCCCAGGAAGACGTGGAGTCCTCGACCCCCTCACAGGATGAGAAGAAGCAGTATAAAATGATCTGCCACGTCTTCGAGTCAGAGGATGTAAGAAATGTCTTTTCTATTATACTGTATCAGTTCTTTCCTATTTTGGGATTCCTGGACAAACAATCATACATGTTTTAAATGCAGGATATAGTTTTATCTCAGCTGTTTTATAATTGTGGAATCTAAGAGTTATTTTTTTTTATTTTCAGGCCCAGCTGATTGCTCAGTCCATTGGGCAGGCGTTTAGCGTAGCGTACCAGGAGTTCCTTCGAGCCAATGGGATTAATCCAGAGGACCTGAGCCAAAAGGAGTACAGCGACCTGCTCAACACCCAAGACATGTACAACGATGACCTCATCCACTTCTCCAAGTCTGAGAACTGCAAAGACGTATGTTAACAGGGTTCAGAGCACTGGATTAGCAGACATGTTCCACGCTCATTAACACTGCGAGTGTGCTCTGAGCTGCCATCAAATGAGAGCTTGGATTAGAAAATGTGATTGAATCTCAAGTGCTTTCTTGGGTATACTGAAAGTACACAAATGGAGTATCATTCCCCTAGTACAGAATTACATTTGTTCCCTGTCTGGTTGGTTTATCCAAAGTAGAAAATACATTGTATTTATAAAAGAGGGCTCTATTACTCTACCTTAGACAAAACATATTTTGCAGAAGTATATGTGTTGCAGAGCTTTATGAGCTGTATGTGTCCCCTTCTCTCCTTCACAGTGAAAGATGTAAAGATCCAGATCATGTTACTGCCTGGAGCAGGCTTTGAAACCCAAAGCCTTGTAGCAATGCTGAGGTTTTATTTAGCCCACCACCTACACTGAAGCCTTGAATATATATTTAGAGAATAGGGACTTCCTTTAATCATATCTGCTGGTGTGGTGGGGGGATAAATAAAATTGATAAATAAACATTTCAATAAGACTGTTGTGGTAGGAAGGTGCCAACAAAGACTATGGCCCAGATATTAGAAAGGTTTGCACACTGCGCAGAGGATTATGCACGTCACAAATGGCTGTTATGCGTGAATGCGCAAAATGTGCCATATTCTAAACTGCTTTTTGCGTGCCACAATCCGTTTTGCGCTGTGCACAAATATAATATAAAACCAGTTTTGAGAGGCACAAAATAACACTTTTAAAAAGCAAGCCTTAACTCTGCGCACATCACTCCTGCACTCACTCACCCAATCACTGAAGTGAAATGCAGGTGCTTTCCGAGGTACTACAGCAATGGAAAACACCCAGCGATCAAACAGGGTTCCATCCACATTTATATAATGATTATATTCAAAAGAATGATTGCGATAGCAGCATCACTAGTGTTAATACATATTTAAAAATATAAACAGTGCAATCATGATCGTTCTTTCGGACCGAAAGAAAACGAATCACTTTCCCAAATACGCTTTCTTGGTGCTGAAACAGAATCAAGAGTACAGCCCGGTATCATAGACATACCGTCGGTATGTAACATAGACCGAGCCGGCAGATACTAAACAACTACCTGTATAATACAGGAAAGCTTTACTTTAATAGACACATACAGCAGTATATCAACTCTAGATTGATCAAGCAACAGTTTGCACCTCCTTACCTTGCATTCACATAGATTTCAATCTCAAAGACACTGCTTATACAGTAGTAGGCTAGGCTACTGATTACTGTATTGGTACATTTTGTCTGCTTTTTGAATGTAAAATGTACGAAAGGTGCTCCTTTCTTATTCCACTGCCCGTTCAGCCAATTTTATTTAAGTTCAATTAATTGCCCCCCCCAGGTTTGTCAAGCTAGTTATGTATAGGCTATTAAAAAACAGGTAATTCCAGCAGGATTATTAATATTATTAATTATTGTTGTTGTTGTTGTTGTTAATGTATGTATGTATTTTCTTATAACAGACGCCCTTATCCAGGGCAACTTACAGTTCTTACAAAAACAAAAAAACACATTACAAAACTCAGATCAGTCCAGACATGGAGCAAGAATGGTTTGATAAGTGCGATCACTGCTAATATTGAGTAACAGCACCAGCAAACAGCACAGCATAGAAACATCTGTTTGAATTCCGTAGAATCTGTGATGGCCTGTGGCAAAGTGGTTAATAGTGTACAGGTGCAGGTGATTAAAGAACAGACAGACAATTGTAATCCAGGTGAAAAGGTTTGTTTTTATTAGTTGCTTTTTTGTCCAGTGCCTGACGGCGAAACAAACAATAAATAATAATGATGGTAAGTAATACAGCGGTGTGTATTACTTACATTTATAATCCCCTAAGCTGGTCCTGAAATAATAGTTCCGTTCTTGTGTCCCCACATTAAACACAAAACACATACACAAGTCTGGTTAGTGCATGAATTAGTGATTGTGGTGCAATACAGTTTTACAGTGGTACAAGTGAAGTGCTGTTTCGGGTTTGTGCTGGCCTCTGGCGACAGCTCCAGAACGTGTTAGCCGTCTAGTGAATACACTCAGCAATAGACAGTACAAACAAACACTCACGATTATTTCACCAACAGTATGGGTCCTTCCAGGTCAACGACACAACCAAAATGAAGGAACAGATGACATTGCTTCGACCCCTATTTATACCGTCACTCATGACCCCTTGGTAAACGATTGCAGCTGCTTTTTATGATCTGCAGCTGCCACATCATTTCCCCTCCGGGTCAATGAGTTAGTGTACCGAAGCTCCGTCTCTTTTCTACATGACCGACTTCCTTTTAACCCTCGGAACGAAGTGTCAGGCCAAGTAGTCCAGAGTACTCTGTTCCCGTTACTTAGCGTCCTCTCATATCAGGAGGGAGATTTACCACCAAGAATCATTGTCTTTCTGTCACATGGCCCTTTAAATATTTAGCTTATTAGCCATGCTAATGCCTGTGATAATAATAAATATTAGGTACAAATGTATGCATGTGTTCAAATTTCATATGCTTAAGCACAAAAAGATTGCTCCAAAGGCCAAATTTGAATGAAAATGGCTAAGTTTTGCGATAAGCGTGACAGGCTTGCAATGGTCAGAATGTTTCCATTACACGTGTTTAGCTAAGTGCCCTATCCTCCGCAACATTGGCAAAGGGCCGCAGTGCCCAAGCGCTCAATCTGTAAAATTTCCCTGTAGTTGCATTCTCCAAAGGCTCCCTTTCCTTTTCATGCCACTCACCCGGTAATTCCACACTCAGGTATAAGGACACAGCTGACTTTTTTTTTTAAGTATTGTTATTTATTTCTCATTGATATCAGAAGCATACTTTGACACCCATGATCTGCATTCCATGCTATTGACAATGCCATACATGTGTGGTAGGAGCAGGGTGAGTGGTGAGTGGGGGGCAGTTCTTGGCCAGCTCCATGCTGAGATTCCCATCTTTGGAGCTTCTGAATAGAGTAGTGTTTTCAGCATTGTGGGTTTGTTTTACATTCCACACTTCTGTAAATATGTTTATGTATAGTGTAAGGAGCACGGGTCAGAGCTACTCAGAACACCGGCTGACAGGCGCGTTTCTGTAAAATAAAGAGTGGAGTTTGATGCTACAGAGATATTTTGTCCATTTCCTTCCTGTTGACACTTATCCATTTAGCAAGTCGCTACAATATATTTTTATTTAAGTTATGTGTTAAATAGCCTACACTATTCTGTGGTACATTGTTTAATTTCTCCATTTAGTAGCTTATTTATATGTTTGTGGGGGTGGGCATGCAACTTTGGGGGTGCCAATGCTACCGATGTGTTGAGCTTTGATTCTGCATTCCATGTGCAGGTTACATTTAAGTGTAGACTCATCTGCGGAATATCGGTATGTACTGTACACCTATGATAGCTGCTTGGCAGGGTATTGTTAACAGTCCATTGTCATGTAGTATTCCAATTCTGCGCATTCACATGTAGGCTCTTGTGCATTTCTGCTATATTGGTATTGAATGTGCAGGTGGTTTTGTGAGGCACAAACACGTTTGCGAAATGAGCAAAAAACTGCTATTTTCCAACTTCGCAACTGTTTTGTGCTGTTTGGAAAAAGTCAATTTTTGTGCAAAAGCACTCATTTTTGCGAGGCACAAATTTTGCGAGAGAATATCTGGGCCTATGACTTTCTCTTCTTTTATTTGAGAATGTATTTTTCAAAAGGCTCCACCAGTAGAAAGCTTCCTGTCTTCAAATGTGTCCTGGGTGAATGAGAAAGGCAGAGGAAGGATTTGATACACAGTTACAAACAAAAAGATACAAGTCACGATACACTCGAGCATGTTTTTAAGCAGTGTAGCGAATGATTAATAGAATCAACCTAAGCATTTCAATTTAAAGAAGTTGTAAAATGCAATGTCACTATGTTTTTGATAGCTTTGATTGAGTTGTTAAAGAATGATTAGAAAATTGACCTGATTGCTCAATATGGGGTCCCTAATCTCTGGTAAGGGCCCTCAAATGTTATCATTCAAACTATGTTTAATCAATTCAATGCAATTCAGTGGTGCTTTATTGGCATGACTTACAATAGCAAGTGTTGCCAAAGCAATTATACAATACATACATGTATCTATACATTGCATCATATATATATATATATATATATATATATATATATATATATATATATATATATATATATATATATATATATATATATATTGTGGAAGGACTGCTGCCATACGGGTTCGTGCCCTTTTAAAAATAGACCCAGTACACCAGAATGGATTTTTTTCTGTGCTGACATGCTGTATTTTTAATAAACACAAAATAAAACAAAACGAACACAAAACAAAAACCTAACTCCGTTTTGGAGCGCTAACTAAACAGGTTATTCCCAGACTAACTCGCAGGACGGCTAAGCCGTTTACCTGCCCAACACACACAAAAACCACATTGACTTAACACAGCACTTACTTTTCTACGACTGCTCCGAAGCAGAGCACCTCTCCTGCTTCCTTCTACTCAGCAGCCACGAGCATTCTGACTGCTCCTCTTTTATACCCTGCACCTGGTCCTAATTTCCAATTACCGCCCAGGTGCAGGGGATAATTAAACAATAAAACAGTTAACAAAACTGATTAACAGAAAAGCAAAACAATTCAACAATAAACCAAAAACAATTAAACTAAACAAATGTGCATTCCGCACATGTTTTTCTTCAGGGAGGCTTTAACCCCCTCCCTGCTGTCTCACACATCCTCCCCCCAAGTGTACAACACTGACTCCCCTAAAACACAACCACCCACCCTCGAGTCCACCAATGTCCCTTCTCACCCTCTTCCACGGGCGGACTTGAGGGTGGATCAGTCCACGTCCCGGCCCCGCCACGTAGGGACTGCGCACCTGCGACGAGGGACCCCACTGGTTTGTCAGGGGCGATCGGAGCGACAACCGGGGCACTGGAGGCTGCAGCAGTGGGCAGAGGTCTGCAGCTGGGGCCCGGTGTAGCGACGTCCGGTCACCAAGGGGAAGCGAAGCAGTGACCAGGGGGAGCGTAAGCGACGTCTGGGAGCAGCGCAGCGACGTCTTGGTGCTCGGGGGGAGCGGAGCTGGGAACCAGGTGGAGGAAGGCGGGCTCTTCACCTCCTTCCCTCTGGGTTCCTCCCCTCTGGGCTCCGGAAGCGACGGCTCCTCCCCTCTGGCCTCCGGAAGCGACGGCTCCTCCCCTTCTGGCTCTGGCGGCGGCAGCTTCTCCCCCTCTGGCTCGGGAGACTGCGGAGCTACCCTTGCCTGCTCCCACTTTTGGAGCAACAGCTCTTACTTTTCTACGACTGCTTGGAAGCAGAGCACCTCTCCTGCTTCCTTCTACTCAGCAGCCACGAGCAAACTTACTGCTTCCCTTTTATACCCTGCACCTGGTCCTAATTTCCAATTACCGCCCAGGTGCAGGGGATAATTAAACAATAAAACAATTAACAAAACTGATTAACAGAAAAGCAAAACAATTCAACAATAAACCAAAAACAATTAAACTAAACAAATGTGCATTCCGCACATGTTTTTCTTCAGGGAGGCTTTAACCCCCTCCCTGCTGTCTCACAATATATAATATATATATATATAAATTTCATAAACAAACTGATTTATAAAATACAGTAAAACAAATAAATTAGAGGATTAAGGGGAGGTTGGAAACAAATTAAAGAACAAAAGAAAAAAGTGATACAGTTGAAGGGGGAATAGTACTGTTAATGATAAAAAATAAATAATAATCAAAGAAAATAATATAAATCAATAATAAATATAAATAAAAAAATAAATAATACAGTGGCTACAAGTAATACATTTACTCTCCTCCCATGTTGTGCTCCTTATGCAGAGTGTCACTGTGTGGCCCTTTGGATGTGGCAGGCGGCTATGTATTGGGCAGCCAGTGGGGCTGTATGTCCCTCCCCTAGGAGTACAGCCAGTTTTTCTGGATCTGCCATGTTTGGAAAAAGTGGATGGGCATTTACTATTTTATTAAAGAATACTTCCCTTGTTTGATTGTATTTATTGCAGTGTAGGAGAAAGTGCATCTCTGTCTCGACCTCTACGGTCTCACAGTGACCACAGAGTATTCTCTCTGGGCAACCAGGTCTGCCTGTGTCAGCCTTTTTCTATGCCCAGGTTGTGGTCATTGAGCGTGTACTTGGTCAGGGTCTGTCTCTGCTTTGTATCTCTGACAGTGGAGAGATACTCTGCTAGGGTATAGTTTCTTTTTAGGGACCGATAACAATCAAGTTTATTTTGGGATTTTGTTTCTATGTCCCAATGTTTCAGATAGGAGTTTCTGGTTTGTTTTATAATTTGGTTTACTATGATCGGGGGCTGATAAGCAGTGTTTTCTATGTTTAATCTCTGTTCCAAATTAATCTGCTGGAAAATCAGTAAATACATTATTAATGTATATATTTTTCATAAAAAAAGACATGGTTGATGAAAGAAAATCTCTGTTCATGTAAATTCCCACTGAATGTTGTGTAGACTAAATCTGCTTCCTCGCTGTACTAATCTGTCTATTTCAATATATAGCAGGATAGCAAATAAAGTTCAAATAAATCAAGAATAGTGTTTGCTGCCAGCGGCAATATACGAACCACAACAGCAATAGCAACTGGTCTCTGGTTTGAACAACAAGTTGTAGAAATCAAACAACTGGATCCAGACTCCTTACTTTCAGCAACTTTATTTAGAATATCATAATGGTATGGTGCTTTCTTCTCTAACAAAGCCAGGAGACTCTGAATAAACTTTATGATCACACTGTGAACAAGTTACTGAACAAACAGCACAATTGGCATTAACACATGTAGACGACCAGATATTTTTAATGACCTCAACTTTTTTTTTCTAGCTAATACATTTTAGGACCTAATGGTAACTTAAATACTTAAACAGTGTGGCAGGGCGAAAACGAAAGCCCTGCTGAAGCACGTGTGTGTGGGGGGGGTGGGGGTGGATTATTGGGTGTCAGGGAGGGAGTTAAAATGTAAAAACTGGTGGGAATGTGGTGTATAAATAAGGTGATCACAGGTGTTGGATTTGATGTTGGTGAGAGGCGGAGGTTTTCATGTTGCGTGCTGTCCTGTCTCGTTTGTGTATTTACGTCCGTGTCTTGTCCTGTAGTACTGTAAGTGTTTTGTATACCCTTTTGTTTTGGCCCTTGTGCCGTTTGTTTTGTTCCTGTTTTTTGTGTATTATTTTTATAATTATTATTATTAAATGTGTGCATTAGCTCTTCACTGTACCTTCTGTGTCTGAGTCTCACTTCCTGGTAGAAGCAGCCTGGCCAATGACGCTGTCCTGTTGCACTAACTTAATATCGCCCTTCTACAGTGCCTTGCGAAAGTATTCGGCCCCCTTGAACTTTGCGACCTTTTGTCACATTTCAGGCTTCAAACATAAAGATATGAAACTGTAATTTTTTGTGAAGAATCAACAACAAGTGGGACACAATCATGAAGTGGAACGAAATTTATTGGATATTTCAAACTTTTTTAACAAATAAAAAACTGAAAAATTGGGCGTGCAAAATTATTCAGCCCCTTTACTTTCAGTGCAGCAAACTCTCTCCAGAAGTTCAGTGAGGATCTCTGAATGATCCAATGTTGACCTAAATGACTAATGATGATAAATAGAATCCACCTGTGTGTAATCAAGTCTCCGTATAAATGCACCTGCACTGTGATAGTCTCAGAGGTCCGTTTAAAGCGCAGAGAGCATCATGAAGAACAAGGAACACACCAGGCAGGTCCGAGATACTGTTGTGGAGAAGTTTAAAGCCGGATTTGGATACAAAAAGATTTCCCAAGCTTTAAACATCCCAAGGAGCACTGTGCAAGCGATAATATTGAAATGGAAGGAGTATCAGACCACTGCAAATCTACCAAGACCTGGCCGTCCCTCTAAACTTTCAGCTCATACAAGGAGAAGACTGATCAGAGATGCAGCCAAGAGGCCCATGATCACTCTGGATGAACTGCAGAGATCTACAGCTGAGGTGGGAGACTCTGTCCATAGGACAACAATCAGTCGTATACTGCACAAATCTGGCCTTTATGGAAGAGTGGCAAGAAGAAAGCCATTTCTTAAAGATACCCATAAAAAGTGTCGTTTACAGTTTGCCACAAGCCACCTGGGAGACACATCAAACATGTGGAAGAAGGTGCTCTGGTCAGATGAAACCAAAATCGAACTTTTTGGCAACAATGCAAAACGTTATGTTTGGCGTAAAAGCAACACAGCTCATCACCCTGAACACACCATCCCCACTGTCAAACATGGTGGTGGCAGCATCATGGTTTGGGCCTGCTTTTCTTCAGCAGGGACAGGGAAGATGGTTAAAATTGATGGGAAGATGGATGGAGCCAAATACAGGACCATTCTGGAAGAAAACCTGATGGAGTCTGCAAAAGACCTGAGACTGGGACGGAGATTTGTCTTCCAACAAGACAATGATCCAAAACATAAAGTAAAATCTACAATGGAATGGTTCACAAATAAACATATCCAGGTGTTAGAATGGCCAAGTCAAAGTCCAGACCTGAATCCAATCGAGAATCTGTGGAAAGAACTGAAAACTGCTGTTCACAAATGCTCTCCATCCAACCTCACTGAGCTCGAGCTGTTTTGCAAGGAGGAATGGGCAAAAATTTCAGTCTCTCGATGTGCAAAACTGATAGAGACATACCCCAAGCGACTTACAGCTGTAATTGCAGCAAAAGGTGGCGCTACAAAGTATTAACTTAAGGGGGCTGAATAATTTTGCACGCCCAATTTTTCAGTTTTTTATTTGTTAAAAAAGTTTGAAATATCCAATAAATTTCGTTCCACTTCATGATTGTGTCCCACTTCTTGTTGATTCTTCACAAAAAATTACAGTTTCATATCTTTATGTTTGAAGCCTGAAATGTGGCAAAAGGTCGCAAAGTTGAAGGGGGCCGAATACTTTCGCAAGGCACTGTAAATGTTGATTTGGATATTGAAGTGGAATTGAGGGTATACTGGATTGTTTCAATTGTGTAACCTCTTGAAGAGGTATGGGAAATAAAGGTGGTAGAAGGCAGAGTAAACTGAACAGCAGTGTTATCTTGCAGGTTTACATTGAGAAGCAGAAGGGTGAGATTCTGGGGGTGGTGATTGTGGAGTCTGGCTGGGGCTCCATCCTGCCCACTGTCATTATAGCCAACATGATGCACAGCGGTCCTGCAGAGAAGTCTGGGAGACTCAACATCGGGGACCAGATCATGTCCATCAATGGAACCAGCCTGGTGGGACTGCCACTCTCAACTTGTCAGACCATCATAAAGGTAAAGGAAAAACAATCTTGCAATGTAAGTGGCTTGAAGAGCCGTTAAGTCTTTTCAGTCCTTCTCTCCTTGGCTCCCATGGCTTACAGTGGTAATGGATATTCATTTGAGTATGTCCAATGCCTCTTAAACTCTTTATGAAGCTACGTGGGTACTATACTATGCAGAAATATCATTCAAAGACCAAAATGTGACCAGCAGATGACAGTTTCCTTTACAAAACCCCATGACAAGTATGTAAAACAAAATGTTACAAAGAGCAGTACTATTTTTCTTCCTAAAACGGGTCAACAAAGTCAACCCCAGTCACAATTTCAAATTTAGAACAGAAACCAGGACCAGAGGACACATTGTTGAGTGGAGTGGAAGTTAGTGGAGACAGATTCAGGGCTGAAGGTATGAAGCATGAAATGGGTTTCCAAGGCATAAGCCACTAGTTTGTAACTGTGGACCCCATTTGTGTCCAGTTGTTCATGAATGGAAGCACTGTATAATTAAGTTAAAATGATACAGTCGCCCAATGGGAATTAAAACCAGAGCTAGGGTAACGCATTCCTTTCCACAAAAAATAAAAGAGCCTGTCTCGTTACCTTTTCTCTGTTGTGCACCTACATTGGTAGTCTTTTCTTTTTTTAAAGTCAAAGTACATCTCAGTTCAGTTGTAACCGTAAATATGAACTGCTATTTATTGTATTTACAGTTAGCACCACACGACGTCAAACCGCAAACAGTAACAACTCGGCTTACGGCAGTCCCTAAAGACATAACTGCTATTTTCCTTGAACACATGGGAACCCTGCACACAGCTTTCATTGCGCTCGTGCAATCAGGATTAACTGGCTTGAGTACAGAGCTTAATAAAGTCATAACAGAGATCCTGACAGGTACATAAACAAGATTCTTCTTCAGTAACGTAAGCTCCTTTTGATGTGATACAACAAGGACTATTTAGATTTGTAAACAAAACATTCAAAATAGTTTGACTAAATGTACGCTTTGAAGAACTCAAATTGCATCCATACGAGATGTATAACTGATGCTTAAGTATGTATCTACAAAATACATGTGTATCTATTACTTTAAGTAATAGATTACATTGTCAGTTTTTCCCCAACTAACGCTCACTATTCTCTTATAAAAGCCTTTATGTAACTTTCTTTTTAAAAAAAAATTGCACTCCTTATGACTTGCGCAAAGTCGCATGTATTGTAATGATTATAATTTACTAAGGCTGAGGCGATGCATCGGATAGTTTGAACACTATCGATAGTCAAGCCTGTGCATTGTTTCTGTGTAAAGGTTTTAAGCAAAGGGATGTTTGTTTTTTGTTTGTTTTTTTGTAATCGGCACTCATTTATTGGATTTTAGCTCAAAGCTTCCCCCGCTCTCCTCAGGTCTGACTGAATCTGCGTTATGTTGTTCGCTGGATTGGTTGTTAAACCGCTTGTTATGGATTTAAACAACTTGATTAAGAAAATGATTAAATCTTTTATTATTATTATTATTATTATTATTATTATTATTATTATTATTATTATTATTATTATTATTATTATTATTATTATTATTATTATTATTATTATTATTATTATTATATGTACAAACTGATGTAATTTAAATCAGTCTATAGTTTTTAAACCTTTACTATCAATGTTGCACAGTAATCCACAGCTTCACATGTATTACATGCGTTAATTTTCTTTTTTTTTTTTTTACCCTGTCCTAAAGTTGATGAATTGATGCATCAGCTTTTTTGGAAAACTATATATTAATGGTGAAAAATTAGGCATCACCCCAGCCTTACAATTTACTAGTTGCTATATCCAGTCAATTATTATAAGTTGTTTGTTTGTTATACTAAATGACCAGACATACAGTTAAATAGTAAACAATAGTTACAATAACTGTTTCACAGGACAAGACAAGAGAAATCAATATAACGAGTAATATAACAGGCTACTTTTTATCATTAAGTAATAAGTAAGGACATAATTTATTTATTTTTTCCCGAAGAAACAAGTAATAAGTTACTTATTTTTTCAGTAACGTGCCAAACACTGATTAAAACATATATCACCTAATCCTTGGTTCTCCACTACTCGGTTGCTTTGCCTAACTGGTAGCTTGGTATACGTGTCTCTCCTAGGGCCTGTGGCCTGGGTTAACCCCAACTAATTTTAAGCTCAGATACATTCATTTGTGCAGTTTACTAACTCTGACACATAACTCTCGACACAATTGCAGATGTAACAAGAGCAGTGATCGCCTGACTTGAAGAGGTTTGGAAAGCTTTGTACTTGGCTCTTGGTGAAGACTAGGCTGCTGTGGTTAAATTGGCAAACGTGTCTTACAACCATAGTCATATAAGACAGGCTAGCAATGAAGCAGATTGATAGAACCTTATTAAGTATGTATGCTCTGGCTTCAGTTACCATCCCATCTCTCTTGTCAGCGATGACTGCACTTAAAAAGGTTTTGTAATATGATATCTGCACTGCAGTTTTGTTAAAAAAAAATAGGTAACAGGTTGAGTCATCACCTATAACCAATAGTCTATGCGACCTTAGAAAAGAAAACAAAAACATTACAAGCTCCAAACTCACTGTATAAATAAAGACTTCAAGTAAGTTATTCTTGTATCCTTTATTTTCTTAGGGATTAAAAAATCAGTCCAGAATAAAGCTGAATATTGTGAGATGTCCCCCAGTAAC